>NC_048298.1:204249197-204908004 GCF_013100865.1 Trachemys scripta elegans | reverse complement strand
ACCTACTGACCGCTACACTTACCTACATGCCTCCAGCTTCCATCCAGGACACACCACACGATCCATTGTCTACAGCCAAGCTCTAAGATATAACCGCATTTGCTCCAATCCCTCGGATAGAGACAAGCACCTACAAGATCTCTATCAAGCATTCTTAAAACTACAATACCCACCTGCTGAAGTGAAAAAACAGATTGACAGAGCCAGACGAGTACCCAGAAGTCACCTCCTACAAGACAGGCCCAACAAAGAAAATAACAGAACACCACTAGCTGTCACCTTCAGCCCCCAACTAAAACCTCTCCAGCGCATCATCAGAGATCTACAACCTATCCTGAAAGATGATCCTTTACTCTCACAGATCTTGGGAGACAGACCTGTCCTCGCTTACAGACAACCCCCCAACCTAAAGCAAATACTCACCAGCAACCACACATCACTGAACAAAACCACTAACCCAGGAACCTATCCTTGTAACAAACCCCGATGCCAACTCTGTCCACATATCTATTCAAGTGACATCATCATAGGACCTAATCATATCAGCCATACCATCAGGGGCTCGTTCACCTGCACATCTACCAATGTGATATATGCCATCATGTGCCAGCAATGCCCCTCTGCCATGTACATTGGCCAAACCGGACAGTCTCTACGCAAAAGAATTAATGGACACAAATCTGACATCAGGAATCAAAATACTCAAAAACCAGTGGGAGAACACTTTAACCTGTCTGGTCATTCAGTGACAGACCTGCGGGTGGCTATATTACAACAGAAAAACTTCAAAAACAGACTCCAAAGAGAGACTGCTGAGCTAGAATTGATATGCAAACTAGACACAATCAACTCCGGTTTGAATAAGGACTGGGAATGGCTGAGCCATTACAAACATTGAATCTATCTCCCCTTGTAAGTATTCTCACACTTCTTATCAAACTGTCTGTACTGGGCTAGCTTGATTATCACTTCAAAAGTTTTTTTTCTCTTAATTAATTGGCCTCTCAGAGTTGGTAAGACAACTCCCACCTGTTTATGCTCTCTGTATGTGTGTATATATATCTCCTCAATATATGTTCCATTCTATATGCATCCGAAGAAGTGGGCTGTAGTCCACGAAAGCTTATGCTCTAATAAATTTGTTAGTCTCTAAGGTGCCACAAGTACTCCTGTTCTTCTTTTTGCGGATACAGACTAACACGGCTGCTACTCTGAAACCTTTCTAAAAGATGTGCTATAACTCAAATGGAAGTTATGTGCTGGATGGAGGAATCACTGGGTGAGATTCTATGATCTGTGTCATAGTGGTTGCTTCTGTCTCTAAAATATATGAACTTGTTTGGCGAGATAAATCCAAAATTCAAATAAGTCACAAGGCTTTTGCTTCATTGACACTGATGCCACGTGCTATAAAGTAATTCAACTTCTACCACTTTGAAATATGGGCACTTGTGAAGACTAAACATATCGGAGAGTCCAGTACAGGTATTGCATAATATTTTGCATGTTTGCAATGTGTAGTTTGGAAAGAAATCAGATTATTTTTTGGATCTCTGCACTTTTAGCAGAGGGGAAAAAAGTGTTTCAGCTAATGTCAGTCCCAGATGTTCAGTATCCTTTTGAGGAAGGGAGGTTCAAGGCTATATTAACAGTCCTGCCCTGTTCTATTTGTGTTACCTGAGTGGTAAAAAGAGAATGGATACTTTCCATAAATCTCTTGCTGAGAATAGCACGAACTTGGGGAGTGTCCAGTAGGCACCGAGCCGACAGAGTCAGCTCCTGTGCCTCTCTTTCTAGCACCACTATAAAATAAGTAGGGAAGGAAAGTAGCCAGAATCCAATAGGCTCTGGTTATCTCCAGCTGCCAGATGGTTCCTAAAGGATTGTTGCCAGCTGTTGAAAATTAGAGCAGCCCTCCAGGCTGCTCTAATCTGCTCTGTGGGTAGAATTGAGGTAGAGACTAAGGGAACAATAATTGAAAATCCACCTTGTCCATTGCAGCCAGCAGAATCTGAACACAACAGAAAACCCACAATGTTTGAAAGTAAGAATGAGGCAGTTTAGATGAACAACATTGGCTTACACCTCCCCCCCACACCTAGATATACACGCATTTGTGATAGGGAATAAGACAGGAAAAACATGAACTGTCCTAATCATAGAAAGCTGCCAAAAATGAGAGTTAAATGAAAGGATTCCAGATGGTGCATTCTGCCTTTAATGTGAAATATTTTTGAAACTTTTTGAAAGTATTTAAGATTACTCAGAAAGCCACTACTTTTCAAACAACAAATATTGTATTCTTAATCTTAGTGTCATATAAATATATTGGGCCAAACTATATTTGTTGTTTGAAACTTAATGACTTTCTCAATAATTTGAAATGATTTACAAGTATTTCTTTATTACCAGAGAAAGTCAGTGGTGTAAAATACCTATTAGATCATACAGTGAAATTCCATGTAAACTCATGATTGTTTCACACATTGCCTTTTCATCTCTAAAGGTCTTAAGTGACAGGTTTCCACCACTTTCTTAAACTTTGCTATAGCATAAGACTGTAGACTATAACATCTCATTGTCAGAATATTTGTCTTGAAACAAAGCTATTTTTTTTTCTTCAATTCACCCCATTACTCCTCATTATGTGACTGTAACAGTAATCACTGGAGTTGGTGAACACTGATCACCTACCCACATGACTGTACTTCTTTTGGAACTTTGACCAATGTTCTATGACATGCCAAGAAATAAAAAGTAATATCTTACCAGCACTCCCGAGAGTCACCGTTAAATTAAAACCACTCTCTAGGCCCTAATTCCAGAAAGAACTTAAGCATGAAGTCAATGGGATTTAAGCATGAACTTAAAGTTCAAAGTTAAGCAAGAGGGAGCACGGTCCTGAATAGGATTGCTTTCCTAAACTAGTGCCTAAGTCAGTAATTCCACTCCCTCACTAGTGCTAACATCTTCCAATACTGCTGGTCTTTTTCACAATTCCATGGTCATTGCCAAACCAAGCTATGTTTATTTAAATGCTATCTTCCCTTCATTTAAAATACCTCCAGCACACTGGCACTTCACTGCTCTTCTCTGAACTCACTTCTATTTATCAGTCTCATTTTAGTTATGTGGTGCTCCACACTGAAAGTAATGTTCCAGTTCCAGAGCCATATACAGAAAGAGACCTGTGGGGAACTGGGAAATATCTATTATTTTGTATGAATATTATGCATGCCTCAGTGTGTTTGTTCACTATGGGTTACTTCCTATGGAGTTAAATCAAAAGGGCTTATCAGCCGAACCAGGCAAGAAAGGTAAAACAGTCCTCTATATAGAGAGCACCCTGGCAAACATTCAAACACAACAGCAAGTTTTCATAGCCATGAAACAGTGTCTCATCAGATCCAAACTTGGTCACATAGCTGTTTTGTCCAGGCTGAGGACTTGGGGATAAAAAGATACTGATCTGTTAAAACATCCACCCTGCAAAAAGGGAGGAGTGGGGGTGAAGTTGTCAGCTACTGCTGACACAGATTGATGGAGAGTCAGGGGTCTGCAGAAAGCAGAATGAAGGACCCCCAAAGTCATTATCTTAGAGGCTGGAACCATGTGAGGGAGTCCCAATGTGCTGGAACACTGCCTCCCCCCCACAGCTCTGCCTCCCCCCCATGCAGAGGGCTGGCATCTCTGCTCGCCACTCCCCCCACCCCCCGCACATTCCTCCACACTGCACCCCACTTTTTTTGACAAAAGTGGGCATTTGTCCCATTTGTCCCATCTGATGAAGTCAGCAAGAGCAAATGGGACACAGGCCTCCTTTTGGAAAAAAAAAAAAAAAAAAAGTTGGGTGGGCTAGGAAAGGGCTTAAAAAAGGGACTGTTCCAGCCAAAATGGGACATATGGTCACCCTAGGCTTGAGGGGAATGCCAAGCACAGGTAAGACAGTATGCAGATAGGTCTCTGCTTCAAATCCTTTTCTCTGATTGCTGTGCACCATTTGTCAAAATAAATCATATTTTGTTTTCAAGAAGCAACATCTGTGTCATGGCAAACTATTACTGTCCACAGGCTCCTGAATGGAAACTCTTGCAGCTGCTAATCTCATTGGCCCTATTAGCCATTATGGTTGGCAACCCAGAGACCCAGTCAGAGAGTGGTTGTATTGAGAGATCCCACTTTAAAGAAGTGGAGCCACAGGCCTGCCACTTGAAAGGGTGCATTTAGGGGACTGGAACAGGGTCTTAGAAGGGCAGTTTACCAAGGAACTATGACAGACTATTAGTCTCTGCTCCATTATGGGATATCTTTGGATGTGCAGGTCAGTGATGAATAGTAACTTGCCATCTGAGATAATCTCAGTACAGCAAATAAAATACTCTGTGTTCAATAACTTATTACCCGAGTCTGTAAGTAATGTTATATAACAATTAGTCTTCATCAAGGGCTGTCTCCACTTGCATGGTGATTAACAATTCTCTTCCAAAAGGCATCAAAAGCAATAAAAGAAGCTAATGAGATCTGTGATTGCATTCCATCGGATCACATGGCTTGGCAGAAGTCAGTGTTATGTTTTTTGATTATACACAAAGAGGAAATCATGTATTTTTTTAGCCTGACATGCCTCATATGAAGGAAAACAAGAAAGAACATAAGATTTCCATGAGAGGGAGAACCAGTGATTTACTCATTCTGCATCTGAACTGAAATCTCAACTCAAAGGAAGGAATGGACCTAAATTATCTCTTTTGGCACCTTCCAATGTTACTACGTTAGATGCTAGCTTAAGTGCATAGCTATATTTTACGTATGTCATATATTCTTTAGCCAGTCCATTCCAACTGAATATGTGGCTGAATGGTCCAGTTAAATGGACTCTTGGCACTAAGCAGGTATGATATAGTGAATGCAAATGGATTTTCATCTCTTCTCTTAGTAAATCTCTAATAAGAACCCTATAGCAGCAAAAGCAGTATGTCAGTAGCAGAAACCTTGATAACTCAAAACATGCTGTTAGCACTGCCGGAGAGACTCATTGAAATGTTCTTTTTCACAGGAAAATTGTAAGAGATTCTCTAAAAGATGTATGTTTGCCCCTTGACAGGTGTATGAAACCTATGCTGGGCTATGGCCTGCAGCATCTCCAAGCGAAGCGGTCAATCTACCTTGCAGGCAGTAGAAAATGGAACATAATTACAGTACATACTTGTGCCAAACTTTGCAGTTTATATGAGGCAAATTAGAAGGCGACTGATCTGAGTCAGGTTCTGCCTTTGATTTATCTTGCTGAAACAAGTCTTTTATAGACAGCTTTCGCTTGACTGCAGTGCGGTCACTACTAGATAGTGTTAGTCCCTTCTGGTCCTGTACTTATTGTGAAATAATGTGTTATTACAATCTGCTGATAATGTGGAGAGACCCAGTCAACAAGAACACATCAAACCCAGATGTGGGGCCAAATCAGTCCCTGGTCTAATTCAATTGATTCAGATGGACTTATCCCATGGATCAATTTGCCCCTGAAATATAGAGTTGTTGGGTGTTCAGTGGGTTTACTAAGATGAGATGACCCTGATTTGAATACCCATACACCGTCTCCACCCTATTACATTTTTAAAAAGAAATGACAGAGGGGGTAGTGTTGAAATATTTGCTCCATCCTTCTGCCTATGGATATTTCACCAAAAATACTTGCCAATACTTCATATGATGGGAATTTCCATATCACTCCAAAAAGTACTGCCTCTAGTATTACTCCCATGTACTATGGATTACCTTTGAGTCCCAACACTCTGGGGGCTACTCCCTCCAAAGGGGTACATCCAAGTTGGTATATTTCAAGATGGCCCTGCACATCCACTTGAATAGGGAATGTATTGTATCTTCCTATCCTTCATTTACTTCTAACTAGTTGTGACATCATCTTAAGCACTGTCCTTTCCTCTCATCCAGTTTTGGATATGCATCTGTGTGTCTGGGAGTCCAGGGGGACCACACTGAAGTTACTCAATTAGGGCAAACCTCAAAGAATGGGGCTGACAATCCCCAAAGCTGGTGAATATTCCAATACCTAGATTTGCCAAGCCAGCACAAAACAGCTTCTACAATTCCTTACTGGTTGCACAGAAGCGAAAACACAGTTCCCTTATAGCAACCCAGCCTTGGGCTTCAACCCAGACAGCCAAGTCAAATATGATGAGGATTACTGAAAATCTTATTCATCATATAAGAAAGTTCTACAAATTCCAAAGAATCAGTAACAGACAGGAACACATACAATTAGCATCACCTCTAATTCTCTAACAATACAGGTTTGCATTTCAAAGTTCTAGCCTACTTAACATGGAATTGCCCTAATTACTATTTACATACTTTTCTAAAGTCTCTAAACTTAAAGTTGTCTCTGGGTCATTTCGCCTGTGAGCTGCTTAACCCTTTCTGGCCACATGTCACAATCTGTTAGTAAATATTAACCCTTTTAGTCCTCTTTTCCTTTTTATCTAGAAAATTCAGTCACATATTAACTATTCTTCCTAAATTTTTACAGTATTAATAAAGAGTGTGTTTGAATTCTAAGGCCAGAGTGTTTATTTTTAACCTGAGTCACCTGTATTCAGGAATTTCATGTGACCAAACATTGGGCTGTACTTTATTATGGCTGGAAAAGACCTCTTAAACAGAAACACGGTATAAACAAGTCTGGGCGGTAAAGGTGGCCTAAGATTTAGTTATGCTTTTTAACTGATAAGAGGTACTTCTTGTTGCAGATTTTGTCTGCAATAGATAAAATATGCATCGCTTGAAAGATGTTTATGTTAACTCGATAACAATTGCCGGTTGTCACAACTGTCAGTAATAATGACTGTATTAGAATTCCCGTTAGTTTATCAATCATATAACCTAAAGAGACCATAAAGATAATTGCATAAGTAGCTAGGTAAAACACAAATGTTAAAACATAATATATGGTAAAATTAATCATGGGAAAGTATTTTTCCTTCCAAAAAGGGATTTTTTTTTTGTCTCATACCTTATAAAAAGACAGAGCTTTTGGAAATTAGGTGAGGAGTGCAAATCTGCCAACATTCCACTAGTTAGAGAGGACAGAGACATAGAGGCCAGCTCCTTACCTTACACCAATGGTGGTAATATATCTTTTATTTTCTGAATAGTGCTGTACTAATCTCTGATTAAATAATTCCATTTGAGCCTGTTATTTGACAATCTCTAACCCTTGTTGAATTGAAACATGCAACACACTCTATGATCATCCAATAGAGCTTTCATTAGAATCATCCCTTTCCCATAGGACTGCCATATTCACAGTTTTCAGTGACACAGAGCTAAGAAGAAATTATTTTAAAAAAGTAAATTGAGCCAGTAATATTTTCTATATTTACTGTGCTCTCAATTAAACAATCATTTCAAAGTAACTAATGAATGAAGAACTGTTGTAGATCCTTTCTCATGTAGCTCTAAAAGTGATAAGTCTTTGTAACTCCAGAAGACATTGTTTAAGTGGTTTACATTAAACGTGCACTTCTATGTAGTCATTCATTGTATAAGAAATGTACAGTAGTTAACTAATCCTCAGTTATCTAATTCCAGACATTCCACATTCTTACCCTTCCATAATTAACTGTGATCATTTCTTCTTCGTTATACAACTTTACATTCATGCAATGAGACCCTGACATGTGCGTTTTTAAAAAAGTACATTTTTAGATAGGATAATCATCAGTGTGACAATGTTGTCAACAGTTTTTCTATCTCAGAAGAGAGACAATGACTCAGATATATGTAACATACAGGAGTCAATTAAACCAATTTATATCTTGATCAATCTAATGGATTTTTAATACGTACAAACTTTTCTTTTGATGAATTACAAATACCACAGCACAAAGAAATGCTAATTGTTGAAGGATAGTGCAGTTGCACTGAGGAACATTGAGTAAATGGCACAAGAGACTCAAAGGAACAAATCTCTACTGACAGCTACATCTGTGTGGGGAAAATATGTGTACTTAAAATGCAACTGGTGACATTTACTTACTACTAATTCAATGAAAGAGCCAGAAATTCTGCTGTTTACTCAGTGATTTCCATATTATTGAAACCCAAAATTGCAGGTCATAGAAGTTCAAAAGTTCAAATTCAAAGTTCAAATTCAGCTTGCTGCAGCCTTTCAACCTACGTACGATTCTTGCACTTTGTGATCACTGATCAGAAATGCTACTTCCATAACATCAGGAACTTGCTTGGGGTATATGAAAGATAGGCATGGTTAAGTACATGTTTCAAAACCATGAATTTCTAAATTCTAGTCCCACCACTGCCATTGCCTCCTGCTATTCCCTTAGTCAATGAAGAACTTAGGGGTAGTGGCAGGGTGTCTAAGGGCAACAGGAATATGGAGGCAGAAATTACCACATCTGAGGCAGAAGCCAAACTCAAACAACTTAATGGAACTAAATTGGGGGGCCCAGATAATTTCCATCCAAAAATATTAAAGGAACTAATGCATGAAATTGCAAGTTCAATAGCAAGGATTTTTAAAGAATCTGTAAACTCTGGGGTCATACCCTATGATTGGAGAACTGCTACTACAGTTCCTATTTTTAAGAAAGCGGGGGAAAGTGATCCAGGAAATGAAGGCCTGTTAGTTTGACTTCAATTGTATGAAAAATCTTGGAACAAATTGTGAAAGAGAAAGTAGTTAAGGACATAGAGGTGAATGGAAATTAGGATAAAATACAACATGGATTTATAAATGGTAGATCATGCAAGACCAACCTGGATCTCCTTCTTTGAGAAGATAACTGATTTTTTACACAAAAGAAATACAGTAGATCGAATCTACCTGGATTTCAGTAAGGCATTTGATACAGTTCCACATGGGAAATTATTAGTTAAATTGGAGGAGATGGAGATTAATTTGATAACTGAAAGGTTCATAAGGAACTGGTTAAAGGGGTGACTACAATGGGTCATACTGAAAGGTGAACTGTCAGGCTGGAGGAAGGTTGTTAGTGGAGTTTCTCAGGAATCGGTCTTGGGACCAATCTTATTTAACATTTTTATTACTGACCTTGTTAGTGAGAGTGAGAGTGTGTTAATAACATTTGTGGATGACACAAAGTTGGGAGGTATAACCAATACGGAGTAGGACCAGAATATCACACAAGAAAATCTGGAGTAATCAAAATGGGATGAAATTTAATAATGAAAAGTGCAAAGTAACGCATTTAAGGACTAACAACAAGATTTTTTGCAATAAGCTGGGGATTTATCAGGTGCAAGTGACAGAGGAGGAAAAAGACCTGAGTGGAGAGATCTCATTTGGAATACTGTGTACAGTTCTGTTTTCCCATGTATAAGAAAGATGAATTCAAAGAGGGATAAATACCAGGGAGGGAGAGCAGATATTTAAGTTAAGCGTCACTGTGGACACAAGAATAAATGGCTATAAACTGGCCGTCAACAAGTTGAGGTCTCAAAATCAGATGAAGGTTTCTAATCATCAGAGTAGTGAAGTTCTGAAACAGCCTCCCAAGGGGAGCAATGGAGGCAAAAAACCTAACTGGCTTCAAGACTGAGTTTGATAAGTTTATGGAGGGGATGGTATGATGAGACCGCCTACAATGGCATGTGGCCTATCGAAGACTGCCAGTAGCAAAAATCCCTAAGTGTTGGAGATGGGACACTAGATGGGGAGGGCTCTGAGTTACTACCGAGAATTCTTTCCCAGGTATTTGCCTGCTCAGGGTCTAACTGATCGCCATATTTGGGGTTCGGAAGGAATTTTCCCCCAGATCAGATTAGCTGAGACCCTGGGTTTTGTTGTTGTTGTTTTGTTTGCTTTCCTCTGCATCATGGGGCATGGGTCATTTGCAGGTTTAACTAGTGTTAATGGTGAATTCTTTATAACATTAAAGTCTTTAAACCATGATTTGAGGATGCCGGTAACTCAGCCAGAGGTTAGGAGTCTATAATTACAGGAGAAGGTGGGTGAGGTGCTGTGGCTTGAAATGTGCAGGAGGTCAGACTAGATGATCACAATGGTCCCTTCTCTCCTTAAAGTCTATTAGTCTATAAGTCATGTAATTTCCCTGCCTCAGTTATTAGATGTACAAAAATGTGTTTAGTGTCATCTCCCCTCTTACAAAAGAAGGCCAATAGACACCAGACAAGCCATTGTGGAATATCAGTGGACAAAAGAATTTGATTGCTCACACCCATGACAAAGAGACATGCAGGTGGATTAGTCCCATCAGCTTGAACCCTATGGGAAGAAATAAAAAGAAACTGTATCTGTGTGCTGCTTGAACTCTGAGGGGTGAATATTTCTAAGCATAAGCAAGGGATCCCTAGCTGTTTGGCCTGGATTAGCCCTCAAGGACTTATAAAGCTTGCCTATTACAGCAGCTTCTTTGACCTTTGGAACCTAAGACTGTAACTCATTTGTGTGGATAGGTTTACCTTTGCTAAACATGTAAATAACTCATTTCTTTTTCCTATTTAATAAATCTTTAATTATTTTATTATAGGATTGGCTACAAATATTCTCTTTGAGGAGAGTTCTATGGTGTACTTCACCTGGAGTAAGTGACTGGTCCTTTGGGACTGGGAGTGACCTGAATATTGTTGTGATTTTTGGTGTAAGGGACCATCTATAAGAAAGGCAAGTTTGCCTAGGCAGCAAGATCAACCAGAGTACCCAAGGGGAATGGCTGTGACTCCATTACAGTGCTCCAGGAGTTCACACTTGATACTTGCTTGATGAAGTGTAAGTATAGAATTCACAACCAATTTGGGGTTTGTGCCAGGCTTTGTAAAGAAACTCTTTCTGTAGACTACTGGCCACAATGCCATAGAATGATCAACGGTTTCTTTGGTTTTGTACACTTTACACAGCCCATCTTTGTCCTTTTAAAAAAGTTAACTTATATAAGGCACAGTGATGTGTTAACACTCCAATAAGGACTCCTTCACTTTTTCTTTCTTTTGTCTATGGAGTATAGTATTATCTATGATTTTTTAGCATAATCATAGAATTTTTGTCCTTTTGTTTCCTTAGTCTATAATTCTTGCCATTCCTTCGCAAGCTCTTTCGTGACCAAACTTTCAAATTTTTGTCCACCTAAGGATATATTAACATCCATCACCCCATTTTTTGGCGCACGTTTTGCTGCTTTGTCAGCCTTTTTATTTCCGGGAATTCCAATATGCCCTGGAATCCATGCTATTGTTACACAGATACCTGCTTGGATTATTTCCGTAGTTAGGAAGATTATTTCACTTATGTCACTTTCTGCTTGTTCTGATTGTCTTTGTGCCTGACAAGGAATCATATAAAATGACAGTGGCAGCCAGTCGCATATCTCTTACCCAGGTTAGTGCCAACGTTATTCCCATTAATTCAGCTGTCAGAAGGGTCACATAATTCGATAACCTTTTAGATTTCTAGATTCCAATACTAGGCTGTTTCCACCCTAGCTGTGCTGTCATCTTTTGATCCATTTATACACACTTGGCAAAGCTGGCTTAATTTTTCATAAAAAAATTCAGAAATTTCTTTGGTCATAATGTATGTATTTTTCCTTCCCTCATTTTTATACAGTTCCAAATCCACAAATGGGGGAACAGCTCTCTAGCTGTCATTTGATTCCTCTGTGATTATTTTATTTACTTCTCTCAATTTTTCTTTTTTACATATTTCCTTTACCCATTTTTGACCCCAGTATTATGAGGAAGTCTGTGGAAATCCATATAATTTTGTCTACTAAGGGTATGTCTACACTATGAAATTAGGTCGAATTTATAGAAATCTGTTTTATACAGTCAATTGTGTGTGTCCCCACATAAAATGCTCTAAGTGCATTAAGTCGGCAGACCGCGTCCACAGTACCGAGGCTAGCGTCGACTTCCGGAGCGTTACACTGTGGGTAGCTATCCCATAGTTCCTGCAGTCTCCACCGCCCATTGGAATTCTGGGTTGTTATTCCCAATGCCCGATGATGCAAAAACAGTGTCGCGGGGATTCTGGGTACATGTCATCAGGCCCCTCCCCGCTCCTTCAGAGCAATGGCAGACAATCGATTCGCGCCTTTTTACTTGGGTTACCTGTGCAGACAACATACCATGGCAAGCATGGAGCCCACTTAGCTCAGCTCAGATCAGCTCACCAACACCATATGTCATCTGGGTGCTGGCAGACGTGGTACTGCATTGCTACACAGCAGCAGCTAATTGCCTTTTGGCAGTAAATGGTGTATTACGACTGGTATCCATCATCATACTCCTCAGTGAGTTCGGTCAGAGGCGCCTGGGAAGACACCTTTTGTCTCCTGGAGTCTCAGTCCTGCTGGCAGTCCTGTTGAACCATCTTGACGAAGATGGCTAGCAGTCATAATGTACCGTCTGCTGCCAGCCTAAGATGTAAAAGATAGATGGACTAGCTTTGTTCTGTATTCATTTGCTTCCCCCTCCCTCCGTGAAATCAATGGCCTGCTAAACCCAGGGTTTTGAGTTCAATCTTTGGGGGGGGGGGGGGCATTCGGTGTGACAATTGTTTGTGTTTCTCCCTGATGCACAGCCACCTTTGTTGATTTTAATTCCCTGTAAGCCACGTTGTCACTCGCCCCTCCCTCCGTCAGACAATAGTTTCGCGCCTTTTTTCAGACCAGATGCCATAGCACTGGGATCATGGAGCCTGCTCAGATCACCGCGGCAATTAGGAGCACTATGAACACCACGCGCATTGTCCTGGAGTATATGCAGAGCCAGAACATGACAAAGCAAAACCAGGTGAGGAGGCGATTGCAGCGCGGCGACAAGAGTGATGTGGAAATTGACATGGACATAGACCTCTCACAAAGTACAGGCCCCAGCAAAGTGCAAATCATGGTGTTACTGGGGGAGGTTCATGACGTGGAACGCCAATACTGGGCCCGGGAAACAAGCACAGACTGGTGGGACCGCATCGTGTTGCACGTGTTGGACGATTCCCAGTGGCTGCAAAACTTTCGCATGTGTAAGGGCACTTTCATGGAACTTTGTGACTTGCTTTCCCCTGCCCTGAAGCGCCAGAATACCAGGAGGAGAGCAGCCCTCACAGCTGAGAAGCAAGTGGCAATAGCCCTGTGGAAGCTTGCAACGCCGGACAGCTACCGGTCAGTCAGGAATCAATTTAGAGTGGGCAATTCTACTGTGGGGGCTGCTGTGATCCAAGTAGCCAATGCAATCAAAGACCTGCTGATATCAAGGGTAGTGACTCTGGGAAATGTGCAGGTCATAGTGGATGGCTTTGCTGCAATGGGATTCCCAAACTGTGGTGGGGCGATAGACGGAACCCATATCCCTATCTTTTCACCGGAGCACCAAGCCACCGGGTACGTAAACCGCAAGGGGTACTTTTCAATGCTGCTGCAAGCCCTGGTGGATCACAAGGGACGTTTCACTAACATCAACGTGGGATGGCCGGGAAAGGTACATGATTCTCGCGTCTTCAGGAACTCTGGTCTGTTTTAAAAGCTGGAGGAAGGGACTTTCTTCCCGGACCAGAAAATAACCATTGGGGATGTTGAAATGCCTATAGTTATCCTTGGGGACCCAGCCTACCCCTTCATGCCATGGCTCATGAAGCCGTACACAGGCAGCCTGGACAGTAGTCAGGACCTGTTCAACTATAGGCTAAGCAAGTGCCAAATGGTGGTAGAATGTGCATTTGGACGTTTAAAAGTGTGCTGCACAGTTTACTGACTCGGATAGACCTCAGCAAAACCAATATTCCAATTGTTATTGCTGCTTGCCGTGCGCTCCACAATATCTGTGACAGTAAGGGGGAGACATTTATGGCGGGGTGGGAGGTTGAAGCAAATTGCCTGGCTGCTGTTTACGTGCAGCCAGACACCAGGGCGGTTAGAAGAGTACAGCAGGGCGTGGTGTGCATCAGAGAAGCTTTGAAAACCAGTTTTGTGACTGGCCAGGCTACAGTGTGAAACTTCTGTTTGTTTCTCCTTGATGAACACTCCCACCCCACCCCGGTTCACTCTACTTCCCTGTAAACTATCCACTCTCCCCTACCCCTTCGAGCACCACTTGCAGAGGCAATAAAGTCATTGTTACTTCACATTCATGCATTCTTTATTCATTCATCACACAACTAGGAGGATAACTGCCAAGGTAGCCCGGGAGGGGTCGGGGAGTAGGGAAGGAAAAGGACACACTGCAGTTTAAAACTTTAACACTTATTGAAGGCCAGACTTCTGATGCTTGGGCAATCATCTGGGGTGGAGTGGCTTGGCTGGGTGGCTGGAAGCCCCTCCACTGCATTCTTGGGCGTCTGGGTGAGGAGGCTATGGAACTTGGGAGGAGGGCTGTGGTTATACAGGGGCTATACTGGCGGTCTCTGCTCCTGCTGCCTTTCCTGCAGCTCAACCATACGCTGGAGCATATCCGTTTGATGCTCCAGCAGCCGGAGCATCGACTCTTGCCTTCTGTCAGCAAGCTGACGCCACCTATCCTCTTCAGCCCACCACTTGCTCTCTTCAGCCCACGATTCAGCCTGCCACCTCTCCTCTTGTTCAAATTGTGCTTTTTTGCACTCTGACATTGACTACCTCCACGCATTCTGCTGTGCTCTGTCAGCATGGGAGGACATCTGGAGCTCCGAGAACATATCATCCGGAGTCCGCCGTTTTCTCCTTCTAATCTTCACTAGTCTCTGCGAAGGAGAAACATTTGCAGCTGGTGGAGGAGAAGGGAGAGGTGATTAAAAAAGACACATTTTAGAGAACAATGGGTACACTTTTTCACGTTAAATTTTGCTGTTCACATTACATAGCACATGTGCTTTCATTACCAGGTCACATTTTTCCTCTTATATTGAGGGCCTGCCAGTTTGGTGTGAGAGATCACTCACGCAGTGCCAGGCAACAGAATTCGGCTTGCAGGCAGCCATGGTAAGCCACAGTCTTTTGGCTTTTTTAACCTTCTTAACATGTGGGAATGGTTTCAAACAGTAGCGGCCTCATTTCCCATACCAAGCACCCTTTGGGTTGTCCATTTAAAATGGGTTTGCAATGTAAAAGGAGGGGCTGCAGTTTCCAGGTTAACATGCAGCACAAACCCAACTACTCCCCCACACACACCCAATTCTCTGGGATGATCACTTCACCCCTGTCCCCCACCACGTAGCTAACAGCGGAGAACATTTATGTTCAGCCGAGCAGGAACGGGCACCTCTGAATGTCCCCTTAATAAAATCACCCCATTTCAACCAGGTGACCGTGAATATTTTGCTTTTAAACCATGTGTAATATTTACAAAGGTACACTCACCAGAGGTCCCTTGTGTGCCCTCAGGGTCTGGGAGCACGCCTTGGGTGAGTTCGGGGGTTACTGCTTCCATGTCCAGGGTGATAAACATATCCTGGCTGTTGGGGAAAGCGGTTTCTCCTCTTCCTTGCTGTGAGCTATCTTCATTTTCTTCATCATCATATTCCTCATACCCCAAACCCGCTTCCCTGTTGCGTGATTCTCCATTGATGGAGTCAAAGCACACGGTTGGGGTAGTGGTGGCTGCACCCCCTAGCATGTCATGCAGCTCCGCATAGAAGTGGCATGTTTGCGGCTCTGCCCCGGACCTTCCGTTTGCCTCTCTGGCTTTGTGGTAGGCTTGCCTTAGCTCCTTAATTTTCACGCGCCACTGCTGTGCGTCCCTGTTATGGCCTCTGTCCTTTATGGCCTTGGAGACTTTTTCTAATATTTTGCCATTTCGTTCACTGCTACGGAGTTCAGCTAGCACTGATTCATCTCCCCATATGGCGAGCAGATCCCGTACCTCCCGTTCGGTCCATGATAGAGCTCTTTTGCGATCCTGGGACTCCATCATGGTTGCCTGTGCTGATGAGCTCTGTGTGGTCACCTGTGCTCTCCATGCTGGGCAAACAGGAAATGAAATTCAAAAGTTTGCGGGGCTTTTTCTGTCTACCTGGTCAGTGCATCTGCATTGAGAGTGCTGTCCAGATCAGTCACAATGAAGCACTGTGGGATAGCTCCCGGAGGACAATAATGTAGAATTCCATCCACACTACCCCAAATCCATCCCGCAAAGGCCGATTTCAGCGCTAATCCCCTCGTCGGAGGTGGAGTAAAGAAACTGGTTTAAAGGGCCCTTTAAGTCGAAAAAAAGGGCTTCGTCATGTGGACGTGTCCAGGCTTAATTCAATTTAACGCCGCTAAATTCGACCTAAACTCGTAGTGTAGACCAGGCCTAAGCTCCCATCAATTCTCAAATCAGCTGTTTACTTCTGTTTTAATGATTCCCTTTTAGCTTTGCCCAAAAAGGTAGATCTAGTATATCTCATTTGCTTTTTTTCTCCTTTGCTACTTTAAGTCTCTTATGCTTAGTTCGTATAGCACAGTACTCTGTGAAAAGGGAGACTCCTGTTCCTGTCTGCACACTTTTTGGGAGGTCAGTTATCATAATGGAAAACCAAAATAGGGCTGATAATATTCCCTTGTGGAGTTCCATTTGTAATTTTTAGCTTTTTGATAAAGCTGTTCCCACTTTGACATGTATAGTTCTATCACTTAAAGTCCCTTATCCATCAAAATATTCTCCTCTTCATTCCAATCGTGGCTGGTCTATACAGGCCTTCCCTCTATAATATCCTATGATTTTTCAATGTCCAGGAAGACTTATCATAAAGATATTAGTCTTATGCTTTTTTGTACCTCTGTTTCTAGTCTCAGTATTTGGTCAACAGTGCATTTTCCTTTTTTGAAACCACTTTGTACCTCAGTTATAATATCATTTTTTCTCCCAATATTCAGTTAGTCTTACATTTATAATTTTTCCATAATTTTTGCCATCAATAATATAAAGGCAATAGACCTATAAGCATCAGGGCCTTGTATGTGATTTGCCTGGTTTCCTAATTGGTATCACCAATGCTTGTTCCTATTATATTGGCAGCAGTTCTTTTCCTGTATATCATTATATAACCACAATAGCATCTTTAGACTACAGGCTGAGAAGTGTTGAAACATTTAATTACTTATACTATCTTCACCTGAAGCTGTATTTTTCCTGCAATAAGCTCCTGTATACTAACATCTTTTTTGTTTAACAGATCATCATGTTCTCTCTATCCATTTAATAGTTCTGTTATCCTTAGTAACCTCCATTTTAATTCATGAAACTCATTGTTTTGATTCATATCACTAAAGACCTTTTGGAATTCTTTTGCTAAAATGTCTGCGCTTCCTAAATTGAAAACCTTAATTTCATTAAAAAGCAACAGAGGGTCCTGTGGCACCTTTAAGACTAACAGAAGTATTGGGAGCATAAGCTTTCGTGGGTAAGAACCTCACTTCTTCAGATGCAAGTAATGAAAATCTCCAGAGGCAGGTATAAATCAGTATGGAGATAACAAGGACCCTCTGTTGCTTTTTACAGATTCAGATTAACACGGCTACCCCTCTGATACTTGACACCATGCAAGGCACTGCATTTAGCCGTATGGAATGGAAATCTATCAACCTCATGAAGAAACTTGCACAAATACAGACAGATATCATCTTCCTTTCCAAATGCAAATGGATGGACATCATACCAAATGGACTGAAGGTAAAAAATCCATTGCTATCTACATACTGCACAGACCACAGTGAGAGATTATGCCATACACTGTCAAAGAAACTGAGGAACCACCTGATCAGCATCCTATACAGCAAACAGAAAAACATCAAGAAAGAGCTCTCCAACCTGGAGACTTTCATAAATAACCAACCCTCCACACAAATGGACTTTACTAAAATAAGACAGGAGATCTACATTATACACTTCACTCACTCACTCACTCATGCCCGTGACCCCAGTCGGGGTATGGGCCGCCAACCACAGATCTCCAGAGTCCTTTATCCTGGGCCATTTGCTCTAGCTGGTTCCAGGTATAGCCCATTTTTTTGCTATCAGCCTGAAGGTCGCGTCGCCAGGTGTTTCTTGGACGGCCTCTTTTCCGCTTGCCTTGGGGGTTCCACCGCAATGCCTGTCTAGTGATGTTGGTTGGCTGCTTGCGTAGTGTGTGTCCTATCCAACCCCACCTTCTCCTTCTAATTTCTTCCTCTGCTGGAAGTTGATGGGTCCTCTCCAAGAGGTAGATGTTGCTGATGGTGTCTGGCCAGCGGATCTGGAGAATCCTTCTAAGGCAACTATTTATGAAGGTCTGGATCCTCCTGGTGGTTGTTTTAATTATCCTCCAGGTTTCAGCTCTATACAATAAGACTGATTTCACGTTGGAATTGAACAGTCTAATCTTTGTTGCCAAAGACAGCTCTCTAGAGCTCCAGATGTTCTTGAGCTGTAAGAAAGCTGCTCTTGCCTTACCAATCCTTGCTTTGATGTCTGCGTCCGTGCCACCCTGTTGGTCGATGATACTGCCTAGGTAGGTGAAGGACTGCACTTCTTCCAGAGGGATTCCATTCAGTGTGACTGGGTCATTACTGATGGAGTTAATCTTGAGGATCTTGGTCTTGTCCTTGTGGATGTTGAGGCCAACCTGTGATGACATGGCTGCCACTACGTTGGTCTTCTCTTGCATCTGCTGTTTGCGATGCGAAAGGAGTGCAAGGTCATCGGCAAAATCCAGGTCATCAAGCTGGGTCCACAACGTCCACTGGATTCCCTTCCTACGCTCATAAGTGGATGTCTTCATAATCCAATCAATGACAAGGAGAAAGAGAAATGGTGACAACAAGCATCCTTGTCTGACTCCGGTTCGCACCTGGAAGCTGTTTGTAAGCTGCCCTCCATGGATCACTCTACAGTGCATGCCATCATATAAGTTCTTAATCAGGTTGACCACCTTTGCTGGGATGCCATAGTGCCGAAGGAGCTTCCAGAGAGTCTCTCGATCCACGCTATCGAATGCTTTTTCATAGTCAACAAAGTTGATGTACAATGAGGAGTTCCACTCCATAGACTGCTCGACTATGATGCGAAGCGTTGCTATCTGGTCCGTGCATGATCTATTTTGCCGGAAACCTGCTTGCTCATCTCGTAGCTGTGGGTCGACGGCATCCTTCATTCTCTCTAAGAGAACTCGGTTGAAGACCTTCCCTGGCACCGACAGAAGTGTGATTCCTCTGTAGTTGGCACAATTGCTGAGGTCTCCTTTCTTGGGGATTTTAATAAGATATCCCTCTTTCCAGTCTGCTGGAATCACTTCTTCTTCCCATATCTTCTCAAAGAGGGGGTACAGCATTTCCACTGAAACATCCAGATCTACTTTCAGGGCCTCTGCTGGAATATCGTCAGGTCCAGCCGCCTTTCTATTCTTCATCATAGTGATGGCTTTTCTGATCTCCTCTCTGGTTGGTCTATCACAATTGATTGGAAGGTCTTCGTTGGCTGGGTCAATGTCTGGTGGATTTAATGGTGCTGGTCTATTCAGGAGTTCCTCAAAGTGCTCCGCCCAGCTATTCATCTGTTGTTCTATTTCTGTTATAGACTTTCCCTGCTTGTCTTTGACGGGACGCTCTGGTTTGCTGAACTTTCCAGACAGTCGCTTGGTGATGTCATACAGCTGTTTCATATTACCGTTGTATGCTGCCTGCTCCGCTTCTGCTGCCAGTCCATCCACATAATCTCTCTTATCCTTCCTAATATTCCTCTTCACTGCTCTATGGGCTTCAGCATACTCTTTTTGCGCTTTAGCCTTTGCTGCTCTAGTCCTGCTGTTATTAACTACTGCCTTCTTCTTCTTTCTATCTTCTATCTTAGTCAAGGTCTCTGCTGTGATCCATTCTTTCTGCTGATATTTCTTAATTCCAAGCACTTCCTGGCATGCTGACCTAAGTGTCTCTCTCACTTTCTGCCATCTGTTGGATACACTGTCTTCCTCTTCCTCAGACCGATCCTGTAGTACTGAAAACTTATTCTTCAGCGTCAGTCCAAAATCTTCCTTGATCTTATGATCCTTCAAAAGGCTAATGTTGAACTTCACTCTTCTATCTGACGCGTCTATCCAGTTCTTCTTCAGCTTCAGCTTCAATCTGGCCACCACTAAGTGATGGTCGGACGCTACGTCTGCTCTTCTTCTAACTCTAACGTCTTGCAAAGATCTTCTGAACTTCTTGCTAATACAGACATGATCGATCTGGTTTTCTATCATGCCTGCTGGCGATACCCAGGTACTCTTGTGGATCCGCTTGTGAGGAAAGATGCTACCTCCTATGACCAAGTTGTTAAGTGCACACAGATCCACAAATCTCTCTCCATTCTCACTCATCTCTCCCAGAGCGTGGGTCCCCATGACTTGTTCATATCCTGTGTTGTCAGGTCCAATTTTGGCATTAAAATCTCCCATAAGGATGGTAATGTCTTTGTCTGGGAGAATCTCTAATATTTTCTGAAGTTTATTGTAAAAATAGTCTTTGTCCCCCTCTTCACTGTCATTGGTTGGAGCATAGCACTGTACAACATTCATCTTAATCCTCTTCATTTTAGTTCTGAAGGATGCTGTGATGATCCTGGAACCATGTGCCTCCCAACCAATCAGTGCCCTCTGTGCCTGTTTGGACAACATGAAGCCTACTCCCTGTGTGTGGGGTGCGTCACTCTCTTCATGTCTGGAATACAACAACAGCTCTCCTGTCAACAGTCGTCTTTGTCCAGCTTGTGTCCATCTTGTCTCGCTAATGCCTAGTAGGGTCAAGTTGTTGCTCCTCATCTCTGCTGCGACCTGTGCCATCTTTCTTGACTCGTACATGGTCCTCACGTTCCATGTACCAATGGTAATCCTCCTGGTTGCAAGAAGGGTAATCAGCTTAGTGGCTTCCTCACGACTTTCACCACCCAGCGTCATGCGTCTTCGAGTCGAAGACCCTTCTTTTTCCCAGGCTAAAAGTCTCTGTTATCTCTATTGTTGGCGTTTCTATAGCAGGTTGATTTTTTACGGGGTGGAGTTGATAGCCCCACGCCCAACCCTCCTCCTTTATCCTGACTTGGGACAGGCAGATGGCCCCAAAGGACCTCTCTGGTGGAGTTATTATACACTTCACCTCTCTACAAAGGAAAAAGGACCGTAAGCTGTCTAAAATCCTACCTGCCACATGGGGCCACAACAGGGGTATCCCTAACTCACCCAGCAATATCGTCAATTTATCCAGCTACACACTCAATCCAGCAGAAGAGTCTGTCCTATCTCGGGGACTCTCTTTTTGCCCCAGCACCCCCATGAACATGATACAGTTCTGCAGTGATCTGGAAGCCTACTTTCGCCAGCTCCAACTCAAAGAATACTTTCAAGATAACACTGAACAGCGCACTAATACACAGATACCCTCCCACCAACAACACAGGAAGAAGAACTCCACATGGACTCCTCCTGAGGGTCAAAATGACAGTCTGGACCTATACATAGAATGCTTCCGCCGATGTGCACAGGCAGAAATTGTGGAAAAACAACATTGCTTGCCTCATAACCTAAGTCGTGCAGAACGCAATGCCATCTATAGCCTCAGAAACCACCCTGACATTATCATTAAAGAGGCTGATAAAGGAGATGCTGTTGTCATCATGAACAGGTCTGACTATCAGAAGGAGGCTGCCAGACAACTCTCCAATACCAAATTCTACAGGGCACTTTCCTCAGATCCCGCTGAGGAATACACTAAGAAACTGCACCATCTTCTCAGGACACTTCCTACACTAACACAGGAACAAATCAACAAACGCTTAGAGCCCCAACCGAGGTTATTCTATCTACTACCTAAGATCTACAAACCTGGAAATCCTGGATGCCCCATCATCTCGGGCATTGGCACTCTCACTGAAGGACTGTCTGGATATGTGGACTCCCTACTCAGACCCTACGCCACCAGCACTTCCAGCTGTCTCCAGGACACCACAGATTTCCTGAGAAAACTACAATGCATTGGTGACCTCCCAGAAAACACCATCCTAGCCACCAAGGATGTAGAGGCTCTCTACACAAACATTCCACACACAGATGGAATACAAGCTGTCAGGAACAGTATCCCTGATGATGACACAGCACAACTTATTGCTGAGCTCTGTGACTTTATCCTCACGCACAATTATTTCAAATTTGGTGACAATATATACCTCCAGACCAGTGGCACCGCTATGGGCACCCGCATGGCCCCACAATATGCCAACATTTTTATGGCTGACCTGGAACAACGCTTCCTCAGCTCTCGTCCACTCATGCCCCTTCTCTAACTATGCTATATTGATGACATCTTCATCATCTGGACCCATGGGAAGGAGACCCTGGAAGAATTCCACCATGATTTCAACAGCTTCCACCCCACCATCAACCTCAGCCTGGTCCAATCTACACGGGAGGTCCACTTCCTAGACACCACCGTACAAATAAGCGATGGCCACATTAACACCACCCTATACTGAAAACCCACTGACCGCTACGCCTACCTTCATGCATCCAGCTTCCACCCCGGACACACCACACGATCCATCGTCTACAGCCAAGCACTGAGGTACAATCATATCTGCTCCAACTCCTCAGACAGAGACCAACATCTACAAGATCTTCACCAAGCATTCTCAAAACTACGACACCCACACAAGGAAATAAAGAAACAAATCAACAGAGCCAGACGTGTACCCAGAAGCCTCCTGCTACAAGACAGGCCCAAAAAAGAAACCAACAGAGCTCCACTGGCCATCACCTACAGTCCTCAGCTTAAACCTCTCCAACGCATCATCAGTGATCTACAACCCATCCTGGACAATGATCCCTCACTTTCACAGACCTTGGGAGGCAGGCCAGTCCTCGCCCACAGACAACCTGCCAACCTTAAGCATATTCTCACCAGCAACCATGCACCGCACCATAGCAACTCTAACTCAGGAAGCAACCAATGCAACAAACCTCAATGCCAACTCTGCCCACATATCTACACCAGCAACACCATCACAGGACCTAACCAGATCAGCTACAACATCACCGGCTCATTCACCTGCACGTCCACCAATGTTATATATGCCATTATATGCCAGCAATGCCCCTCTGCTATGTACATTGGCCAAACTGGACAGTCACTACGCAAGAGGATAAATGGACACAAGTCAGATATCAGGAATGGCAATATACAAAAACCTGTAGGAGAACAGGAGTACTTGTGGCACACTTCAACCTCCCTGGCCACACAATAGCACATGTAAAGGTAGCCATCTTACAACAAAAAAACTTCAGGACCAGACTCCAAAGAGAAACTGCTGAGATCCAGTTCATTTGCAAATTTGACACCATCAGATCAGGATTAAACATAGACTGTGAATGGCTATCCAACTATGGAAGCAGTTTCTCCTCCCTTGGTGTTCACACCTCAACTGCTAGCAGAGCACCTCACCCTCCCTGACTGAACTAACCTCGTTATCTCCATACTGATTTATACCTGCCTCTGGAGATTTCCAGTACTTGCATCTGAAGAAGTGAGGTTCTTACCCACGAAAGCTTATGCTCCCAATACTTCTGTTAGTCTTAAAGGTGCCACAGGACCCTCTGTTGCTTTTTACAGATTCAGATTAACACGGCTACCCCTCTGATACTTAATTTCATTGTTTACAGTAAGACCAGATATACATTTACTTTGAATTCCATTCATTCTTTGTATTTGCTTATATATTTCTGAAAGCTTTGATTCTTTTTTATTCAATTTCCCACAAAGTTGCCCAACTTTCTTTTTGATATTCCTTTGTGCCACCACCTTACATCTCTTATAATTAATTAAATCTTAGCTATTTGATGTGTTTTTATGCTTGCTTATATTGCTAATTTGCAATCCCCATTCCACCAGGGAAGCAGATTTCTAAATCAGGGGCAATTTTTATAGTTTATGGACAGCCAGGTCAGCTGCTGCCATGATTCCTTTTATTACGTTGTTGTAGAATTCTCCAAGGTTATCACTTGTTCTGTTCCTGTACAAATATTCATCACAGGCCCCAATCAGGTTTTGGAAAAATCCAGCTAGGAACTTTTTGTGTGTCTTGACATTTCCTCAGCATTGGTACTCAATAAATATAGGTACGTGATCACTTCTATTCCATCTTCATTATGAATTTACCAGCTGCATTTAAAACCAATATTGTTTGTTGGAATGCCCAGATCCAAAATGGAAAATGATCCATCCACTGAATGAAATCTAGTAGGTGCTCCTGTATACAATATTACCAGGTTATTCAGATTGATACATTATTCTAAGTATTTATCCTTTAAATCTGTTTTCTTACTTCCCCATAACCCATTATGGCTATTAAAGTCTCCACAAATTATGAATTGTTTTTTTCTAATTTTTCTAATTCTAAATTAACTAATTTATACATGGACTGTAAATATTATAAATTCAGACCTAAGTGTTGTTTTTTTGTTTTGTTTTGTTTTGTTTTGTTTTGTTCTCAATGGGAGACTCAAGAGCATTGTGTTCAAAACTTTAGTTTCTGTATATACATTTCAATATAGCTAAGTCCCTTTTTTATAAATATACAGGTTCTTCTCCTCTGCTACCCTCTTGATCCTTCCATAGTATATAATTTCCCAGTATATTGAACACAAGTCTACTTATTAGCGAGATTTATTGCACACACATTATATTAAGCTTTTTCCCCATTTCAAGGATGACTTTTTAAAATTCCTGTCCATGCACTACTAAACTATGCACATTCCAACTAAGGATTATTAAGACTGTGTCACTTAAGCTGTATTATTGCCTTCATTGAAAATTAAATGAATATGGCTGGTCAAGAGGCTCAAGATTTTTAGATTTGTTTCTGCTGCTTTTGCTATGATTTTGATTTTCAATTTTCTCCCATCTACAAGATGCAGTTAATTACTTCTATAACAAATGCTATCAACTTATTTTACCTACAAGCACTATGTCATCTCCTTTTCCTCTCATATATTCCTGCCTGACCAGAGGTGTGTTCTGCTGTCCATGTAGATCTTTTCTCTTATTTGTGTCATTTTTCTTTTTCCTATTTTGTAGCATTTTTTGAATAATTGTATTTTTTTCTCTCCAGCTTGTTCTGCTACTGCGCACCCTTCATATGCTGCACCTTGCTTTCCCCTGCAGTTAAGTTCTATTCCTCTTATCATTTGAGTGATTTCCTCCACATTTACTGCACCTTATTGTTCCCTTACACATGGCTGTCGTGTGTCCAAACATTTAACAATAATATCACTTTATAAATGGTTTCATTAAGACAGGTGGATACCCCATTTGGATCCTATCCAGAAGTGTCCTACCTTTAAGTGTTATGCATATTGCCAAGATGGCCAGTTTTCTTCCTTTCTCCTACTAAGTAGCCACTTTAGAAACAATACTTTATCTTCATCTTTTCTTTTTTTGATATCATCCTCAGACAGTCATAGCAGCACGCCATAAATAAGCCATCTTGCTTCCATCAGGAATTTGGGCAGTTGACAAGTAACTTTCATTCCCCCTAAGATTACAGTTAAGAAGTTTTTCAGCTTCTTCCTTTATGTGTACGTTCTATATATATATATGTCGACCCGGCATGTTTCAACTCTTTGTACATCATCAATGCTTATCTTTATCCATTCCACCATTTTCAGGGGTTAATATCTCATATTTTCACATCTTTTGTCACTGATTTCACAACTATAAAATGTTGGCTTTTATCCTGTTTTTTTTTTTATTTCTATGTATTCCTTCTTCAAATTCTGATATATGTAATCATTTCCCCCCTTTTTCCTGATCTGAAACTATTCCTCATCCCCTGCTTCTATTCCTCCATAGTCCAAGATAACTTTCTTTTCCTCCCCACCCCCACCATTACCACCTCCAGTTTCAAGCAGTTGGGGGCTGGGGCCAGTCACCGCCCTCCACCTAGCCTGGTCCTACAGCCCAGCCTCACCATCTTCAGCCAGACACTAGCTCTCAGCCTTGTCCCAGCCCAACATCCAGCCAGGAGCCTATTCCTGCTATCAGTGAGCCCAGCTCCAACTCAGTCCAGCCCAGGCTTTTACAGTCTTCACTTTTCTGGCCTTCAAATGATCCAGGTTCTCTCCTTTTATTCCATCTCTGGGCTTTCCATGGGCCACAGGTATAGACGGGAGGGACTACATATAGGCTATCCTTAACCTCTTCTCTGCTGTTTGGGGCCTCTCTGCCTCATCACAAGACCACTGTACCATTTCTGTTTCTTCTCAAAATTTATTACTAAAGCTTTCTGGTGGAGGATAATTCTGTTTTATGGCAACTTTCAAAATAGAAATTTTTGAATATTTTCCCCAAAACTAAATTATAAGTTGCATTGAACTGTCCATTTTCTCCTTTGTGTGTGTGTTGGGAGGCGGAGAGGGAAGGTAGTCAGGGCACTGACCTAAAATGTGGCAGACCCAGGTTCTAGGTCCCTCCTGTGTCTGGTTCAGAACAGAGTTTTTCATCCCAGATTACTTCTCCTCCATAACAAATAATGTTGACAAGTTTTTATCAAAACCAAAATGGTTTTGACTAAATGAAATTTTGTCAAAAATATTCCAATTATCCCTATATGTTCAAAAGTGCATTTGTGCAAAAATGGTTTTTGTATAACAAAACACCAAATTGATCACCTAAGCTGGAAAAAGATGTCTTTAATATACAATTTTGTGAGAGAAAACATTACATTTTGCACATTTCTATATATGACAGTCACAGGAAGGGATAAATGTACTTCCTAGCCCTCTTAAGTACAACTGAAGCACTCAGATACCATTGAGATAGGCATGATTGATTGACTTATTGAAAGTCACATTTTTGAATCGATGTATACATGCTGAATAGTTCACATATTTGTTTTAGAGCTACTTGCACAGTTTTAGATGATGTATAACCACCATTTAATATAGAATTCATAGAATATCAGGGTTGGAAGGGACCTCAGGAGGTCATCTAGTCCAACCCCCTGCTCAACATAGGACCAATCCCCAGACAGATTTTTGTCCCAGATCCCTAAATGGCACCCTCAAGGATTGAACTCACAACCCAATATGTGTGTCCCACTTATATTGCTATAATTCTCTCAGATGTTTACGGCAATTTTCTTTTAATAATGGTTAGCCTACACAATTCTCTTTGTGTCTTTAATAAAAATGAAACAGCTCACTTCCTTTTCTTGGACAGTGGCCATAATGTTTTCTAAGAAAAAAGTTTTTATTTTTTAAAAAAATCACTATTCTCTCTTTCTCTCCAAATAGTGAAATTTTAACCTGTTGTGTGTGTGTCTATATACTCCAAAAAAATCTCATCTTGGGTAAAGCAGGGTAGCTCCATTGAGATGGAGTAGGAATTAGAGATGGGCCCAAGCCTCAGAGAATTTGAAACACTTCAACTGCTGGGAAAATCCAGGATTGGATCTGAATTTTCTGATGCAGGATCTGAACTTCCAGGGACTCTGGAAAATTCATCTCTGCTAAGATTAGAGGACTTTTTCTGTTTAATAAGAATGTGTTTTGAAGGAGGAGAAGAAGGTTAATTTGGAAGCAATAAGAGTGTGACTGTTTAAGTCGAAGATGCATACCAATAAGAATGGGCAAAAGAGAGCATGCAGGGGGGGAAATAGAGCCACCACTGTACCCAATGGCATCTCAAATGTGTTTGTTTTATTACTGGAATTCAATCACCATTGCACATTAACAATTACTGAAATTACTGCTTAATTTAGGGCCCAGTCTTGAAGTCTCCACAAACCTGTAACTCCTTGTGATGTACTTTATACTTAGTAAGGTACTTAAGAACAAGTTTTCCCATTAAACTCAATGGGATTATTCAGATTTTTAAAGTTAAACGTGCTGAATCTGGACTCTAGAGCATACGGCTCCCTTACTGCTCACAAAGGGTCCCCAGGCCCACCATTGCACTTGCAGAAGATGGCTGTGGCATTCTCCACATACACTGGTTACTGTGTTCACAGTCCTCTGCCTCTGTTGAAGCTAATATTCTGCTTTCCTTGAGAACACCTGCACATAACTTTTCACTCGTTATAGCAATCAAAATGTATTTCAGCTTAGATTAAACGTAAACATTAGTTATTGGCAGTTAACAGACCAAAGAGAAAAGAAAAGAAAACTTTTTTAAAAGTACATATTTCAATATGCAGCCCCTGTCTCTGATAGCTCTATAACATAGGACCAAATTCTGATACCTTTATTCAAGTGGCATAGTATCTTACTCCAGTATTTACTCCTCAAGTAGTCCTACTGAAGTCAGTGGGACTATTAGAAGATAAGGTACTACTCAAAATGAGGGTATAAGAATCTGTTCCTTAGAAAATTGAAAGGAATAAATATGATTTCCCAGCTTGTGTTTTGTTTAAGCTCTATTACAGCCTGAGCCCACTAGTCTGTCAGAGGTACATCTTCAAGGCAGGCTCTTGAGATAATTTTCCATTTCTCTCATTACCCAGTTAATTATAGTCTACTGTTGTTTTGATCTCTACTGGTGTGCCATATTTACTGTGCAACACATTAACGAGCACTTAAGCTTTCCCGTGTTTTGAAGTGGGTTCAATGTACAACCAGGTGTTATTTCATTAAGATGGTGTCAAGGTACCCATTATGTTCCTCATTAAACATACCCTATGCTGCAGTTACACAAAGTTATAATTTCCTTCTTACTAAGAGTGGACATATATTAACATATGACTCCTTTAAACATACAGGTCCATTAAGTCAGAGTATTATGAATACTTTTCTTTTAAATAACCAAACAAAAATGAAAGTTCGGCATAAATTGCCATTAACATTTTATTTTGTGCATTACAAGTGATAACAAGCTACTGTCTCTATGGCAGACCTTCTTTAACCTTCTCTCATCCTCCTTCCTTGTTTTCTTCTACAGAGCTAAAGAAACGGTGCAGCACATATCCTCACGTTAGTCGTTTTCCTCACCATGCCTAAAGATTCTTAAACTTTTGTTAATGATCCCTATACTGCTGGTAAAATATCATGAATACTGTTTGTGAAGAAAGAAGACCCTATCTTCCCCTTGGAAGATTATTTGTACAAAACCTAGTTCAATTGCACAGTATTTGCATCATACAGAACACAAAGTGCTGTACAAATCATCCATATAACCACATAAAGTAAAATTTAACATTGGACAGGTTGGTTATACTGTACTTCCCACAGCCTGGTTGAAGGCACACTGAATTTTGGGTGCATAAGCAATATGGGGTAAGTGCTAACATTTGGCACATCTGTAGTCAGTCACATTACCAATGCTGCCAAACACAAGAGCTTATAGTTGAGAGCTGTCAGTCATTTATTTCTCCCTGTGTGGTGTGCCCAGCCATAGGTACAATGAGCGAGAGAGAGAGAGAGAAATGACTGACTGTATATACATTTCCCTCTGGATCTTCTGAAAATTTCCTCTTAATATTGCATCCTGCATCAAAGGACAATTAGAACCCCAGCTGCCTTTGAATGTTAATGGGAGTTGGGCATCTAACTCCTTCAGGCTCTTTTGGTAGTCCCTGCCTGTATCTCTATAGGGTATTAAAAGACAATGAGTGCCACTACTTGTTTTTCCATCATCTAGTTTCTCAAGTGCATCTCTTCAAAGGAAATTCAGATTCACTTCTTTTCCACCAGCAAAAATAAGATTAGACAGTACATTTCTTGACCTTTCATTAACTTATTAGGTAGTTGTACTGCCAAATTTCACAACCCATCCAGAGTCTAATGGTACTTAAACGCCCTCAGGTGTTTCACTGAAAATCTAATCATAACAGAATCATAGGTGAGTTATCCTTTCAGCACACTCATTTGAGAGCTGAAAGAATATCCATTATCAGAGAGCACAGTGCAATATAATATACCCCTTAACATAGTCTGCAAAACAATTATTCTATTGATTATTGTAAATTATTTATTGAAAACTTGTCTTCAGTTGCTGATAATGTATTGTCTGTCCTTCTCATATTGCTGGATGGAAGGAATATTTAAACACGCCATGCCATCCAACTCTGCCAGAGCTTCAGCCTGCAGTGACAAAGGACAGTGACAGCGACTGAATATGATGTCATGCTGATTGGCATCTACAGGGCTAATGCAAACAAGTGAACTTTATTAAACTTGACATATCTAATAAGAAGAACACTTGGCTGGGATTGTTGGCCTTAAAGTTATTGAAATGTTTAATACAGTAAGTGTTCCGTTGGATGTTCTCATTTTATCTCTGTCACTTTCAAATGCAAATTGTTAGAATGGTGAAAATCTACAAGAAAGAGCTGTAGATTGCCCCAAAGGCAACCTTACCACTTCTGAACCCCAAAGCTTGAAATTGTGGGAGCGGGCTCCTTTTGGCACACTGAGCGGAGTTTTGGACTTTATAACAAATGTAACTCTTAAAAGAGTATACTAGCTGGGGTGAAACTTCAGGATATTTTTCAAGGGAATTTCTTACGAGGCTCCTTCAATTTTTAATGGGATATCTGCCTGGTTCTACACACACTCAAGTGAAAAATTATACTACTGTGTTCGATCATATGCTCTGTGCAAGTATTTTGAGAATGCTGTAGGTCTTGGGATATGGGAGAGAGAGCAAATACTTTTATTTCTCTTTGACCAAATAGCAAAGTTTAGATTTTAGAAGAGATGTTAGGTCCAAAAAATCGTATTAGGTGATGGTAGTAGTGGGCGGATTGTGTGGCTGTTTTTTCATTTGGATTTGAAAATGCCCTGTTCTACCATACCCTGATGTCCTGTAAACACTTCTACATGTGGTTATCTTTATCTCACAGGACTATGTTCATTGAAGTCAATGGGTAGGATTTTTCATTCAATTGAAGTCAATGGTAAAACTCCCAGGGACTTCAGCGGAAGGAAAACTGGACTAATACTGAGTGCTTTGAAAGTCCCATCCAATGTGACTGCACATACTCTTAAAGCTGAACATGGACATATGTTTTCACAGGACTGGCATTTCCGACAGTATATATGTTCTATGCCTTTATACTGAATGCAGTAGACAGGGATTCCATCCCACTGTAAAGCTGCACTGATACCAACAAGTCTCATATTTTTTTAAACTTATGCTCCTTCAAAATTAATAACAGTATTTTGGGATAGGGTTTGGTGCTTATGTACTGCCTGGAAAGTGAGGATGAGCATTTCTGACAACATCTTTCTGTAGGCTCAATAAAAGTTCCTTATAAGTCACCATAACACTGCCTTTCTGATCTGAGAAAATGTAATTTCATTTCTCCATTTCATATGCTACCAATACAGCCTTGTCATTGCAAATTATTCTATTTTATTTTTTTCTATATCTCACCAACGGCCTAATCCAAACTATTGAAGCCAATAGAAAGACTTCCATTAACTTTCACAGGGTTTACATCAGCCTCCAAGGTGTCATCACTCAAGAAAAAATAAAATGCAATCCATGCACATTCCTATATGCTGATAAATTTTCACAAACATCTGAACTTCATACAGACTTCTTTGTTTTCTTTGGATTTTAGGGGCAAAACAATTTTAAATTTTAAGGTTACAATAATAATAAACTAGCCCAATCTTTGCACATGCAGTTTGAGTAACCCTGTAAAAATAGTATGTTTAAAAAAAATTATTTCCAAGTAAAATCAAACATTTCTGCTAATCTCTGCTAATAGAAATGATGCACTGTTTCAATTTATGCTATACATATTCAGTATGTTTCTTCTATCTAATCAACATTTTTAATCTGACAATGGTTAAGTAAGTGATGAACTGAGGCTACTAACTATTATGTAAAAACATGCTTGCTTTGTCATTGTTTTCAAACCTCCCCATTCCCCCACCCCCAACTTGTCCCTTGCGTCTTGTCACAAACCTAGGTCCTGATTCTGATTTCAGTGGTACTACTATTCCTATGCTTAAAGTAGAGCTCATTTGTAAGTATTGGCAGAATTTAGGCCCTACATTATCAGCTCTCTGGAGCAAGGAAATGCTTTTTGCACAGTGTGTAGCACAATGCAACTCTATACCTTGCTTTAGGTACCCAGTCACTACTGTAATACCTATTACTGTTACTACTCAAAAATCACAAAATGTTGGCTAATATCCCAGATGTAGCTGTATAAGGAATATGAAGATTCTGACTTTTACCCCAAAGTTCCCCTCCTTACTTCATACAATTAAGCTATAGGATTGTTGCTGAATGTCCTTCAAGGCCATCATAATGATGATAACATTTTGCTTAGAGTGGCTTGCATAAACCAGCATCTCTGCCTCTCAACCTATCATACCCACATTATCATTCTGAAAGCAGCTGCTAAGACTGATGACACATCTATAATTCTCCAGAAGAAAGATAATGAAAAAATAAAAACTTCAAAGGCTATCTTACACAAATGTTTTTGCATTTTTGCGATACATTCATGAAGATAAGCTATGGAAACTTTTTTTTTTAATCACCATCATGAAATAGGTCTCAGAAACTTTCCTTTATTTTTAATTTGGTAGGGTGTTTGATATTGTTGTTGAGTTTTTTTGTCAGAAAGATCCTTCAGCACAAATTCATACAAGTATATTTTGTAGTTCAGGGTCTCAGTGTGAAGCTGCTGTGATAGAACTTGTGGAAACTCATTAATTTTTGTAGAGGGGTTTTTGTTTGAATAACGTAGTCTTATCAAATAAACCTTTTATAAATTAAAGTGCAGTTGTTTCCCAGCAATACAGATGACTCTTAAAAGATCCAGTAGATTGCTCATTTTCTGTCTGTACTTATTTCATGTTTGGGATAGTATTAGTCTCTTCAAGTTATTCAGAACTGAGTTGCCTTCTTACTTTGAAATGACTGATTCCAGCACCTCTGGTTCTGTATTTTCTGCAAATGTAACCTTCCTGCAGGTAACTTCACTGACATATGGAACATGATAGAGACTAATCATGAGCCTTATATTACTTCTCTTTACCCTGAACTGTTTCCATACATCCCCGTACTATACATACTGATCTTGTAGATAAGTCTTTTGCGTAGGAATATCTTGAAAGCTTTCTTGACATTCAGGTAAATTTATGTTCACAGCTTTCCTCCCCATTGATCCTTTATTTCCTCATTTTTATTTATGTATTTATTTATTTATTTGTGTTTGTTAAACTTCCTTTTGTGACTTGACATTAACTATTTTAATCAAATGGCTATTTCTCTCACATATCTAATCCTTGTTATTGGAATTACTCAGTTATTCACATTTTCCAGAGACTTCTCTATTTCTCTTTTCTTAAATACATTTTATAGGAATTCTGCTGAATTCAGTATTTTTAGCACAGGTGTTTTGAACTCTGGCTTGTGATTAGAAAGATCGTAGTATTGAAATACTAGACCCTGTTCTATTTAGTCTTTCAGCAAGAGTCCATCTCATTCCAGTCTTATGAGATTATGTTGTTGTTTCACATGTATAACCTATGTTCAGCATATGACAAATGCTGTGGTAATAGTTGGGACCCTTAATGCCAGACTGAATACATTTAATTTGGACAGTCAGCTCCTGCTTTGTTATGGTTATACTGAGTTATCTAACCACTTCCAAACTTCCCTATAGGGCATTTGACACATGATGTTATAAGTAATCTGCTGCTTGTAGTGGCAAAGGATGGGATTCATTATTCTAGTAAGGATCAAAATAGTATATTAATTGGTTGAGAGCATACAAGATAATTAATTGCAAATAACTCATATGCTGGTAGCAAGATGACTGAGTGGTCTCTGCCAGGAAGGGAGAAGTGGGCCTTGAAGTTAAGCTCAGCTGTATAAAGAATTATTACTCACACTAAATCCCAAAGCAAATGGAAAATTTATTGACAGTGGTTTAAGTACAAACTCAGGTTACATGGCCTTGAGTGATTGACCCTATAAAATATTTGGTCACTTCTTCTTTGTCCCCAATCACAATTCCTTTACAGCCAAATTATTTCTGGCTTGCCCGCTCTTGCAGGAGACACAGTTGATGGGAGAGTGTAAAGAGCCTCCCTGTGTGACTGGTACAAGGAAGAGGCGAAATTGTTTTGAGAAGTGTTTTGAGACTGCTCCCTCCCCTCTTTTGGTGATACATTGCACCTCAAAGGGGCCTGAGGAGAAAAGGGTGGAGGTAGGACCGTGGTTTGTCTTCCCCACCAAGTTATGCTGCCCCTTTACCCCCATGACAAATCAGCCACTGGAGCTACCTGGCTTTGCAAAAGGAGAATAATTTGCATCACACAAAGTGTCGGGCACATAGCCTCTGCATGCTTGGGAGTTTCCCCAGGAACGATATTGCTCCACAGGATCCCTTACTATGAGACATGCTTAAATGGCACAATTTAGACCTTGTTCTGTTGTGCCTCACCACCACTGAAATCCAGCACAACATTCTAACAGTTGTAGCTCAACTGTTTCTGTGGGCTAGTTGTATATCCTACTATGCACCATCTACAGGCAGAACATTATGAATGTATTGAGGGACAGAATAGAGGAAATAATTTGGTGGCAATGTGGCAAAGGAAGCTCTTTTTTTAAGGCATTATTGAAGGCTTAGGCTTCTACAGTAGCAGGCCTGGGCCTATATACAGTTGCATTAAAAATAGGGTTTATTGCTTCAGCATATAGCATAAATGTGAACAATTATTCATAAAGCCATGCCAGAGAACAACTCTACAATTACTTACAATGGATGTAAATGGTTTATAAGCAATTCTTTTAAACATTTTACCAGCTTAGTTTTTCACTGAAATGTCACAAAAATGGAATGGATTCTTTGGGAATAATTGTTGGTTTTTTGGTAGCTTTATTTTCTAGGCCTTTATAAATGTTCATAAAAAAATTGAACAGCAGCAGTAGCTTTGAAGTGCTTGGTTTGTCAAGTAAGTACAACTGACCTGCATGATTAGATAAGCAAGAATATAAAGCAGAAAATACGGCAGGGAAAATAGTGAGCAGAACTTCATGAAAATACTGTTATACAAATGTAAACCATATATTTTGTTTTTTTACTGACTTTGACGAAAAGCAAAATCTCTTCTCACACTACTTTTTACCCTTTCACTTTCACTTATTGTCACTAGTGATGGTCAAATTATTACTGTAACTAAGTTGTCTGATAAAAACGCCCACTTTTCCATGAATTGTTTACAAATGGGCATTCATTTATATGAATGTATTCATGATTTGAATTCAAATTATTTAATTCATTTGTTTGAAGAAATTTCAACCAATTTATTTTGACTTGTTGTTTTCAGCTATTTCTTTGACTTGGTACATTATTTGGGATGTCTGATTGGTCAGCTAAGTCAAATGCTTTCTTTATGAACAGGAGAATAATGAGTAACTAATAGAGAATAATACACTACCCATTCAAACAAATGATCATTTTTAAATTGATGAAACTCTTCTGTTCCATAAATATTTTCATGCATAACTAGGCCTTCATATGAAAACTAAATATACTAAAAGCTGTATAAAGGTGGATGAATTCTTTCTCAATAGTGAATGACTATAAAATAGTACCCTATTAATATCTTGTTCCCTGACCTGTTAAAAATATCCTACATCTCTGGGAATAGTTGTTGTGATGGGTTGGATCACAGAACCCCTCTTGGGAACTGCCAACCAATGTGCCAAGACTACTTCTGCCCCTGCTTTCCCTGCCAGCTCGGGACCCCAGCACCCTGTCTTGCTGAGCCAGACATGCCCGTCTGCTCCAACACAGACCCAGGGTCTGAATTACTTGCCCCAAAGCTACAGACTTAACTGAAAGCAGCTAACAGAAGTGTGTTTGTCTTTAACACTCAGATGCCCAACTCCCAATGGGGTCCAAACCCCAAATAAATCCATTTTACCCTGTATAACTCTTATACAGGGTAAACTCATAAGTTGTTCACTCTCTATAACACTGATAGAGAGATATGCACAGCTGTTTGCCCCTCCCCCCCCAGGTATTAACACATACTCTGAGTTAATTAATAAGTAAAAAGTGATTTTATTAAATACCGAAAGTAGGATTTAAGTGGTTTCAAGTAGTAACAGACAGAACAAAGTGAATTATCAAGTAAAATAAATTAAAACACGCAAGTCTATGTCTAAGAAACTGAATACAAATAAAATCTCACCCAGTAAGCTTCCTTTTACAGACTAGTCTCCTTCTGGTCTGGATCCAGCAATTACTCACACCCCTTGTAGTTACTGTCCTTGGTTCCAGTTTCTTTCAGGTATCCTTGGGGGGTGGAGAGGTTCTCTCTTTAGCCAGCTGAAGACCAAAGGGAGGGGTCTCCCAGGGGTTTAAATAAACTTTCTCTTGTGGGTGGAGACCCCCTCCTCACTCTTATGCAAAGTCTAGCTCCAAGATGGAGTTTTGGAGTCACATGGGCAAGTCACATGTCCATGCATGACTCAGAATTACAGGTAGCAGACATGGTTCACATGCTACCTTGAACGTCCTCATATAGACTTCTTAGGTGGATTGGAGCATTCCAAGATCCATTGTTCCTTAAGTGCTTCTTGGTTGGGCACTTAACATTGAAAATTCCTTTCTAAAGAAGCTGTCCAAATTCCTTACAAAGCTTACTTAGAAATCAAGCAAGTATACAGCCAATATTCATGACTTCAAGTACAAAAATGATATATGTGTACAAATAGGATGAATAGATTCAGTAGCCCATAACCTTTAGAGAGATAAGTTACATGGCACACGTAGCATAAAACATATTCCAGTTATGTCATATTCCCATAAAGCATTATGGTATACATCATCACAGTTGCCTCCTGCACAATGCCAAAATACACATGCAAATTCTCCTTGTGTGTCTGACCAGAGAAGGACAAGGAAGGAGGAGAAAACTGACAAGTAAACCTGTTCCTGTTAGATTTTCAGCCTGGTATCTAGATCAAAGAACATTAGATCTATTAATTAGATCTATACAATCTTTGTTTCCATCAAAAAAGTGTTAATTATCAAAACAAAGCCTTATCCTCAAGCTTATTCAGGGTTACTCCTTACTATTTTAAATCTGGAAACTCTGAACGAGAGCTCAGAATAAAATCAAGATTTTTTAAACATTTATTTGAATACAGTAGCTTAATGATGATGCACACTGAAATATTTAATCACCCAACTGCCCACTTGTATTCCAAAACACCAACCTAAATACATCTCTAGGGATTATTATTTTTAGGCTTAGTGTCTTTAGTGATGATATAATTCAAAATGTTAGTTTATGAAGGTAAGTTTGAAGATCAAAAGTATCCAATTCTCTAAGAAAACTATTGTACTATAGCTGACCTTAACTCAACATTTCTGGTTTGCAAGAAATTTTGATATTTCAAGATTAGGTTTCACTCCAGATAGGATTGACATTCTTGTCAGTTTCACATCTGCTGACTGAACTGACAAGAATGTCAATTTGAGTTAGCAACTGCTTCTGAGGCTATGGGGCAACACCACCATGTCTGCTGCCCCAGGTCCCAGGCCAGGGACCCCAGGACTTCCAGATTCCTGAGACAGCTGGTGGGGCTGCCTCAGATTTGCTGTACCCTGGATGTCCTGAGAGTCCTCCCAAGGCTTTCAAGCTCCCAGCTCTATCATAAGAAGCTTGGAAATCCTGAAGCTGTAGCATGGTGAGTGCTGTCCCAGAGCTACAGACAGTGGAAACCCCAGCATTCTTGGCCCCAGAGCAGTCCACATGGCGGGGCTGTCCCAGAGCTGTGGATTCTGGAAAGGTGGAAGTACCCAATGAACTGGCAGGGAACCAGGACGCTTCCCGATGGAATCCTGCCTGCCAGAATCTTGCCTGTGATTCATCCGAAGTTTGTTGAACTCAAACTATTTTCTGGAGACATTTTGGTTTGAATAAACTCACATTTTCCAGAAAAACTGTTTCATCAGAATTTCCACAAGTTCTACATCATATAGTTCATTTGTGTCTTTTGTGCAGGCACTGTTTCCTTATTCCCTGCATTTAAATTTTATTTAGCACTCTATTAATAATGAGGTTAAGTATTAAATTTCACTTATATATTTTAACATTTTATGATTTTTTCAAGTCTTTAAGTGTACAGACTCTGTATAAAGATTCCAAACATATTTTATTTGTTTTAATTTCTAACTGAAGCAGGGAGTTGACTCTTGGTACAAGTATTTAGGCCTCAAGTATAAGTATAAAAGAGCACGAAGGTGTTAACACACATACACGTTGCACAGTTTGGCTGCTTCACAACTACTGTGTCCCCCTGAGAAAGCTTAACTATAAACCAGAGCTTCACACCCTTAGGGTGGAGATCTGGGAAGGGGATACATTTAAGTAACTGGAGCAATTCAAGGGTCAGTGCTGGTCCTGGGGCTGAGGGCAGCAGGGCAGAGGACCCCCATTTCACAGAAGGGCTAGCAGACTGAGAGTCAGTGCTCAGGAAATGTGCCAGAGAGGCCAAGAGAGGAACCAGTGCTGCATCCTGCTGAGTCACCAGAAGTTTAGCAGCTGCCAGGGGATCCAGAGCACAGAAACTTGGGTCCCCTCACAACAGTCCTAGTGGGTGGCCAGCAGGGAATGCTCATTAAGATCTGAGATCCAGATTTCACTCACAAAGTGACACTACACTTCCTTTTGGAATCAAAAGGATATTTGCGGGGGATGGAATATAACTGAACTCCATTAACTAACGACTGACTGTCTGGCGTTGCAAGCTTCCAGAGGGCTATGGCCACTCGCTTCTGGACAGTCAGGGCTACTCGCATCCGGGTGTCCTTGCACTTCAGGGCAGGGGACAGCAACTCACAAAGTTCCAGGGAAGTTCCCTTCCGCATCCGAAAGTTTCGCAGTCTCTGTGATTCATCCCAGACCTGCAGCGCTATGCAGTCCCACCAGTCCGTGCTTGTTTCCCGGGACCAGAATCGCCATTCCGGAGCATCAGCATGACCCATTGACACCATGATGTTCACGGCGCAGGGTCCCGTGCTTTGTGAGAGGTCTGTGCCCCTCTCAGACTTAATGTCCTCACCGTGCTGCCGTAACCTCCTCGCCCGATTTCTCAGCATCTGCATCTGAAAAAGGTGTTGACAACGGCCATAACTGCAGCAATGGTCGCAGCGGGCTACATGCTCGCAGTGCTGTGGCGTCCGCGCTGTCACTCACCAGAAAAGTGCGCGAACTGATTTCCCGACGGCGCTTTCAGGGAGGGAGGGTGGGAGTGACGGTTGGATGACGACAGTTACCCAAAACCACCTATGACACATTTTTTGCCCCAGCAGGCATTGGGGGCTCGACTCAGAATTCCAATGGGCAGCAGGGACTGCAGGAACTGTGGGATAGCTGCCCACAGTGCACCGCTTCTAATGTCAACGCTTGCCCCGTTAGTGTGGACTCACAAAGTCGAATTACTGTCCTTAGTGTGGATACACATGTTCGACTTCGTAATATCGGTTCCACAAATTCGATTTAAGTAAAATCGACTATTCTCATAATGTAGACATACCCTTAGAGAGTAAAATCCAGACTCCACTGAACTCAGTGACAAAACTCCCAATGACTTCAATGGGGATTTCACCCCACAGAATTTGTCCTTTTAAGAATAAGTGATATAGACTGAAAGTATGTGTTTTTCTCTTACTTTTTTTTTAAATAAAAGAGCCCCCTTTGCAGTTTTCTTTCTGCATACCTTTTCCTATAGAAAATAAATAGAGCTCAGTCCAATAAGGTTGTTGCAGAGCCATATTTCATAGTTGTTTTAGTATGACCTGCCTCAAAACAGATTAACTTTAAACAAAGTATATTATATCTTAAAGACAGACAAATGAATTAGGCCATGTGCTGTTAAATATGATGGGTTCTAGCCACCTAGAACCAGAGACAGAATTCTTTCACTTTGTAAGAAAAGTGAATTTCACGGCTGGCAATGGCAGTATAGGACTTCTGTTGCCAGCCTTTTATTTATTTTAATACAGTGGGTGGGTGGCTTCCATTATGGCTCTGCATATTTATTTAGTGCATTTTTTTCAGTACATGCCATGTGTGTCACATTTTGACTGCAATCCAACAGCTATCTCCAAGGCAACTGGTCAGTAGTCTGGATTTATTTGTGTTCTTGGATTGAAGAACAAAGGCATACAAATTTATCTTTCATGGTATTCTTTGTGTTTTGTATAAAACAGGCTTCCCTTCCTGAAGAAGAAAAAAAACATGTTTTTTTAACTGACTCTTCCTGGTAAACAACATGGGTATTCTTTATGGAAAAGTAATGTTTGAATTTGAATATATTTTGGATTTCACATAATATTTTCAGAATACCATCAGGCTCACACAGCCTCAAACTTCCACTGGGTACTAGCATTCCTACCTATAAACAATAAGTATTTTAAACTTCTATAGCGTGTTTATTATGCAGCTATCAAGGCACTTTACAAATAATTGTCTCACTCAGATGAGTTAAGTTAATAGCATTTCACCTACTTACTCCATGAATAAACTGAGGCAAAGAGTTTGTATTGCCCAAGGTTAACTATGTTTATGGTTATTTGCTGTGCAACCAAATCTCCTGACAATCCAGGGTTCTCTCACCATCCTCCAATGTTGTGATATAGAACAGCTTCAAAGAGACAACAGACCACTCTCAAATTGGCACCATCCTCAGCTTGCACATGACAGATGCCACTTGCCTTGTGACTACTGACATTTGAGTGGTTCAGATTGTGCCTCTTCCCTGACTAAACCATAGGGCGCTTAGTTTTGGCAATCCAGAATTTGGGACAGAGCCTGCTTCAGTTTCATGGGTGGAACCAGCACAAGTACATCCCTAGGCACTTCGATTCCTGCCTAATTTAGTGTGTGTCTGTATATATAATAAACTGCATTATAAACGTGTGTGTCTCTTGCTTTCATTGTTCACTACCCTGTCTGCACAAATCAAGACTATCATGAGATTTTTTTTTAAGCGAAGGTTGGGTTATTTTTATTTGCTTTCTGCTTTTTGAGTTTTTACAGTTCCCATTTTCGAGCTTTTCTCTGCAACCCTAAGGGTTGGAAACTGACTTTTTAAAAAAGGAAAATATAATTATGCAAGAATCTAAACACCAGTATCTGGGTCTTTAAGAAAAAAAAACCAAATGTCATCAGATACAATGAAGTGATAAGACTTGGTCACACTGCCAAAATGTTCACTATACTTCCAGTGGTTCACTTTGTCTCTGCACAGCCTAACGGTAGCAAAAGGGATATAAAGTTTTGTTTTAATCTGTGGATAGCCAAAGACAAGATCAGATACTGGCAATAGAACTATGCAAACAGCTAGCTCATTCAGGCTGCAACTTATTCATAAAAATGCCTCCTATATTCCTGTTATTAACATTCTTTGTGCTCCCTTTTATGACAAGTAAAGCTCAGGTCAAACACTGATGTCTCATTACCAGGAGAGTTCCACTCTAGTTGAATGATTACCTCTCTTCTTCTACGTTTGATGCAAACTTGTATGTCCCAAATGGTTTCAAATTGCCTGGGCTTATCTGCATTCCATTTTATTTTTAATTTAATGGTGACATTAAACTTCAAGCAACTATCACCTGAAAGCTGACAGCTGCATTTACCCAGTTTTTTCAAGCATCAAAGAGGTGACACATGTATCTTTCATTGTTTCACCTTAAACATTACAACAGATTATAAAATCATTTTTAAAAGTAAACTTTCATTTCACTGTATCATTCAAGTAGGATACAGTGATAGATATAAAGAAACAAATTTAGGAAATAAAACTGAAGATACTTGTAAATATGGCAAGGGTAGACAAGGGGCGGTCAAAGTATTTATCAAAGCATTTCTGGAAGAACACAGACCTAATAACTCAACCTGGTAGATCCAGAAACAATTATTCCAAGAGCAAAGCATTTCAGTCACCTATGCTGGCATGGGGTTCAGGTTAGAACCCTCTCTAATGTAGGGATAGCTGTGCCAGGGACAGCATATACTCCTGTGGTCACACGCTCTACACTATTGTAATAATCTTTGTACAAAGTATGCCTCGTAAGGAATCATTTAAAAACTCATAATTTGCTGATCAATAATATCATGGCAAAATGCACATAGCACCTTTATATGAGAAGTTATAAACATGAACTGAAATCCTAACTAAAAGTACATTTTCAAGATAAGTCTGGGGTGTGGCCAAATCAGTTCCTCAGAGACAAGGGTAATGGACACCTCAACCAGATGTAAGCAAGGCCAGTAGACCATTACCTGTAAGAGTCCATTCTTTGGCGGGAAATGGGGCAGGGACAAAATATTTTGCATCTTAGCAAAGAAACAGCATGGGGTTTGCTTGCACACAGCCTGCCTGTTGTCTTATTCCCAGCTGGAAATATTTTTCCAGATGGGGGACTGAAACTATAAAAAGCAGGGGCAAGCAACCCAAGACACCTCTCTCTTTCTCTCTGCCTATCACATTCACTGTGCTGAAAAGACAAAGGAAGCAGCTGTTGGACTCTGGGGAAAGGAGTCCTGACCTAAAGAGTTTTGTCAGGAAAACTGCTAAAGGTATGGGGTGTGAAAACTTTGCTTTTAATCTAGTATCGTTTGTCAAACTAGGCACCAGTAAGTGTTTTATCTTTATTTTTCTTGTAACTATTCCTGACTTTTATGGCTCATTACTTGTGCTCACGTAGAATCTCTTTGCAGTTAATAAATTTGTTGTATTGTTTTGTCTAATCCAATGGGCTCAAATTGAAGTGTCTGGGTAACTCCATTTGGGGTAACAAATTGTGGGCAAAATATTCCCTTAAGGAATAACAAACAATATATTTGTACTGCCAATAGAGGGCTGGAAAGTACAGGATATACATTTCTGAAGGAAAATGCGGTATTGGCAGTACACCCTGTGGTAATCTTTAAGGTTGGTAACAGCCAAGTGTGACTGGATGGCTGCAACACACACAGACGGAAGTGACTTACATGCTGGAGGCTGTTTGTGAACAGCCCAGGTTGGAGACTACAGCAACAAGGGATTGTAAATTGCACCCTATGTTACAGGGCAGGGGTGACACAGCTACTCAGTGGGCTGGATTGTACCATGGTATGTCTCAGTGCTCCAGTAGTATTCATCTGTGCACAGGCACTGTTTTTATCCCCACACTACACCAGGGGAAGGCAGTTTTAATTTACAATTGAGATTCCACAACAGACATGCCAGTAGTTTATCCTTTATGCCTTTTCCCCAGAGAGTGCTACCCATTGTTTTTTACATGAGAAGAAAAACAAGATGCAAGGGATGAGGTTTACTTAGGCTGCAACTTTATTAATTCATCTGGGAACTATTCATCAAAAATTCATACAGTGCAGATTATGATTCCTTCCTTCATCATTTTCACCTAGTGGAGGGTTGCTATCAGTTCCACCCAGCTGGCCCTAGCCCACTGCTGGGACTCTATTGTTGTCTCCTTGTACAAGGGAAAGGGGGCTGGGGAAAGGAGGTTAAGAAGGGGATAAATAATAGGACAGAAAATATCATGTTCTCTCTGTATAAATCCATGGTACGCCTATATCTTGAATACTGTGTGCAGATGTGGTCGTCCTATCTCAAAAAAGATATATTGGAATTGGAAAAGGTTCAGCAAAGGACAACAAAAATTATCAGGGGTATGGAACAGCTTCCGTATGAGGAGAGATTAATAAGACTACGACTTTTCAGCTTGGAAAAGAGACCGCTAAGGGGAGATATGATTGAGGTCTATAAAATCATGACTGGTGTAGAGAAAGTAGGTAAGAAAGTGTTGTTTACTATTTCTCATAACACAAGAACTAGGGGTCACCAAATGAAATTAATAGGCAGCAGGTTTAAAACAAATAAAAGGAAGTATTTCTTCACACAATGCAGTCAACCTGTGGACCTCCTTGCCAGAGGATGTTGTGAAGGCCAAGACCATAACAGGGTTCAGAAAAAGCTTGTTTTCCAACACTGTAGATTTTCTAGCAAGTGGGTGATAAGATAATTAAGTTTTGGTAACTTATAGTTGCTAGAAACTATTTAAATATTTAAGTACAGATTCTCAGATGATATAAATTTGCATAGCTCCATTGAAATCAATGAACATCTGCTGATTTGCATCAATTGAGGCTCTAACCCATAATGTTTGTTTGGTATTAAAAAAAACAAAATATCTGTCAATTCAGCTAATATAATAAGAAAAAATTCTTTCTAATGTTTGGAATTAATTATAGATCTGGGATGTAAGGCTATATCTACATGGCACTACACTTTGTACAATTTGCATCATGCACTAACATGCTACGTGGTAACTCCCCCATCTCAACGCTGCTTGTGCAAACTAAAAAGGTCCTCCATTAAACAGGACTAAGTTACCACAAAATAGGTACTTTTAGTTCACACCGCCAATTCCCACAGAGGGGAATTACAGCACAACATGTTAGTGTGTGATGCAATTCACCCTACCCCCCACCCCAGTCCAAACTGCAGGGCCATTCAGGCAAACCCTAAACTTCCTGCCTAACTAAATCATCATTATCCTTAGGATCACAATAATATTTTATTGATGCCCTGTTTTTCCATGCATAGATTAGTCTGGTTGTAAATTGTATTCATGGCCATTCTAAATACTTATTGATTGTGAGAATTCACTGAATATTGCTCCATCAGTGAACTAATCAGAATACTCTAGTTTAATGTACACTTAATTTCCCCAATGTAAAAGTCATAGATAGGACAGAATATTTCATCTAAATAGCCAAGGAAAATAAACTGGGGAAGGGTTAGAAAGATGAGTTTAGCTATTCACCAAGTTCATCATTATTATAGGTGGGGCTGGTAGCACCACTTTTTGTTAAGGTTGTCTGACACATTCCATAATAAGACCTTGTCTTATGTTATTTATGTTTCCCAAGTGCTACTTATCTGGGCTGAAATTTTTCAGGCCAGATATCTTTCTGAGGCTGAATCTTTTTGGAGAATTTTAACCAAAATCGTTTAGTCATTTCTGAGAATGAGGCTAGAGAAAAATATATTGTTTTGCCCATATTCAATTTTCTGATGACCTTTTTTTAGAGAAAATCGAATACCTCTATACCTTGGAGCAAGGATTTGAAATTCTGGAGAGGGGGATGCCTTTTTGGCAGTAGTGTGCATTTTGCCATCGCCATGAAAATCTATTAAAAATTTGGCCAGAGTGTTTGAAAAGACTCAGTTTGCTGTCTAGAGTCTTATTATATCTACAGCTTGTCTGGAGAATTTTGCTAGAGCTCTGAACCCAGGGCTCAGCAGGACTTTCCCTGCAATTGCAAGCTCTAGATTCCCTTGCATTAGTTACATGATCACATATTGTTTTTTCCCATGGACCGATTCATTCAGTGTACAGGATGGACAGTGCTCACTTAATGAGCAGCTATGCAATATTTTGCTTTCTCTTTGGTGTTCATTGTATGACTCCAGGCCTATTTACTGAACACTGTTCAAACCATGCTGTGAGGACAGAATTAATAATTTCCTCATGGAGTTTTCTATGGCTGTCACCACTATAGTAGTGGAGTGCTTCCCAAATGTTAATTAATCAATTTTTATAATACCTGTGTAAACTGAGGGACTATTATCATCATCTTTATTTTATAAAAGGAGAGCAGAGGTACAGAGAGATTAATGTCAAAATTATTCACTAATTTTGGATGCCCAATTTGAGATGTCTAGGACTTGATTTTTCAGAGTACTTAGCACCATATAACACTTTATATGTTCATAGCACAGCTCCCATTGACTTTAGTTGCTCAGCATTTCTGGATCACCCAGAATGAGCAACATAATTAATTATTGATCACCAGTATAAAATTCGGTTTAAATGATGTACCATGTAACACATAGGAACTCTGTGGCCCTGCCATCTCCTTCTCATAACCTACACACCTTCAAAACGTCTGCAACAAATGGGACAGAAGGCCTACAAACAGTCTCCTTCACTATCTAATTCATCCCCAGAGCATGGTCCAGACTGTGCACTGAATGACGCAGGGATCCTGTGGAAAAAATAATGTGATCATGTAATTAAAGACCATGTTGTAATGCACATGCACAAAGGGGCTGAATTAATGTCATACATGCAATCTTAACATTGGCATTTCCTAACTTTTGAATATTTGTCTTTTGCTACCATAATATTTAAAACATCGTTTGGGTGTGTTTGTACCTTTTCTGGGTGAAATCCAGACTCCACTGAAGACCTTGGAAAAAATCCCATTGAGTTAAATGGGACCAGCATATTACTTTATTTTCCAATAAAGAGATTCATTTTACATTATCACCTAATCATGTATTAATTATAGAAACTGGTGCAAATAGGTATTGTCAATAAGTGACATTTTCTTTCACATTTCTAATATGTGACTGTCACATACTCCATATGAAATATATAGCATATATAGTATTCCAGATGTAATTTATTTCATTAGTCCTTTAATTTAATACAATACTGTGAATTTCATGATGCTACTATCAATGTTTGAAACTATTAAAAACCTTCAAGTGTGTACAAATACATTAAAGCTGACATGCCTATTGGATTCATCAGTTTACTTTCCTGAGGAAGATCCTCAGCTGGTATAAATTACCATAGCTCCATTGACGTCGTGGAGTTACACACTTTTAAACCAGCTGAGGAATTGTATGCCTACAGAAATCACACAATCAATAGGCTATTGTCATATGAATTCAGTAGAAAAAAAAAGGATTAGTCATTTAATGAAACCAATGGTAATAATCCTGAGTTACATTGCAGCATCTTTATTCTATATATTCAAAAGCTATTTTACATTATGGAACTGATTACAGAATTGTGAAAAAGACCAAAACAATGTTTAAATGCTGATTCTTGTTTAATAAAACTGACTACAGAATTGCACAAAATATAGGTAATTGTCAGTTCACCTGTAGTTGAAAAATGGGAACTGTTTTACAAACAGATTCAAGAGAAATGTCCTTTTTTTGTCAAAAACATTGAAAATTCACCTACTAGCTCTAGACAGGTTTCAGAGTAGCAGCCGTGTTAGTCTGTATCCGCAAAAAGAACAGGAGTACTCGTGGCACCTTAGAGACTAACAAATGCATCCGAAGAAGTGGGCTGTAGTCCACGAAAGCTTATGCTCTAATAAATTTGTTAGTCTCTAAGGTGCCACAAGTACTCCTGTTCTTTTAGCTCTAGACAGTATACCCCTTGGATTACCATTATATATATTCTCCACAGTATTTTGGCCTTTCTACTTTTCAGGTCTGGCAATGAAAAGAGAGGAAAAAAGATCCAAAATGTATGGGAGGAAGAATAATATGAGATACAAAGATAGAACCCTTTTCTGGGAAATAACTAGACATATGGAACATTGCAGCCTTCTTGCTCAGGCTTGGAAGAAGCCACATGCCCTGTTGTTTTGGTAAGTAGCATACCTGGGTCACCCTCTAAAAGTTACTTACTGTAGACATCAAAAGTATTGTATGATATCACCGTGATGATGTATCCCATAATGCTTTATGGGAATATGACATGTTACATGTGCCATGTAACTTATCTCTGTAAAGGTTATGGTCTACTGAATCTATTCATCCTACTTGTACACATATTTCATTTTGTGCTTGAAGTTATGAATATTGGCTGTATACTTGCTTGATTTCTAAGTAAGCTTTGTAAGGCTTGGTCAACTTCTTTAGAAAGGAATTTGCAAAGTTAAGTGACCAATCAAGAAGCACTTAAGGAACAATGCATCTTGGAATGTTCCAATCCACATAAAAAGTCTTCCTGGAGACATTCAAGATACCATGTGGGCAATGGCTTCTGCCTGTAAAAACTGAATCATGCATGGACATGTGACTTGCCCAGGTGATTCCGGAACTCCATCTTGGAGCTGGACTTTGCATAGGAGAGAGGAGGGAGTCTCCACCCACAAGAGAAAGTCTGTGTAAGCCTGTGGGAGACCCCTCCATTTTGTCTTCAGCTGGCTAAAGAGATAGCTTATCCAGGGTAAAACGGATTTCTTTGGGTTTAGACCCATTGGGAGTTGGGCATCTGAGTGTTATAGACAAGAACATTTCTGTAGGCTGCTTTCAGTTAAGCCTACAGCTGTTAGGGGATGTGGTTCAGACCCTGGGTCTGGGTTTGCAGCAGGCTAGCGGGTCTGGCTCAAACCAGGCAGGGCACTGAAGTCCTAAACTGCCAGGGCAGGAAGTAGTCTTGGCACATCAGGTGGCAGCTCGCAGGGGGGTTTCTGTGATCCAACCTGTCACAATCACCACTTTTATTTCTCTCCATAAGGGAAATGGATGGGGTTCAGCTTCTTCAAAGGCTTTCTGCAAGTCTTCCCACTTACTGTCACAATCCTTTTTGTGCATCTCCCCTTGCAATTTCTTTACTTGTCACAGCTGTTCTTCCCATAGCCATTCCTCCTCTTTCCACTGTTCTGCTATACGTTTTCATTCTTATTGTCATTTTCCATCCTTTTTGTAAACCTTTCACCCGTTGTCCCTTATCTTCTCCTTTCTGTCACAGGCTACTGACGCTGGATCTACCAATGCCCTCATCTGGTCAGATGGATTGCTGTCTTAAGAGTAGCTTTGAGCAGTGATTGGTTCACATCCGGAAGGTCCCTAGCTACCTTGGACTTTCATGATCATCTGTAGTATTGCATCAAGTTCTGGTGTACTTCAGCTCTGACACCCATTATCTGCCTTCTTATTTACCGAAAGTTTCTACTGGAAGACATACATTGGATTATTCTGAACAAGCATGTTTCTTCTTTGGGGTGAATAGGAGTCTTGATTCAGTTTTTTTCGGAGCTACCCTTACTGCTAGTGCTGAACTGTATGAGTTGCAGGAAATTATCTTTTAATGATAGCTGAGTGACAGAGGTGGTGGGAAGGGGGAAGGCTGTGAAAGAAGTCACTCAGGCAGGCAGACTGTTACAAGTCAATTTGAGGGTCAGCTTGGACCTGTTCTGAAGTGTTCACTCCCAATTTACTGTGTAACCTCTGTGCCTTGATCTGTAGTTCAGGCCTGTGCTGAAGCATTTCATGGGTTTCCTTACATTTGTCTTCCTGCTTTGAGTACTCTCCCTATGTAGAAGGCAAACTAGGTAGACAAGTAAGGACATTCAAGAGGTTAAATTCCATTATAATTACCATTTTTTCACATCATGACCATTTGTATAATTTAAAAAGAAAAATTCTCTCATAGCAACATTATAAAGCCATGTCTTCCCCCCTCCAATTCCTTAGATAACAGAGTGCTGTATTAGGTTTATATAAAGAATACATCTGATATCAGCTCTTTAAATGCACATGTATATGTACTAGAATGGAAGCAGAACATTAATCTAATAGGTTACCTATGAGAAGAGGACTAAAAAATGAGCTATTGTAGTGCAATTTCCCACACAATATACCAATGATTGAAATTATTTTAAAGTATAGTTGCTCCTCAGCAATGCTGTGTGATTAATGGCAGGCTTGCCTGGGTGTTTGAAAATCCTTGAGAATGGATATTGGAAATTAAAGGCCCTATTCATCTGCAATTTGACTCATTTTGTTGGGTCATGTAGGCTCTGCAAACTTGTGATTGTCAGAAGGACTGACAGAATCCTAATTCAGGACATGAATAACCCTCCCACCCACCCAATCCCCCGCTACAGCGTTCTACTGTCTTGGTCTCAGGACCAGCTCCAGAGTTTTGGCCGCATAGCAGGACCTGCTGCCCCTCTCCGGAGTGGCCGCCCCAAGAACCTGCTTGCCAAGCTGGTGCCTGGAGCCGGCCCTGCTTGGTCTGAACCCCACTGAAGTGTTGCAGAATATGAAAGTGCACTGTGGAAACACATTCACATGGCCAAGGTGTTGAGGTGTATGTTGGCTCCAAGAGAATAGCAAGTGTGAAGGTAGAGGGCTGAGTGATCATGCAGTGACTGATAATAAGCACTATACATTGGATTATTTAAAGTTTCGTACTACTTATTCACGGCTGACTCAGTGTGCTTTGATAACTCCCATGTAGTCAGATTTGCTGTTAGCTGAGTAAGATGCTTCCATACTTGCAATGCCATTGATTTGATACAATGGAAAACTTTAGGGATCATCTAGCCTAGACATGGTCAGACATTTGGATCACTGCTCTTTAGCATTGAAAAGAAACACTACTGTTAGAATTATCTCCCTTGTGATTGAAATATATTTGCTCTGAGTTTAGATTTAGAGTCCCCTTCCTTAACGGCCTTTCACATATCTGCTAAGGCTCTGAGGGTGCCTCCATTTATCTTTAACTTTATTCTCCAAACACCTCAGTGTTGCTAGTAACCCTCTTTCTAGAGCTTAATTGTGATTGCTTTTCAGCCTGCCATCACTATTGTAAATTGTAAAGATAGGTTGCTACAGATACTAGTTCAAGTGAGAGGTGAACTAATTTCATACAGAACAAACAGCTTTGATTACTGCCCAAGATGAGTTTTTGGCTTTGTTGAAACGTGTCATGTTCCATGAAAAATGACAGAATTATTGTATTGAACTTTCATTCCATGTAAATTCTCAGTGGGATGCAGTCATAGAGCTTGGATAAAAAGCTTTTGCATCCCAGATGTTTTTCTGCTGGATACCTTGGCTTAGTAAATGGAGCAAAACCATAGCTTTATGTGAACTTCTGTAGTGCCAAAAATTCATGTGTAATTTTCGATAAGCAGAGATCTACAACAAATGCTCACTTACTACTTTTCTTAAAACCTCTATTATTGATAACGGATTTTATAAGATTTTGGGATGAAGGAGGTATATACAAAAGAGAGTTTGCTTATAACTTTGGATTTGTGAAAACTTTTAAATTATTATCCTATAAGCCCTCAATATTTCCTGCCTGATGCAGCAAGAGTAGCAATTATGCCTTGTTATACTGTAGTTTTAAACATTAACCACTTAAATTATTTAAAAAGGGAATCACTTCACTTTGTATTAAGTATAATGGAACAATTACAGCTGGGATTACAAAATACGACTAAGATGACACTTTTAATGTTTTTGTGACACAGTATGCAGTTTTAAATTAAATCTAAGAAGCATTTATTTAACTACATTAACCCCTAATAAGCTATATGCTTTGCTTGCATTAATTCTTTTCTCTGTTGTTGTCAAATGCTTAGCGTTGATCTTCAAAGTGCTGGGGTAAACCATGGCTTAACATTTAATATGATGCTAAAACATTTTAATTAGCAGGAGCACAAGACTGTGGTGCCCTCGACAACAAAGTTAGTAAGTGCAGACTCTGTGAAACCAAGTTACAGCTTGAGCTGACTTCATAGGGAAATGATATAAAAAGGGAGAAAACGTAATATTGTAATTCCAAATGAGGTGACTGTGCCATTGTATTTTATTACTGTTTGCTTCCTGCATACCTTTGTTTCCTCTTGCCTCCTAATTTCACCTTCACTTTCAGGCACAGATGGTTGTCTGGAAAAGAATAATCTTACCTGAATCAAAAGTCTTTAAATATTTCTATTCCTGATTCTACGGGGGGAACAAAAACCAACCAACCCCGAAACATAAAAGATAAAAAAAAAGCAGGAAGATACATGGTAGGACCCAGTCCCAGACATATAATGCCTATCCCTTAATTCAGCCTTTGCCAGGCCCCAAACCCATTTAAATTCATAGACAGGCTTTGGTTCAGGGCCGTATAGAGGCAATATATGTGGACCAGAGTGTGATCCTTCCATCCCATCTATTGCTTGCTGTAACCTTTAAGTTCTTGCACGACTATCCCATTCACAGAGAAAACTATCGTACTTTGTGTATCCAGTCTGCAGACCAAGCAAGAGAGCAACAACCTTCAAATCGCCACAAAGCTGCCACTGATGTTAGTCATACTTTATGCACCTCAAAAGTTGTTTCAAGTTGTCATAGGTTTCCTTCATATGGACTGCATGACCAACTGGAATTGATGGCAAAACGTTGCCATTATGCAGTAAAACAGTTTTAAAACTCGTCTTCGATGAAGCAATGAACAGTCTCCACTCATCTGGATCGTGAACAATGTTGAGGGCTGCCATCACACCATCGATGTTATTGCAGGCTACAAGATCATCTTCCATGAAGAAGAATGGGACAAGATCCTTTTGATGGTCACGGAACATGGAAACCCTAACATCATCTGCCAGGAGATTCCACTGCTGTAGTCTGGAGCCCAACAGCTCTGCCTTACTCTTGGGTAGTTCCAAATCCCTGACAAGGTCATTCAGTTCACCTTGTGTTATGAGGTGTGGTTCAGAGGAGGAGGATGGGAGAAAATGTGGGTCCTGTGACATAGATGGTTCAGGACCAGAAGTTTCATCCTCTTCCTCGTCTGACTCAAGTGAGAATGATTCTGGTGCATCAGGAACCGGCAGTCCTTCTCCGTGGGGTACTGGGCGTATAGCTGATGGAATGTTTGGATAATGCACAGTCCACTTTTTCTTCTTTGACGCACCTTTCCCAACTGGAGGCACCATGCAGAAGTAACAATTGCCAGTATGATCTGTTGGCTCTCTCCAAATCATTGGCACTGCAAAAGGCATAGATTTCCTTTTCCTGTTCAACCACTGGCGAAGATTTGTTGTAGGTAAAGTGTCCAGCAGCTCCTACACTGCAATGTGTAGTTACACACCACAGTGTGGACACAGCTTTCTTTTCACTGTGGCACGTAGATACACATTTAGTGTCCTGTATGCTACCTACTGTTGCCAGTGTAGATGAAGACACAGTAGCTAAGCCTAAAATAAATTTAACTTTTTGTTCCTAGTCTTCATAAAGCCCAAGAGGCTATAGCTTATGAATAAGGCTGCAATTCTCTCACAGAAGTCACGGAACTCATGGATTCCATGACTTTCTGTAACCTCTGTGACTTCCAGAGTGGCTGGTGCGGCTGACTACACGGCACCCCAGGGCCAGCCGCACCCAGCTGCTACCGGAGCGACCCAGGGCCAGCTGCTCGGGCGGTCCCCGGCCCAGCCATACTGGCCACTGCTTGGGAGGCCCTGGGCTGGCTTCGTGGACTAACCGAGCAGCCACAGGTATGGCTGGCTCCGGGGAGCACCTAAGCAGCAGTCCTGGGAGCGCCCTGGAGACCACTCAAGTAGCAGTGGTCACAGGAGGCAGCTAGAGCAGCGCCCCCAGAGGCGCCTGGAGGCCATTCAGAGAGCGGTCCCTGGGGAGCAGCAGCCGGGGGCAGTCAACCCCCAGCACTGAAGCAGAGCCCCCTGGAGCTGTGGGGCCCCAGAAGTAGAGATTTGGTCAGGGTTATTTTTGGTAAAAGTCATGGACAGTTCATGGGCCATGAATTTTAATTTATTGCCCATGACCTGTCCATGACTTTTACCAAAAATAACCCTGACTAAATGTTAGCCTTACTCATAACTCAGCTAGGTGTGTAACTGATTTCAGTGTAGTGGCAGTTCCAAATAATTGGGTGCGGGGGAGTTGGTTTAGGCTGAATCAAGCCTAAATATTTTTGGAATTTTCAATGAATCAAAAAAATCTGTTGTGGAATGGAGATGTGAACCTGAGACTGCCACATTCCCTGTGAGTGTACTTATTACTGCTTTAAAGGTTATACAGAAGGGTGGCAGCTGCAGCAACAGCACCTCTTCCTCCCCCAGTCATTTTGTGAATGGCTGAAGCTATGTGTGCCAAATTCGCAACTAGTTCTGGGTTATTTTTGTAGAATAAACTATTAATAATAAATTTAACCAGCACTACTCATAACCTAATTTGTCTCAGCTCTGCTGTACTCCCTTACATTTTGTATATGTCACCATCTCTTTTAATATTTATGTAAGAAAATAATTGGTATCAACAAATCTGTTTAATAAGAAGCTAGCAACTAAATAAGCTATTAATATGGCTCATTTCTTTTAGTCACTAAAATATTGTTTATTACTGACTTCGAATAATAATTGCACCATAGTAAGAGTGATATTCTAGTCCAGACATTGATGGAACACTGAATAAATTACATTTTACTATCTTGCCACACTGAAAACACCCAGTGTGGCCTCAGAGAGAAAAAAATTGAAGGCCTTAGTCCTGGGCTGCATTCGGTTCTTTCACACTGCTCATAAATAAAATAAGTGATGGTGGTAGGTTGGGACTCCTGCAGCAGAATGGTGTTGGAAAATAGTTGGGTCCTCTAGTAAGGAATTCCTCTGGCACAGGGAAGTTCCCTGAGCAGTATAGGCTAATGTAAAAGCACCAACATGCCCTCCTTATGGGGGACCACAAGGGGGAATAAAAAGAGCCTGTAGTGGGAGGGGGAAATGTACAGAGGGACTGTACTATTCTGAGTTGTCATCAGGTTCTTGGGAGATCATTGCTGGCCAGGCATATGTTAAAGCAGTCCCAGGGATACTCCAGATTACATTTGGGGCAAACCAGGCCCAGAATTCCAGAGAGGCAAAGGTTGCATAAAGTCATCTTTTGCCTTCTCCTTCCTGAGCTGCAAATCTAAAAGTTGTGACTCTGAGTTAGGGCCAGAGAGTGGAACCGATGTGACAGAGTCAGTTAAACTGAGTTGCTGTGATTCTCTTCATACGGACTGGATCTGAATTTTATTATTGATCATTTATGCATCAGTGAAGCTACATATGTTTTATCATCTAATTCTCAAGATGCACTGTATACTGTAGCTTATGAAACAATTAGAAGTGTTGTTAAACCTAACTCTGTCAAGGTTTGTTTGGTATATACGGCATTACTTTCCATTAGACGCTCAAGAAAAGGAACTGAAAATTGAGCTGTTAATAATCATAATGACAATAACAACAGCCATTCTTATATTGCTTCTCACCAGGCTTTGAGGTACATTCAGAGCAGCTGTGCCACAAAAATACTTACAGTCCATAAGTGTGAAGAGAACATACAGTTTCTATATTCATTAAGCATAATTCTCTTCTCCAACAGTACACACAGACAACACAAGAGCAGAGGCAGAGGCAGAAATTAAGGACATAGTGCACATCAGCTGGTGAGGCAGCAGTCCTGAAGGTCTGTATTGATAAGAAAAGGATGATGTGTTACCTTGCATAGCTCCAACATGCCAAAGAAAGTTGCTTTGGGTGCCTTATTGATGTATATTGGTAAGGTATTAGTATACAACAAATCCAGCAGGAAAAATCAAAGTCAAGGGGAGAGAAAGAACAGGAGTGTATACGTACCTACAAAAGGTGATCAATAGAATATGGGAACTGACTGATGGAGCTATTGCAGGACATGGCTGCATTTCTACCCTATCTTCCATTTTCTTTGTACTGCCTTATTGTCTGATCCTGATTGCTGTTGACACCTCTCTCCCCTGTCCCTCCCCCCAATTTGCACTGAAGTCAGTAGGATTTAAGGGGGCTCAGCTCACAGAATTGAGGCTCAAAACAGTATCACATCAACATGCACTAGGGAAATTTTAGTGCACACAGACTGGGTCCACAAAACCAATTAGAGCATGAAATGCTGGTGCACTTTAGAGTTTATCCCCTCAGCTGGTACACACTAATATGGCTTGTAGACAAGCCCTAAGTCAGCTCTGCTATGCCTTTATTCACCTTGGAGGCTAGAACACAAAATCCAAACTCAGGATTTTGGCAGGAAAGGGAGGATGAAATTATTTTTTATTATTTTATAATTCCCTAGCACTGCCCAGGTGAGGATCTCACAGCCCTTTAAAATATTAGGATGAAATATATTCCTTAGAAAGGGCTGCTGAGCAGAAGGGCCAATGCACTACTTAAGTCTCCTTTCAACCCTCCCTTGAGGCCTGAAATGGTACATGGGCCTTGTGTAATCCCTGTGTCTGAGGGTCAATTTTACCAATTAATTAACCCCAAACATCCTGTTAAGGCAGGTCACCATTTTATGTAAGTCATTTTACTACTATTATTTGTATGATGTCAGTGCCTACAGGGCCCAACTCAATGAGAGTGCCAGTGTGCTTGGCCCTGTATAAAGACATAATCAGGAGGCAATCCCTGTCCTGAAGAACTTGTAGGAAATACAGGAACAGTAGGAGGCAAATGGAAATATTTTTGTGGGGGGAACAAATTAAGACCCTCCCTGCCCCCCATACACACATTGCCAGATACCTTAAGGCCCTAATCCTGCACCTCATGGTGCCTATTCCTTCCATGTGCCTTCAGTCACAAACCTGGAGCTGTGCGTGTTATCTGAGTTCCATTTCTGCACAGCTCTTTAGACTGACAGATCAGATGGATTAAACAAGCAATCTGAATGAGAGAAGGGGATTACGCGATAACATATGAATGGGTAATGAGTTTAAATGAGAGAAATACTTCGTTTTTATCTTGCCGACCCCCTTTCAGTACATGAAAATGTTAAAGTTTGGTTTCTGCAAAATATAGATGGGAAAAAATTGAAATCCCAGCTTTCTACAGGACGTTTGTACTTGTACTTAAACCTCTTGTGGAAGAAAAATAGGAATATTTAATTAAATGATACTTCACTGGCATGATGAGCAATGCAAGTATTGCTAAAGCATGAGAGACACAGGAGGTATCTGTCAGGACAGGTATGACCCACTCATTGATACAGCTACATGGTGTGTTAGGAGATTGAACCATTGTGTCCATTTGTCATTACTGTCCATTTCCTGCTCGGTTGGTACATACACTAAGATACATCAGCTCAGTCACATGCAATGCAAAGGCATTAGAAGTGCCTCACAATAGATGATTCTTAATTACTTTGGTGTCTGTTACAAGGAGTGCTCTCAGACCTGCAATAGTTCAGGTTGGAAAAAAAGAAAAAAATCCATAATAATCCCTTGCTTTTCCATAGCTCATAAATTTGTGGAACAACTACCTTTAGGGCTGAAATTTTTGCTGTTTGTTCTTTGTCCCAATAGGATGTGTGTATGCATGCATATTGTGCACATTTTTAAATAGACTCCCTTCGAGTGTTTTTAGGTATGGGACAGTTTAAAATAAAAAGGATGCTCCTACTGTGGGTTGCCAGATTAGAGTAATGTATTGGGAAGGTGAGGATATTGCAGGGTTGAGGGAGATAGAAGAGGAAGGAGAAGAGCAGGAAGTGCCCCAGAGTGCTTCATTGGCCAGCTACACTCAAAGTTCAGCTCTTTAGAGGCTCTCATCCACTAGATTCTCTCCTCCACCTGGCTCCTTCAATACTACTGGGGCAAAGAAAGGAGGCGGGGAGAGAGAATCTATTCCATTCTATATAAGCTTGTATACTGTGTTCCTCACTGTAGTATCTGAGCATTCCAAGTTGTGCATTATACAATGTGACTATTCATCGGTCACATGTTGCTTGTTGTCTCATCCTTTCCCCAGAGGCAGAAGCGTGTGCAGTGGGGTATCTTGTTTTGATTGCTAAATGTTTATTTTAGAGAAGGCCAGGTCAAAGAAATCAGCTTTGCACTTGGAGCAGCAAGTGTTGAGGTTTGTGATTGTCCTAAATTCCTGGGATAGAAGTTCATAGATCTGATAGGTTAAAGGCTGAGGAGTGCTCAGGAATGCCACTCATAGCCATCCCATCCCCCTCCAAGAATCTGTAATCATGTCTTCCTTACTAGCTGCCATTTAATTTTATTTTTATTTTTAGATCACACACAAAAGCCTTTGGAGTTCAAGTTGACAATGTTCTGCAATTCCTTGTGCTCTTCATACCCTTGAGGGGAAAACGTGGATTTGTAAAAGTGACTTGTGAAAGTTTCAAGAGAAGTGAAAAGAAGTCAGCTGACAGAATGTAAAGGTTAATTGGAGAGCATGGCTCTTTTTCCAGACTCTGCATTAACTAGAATAAATATGATTTTTTTATCATCTTATTTGTGAGAATGTACAAATCCCTATTGGCAATGAATCTTTAGTGCTCACCTCATTTGCAAATTTAGAACAGCACATATCAAAATATCACACAGTTTAAATTATGATATTGGATATTCAAGTCAGATGTAACCAATTTACAAATACAGGTTGATCAGCCTATGACTCTAATAGGTTGAATTAGAGTAATATAGATGGTTGATCACCCTAAACTATTATTTTTTCAAAAGGTCTCCATTAAAGGAAATTACCAGTTATTTCAATATAGAGAAGTTTGCATTATGTTTTTATTGAAATTAGCCTTAGAACTCTGGAAATGCTTGATGAAACCAGAAGTTTAGCCTGATTTTTTTTTTAACTCTTATTCAGTCAAGCATCAACATTTTTATAATTAATTCACCCATGATAAACATCACTATTGAGCAGAGGTCCATCACATGACATATGGGCAATTAAAGTCCAGTTTAAGCCTTATTTTATAGTGTCTGTTCTAGCATAGTATTACTACCATACATAAAGTTTGTGTGAAAAAAAAAGGCCTTCATGGAGTAGTCTTTAGCTATGCAGTGGTGTGTGTATGTGTGTCGGGGGGAGGGGGGAGAAATAACCTAGAAGTCTTTATTCCAAGAAATTTTGAGTTACAAACCAACAATTCAAAAACATAAAAAATAAAACTAAAAAAACCCAAAACTCATTTTCTGAAAAAATTGGCCCCCAAATTTTCCTCTGGCATAATAATAAAGACAAAATTCTTGCCTGTCTTTTGCTTGTGGGCAGGGAGAAAAGGGTGCAGGGAACCTTCTCCTACCTGAATACTTAGCACAAGATACAGTCTTAATGTTCCCAGGAGAACTCGGCTAGACTCTGGCTAATACATCTGTTGACACTTCATGGCCCCACAGATGCACAGTGTTATGGCTTGGGGCAGACACTATGGACCCAACATTGCGCTTTTTCAAAGCTATGTTGAGGAGTGCTACATCATGTGCTGCATTAAGGGCCATTGAGGTAGCCTGCCACGCAGACAGTATGCGAAATCCTGGCCCTATAGACATCATTAGTGGAGTTTTGTCATTGATTTCAGGGGGGCCAGAATGTCATTGAGAATGCTTCATAATCCCCAGACTTGGCCATTAATGTTTCACATCCATATCTCTAGCAGATCCCACATTCATAAAGGTACAACTTTGACTTAAGTATAAAAAGCATCAGACTCTAAAGGATAGATTTGTGGAATGGAAATTGCCTTATGACCTTAATTATGGAGTAATTGCCATCACGGTCTAATAAGAAAAGGATTTTTAAAATTTATTTTATTTTATTCTTTTCAAAGGTTTGTTCATTACATTGGTAAAAATGGAGTAATTACTAAGTCTCAGTGTAAATTTGTCAGTCACATTTGATAATATCCAAGAAATTGTATTGATCTGAATTGAGGAAGTCAGTAAATCCACCATCTTGCACACAAATTAGTTATATGATTTGAAGAAACTAGTGTCTTTAGAGAAATACAGTAAATAGAATATGTAAGTCAGAACATTTTAAACGTATTTTATAAGTACGTCCTCAGTGGAATTTCAAACAACACTGATATCTGTGTAGAAGCAGCATTATGAAAAAGTCATAGCTGGAATTCTTGATACCAGATAACATGTTGCTTGACTTAATATGCTGATGAACCACAGCATCTCTTCATGTTTGGAGGAGATTGGAGGAATGCTAACTATTTTAAATGGTTATTTATATTAGTCTCAAACCAGTTTTCCTGGGATTAGGAGATATTTCCTGTGATTTCCTGTGATGGAAATTCAAAATAATATATTACACAAAGGGCCTGTTTATAAGAACCCGGTGTTTCACTAAGAAAGGAAATAGAACAAAAGTGAGGACTTAGGGATTTTTTTCACATCTTTATTAATATTTCATACTATGATTTGTTATTAATTCTACGAGATCACTATCCCTTCCTGCAGTTGCACTCCCTCTCTCTCAGTCTCTGACTCTGACTCTCTCAGGAATCTTTTACCCCTACTTCATGGCTTGCCTCTCCAGCCAGCACACTGTGATTTTCTCCTTCCAGGGAAATCATATGCATCTAAGTCTCTCCAGACCCACCGCCAGAGGTAGTCTTCTCTTTCACTGCACCCCTTAATGGTGCCACTTCGCCAATGGCCCCTTCTAGTGTCTCCTACTGGACTTTATACAGGCCCTTCCTGTCCAGCTGAGCTTCCTCTTTAATTAACCCTCATTACACCCTGGCTCCACCTCCAGGTGCACCCTATGCAGTTAATTGGCCCACATAGCCACCTTAACCCCTTCAGGCTTTATGTGGGGGACACCCCATCAGATACTGATATTAGAATACTTGTTTAAATCTGGCAGTGACTCAGTCTTTAGATTTCTGATTGGACAACACATTCTTTCCACCTGGCAGAAATGACACAATGTCCCCCTCCTTTTTTTTTTTTTTTTTTTTTAATAAAAATAAAGTTTACTAAGACTACAACAGCAGGATTCAGGTAATAATAGAGCAGCTTGTTTTCTACAAGATGCCCTTAAGGACAATAAAGAAATGTGAGTGCTTTCACATTTGGCCAATAACTGAGAGGAATCAGAAATGCCACATAAGTCCTTGTATTCTCTGTAGGCCGATACCTCAGAATTGACTGCCTCGAACATAACTTCAGTGTTGTCAGCTCTCAGGAGTCTCCTGATATTTGGTCTTTTTCTTAAATCCCCATCTCCTTGTGCTCCAGCTCATCTCATTATGTGAAAATCTCAGCTTTCATTTAAAAAAAAAAGTTGTAGCCTTCATGGTTGTGGTAAAGCATTTGAAAAAGTGACCTTAACGGCTTCAAAAGCAAAAGGAGGCAAATGAAAAGAACCATGATTTTTAAAATCTCATGAATTTTAAGACTATCACATGATTTTTTGTATCTATAATTTCTTTCAAGAAGTGGCCTATTTCCACAATTCTCCCTTTCTCTCCCCTTACCCTTCCATCCTGAAGGAATTAATATAAATAAGTCATCTTAAAATAAGCTGTAGTCTCTTATTGAAGCATATTTATAACTCTCCATATTTCTGGAGAGTTACCTATGCATGTGAGGAGTATGGTGTTGCACTGATTAAACACATGGTGAAATCATGGCCCCAAGCCAATGGAAAAGGTCCCATGGACTTTGAGGAGGCCAGAATTCCACCCTTATTTTGCCCATTAGGGTCAGGAATTTTGCCCAAGTAAGACAAAAAAGCACAGGCTCTAACACTTATTTACCATTTATACTTCAGTAGAGCCTGGAGGCCCCTGATCAGGTCTCACACAAGTGTTCAGGGTGGAATAATGAAGGTGGGCTGGGACCTGAGGACCCAATCACATGTTTACAAGGAATACAGAATACAGTATAAAACATAGAGAGACAACCCCTAGCTGAAGGGCTGTTGATAACTGAAACACTTGAAATCTCAAGAAAGGAACTGTTTGAATAACAAACCGTTTCTGAATTAGCTGAGCTGCCCTACTAGATTAAGTGTGGTTTAGTACCATCTGTGCTACTCCACCAAACTATGTGTGATACCAGTTTTGCTGAAGTTGTGTTTAACTAGAGTTTAAGCAAAGTTTCTGAACCTTATTCCAATATGCCAAGCTGGTTGGTTGGGTGCATATTACTCTTTCAATAGAGAATCTCTTGCATGTGGGTTTAATTTCACTGGCCAATACATAGTGCATACTTTTTGAACTCCCATGCTACTGTGCTTATGAGGATCAAGAGTACTACAACAAAACACTGTCTGTTATGAAAACCACAACAAAATTGTATTTTGGCAGATTAATGGAAAAGCAAATCTAGCTTTATTTTTCACATCTATTTTTGACAAAAGTGAAATTCCTCAGCTGCAGAACCAATCATTTCTGCCAAATATAGTTTCAAACAAAAGCAATAGTATTATTACACAGCTGTATGTCCAACCTCTTAATAAAAAAAAAACAACAGTTCACCTTTTATATTGGCTTCTAGCTGAGCATCTCCATCTGCTTTATATCTATTAATACATTAATCCTCACAATACTCTTGCGAGGTATATTATCCCTATTTAACAGCCCAGGTACTGGGGTACAGAGAGGTTAAATGATTTCCCCAAGGTCACAAAGGATATCTATGGCAAAAAGGATACTCACTAAGGATCTCCCACTCCCATGCTTTAACCATTAAGTGATCCTTCCTTCCTCATACTTCTACAGCCAATCAAAAAGGGACAAAAATACTTGTAGTGAAATAATTCTTCTTGAAGCTCATTAACCGGCCTTTCTAATTTTGGTTTTATCTTATCTAATCCTCACCTGTGTCATTTTGAGAGTGTCATGATTATGCCTCGTCCTACTGTCTATTGAACAAATAATATATTACTCTTCCTTCAGAATCCATCTGCCCACTCTTTTTTTTAAAATAATACATTACATTATCTCCTTAAATGCTAATTGCTCTACTTGTTTTAAAGTGTTATTTAGTTCTTTTACTGCATCATACCATTGTCATTATATAATACAGTGCATTTCTGATCTGAATCTAAATTGAAACAGGAATGTATTTTTTAACAAAATCTTAGAATCCAATGTATTCTATACCATTTTTCACTTACACTTAAAATTTCTTAAGAATTGTTCAAGTTAGTATGGGATTTTTTCTTGTTATCACAGCAGTAAAAGATTAAGAAGATCCATTAAATAATCTTGTTCATTCCCTAAGCGATGCAGGAGATTTTCAGTGAAATAGATTTTCTGATTACTCTGTTTAGTTTTACATGACTCAAGTAGTAGGACTTTCACTACATCCATTGTGGAGACTCTTCAGTAACGTACCTGCTACATCATTTCTCCTTATATTCAGCCTACATTTTCCTTTACTCAGTTGTATTTCATTATTCCAGCTTCCACCTACAGAGTCACTATATACAGTGCCTAATCTCCCTTTGGTGTTCGCATCTTTTAAAAATGTGAAAAGGGTTATTATAGTTCTCCTTTTACTGCATCCTTCTGACTAAGGGTGAGATCCTGTTCTCACCTGGGGACAGTGTAGGCTAGTGGATAGGGCACTATTCTGGAATTCAGAAGACCTGTATTCCATTCCCAATGCTGCCACAGTCCTGATGCATGACCTTAGGCATGTTACTTCACCTCTCTTTGCCATTGTCTTCCATCCCACCCTTTGTCGGTCTTGAGTGTTTAGACTGTAGGTCCTTTGGGGCAGGGGCTATCTCTCACTATGTGTTTGTACAGTGCCCTGCACAATGTGGTCCTGATCTCATTTGGGACCTCCAGGTGCTGCTATAATTCAAATAATAAATACATAATAAAATTCAGAATTAAATCCACTCTTTCCATTCACTCAATGAGTGAAGGCTTGGGTGCTAGTTGTTTAATGCTGTTCTACTGAGTCTACGGGAGTTTTGCTATTGACTTTAAGAGAAAATGACTGGGCCTTAAGTTACCACCTGCTAATGTTAATCACAGTAAAAAAAAAGTGTCATAAAGAAGTGAGGAGTTGCCTTAATTCTACATTTTTAAAAATATATATAACATTTCTATGACTTGATTTTCCCATTTATATAGTAACTAGGTCTAGTCCTATTCTGTTCAATGCATACTTAAAAAAGAAACAGATCTATACAAATATCAAAATCAAATAACTTGCTATACGAAAGAGAACATATGCATAATACAACATATGCTATAGAACTTCACACTTTGAAACAAATGGTTGACAAACTAGTTCATTACAAACATTCTTTCTTTTTTCCCTTTTTTTCCTTAAAGCATTTTCCTTCCCTCACTACCTTGCCTTTTTGACTGCTGTGTTTAAAGACTTTAAAACTGCTGGCAGGGTATATCTCATTAGCATTTGGAAACTTTGCTGCAGGATTAATAGGACTCCACTATTTTGATATTTCAGACTGAATTTGCATCTTTAAAGAAGGGTGACCTCATACAGGTTTATAAGCCTGATGTTTTATTTTATTTATTTATTTATTTTTACCTCTGAGGGACTTAATCTTTTGCTGAAGCTTTAAAAGGCTCTTTAAATAGTGAACGAGCAGTTCTTGAAACACATTTTTTTATAATTGAAAATGAGGTGAAGCAGGTATTAAGGATGCCTAGCAACAGTGGCCAACCAACTTGCAGCCCTTTGGGCCAGTCAGTATCAATTAGAACTTGTCAGAAAATTTAAAATTTCGGCTTCAAATGGAAAGATAAAGCACTTGTGTGTTTGCAGGATCAGGGCCTTAGTTAAGGAGCTAAACTCTTAAGAATTGTCTGAGTAACAGTTTTAAAATCCATTTCTTTTGCAGTTTCTGCTGAAGAGTGATGGATTTTGATTGCTCTAATAACTCATGAGGTTATTCCTAATCAGACTCCTCTGGAGACCAGATCCAGTGTTCAGCATCCCTGTAACATTGGACTTCATACAGGAGGGTATGCTGAAAACCAGTCCTGGTGAAGAGATACACTGAAGAATACAAGAATTATAAGAAAAAAATTGCCAGCACTCTGCCAGTGATTGCACTGTGTACATGATACTCAGAGACATTTGCAATTGCCTAAGAGAATACAGATTCAAATGAAAACAGGCATTGAAATGAGGATATAGTGTATCATCATTATGAAACTTTCTCTTTCCCCTCCCTCTCTCTATTTGTTTGTGATTCAACAGATGTGTTTCCTGTGGGAAACAAGAACACTACTGCTTTAATTACCATTCTGAAACACAGATGGGACCTACAGCGTTTCGTAGGAGTCTAAGCAGGTGAACGTATCAGATGTATTGCATCTGCAATCTCCACTGAAGTGAACCCATACAGCATCCTATCAGTAAACTTTGACTGGATATGTTTAATGGAGGCTATGGTTCAAATCTTAAATAATAAAACAGTTCTTCACTTCTCTTTAATCCCCTCTGGGAAGCCCAGTTAATTAAAACTGTTTATTACAACTTGATCAAAACCTCTAAATTCTATGTGTCCTACATCTAGCTACTACAATATTCTCTGTCATTGAGCCTCATGAGGCCCGGAAGACTTTGACTTGGTAATGCAGCCATAAAAGAAACAGGCTAACTAACTCTTTAGTTAAGCTGTTTGTTCCAAGGTGCAGTGCAAAATGTGCCGTAGGCTTCCCAAGGCTGCAGTCTCCTCCCCTCCCCTTAACTTTAATCTAAAACCTTCTTGCCATACTTAATTTAACATTTGAATCAAATTAATTATTTTGTAACTAGATTGGTATGTAGGATGTAAATTCCTTATTTAGCATGCAACATTAATTGATGCAGTGGAGTGTTCTTTTTGAGCAGCTGCTGTTATTCTTTATGTGTTCTCGATGAAATAATATAATTTATACATACACATGAACAAACATGATAGTCTCTTCACATTGTTTTTGGAGGAGGAGGGAGAAGGAGAATATACTGATAAATATAGGCAATGGGAACAGTTTTTTTTTTGTTTTGTTTTGTTTTTAAATAGTGGAAAACTCATGGGTTGTTTTAATAGCTGCATTTGTGTTTTAGTGTGATTTTTCCCCCTTACATTATAATAAGGACAGCTCTATTATCCCTTGTTTAACAATGAATACGTGTACAAAAGAAACTACTGATGAATCCTCCCCTAACTGTGCTTGTTATCTATGAGCTGCAAAAAAATAATTGTTGTCAGATAAAACTGAACTATGTGAGAAAATGAAAATCATCTGCCCAGCCCAGATTTTCACTGGCCCTGCTGACAACTCATATTGGGAACATATGGTTCGGGATCTGATGCTTACAGAGAAAAGCAAGTTACTCAAAATGAAACAAAGTTTTTGAGTACCTTCTCTGTCAGCAAAATCCAGTAAGGAATAATAAACCAGGACATATAGTAACCAGGAATGATGTTCTAGAGAGGGGCAACAAATTTCACTCTGTGATCAACTCCTCCCTCTCCCCCCAAAAATCCCTCCCTCTCCCCCAAAAAATCCCTCCAGCACCTACCCTCTTAAGGTTTAGAAGGTGCAGATGCTTTATAAATGAGAACCTTTAATTAGTGACAGATAGCTGGAAAAAAAATGTGCAAGCTATTCTTTCAACTTAAGCTTTTCTTGGCTTCTCCCTGTCTCATGCAGGATATTGTACCAGACAGTTTTGAAATGTCAATTGCTGCCATTTTACATTAAAGTTAAAGCTTGCAAATGAAGTCTTAATGCCTTTGTTGTTGACAACCACTGAAAAAGCTGGGTGATTTAAGTCACCTTAAATATCTTCCATAGTAGTTTCCTTTTACAAAGGTAAATGGATTTAATTTCCTCATCTTCAGAGTAGACCAAAACTACGCTGGTTACACAACAAGACATGTACACATCTTTATGGCGGTATTACTTTATTTATTTATTTTATGGGGATTTCTCCCCAGACACAAGCTCCATGAACAAATAACCTGCCATCTGACAAAATAGAATAATTGTATTTGTATATCATGATTTTAAAAATGTAAAGCAACCTCTAAGTTTCCAACAGAGAAACACAACACTAATTCCATGAATAGCTAAGTTTTGCCCTGTCAGATAGCCATATTCATCTGAGTAGCTTTTCTCACTGTCCAAGAGCTCTTCTTTGTGAAGAAAAATACACTTATATATGGCCCTGGACCCTCAGGGAAATGTTATCATACTGTAGGTGCACGGTAAAAAAAAAAAAAAAAAACCCAGCCCTGATTCATACTCCTTACTCTTTTCTTTGCTGTGTAAACTTTCTGCCTCTTCAATAGAAATAGATTATAATCAGCTATAAACTCCTGCTATTGTTTTTTTATTGTTGCATTGTCTTGAAACTCGCATTGCAAAAAAAATACATCATCACACTTAGCACTTATATAGAACTATATATTTTCTAAGGACTGTACAAACATTCACTAACTCACAACACCCAAGTGTTTCTAATGAGACATTAGAAGTGTCTAATGAGACATTAGAAATGAAACCATTTCACTTGTACTAATATTTCCTCTCTGGTTCTTTGATGCAACCCTGACAATATCCTCTTCTCTCCTGCTTTAACCACACACCCATGAGGCTCTGCTTTGCAGCCATCATCCTGCCAGCGGAGCAAGACTAGTGGAAGGGGGACGGGGTTCCTTTAGAATCTGTTAGCACCATTACATAATTAGTGAGATGGTGTATTGAGGGGAACGAGAGGCATTTCCTTCCTCCCTGGAACTAAATTCCACAGCCTACCAAACCTCTACCAGTGCAGGGACCAGAAAACAAGATCAACATCTCAAGCACGGCAGCTCAAAAGGCTAGCAATAAGTTCCCTGTGTGGCTTTTTCACTTTGTCACTTTTAAAACCATGCAATTTTCCCATGAGCAGCCGACATTGTTTGGTATATTTTTGTAATGTGATCAGCTAAAGCAGAGCCCACAACCTTGTTATTTTTGCAATAAGCTGCTCTATGTTTAAGGTTCTCTCCCTTCTTCCCTCTCTCAGACCACAGTTAGTTAAATACACAGCAACAGACTATTTAGTGCAATCACATAATCCCTGGGAGAACATCAATGTCTTGTTCTATCCCTGAAGGGCATCCCACAGATAAACTGATTTACTAATATCTCCCCAGACCAAAGATCAGTTCAGTTTAAGAGCTGTTTATGTTGCTGCACACTTCTCTATCTCTTTCAGTCTCTTTCCCTCATCATTGCTTATATGCTACAATGAGACAGCTAAATTTTAATCTTTATAAATCACTTCAGCAGAGGATAAAAGCATGAAACATCAGGGGAGTTGCACATTAAATTATGGTGAACACAATGAAATATGTTGCAGTGCATAATTCCGCCATTATGAAAATGCACTATGTGTTAAGTCAATCACCTAGTGTTTTCAGAATTGCTATCTCAATATGATGCCTTCTTGGAATGATTAAAAAATGTTTTCATTCAAATATCTGTGGAAAAGCTCACTGTAGATGATTTGCAAGTGCATACAGTGCTTAGTTAAGGGAGTTTGTCCTGCACTCAGAAGGTGGACATTTGGCTTTTTTATTTCAAGATGATGAATCAGTTATTCACGGTTAGTAAATATGATAGATTTAAAGAGTGGAAGATGGGAATTCAAAGTCGAAGAAAGGTTGATGGCTGCTGGGATGGATAGCAGATCATGATAGATTATTCTGATCTTCTAGCTTTTCCCTGCAATCAAAGTCAAACATTGTGTTTAGTGTGTTTCTGAGAGTGAATAGTGTAATCAAATTTAGGAGCACAGAACTCATTCACAAATGCACCAATTAGTGGGATACCACAGATGAATTAGTCAAAGTGGACTATTTGTGACCTCGGTTGCAAAGTCCATGCAAGATTTCTGATTCACTGGGGGGGAAAAAAACCAGATTTGTGCTAAAAATCCATTCATTTTATTTTTGGTTTTTCCTACATCAGATACTGTAAACTATCTAATATAGTAATCCAATCTATTTGTGCAGAGCACCAGCTATTGTGTTACTATTAACAGGGTCAATGCTTCCGCTAGTATAAATAAGTGATTTCCACAGAATCACACCAATTTACACCAGAGAGGACCTGTCCGCTTCCGCTAGTATAAATAAGTGATTTCCACAGAATCACACCAATTTACACCAGAGAGGACCTGTCCCACATGATTTAAAAGTTCTGTGAAGATATAATTAGAAGTGGACTAAACTCTTGCTATCCTGGTTTTCAACCACATGAATTTGGAGATATTTTTTGTAGTTGTGATGCCTTATTTTCTTTATTCTTCTTCCCCCTTCATTTCATTTGTCTCTGGCTTTAATTATTTTGATAAGCAGGGCCGGCTCCAGGCACCAGGCACCCAAGCACATGCTTGGGGCGGCACCTGGTAAGGAGTGGCGGGGGGAGTGCGGCGTGGCATTCCGCGGGGGGGGGAGGGGGCGCTCTGGCGGCGCGGCGCTCGGCGAGGGGGGGCGGCGCTCTGGGGGGGGGGTTCCGGCGGCGCTCGACGGGGGGCGGGGGCGGGCTCCGGCGGCGCAGCGCTTGGCGGGGGGGGGGGACCTCAATTTGAGTGCATCAGTGGACAAGGAACAGAACTCTAATGTGGTGTGTTCTTGCTGACTGCTGTATAGACAAGCTGCGATAAGTTACCTACATTGGAGTCTCTAATGTCTTTGTTAGCAAAAAGCAAAGGGAATTACAGTAGCTGAGTTTTGACATGACAAATGTATGGAATCTGGCACTGGCACTGCCAGTTTCTGAGGGAGCAGCGAGGACTCTAACAACATCCTAAACTTTGCCCAGTTTTCAGTCAGAGGGCAGAGGCCTTCAAGAGATGGGCATGGTTACATTGTTGGCTAGCTCCTTAGTGAGTTTTCCTCTGCCTACCAACATTACTGCTATCATGCCTGGATTAAGCTTCAACCATCAGTTTTTTATTCAGGCATTTCTTTCTTATGGACATTATCTCTCTCTCTCTTTGTGTGTGTGTGACAGTGATTTCTAATCTAGGTCAGGAGAAGGGAGAACACTGATTCCTATGTGATTTTGCACGTGGAGCTCTTGAGAATTGCTCTTGAGCAGTAACTGTCCCCAATCACTCACTGGGATATGGTTGAAAGTAACGATCAAAGTCAATCTCATACTATACACCCTACACATCAATCTCGTACTCTACACCCTACACATCTGCCAGGGTCCTCAAGAATTTCCCTGGTGTGATTCTTAAATCTACGTCACCCATTATAGATTCACTAGGTGATTGGTAGGGGATGGATAACTATGAAGTGGAAAGACATTAGGTGAGACGCTGTGCATTGGTTTAGTGCCTGCAATTCCCTGTATATGTTAGAAGCTTTATAGGTTGGTAACAAAATGGCAGTGTCCGCCCTTGGGAAATATATTGCAATATTCTGTTTTTACAGTCCAAGCCATGAAAGATTATTGCAGTAAATTTATTACTGTGGTTTTGGTTGTTATTATAGAGCTCCAGCATTTTATTCTGAAAGTGGATGTGAATTAAAAAAAATAAATAAATAAAATAAAAAAAGCATTTGCAGATCAGGTCATCTAGTATCTCCTATTCAAGACCTTTATCTGTAGATAGAGTAGGGACTGAGAAAAGATTTTGTGTTTTTTGTTTTTTTTTTTACACTTTTTGAGTTCTATTTTGGGCAAGTTCTTTTACTATGTTAATGAAAATTGAATTAAAGAACTTTGGGGATGAGAAGGAGACTGGAACATTTTGTGAGTTTTTAAAAGGGTCCTGGTGAAGAGGAAATAGAGGTGGCCACAGTACCACAAGTATAATAATCAAGGTTAGCAAGCAAGGATTTAAAACAAATGGAGAAAATGTTCAGAATTAGAAATGTAATCAAAATATAAAGGGTGGGATTAACAGTGTCTCTCAATGGGAATTGGGCACCTAACTCAAAGTCCTTTGAAAATCAGAATCAACAAGTAGCTTGAAAGGGGTCAAGAGTAAGAATGATGGAGAAAACAAATGTAAGGAGAGCAGGTGGCACTGAGATAATTTAGTCGAGGAAAAAAGTTTATTCAGTAAAGTAAAAATATGATACAAAACACTGGTTTTGTTTCAGAACATTTTAGTCTGTGTGACTTTATCTTCAGTATAATGGTAGTCAGAGGCAGAATGCCACACGTTCTGATTTTTGGTCTTGGTAACTCAAGTTACCAAAGTGACTTCAAGACATAACGTTAGTGAGTATGATTTAAGCAAAAAAAGAAGACATAAAAAGAAAATGTTATAATAAATACACACATGTTCAGTCTGGTACCAGCCCACTAGAACAAACCTTCTGCTCTCTCAGCCCCTTTTCTCTTTGCCTAGTATACTACTCTACAATTGCTGCTCTCTAATAGCATGAACTTCACCTGGGCCCTGATATCCTCTGATGCTGTCAGTACCCCTCTGGGGTGCTTCCTCTTCTCAGGCAGATAGGCATGCATATAAAAAATTGAAGTTTTCTGTTGTGATTTGGGGGGGGGGGTCAGGGAACAAAAGACTTTTTACTCTGACCAAGTTTTCACCCAGATTTTGTGTGGCAAGAAGTTCTGTTCAAAGTTGAGCTGCTGAATTCTAAAATAGAAAGGGGAAGTTATAAGCATCTGTAAAGAGGAACTGTCCTTCTTCAGGCATGGTGATTTTTGTACTTAATTTTTTATTGTCTTTTTTTGTAAAGAAACAGAAAATGAAAAAGTAACAAAAAAAGTTAATGATTTTCAGCTTGTATATGTTTCCACATGCTGTACACTTCCCGGGATCACCAACAGTATTACAGAATTATGCAATTTTAAAACTTGTCTAAGCTTCAAGACCAGACAGTACAAAACCAAAGAGTACTACATAGACATAACATGTTAGGATGGGGATAACTGTAATAAAACAGGAGAAGCTGAAAATTGTATCCTAGGTTATTTACCTGCTAATCTGGATTTAACTCCAACACAAAGACCTTGGTTCTTGAGGGCGGCAATGGTCACCAAGCACCTAATTTTAAAAAACATGGAAGAGTAGGCCTATGCCCAAAATAAAGCTGTCTGAGTCAGCAGCCAAAGAAAGGGCAGTTTATTGTCATAGAGAACAACTATATGAATCTGAAGAAATGTGGACACCGTTTCTAGATACATTTGGAAAGAAAAGGTTGAGATGGAGCAAAGTAAGGCAGACCCTCATTCCAGTTAACCTCTCTGCCCCTCTTTCCCTCTGCCCCCCTCACCTCCGTAGTCACCTCTTTCCCTCCTTTACCCATTCTCTCTGAGCAAGGCTGACTGTATGAGTGTTGTGTTCATATGATGTCATTTCCTGCTTTTTGCTAGCTTTCCATTTTTGAAATTATTTTTGAGTTAGACTTTTTAGCCTGGACTAACCCCTGACCTCAAATGTCTCAGAATATCTATGGACCTGCTGATTGGGTATATATTTTGATCTGTGGACTTACTGAGCCAAAGGTTCGTTGTTTGCATAAAGGCAACCCAATCATGCTAGTGACCTCAGGAGATGAGTGCCCATTCTAATTCACCAAGAAGTTCCTGAGACAAGTTATAAGGGACAGGAACCATACAGGCCACCATCTTCAAAAACTGAAGGAAAGGAAGATTACTGCTGATTCTGTCTTCTTGCTTCTGGGTTGATTGCTTGCAGTGGTTTCTGCCATGTCTACTGCTGCTGCAGCTGTTGACTGGTGGCCTCTGGCTATGCAATGCCACCATGCCAGACACAAAGAGCTGTCCTGTAGGAGTCCAGCAGCATGCAATATCAAAAACTTGACATCTACGAACAAATAATGTTTATCCAGCCAGCAAGTGTATCCATGTTACACAGCAATGCCAATAAGATGACTGACTAATCTTTTCAACAACGTACCAGCTTCCTGAAGCACAGTGAAACACAAGACTTGCAAAACTGTCTTCTATTAAGTCTCAATGTATTGGGTTTTTATTTTGTGTTCCAGTCTTTATTAGCAGAGAGATGCCTCTACCTCAGCATTATTTCACATGTTCTTAACTCTAGCAACTGGCTGGTTGTGTGTATCTAGAATCTTTGAGATTGAAAATGCCCTGTTACTTAGATTTTATAAGGAAATGTTGGTTTATTTGTTATGATTTAATTAATATGATAATTTTAATGTAGTGATTTGATATTAACATCCTTTCTTTTAATTTGATTTGCTAATATGTGTTTTATGATTTTGCTTTGTTATTTAGTTTAGTTAACAAAATGAATAACATTGGAAACCTGTGTACTTTAGGTCTGAATTGGAACACTGCCAGTTTTGACTAGTATCTTGATCATACTTTTTATATATACAAAGCGATGTGGGTTCCAGAACCTTTGAGGGCTTGGTGTGGTGAAAATGAGCCAATCAACCTAAAGACTCACCAGTTCTTCTAATAAGTCTGTACTTCTGCCATTTTAATTCACACCTCCCTTCTGGCTGCTTCTCTTATTTCCAGTGGGGTTTTCTCCAGTTCCCCTTCCCCATATCTCCTACTGTCCCACCCTGTCTATCCCCTTTCCTCTTGTCCCACCAAACCTATCTTTTTTGTCTCTCTCCATATCTCATCCTTCTTCACCCACCTCAGCCTCCCTGTCCTTGCATCCCCTTGTCTCTAACCCTTCCCCCATCAACACTTAGTTTTAATAATAAGCCCAGCCCCTCACAGGTTCAGGGGAAGATGATAATGGGGGGTGGTATAAACAAGTGGGGCAGCAGGGGTCCCTGAATGTTCCTTAGCCAATCCTGCTGTAAAAGTTCTCTCTGTCTCAGCTAACTCCACAAATGTGTTGAAGCTTGTGGAGGCTTAGAGAAAATGTGTATTCAATGAGTTTTAGGAAGCATACAGAGTGTCATGAAATGCCTCTCTCAACACCTAGCACAAAATGGACTAAGCAGTGCTTAAAGAATAAGATTTTTTACTTGCACAGTCCTGACTGCTCTGACTTTTGACACCTGTCTAGCTGTAACTCCAAGCTAGAGAGTTATGCCCTCCAGCATTTTAATAGACATGCTGGGTCCAGTCCAGATAGTATTCCAACCTAGACCTTAGATCTAGGTCTGTCCCCTTCTAACTATAGCAGTTATATACTGTAGTTTCCCTAAATCTATCAACATTCCTTCTTTAATGTCAGGGCTCAAGTTTTCCCTACACAAAAATTCAAATCTATCCTGTATTATAACAGAAGAATGCCAGAACTGCTGTAATACTCTGTCCCAGAGGTTTAAAGAGGCAGGCCTCTATTGATTAGCTTGAGCATTATCCGCCTTCCCTACATTGTGAAGTGAAAATAAAATAAAATGAAAAAAATTGGTACTCTACGGCACCTTAATCCACCCTGGTAGTTTAACAAAATGAAAATCAAAAACTGTGCTATAGATTGTTAAATCTCTTCCAAATAATAGCCCTTTTGAAAATCCTGCTACTTGCAAAATTTTAAACATTTCAGATTATGGCACACATTTTCTGCAGAGAGAAATCAATGTATTTTTAAGGAACTGTGCTTTGAAGACTGAGAATGTTTTTGCAGAGCATTTGAAGAAGAGAAATTGCAGCACTAGCAACAGCTTATGAGACTCACAACAGGCAGTAATGTTGGGTTGGTTAGAACTCTCTCTTGTTGCTAGGTAAAGCATGACCATCTCTGTGATTTCCAAGGAACACTGACTTTAGCTTATGTTATTCTAGGTTGATTTTTCCTTTAGTTAATTATGTTTTAAGAGTAGAAAATGGCTAAAAAGAAGTCAAAACCAGAATTGCTGTAGTAAATCATTTACGTAACATTTAGTTTTATAGCCAACAGGGAAAGGATGGCAAGTATAAAACTACTAATATATCAGCTAGTTGGAAATTTTACTTAGACATCACAGATTCATTTAAAATGTGTATGACACAGTTGGATATGTTTGCAGTTTTTAAAAAACCTTATTCCATTAGCCATGTATTCATTATAGTGGAGATTCTGACAGCAAACCATTTTTAAACAGCAACATAAAAATATTAAAACATTATTCAATGCCGAGAAATAATATACAACCTCTCAATATCATATGCAGCTTTTGTTCTTGCAAGCCTCTTTATGTTTGGAAAACTAACCAAACAAATCCACATATTTCCCTTTGTGAACAGCCCCATACAATCTGAACAGCATTAAATCTGCATATGAAATACAGAGAGCACATCTGGGAAGCTATCACATGTTTACATTAGGTTTGTTTTTTTCTTATTACATTTAGCGAGGGTGAGAATAGCTTTTCTGACAGAAATGCATGTATGTGTCTGTAGGTGGCATAGCTGCACAATTCACACTGCATTGCCTCATGCTACATATCCTGGCACACATTGTCTTCTATCTACAGAAAATGGGTGCCAGAAGATGAAACATTTAAAAATGCAGGAGAACCAGGTTTTCTGAATTACGTCAATAAGCTCTGGCCCAGATAGCAGAAGGCTGGTCTTGTGGTTTCTAAGTAGCGTGGCAGAGGCATCATTCTGAACATCATCACTGCCTGGTCATCTGGGGTTAATCCTGCTAATTTTACTTGTGCGAGTTGACCCAGTGAAGGCAGCAGCAATGCTATTAGCTGTATGAAAAGAGAAGGTGCTTTCTTACCCTCTCACTCTGTCCAAAGCTACATCCATTCCTAAAACACCACACGTTGTGCTCATACTTCACATGAAAAGAAGAATCAAGAAGGGATAGCAAACACTCTTTTATTCTAATCTGGATGTTTGGGGGGTTTGTTTGGGGGTGGAGGGAGTATTACTGATTCAGTGTTATCTGATAATATTTAGATTTGGAAACACAGAATACTATAATAAGGTTAAACTATGAAGGGCATGGGAGTGAGGGCAGACTTGCAAGGGCAGGAAGAGCTGAGGGGAGAACTACTTTTACAGATGTGTTTATTTTTCATTATTATTGGACAAAATACTTTGTGCAAACTCATTTTAGCCTATAGATACTCATAACACTCAGTTGATGAGCAATTTACTACTTGTGATTCATACACATTCATACACATTCCAGTTCATAAACTATATGATATTTGACCTGTTTCCTGATGGACCAACCCAAACTTTATAAACAGAAAAATTTCTTTATTTTCTGCTGAGAATGTAATGTTCAAAAAACCTGTGTGTGAATAAAAAAAAGAATGTCTCAAAATGGATGCTTGAATACTTCCTGTACATACATTTTATGCTATTATTCACTAACTTGAGCTTTCCATTAATATTATTATTCACCCAAATTTTTGCTATGAGTGAGAATAAGGGATAACAAGTATCAGTGAGATACATCATGAGGTTTTTATTTGTTAAAAGATTCATAAATACTCTTTCTACTATATTCAACCAGTTCTACTTGCATCATCTGCATTGTTCAACCAGGCTATTTATGACACTCCCAATCAGCCACTTGAACACCACTAGCCAAGGTCTTTTAAAAGGGGGCGTTAAAAGTCAGCCACTTGAGCCAGTAAATAAATGGACAGAATTTCAAAACTGCTGAGGATCCAGCCGATCCCACTGGAGTCAAATTTTCACTGATCTCTCTCTCTCTCTCTGAGCATAATCATAGTCTCTGGTGAAGTAAGGAAAATATGGGGTGTACTCTACATCAGTGCTTCTCAAAGTTGGGCCACTGCTTTTTCAGGGAAAGCCCCTGGCGGTCCGTGCCACTTCCTGCAGCCCGCATTGGCCTGGAGTGGTGAACCGCGGCCAGTGGGAGCTGTGATCGGCCGAACCTGAGGGTGCGGCAGGTAAACAAACCAGCCCGGACTGCCAGGGGCTTTTCCTGAACAAGCGGCGGCCTGACTTTGAGAAGCACTGCTCTACATGTGCCATATCTTCCCTTCCATATCATGATTCAGGTATGACATTAGTTGAATTTCTGTGGAAAATGAGATGTTTGGGGTGGAGTATACAAAGGGAAATAGCAGCTATGTATTATGTTCCCCACCATCAACTCTCCTCATCATGTCAGGCATCCCCATCTACGCCACAGCATGCAACCCTAGTTCTGTGGAATCATAGGCACTGGGAAACTCACTCAACTTAGCATTTTCCCCTGATCATGAGGTAGAAATTGGAGCCAGACAAATTCATATATTGTTGCTACTTGTACCCACAATAAATGTTAATATGCACTCTGAACCCCATCAGAGTGGTTTATACGTATGAATCTGGTCTGTCGGTGGCAGCCTGGATGCTGTGCTAGCCATTCTGCAAGCTCTGTTGTGACAGGGAACAAAGCATCACAGAGAAAAAAAAAGTAATAATGTAGAGCCTGGGAACCAGGGGATCTTCTGTGTCATTTCACGTGCACAGGAAATGCACCTTTGAAAAGATAATTTTGACTTGCTTCAGCTCCCATATGGGCCCTATGAATATTGCTAACAGGAATTCCTAATACACTGCAAAACTTTGGGGGTGGTAAGTTGTTTTCTTTCCAGACATGTTTTTTTTTTCTTGTGTAGATAAGAGAACATATAATCCTTAAGAACATAAGAACAGCTTTACTGGGTCAGACCAGTGGTTTATCTAGCCCAGTATCCTGTCTATTACAATGGCCAATGCCAGATGCTTCAGAGGGAGAGAACAGAACAGACTGATTTCTAATGATCCATTCCCTGTCGTTCAGTCTGCAATTCAGGCATTTGGAGGTTTAGGGACGTACAGATCATTGAGTTTTGTCCCTCACCATCTTGGTTTAACATTTATGTGCCTGCCATATTTAACCTTTAAATACCTTCAAGTCCCTTAAATAATTGGTACCAGTGCAAAATTTCAACTCATCATTTTAGACCAGGGGTAGGCAAACTACGGCCCGCAGGACCGTCCTGCCCAGCCCCTGAGCTCCCAGCTGGGGAGGCTAGCCCCCGGACTCTCCCCTGCTATCCACCCTCCCCCACAGCCATGCTGCCACGCAGGGAGCACCCTGGCCCTCCACTCCTGCCGGGCTGTGCAGCTTGCACCTGCCCACCTCTCAGGTTTTTGGATGGGGTGAAGGTTCTGGGTGGGGGTGGTCAGGGGATAGGGAACCGGGGGGTTCGATAGGCATGGGAGTCCCAGGGGGCCTGTCAGGGGGTGTGGGTGTGGATAGGGGTCGGGGAAGTCAGGGGACAGGGAGCGGGGGGAAGGGGTTGGATACGGGGCAGTCCCAGGAGGGGGCAGTCAGGGACAAGGAGCAGGGGGTGTTGGATGGGTTGGGGGCTCTGAGGGGGTCAGTCAGGGGTCAGGAAGTGGGAGGGGGCAGATAGGGGGTGGGGGCCCGGCTGTTTGGGGAGGCACAGCCTTTCCTACCCGGCCCTACATACCGTTTCATGACCCCGATGTGGCCTTCGGGCCAAAAAGTTTGCCCACCCCTGTTTTAAACGTACTTTAGGTTCTCAGCTTGTTTCTACTACTCAGTACCAGAACAGAGCTCCGTAAAAATGACTCTTTGGCTTCAAGAATTTCAACAGCAGTGGTTGTGAAAATGTGCAATGGTTCATGCAGAAAAGGTCCCTCTATATTCATTTGTTCACCCAACTGGCTTTAATATTCTGTACACATACAGTATTTGTTCTAGGCTACTCTTGATATTAATACATATATCAGGTATGTGATAAAACTATCCTTCACTTCATAGTGGATTTTGTGGACAGATTTTGCAGAATTATTTTGAGCCACTAGCATGAAAGATATTTTTAACAGGCAGTGATTCCGGAACATATTCATCTTCATTTACAAATGGTTAATATAAACTAGGGTTATATTTACTCAGAAAAAGAAACAACCAGCATGTGAACTAAAAAGTTTAATTATATTGTGGACCAGACCCTGTTGAATCAAGAAGAAAACTGAATACAAATGAAAAATGTACCAGAAAGGATGATTTCCAAACCACTATGAATACTCTTGAAGAAAACATGAGCATACCAGATATGATCACGCTGGAAAAATAAAAACAAACTTTTCTACTATGAAACTCTCACAGGTTGGTAAATCAAGACATGTGCATGAGGCCCTATATTTGAGTATGTGACAAACAGTAAGAAAATAATATATCCAGAAACCAAAAAATTACTCATCAAATGATATATAAACTCTCAACAATCTGTAGCAGTTTGTATCTATCACAACAGCTGAAAGCAGAGCCATCCAGAAAGCCAGCATAAGATCCAGATGCTACTGTTAGAAAAGAATTCAGAGCAAGTCATCTGTGTTTTGTGTCTGCCAAGCTCAGCTCTTTAACGGTGACCATCTTATTGCTGGAACAGAAAGAATACCATGGAGATTAGTCAGCACTAGAATTTTCAATCTTACATATAGTTGTGTATATAGATGTTCCAAAGCAATTGATATTGTTTTCATTTTTTGAAGAGTGACAGTGTGGTAGAGGAATCTTAGCTGTGCACTTATTAATTTATGTGTATACACTATGCTGTACTGCAATTATCAATGGAATAAGAAAAAATGTTCAGCGTCTTATCTGCTATGTAGGAGCTCAAGGTATGAAAGTAACTTTGATGTGCTTCACATTCTGTGCAGAATGCTAACTGCAAACCTCTTCAGCTCCCTTTCTCTTTCGGTTCCAAACATATTTTTACTATGGAATCTGAATAAAAACTCAAGAAAAATCCAAAATACACATTACCCCACGTGCTTTCATTGATAAGACACATGTTACAATTTCCTCTGGCTCATTAATTTCAAACGATTTGCTATGACAGGAGCAGCAGCAACTCATATACTTAGGAGTGCATAGGTGTCTCCATTCTAATCCCTGGATTTCGGAAGCTCATAATTTTCTGTAACTTTCACATTTTGTGCTAAAATATTATAGATTTCCTTTCTGCTTAAAGGAGATTTTTCTCTGGAAAGTTCATGCAAATCTGTTCAGCCACTTTTGAGAATGAGTGTTCTCCTAATTGCTTATTTTAAAAATTGATATTTTGTTTTAAGAATGCTGTAGCAGAAAGAGCGAGGGGTTCAGAATTAAAATTTTGCATGGGAACAGGTCACAATGTGGATCAGTGTTTGTGATTCAAAATATTCATAAATGATCTGGGAAAAGGGGTAAACAGTGGCAAAATTTGCAGATGATACAAAACTACTCAACATAGTTATGTCCCAGGCAGACTGTGAAGAGCTACAAAAGGATTTCACAAAACTGGATGACTGGCAACAAAATGGCAAATGAAACTCAATGTTGATAAATGCAAAATAATGCATGTTGGAAAACATAATCCCAACTATACATATAAAATGATGGGGTCAAAATTAGAAAGCTCGTGGAGTCATTGTGGATAGTTCTCTGAAAATATCCACTTAATGTGTAACGGCAGTCAAAAAAAGCAAACAGAATGTTGGGAATCATTAAGAAAGGGATAGATAATAAAACAGAAAATATCATATTGCCTCTGTATAAAGCCATGCTATGCCCACATCTTGAATACTGCATGCAGATGTGGTCACCCCATCTCAAAAAAGGTATATTGGAATTGGGAAAGGTTCAGAAAAAAGGCAACCATAATGATTACCAGTATGGAAAGCTTCCATATGAGGAGAAATTAAGAAGACTGGGACTTTTCAGCTTGGAAAAGAGATGACTAAGTGATCATGAATGGAGAAAGTAAAATCATGCATGGAGAAAGTAAATAGGGAAGCATTATTTACTCCTTCTCATAACACAAGAACTAGGAGTCACCAAATGAAATTAATAGGCAGCAGCTTTAAAACAAACAAAAGGAAGTACTTCTTCACACAACTCACAGTCTGTGGAACTCTTCACTAGAGGATGTGGTGGAAGGCCAAGACTATAACAGGGTTAAAAAAAAGAACTAAGTAAGTTCATATGGAGGATAGGTCCATCAATGGCTATTAGCCAGGATGGGCAGGGATGGTATCCCCAGCCTCTCTTTGCCAGAAGCTGGGAATGGGTGACAGGGGATGGATCACTTGATGATTACCTGTTCTGTTCATTCCCTCCGGGGCACCTGGCATTGGCCACTGTCGGAAGACAGGATACTGGGCTAGATGGGCCTTTAGTCTGACCCAGTATGGCTGTTCTTATGTTGGGATATACCAACCTTGCACTAGACAGTAAGGGGTTTAAGTACAGCTATGGGCTTATGTGTCCCCACTCCATTGCACCTGTGAACTATTCCAGACTTGGAGGAGGAGCCTTAAAAGAGAGGCCACTCATCGGGAGGGGGGACAGGCCTTTCTCATTTTCATTTCTCAGAGAGGAACACAGCAGTGAATGAAGATACCTTGAGTTTCAGTATGGAGTGGAGAATAGAATAGATGGCTGTAGGATCCTCATAGCACTGAAGACCTGGGTGGTGATCTTTATTTCTGTTAGTTTACTTACCTTTCCTTTGTCATGCTGGGAACTGGGACTTAGGGTATGGCTCAGGACAGATCCTTGATGAGAAAATAGGTCCCCCAGAGGAGAAGGTTGGCTGATGTAGGAAGTAGTCCAGCAAAGAAGACAGATGTTTGATGAGACAGACCTTAACCACTTGTTGCTGGATCCCTGGGCTGGAACCCAGACAGAGGGAGAAGCTGTGTTCCCCTACAACCGCTCTAAAGAGTTTGAAGCCAGATATAAGGGCCCAAAGGGCTATTGGTCCTGGACCTGATGTGATGTGAGACCGTGGGACTATTTTTCAGTTAAACTGTGGTTTATCCTGAAAGGGGTGAGACTAAATGTAGCCTGGCCAGAGGGCCAAGTAAATAAGACAAAGGGGACCAGCAGCAGACCTGAACAGCCAATCAGTGGTTATTGACAGAAAAACCTCTATGCCACACCCATTTACAAAGGAATGCACAAGTCAGTAAGTCACTTCATCACAATGCTATTGAGTGAAAAATGGGTTTGATTCAAGTCAGTTGTTGTGTGCCTTTGACAATGGCATTTGGTAACAACTTGTTTGTATATATATTTTTGAAGTCAGACTTTCCTCCAATAACTTTTATAATAAAATCACTATCTAATTAATCCTCCCAATGCATATGGGATATATATATATAATTATTATAATACCCATTTTACAAATGGGGAAACAGAGGCAGAAAATTTAAGTAATTTGCCCAAAGCCATAGAGGGACTCAGAGAGAAACACTGGCTTTGCTTTTCATTCAGCTTGTGCATGAACAAATAGTATGAGAGAAGCATATACTCAAGGCCCTACTGGGAGTGTTAAAAGATGCATATATGCTTTCTCTAACAATTGTTTTTTGTCTTAACTGCTAAAGTCAGAACAGCTTTGTTTGCTTATTGCAGTAAACTCAGGTGGAATTAACATGGCAGCACTCACAAAAGACAAAGAACAGCATATCATATCCTTTTCCATGCCATACATAAGGACAGTACTCCTCATACTTCAGCTGGCCTTCCTCTTTCTGATGGAGTTTTTTTCTGGCATTGTATCCCAATAATGCACTCTGCGGAACTCTACAAGTCTTGGGGGCTGCTTTCTGTATAGACTTTGTGTGTTCTGAAGGGCAAAGCAATTTATGCAATTTTGCCATCATTTACAGCTAACAGTGAGTGTCACATATGCAAGGTTCTATGTACTCCACAGTACTCTGCATGCTGATTCTTTAGCACAGCTCCTGGAGTCTATAACACTCTGGTGTGCCACTCTGCAAATTTTGTGTCAGCTTTATTTAAATTTTTAAAATGTTTTTTTTTTTTAAATGAACGCAATAGGAAAATGAATAATACATTGAGCATTATTATTATTTGTATTACCATAGCACAGGGATGGGCAACCTTCGGCACGCGGCTTGCCAGGGTAAGCCCCTTGGCAGGCTGGGCCGGTTTGTTTCCCTGCCGCGTTGGCAGGTTCAGTTGATTGTGGCTCCCACTGGCCGTGGTTCGCTGCTCCAGGCTAATGGGGACGGGGGGGCCAGCACATCCCTCAGCCCACGCCACTTCCTGCAGCCCCCACTGGCCTGAAGCGGTGAACCGTGGACAGTGGGAGCCACGATTAGCCGAACCTGCGGATGCGGCAGGTAAATAAACTGGCCCGGCCTGCTAGGGGGCTTACCTTGGTGGGCCGTGTGTCAAAGGTTGCTGATCCCCGCCATAGAACATAGGAGTGCCAGTCATAGATAGACAAGGATCCTGTTGTACTAAGCATTCTGTAAACATAGAACAAAAAGATGGTCCCATCCTCAAAAATCATATAATCTAAGAACAATAGGTCCTGTGTTTATGTATTTTTCAACTAAGTCCAACTATTTTTCACTAGTCCTAGGGCTAGCGAAGAAAAGAGAAAAAAACAACTCTGTAGGGGCGTGGTTAGTGCGTTCATTAGGAAGGTGGGTGACCCAGATTCTAGTCCTGCTGGTTTAAATTACTTATTTATACACAGTGGAACAGCTTCAAAAGGAGAGTCTGAAAGTAATAGCTCGATGGTTAGGGAGTACTAGGAGGACAAAAGATCCAAGTCCAAATCCTTTCTTCATGTCAGGGCAATGGAACCTCTGTCTCTCTAGTTTTGGATGAGTGCTCCAACTACTAGGCTAAAAACTACTGGCTTTTCCTCCTCTTTTGTGTAGGGCTAAGCATGCTGTGAGAACACCTCTTGCACCACACCCTGCAGGTGAGATTGGCAGAGAACATCTAATCTGAGGATCTCTCTGGGGCTTGGAGGGCTATATTGAGGTAGCTGTGCACATGCTCACTGGCAGATTTTTAGGTACCTAGGGGAGTTTAACAGTGGAAATTTAGTTGCCTGGGTTCTTCAGGTGTTTACAAGTTATGCAGTCACTGAGCAATGGTCTTGAGGAGTTCAGTGGTGCCTACAAATTGGACTCAAGTGCCTCACATGACAATTAGTTGCCTGAGTCCCTTTGTGGGTCTAGCCCAGTTTGGCTGATTCCAATGACAGTGAATGTACTTACTCTTCTTTAGACTTTTTTGAAACATTATGTCAATAGTAACAATAGATCTGCTTATTACAGAATATAATGGTATTGAATTGCTACTGCAAAAGCTCTATATGTAACACAAACATATGGAAATTACTCTGTAGAGGTTCAATCTAAAGTTTTAAGAACAAATACATATTGTGTCCTAGATTTTAAAGTTACTGATTTGGGTGAATGGTTATCCATGCATGATTTTTAGAAAATGCTGAAAATCAGGCCCCTTTCAAATGTCTAAGATTGGATGCCCCAAATAACTAGTCACTTTTAGAAGCCTTGTCCTGTATATTTATTTTTTAAGAAAAAGTATCAAACCCTTCAGTTAGGAATATAGCCTTGACAATGCAAATTATTGTCGGCTTGAGTCTTGCTAGAACAGCCAGAAATCAATAACGCCAAGAGAGTTGTTAACTTCTAGCATTCATCTTAATAGTTTGGTAACTTTTAAGTTTAATTACCAAGAACAAAAGCCCTTTGTTGCCTCACAAACACAACCAGATCCAACTGGCCTGCTGGAACTTGAAGTTTGCGCTAAAATGATGGCAGAACTCCCAATTAGGCATCTGTGGGAATGAATTAATAGCAGGAAAAATAACTGAATCCCATGATACTTCTCTTTTGATTTTTTGTTTGTTTGTTTACCTTATATCCGCTATACCATGTGCTGATCCCTCCTGATCCTAATTTCTGTATTAAATATTCAATATTAAATGACGCTCATATTTGAAGATCATTCTGCTCTTCCTGCCTTTACCTTGTCTCTTCCCCCTCCCACCCTCACCCCCCAAATACTCATGCTCTACATCCCCTACCAGTGGTCTGTTGATAAAGATCAAAATTCAGTTTTATGTATTCAATGCCTACCTTTATTCTGCCCCTGCTGTCGTTAGTTCTCTAGACTTGCTTAGGTGCTGTGCAGAATGAGGTCTCTTGTTGCATGCAGTACTTCCTCTCACTAATTGTTAGGTAGCCTGCATGTAGATAGTAGCAGAATAGTAGCAGAGGTTAACACACACAAAATGGGCCCAGCTAACCTGTCAGAAACATCTTTCCAAATCTATGTCCTGCATTGGTTTATCTTGACTAACAAATTCAGTTGTATTACAACATGACCTTGGGGAGTCAGGGTATTTAACACAAAATTACATATTACTTAATAGTCTGTGTGCATGTAGGGGCTGCTATAGATAGCTTGGTGTCATCTGATTGTGCTTAACCATCACCAGCTGATATGATAGATGGAATTTTCAAAGGAGTTTCAGAATTAAGCACCTAGCTCCTATTCAAATTCAGTGTAGGGAAATATTCATAAAGGTGAGATATTATCAGTGTATGTCACCTTTTATCCCAAGGTATTTTGCAAATGACACATAGAGCAACCACTGATAGGCGGCAAACTGTGGGATGGAAGCTAGCAGTTTGATGGTTGACTGGTGCTCAGTATGTTACATACTAAGGAAAGGAAAAACATTTTTTTGAGGACATCAGAGCTAACCCCCTCTTATGAAAAGTGGTAGGGGATCTTTATCCATACAGAGTAGATTAAAATTGTTGTGTCAAGGCCTTATCTGAAAGACACTCCTGCTCAGTAAAATGCATGAAGCTATTCAGTTTATTTATATCAAAAGGATGAATGGGTGAAATAACATTACCAGGATTTTGTAACTACAGAAAAACTAGTCATTTCAAACTTGTCATTTTTGCCACTAAACCAGACCCAGGAGCAAAAGCAAAAACACAATTAACATTAGATTTATCTAAACTGGATACCAAAGTATCCGTTTCTTTTGTTCCCATCATACAAATAAGCTATTTTGTTCAGTCCCTGATAATAGATAATAGATCTTCATTCAGTGTTTCTTAATACACTCTTTCAGGGAATGCTTAGAAGCAATATTTTCCAATATCTTTCTAGGGTTCAGATCCTCATGTGGTCTAAGATGATCTAGGTATTCGTGGTCCTGCCTCAGCATGTGGGGAAGGGTGGACTAGAAGACCTCTTGAGATCCTTCCCAGCTCGACAGTTCTGTGATACTATATGAACCTGAGAAGCATTAGTTGAGGTGGGGGGGGGAACATACATGGCATTTCTCCACTTTTTCACTAAGGACTGCTGTATCTTTCCGTGGCAGTAATTGCCCCTCTAAGGATGAATAAAGCAAGTGACAGAGGAGGGTGCATATTTAGTAAGCTACTAATGAAATCTCATACACAAAATAATTATTTCAAATCTTAGAAATTGAATCAGCCATTTTATTCACTGTAAATTAGAACACCTGCTGATTGCAGGGATTCAGCATATTGGTAGACATGTCAAGTACTGAACTTCCTGCAAAAAGTTAGGTAAGCTACCTAATATATTATTCATAGTGCAGGTTTGATAGGATTTGGAATTCTCAGAATTGTTCTTTGCAAATCAGGACCCTGAAGAGATCAGCTGGAGTAATAAATAGCTCAAAATTACGCTGACGCATTCTTCCCTCCTACATCGCCTTGAAATAAGAGCAAATCAAATGTCAAATATCAAGTTAATCTGGGCCCATCTGGCTATATTTTGTAGAAAGATGCAGGAGTTGTGGCATATCTTTCAAATTAAAATTGAATGAATGACTGAATAGTAAACATAGGGTTAGTTTGACGTAGCAGAGTGATCAGTGAAACTGAGTGATCATTGTAATTAGAACTGGGACTGGAATTTGTAAAGCCTATTAGGCACCTAATTGGCCAGATGAGTGCCTAATGGGGAAAGGGGCACATAAGTGATTTTCAAAGGAGTATCTTAGGCATGCACATGACCTCTCTGTACACTCAGAGATAGGAAGACCTAATTTCTGGTTATTATGGGAATGGTCAATAGTACAAGTGCCCAAGTGGGATATTCAAGCTGGATGTGAAGCATCTGGAAAAAGAACTGGGTTTGATCATTGGATGTGTCCAGAACATGTCTAATTCTTCAGGAGAGTGGATCTGGTGGTAGGTCAGAGCTGAAGTGGATGTCTATGGAGAATATCTGAGGCAAGGAAGATTAGTTAAGGGAAGAGCAGACAAATGAGTGTGATGAAAATTTGAAGTTGGGTAGAGGATTGAAAAGGAGGGACATAACTGGAAAGAACATTATGTCTGAGGGGGTAAGAAGGTGCTTTCTTTTCTCCCATCTTTTTACTGAATAACCCTGAGGCTGACTAAGATTCTACTCTTCCCAGCTGCATGTTCTGACGTGCAATTACTGTACCAGGGGACTGGGAAAGGGGCACAGGGTGGTGCATATTCAGTGGGTGTGTGTGAAGATGTCTGAGGAAGGGGGAGGTCTCTCAGGAATAGTGTTCTGATTTCAGTTCTGGATGAGCAGCTGCCTCCCTGATTCGGCTAAAGAAATCTGCAGTAAGGCAGCTTTTTGGTCTCCATTGCATACTGCTGTCTAATTTTGCCTAATTTCCTCCAGAACCTTGCTGTAACTGGAGAGCTGCATTTTCCCTGTCTGGGTTAAGCCCTTGAGTGCTGGAGGATGTGTAAGTAGTAATAGGAGGCATAATGCAATGTTATGGTAAATGGTGGCTTGGAGAGAATATGAAAGGGAGGCTGGAGTCACTAAAGGCCTAGAACACTAGGTCATGAATAGATATTAACCACATTGCTTAATACACTGCTGAAAGACACTCAGATACAATGACAATGAGGATGATTTAAAAGTACCTATGTAGAATTGCACACAGTAATTCAGTGTATTGTGGTGGTACAGTCCTCTGCACTATACACTCATGCTAATATGCTGCATATTTCACACTTGGGGACATCCACACTGCACATGCTTCACAATGGTGTGTAGAGTACATGTACAGCAAGCCCCAATAGCAGAGGTCTAAATATCAGTATAGAAGGTGAGGCAGTACTTAGGTGAGTAAAGTAAAGACAGGCCTAAGACTTACACGGCTCACTACACACCCAACCACCCCCATCTACACTGCTATTTTCAGCAATGTAGTGTCCCGTTTCCTCCATGCTGCTGGAGTCTTTTCTCACCAGAGCGAAAGGCTCCCGCAGACGGAGGCACCAGGAAAATGCTCCAGAAGCTCCCCACTGCCTAGCCTTTCCCCACTGCCTCTCCCCTGCCAGAGCCTTTTACTGACACGTAGCTACACACTACAGTGTGGATGCAGTCTGCTTTTCACTGAGGTGTGTAGCTACACATACCCTATACCAGGGGTCGGCAACCTCTGGCATGCGGCTCGCCAGGGTAAGCACCAAGGCGGGCCGGGCCAGTTTGTTTACCTGCCGCGTCTGCAGGTCGGCCAATCGCGGCTCTCACTGGCCGCAGTTCACTGCTCCAGGCCAATGGGGGTGGCGGGAAGCGGCGGCCTGCACAGCCCTCAGCCCATACCGCTTTTCCTGCCACCCCCATTGGCCTGGAGCAGCGAACTGCGGCCAGTGGGAGCCGCAATCAGCTGAACCTGCAGATGTGACAAACTGGCCCGGCCCGCCAGGGTGCTTACCCTGGTGAGCTGCATGCCAGTGGTTGCTGACCCCTGCCCTATACCCTGCTGCCAGTGATGTGTAACATAGATATAGCTTTGTTGCGTGGCTCCTGAAACAACCTGAAGCGCAGAACAAACAGGTTCTCTCAGTCAGGTACATATGAAACATAAGGCAGGTTGGTAGAAAGGCAAACACACGGCCCAGTATTTCTTCATCTGCCCCTGTAGGTGTCTTCCAGAAGCAGCCATCTGTGTATTGTTTGGTTATACAGACCTCGTATCTTGTATCAGTGCTACGTCTGAATTTACCATTTCCATCTGAACTGCTTACTGACAATGGCATCATAAATAGCTGATATTGCTGGCAGGCCTCATCAATTATGTTAATTTTGTGATGGTTCTGTCAATAGCTCAACTTCCCTTTTATGAACATGGCATGCCCTTTTGAACATTATTCACTGCTGGTTCTGCACTCATCTTCTTGGACACTACTGGATGGGATAATCATGTACAACTTTTGCTCAATAACTTGTGCATGCTTGGGGATGCAGTTCATTTCTCTTCACACTTCTTTGCACCATAGGAGATGATTGGACTATAGAAGAGATGTCTGTCTGCCATTCTGACTGGCCATCTCTTTTCTTTTCTTTTGTTCAGTTAAATGAGCAAATATCCCCATGATTTTCCCCAAGAGACTGACACAATACACAGTATTCAAACTGCACAGGAAAAAATCAGTACAAGAACACCACAATTCAATTAAGAAAACCTTCTTAAAAAGCAGTTACATGTAGTATCTAAAGAGTTCATAGAGAATATTTAAAATTGTTCATCTCTATTACATATAGTCATAAATAGTTTATACAGTCTGTTTCCTTGGTAATGCAGTATGTATAGTGTTTCTGAATTCAGAACTGAGCAACCCTTCATAAACTAAACCTGTTCTTTTCTCCTCCTACACACTGAACAATGGCATTAGAAAATCCTGGATTCTGATTGGATAATAACTATAGTAATATCCTTTATTTCTGTAATATCTATCCCTCTATGTTTAGACCCCCTTGTCAATCTAGGAGTCAGCAGCCGTACTTTTTTCTTCCGTTCTCAGCTCCTCTCATCTCATTCTTTTTTCCTACTTCTTTTTTTCAGCCATCTCCCATTTTCTTTCCCCTCTGCCTATTTCCATTCATCCTGATCTTAATTTCTACCCCTTTCCTCCTCCATTGCTTTCCAGCATCTTAGTCTATATTTCACTTCTCTTCTCCTCTAACCTCCTTGGCCCTTAACTGCTTCATTTTCTGTCACTACTTCCCTCTCCTCAGTTTCCTTTGAACATGCAAAAGAACATTGGTGGCGGTGGGATTTTTTTAAACAAAATCAACAACAACACTTCATGGCCATCTGTGCATTGCTATATCATTAGTAGGGAAATTCCTTCCTGAGCATATGTCGTGAAGCATTATGGTAACTTTTCCTTATAACCTTTTGACCGATTTAGTATGCTGCAACTGCAGATAGTATTTTTCACATAAGCATGCAAGTCTGCTTTAATGCTGCAAAGGTATTGCTATAGATTCTATATGTTGATTAAATGCTGTATTAAGAAGTGTGTCCTTGTATCCATTATAAATGTGTGGTCATTCAATTTCATTGGAAAGCTCTTCATACTTTTAGAAGAAAGGTAACTTGATGAACTAGAGATAGAGCTGCTACAGAGTTTTTCTTTTTTCTTTTTTTTTTTTCCTCAGAATAAAAAAAATGAAGACAAACCACATTGTTTGCTTTGCATTTTTTCAGGTTTTTATCAAACAACTCAAGCCCCTCAAACCAACAAAATGTTTGGCTTTTGGATAAAATACTCTTCCAAATTCTGTGTTTTCAGTTTTTCAATGAAAACCCAATTACACATCAAATAGACATTTCCAGAAGAAACTTCTCTTTCAACAAAAAAAGCTATTGCAGTTAAAAGAAATTCTTCATGAAGGAGATTTGACCCACACTATTCATTATTTTTTTATACTGCCATTAAATCTATTATGTTTCCTTTTGATAGTCTCTGTGATGGAGTGTTCACCCCATACTTGCCCAGAAAGAGTTAATGAAAACTAAGAAGGGGATTAATTAACTCAACAGGCCACAGCTGAATGGAATCAGGTGGCCAAGTAATCCCCTGACAGAATGAAGGAGCTCAGCTGAGAAGGAACAACCTGGGTTGGGGCTATAAAGGCAGGAAATTGTGTTTGGGCTGGTAAATTTAGAGAGAAGGAAGGTAAGGAAAGGGCTCAGAGAAAAGCAATAAGGTCAGGCAGGAATAGATGTTGACTGCTAGCTAGGGGGTCCCTGAACTGGAACCCAGAGTAGAGAGTGGGCCTAGGTTTCCCTGACAGTGGTGCCATGAGGCAAGGAATAGAATACTGCCCAGGATTTCTGGAGAAAACCTTTGGTACCCTGGAAGGGGAAAAGGCATGAAGTGACCTGGCAGAGTTCTGAGTTCCAAAGAAGCAGGAGCAAGAGAGGGGCTGCAGACTAACAGACACAGACAGAGTGATGGCATGCAACCCCAGGAAGAGAGATTGACTTGGTGAGTGGAGGTCCCCACCACAGTCTTTTACAAATGTATGCCCTACACACCATGGTGATGGAATGTTGGTTCCATGGAAGCCATTGCAAAATAAAGAGTATTTCTAGAAATTTGATCCTTACATACAACTTCTCTCCCAGGCCTCTATACAGTAGCCTTGCCTTTCTTTGGAAACTGTTGCGCACACACGTGGTATCTTTTATGCAGTCTAGTGACCAAAATATTTGAGATGCAAGAATAGGATTTATTAATTGCTAATATTATCATTTTCACCTTCACCTTCTTTTAGCATGATGGTTAACTTCTGCTGAGAAGTAGGTGAAAAGAAGAGACTTGTCTTTACTGACATATGCATAGTCACTTCCTTCCTCTTGATCCTTAGCAAATTAATTCTAACTCCACTAGTGTATATTGACAATTTTAGATGTGGGCGTCATAGAATTTTTTTATATGGACCACACATACTCGGTCACCAAGTCCATCTCTCTGCACATGTAGGATTGTTCTCTATTCTATATTTACTATCTATTTAATCCAGAATAGATTCTAACTGTGTTTTTTTTTTTTCCCCCTGCTTCCATTTTTTTTATATAAGTCCACCGTATAATACATCCCAGGAAGTTTTTCCTGTTGTCCAGGTCATATTTTCCCCTTTCTTAATTTCATTCCACTACTCCTATTAATGCAAATCATTGTAATAATAAGTCGTGTACCAACAGTTACCACAAAACGGTATATTACACACTAGTTTCCCCCTCTCCATCCCATCCCCCCTTCCACACCCATAACTTATAACATGGAATAACTGTGGGAACCAAGTCATATCTGTTGGCAAATGCTGATTTTCTAATGGCAACTATTATACTGCCTATTATCATTCTAAATAAATTCTCTCTATCCTTGATGTTTACATTATTCAGATATCTGTGGATTGTGTTCATATCCCCATCTTATTACTCATCTAAGTAACAGATATAACACTGTTTCCTAGAGGATTATAGTTCTTTAAGTGCTAGACTTTACGTTTAATTTTTTTGGTTTAACTGAATAATGTGTAAAGGCTCATGTAACCCGAAAGCTTCCTATTGGCTACAAGAAATTCAGGAGATGGGTGAGTAGTGTTTCCAAAGCCCAAGTAATTAATATTGAATAAATTGCTTAAAACTGTCTTCAGACAATGAAAAAGGAATAATTAGTTCATTGCACAAGAATGAACTTTTTTCCCACTCCCCACACCATGCCTCTAATCCGTGACCTTCCAAACTCTGAGGACTAATGGAGTCAAAGACCTAGACTTTTCGGAGGCTAGCAGAAAACCAACTAAACAAATGTTGGCATGGAGATGCTATCAGATCTTCAAATCCATAACTTATTCTACATCCAAAGAACAGAGACTAATGATCTGAGAGGACATTTTGGCATTTAAGATTTGAAATTACCAATTGTTGTCACCTCTGCAGAGTGACAATAAATAATGCATAGTTACAACTTGCTATGGTAAAAGATACAATAGCCAAGAGAATATGTTTAAATGATGTGTTTCTATTGTGGAATCTTCACTTCCCTCCAAAAAGTAAACAAACTTGGAAATCTGTTTCTGAGATTTAATAAGTAATAGACAATAGGTGTGCTTTGTATACCAAATTATCCATTGGGGATTATACGCAAGCGTAATGCAAATCTTCTGTGTCTCAGCTGATCTTATTATACAGTGTTGTGATGCTACCACCTACAGTGCATCTAGTAGCACAAAGAACACTTTCTCATCCATAAAATTATGTAGTTGCTTCCTTGAATCAAAAGTAGGCAAATTACTTATCCCATTAACCTTCCCAGACTTCAGTCCTGTAATAGTTTAAGAAGAGCTATAAGTGTTTATATACCCAACTCACTGACCTTTTGGGATATAAGCCTACCTATCTCATGAGTTGGCCTACAGGTCATGGACTTGTGTGCGGTATCCCATATATATATATATATATATATATATATATATATATATATTTTATACAGTTTCTAGCTATGCCTTTGAAAAGGGAAGTATGTTTGAGTGTACAGAGGGGAAGTGGTAAGGGGGAAGCATCTGAATCACCTGGGCTTGTTTTCCTTCTAAACATATTGGTTAGACTATTCACTGAAACAGGATTGTATCATAGGAAAGTGAGGGCCCTGAACTAGGAAGAAGGAAATTTGACCAAAGTAAGGAGAAGAGGGCCATCTTGGTTTCATGTTAATCTTTCTACAATACAGTAGTGATGTGACATAATCAGTGGTGATTTTAGACTGCTATAACATACAGATTTTTGTCCATACTGTGAAGCAGATTGAATAGCATTGTTTTTTAACTATTGTATGACATACAATACACTAAACAGCAGATTTAGAAGATCAAAGACTAATCAGGACATCAGTAGAATATGTGACATTGTGTTTAGTTTTCAGCATCAGTATTTAACATTTTAAGGGATTCCTCTGAGCTGATCCTACTTGTTACACAAGTAAAGTTAACCATATAGGAGGCTGAAGCATCTGGGGCTAGGGTTCACTGCATCTGTAGTTAATCAATTCTAACTGATTTGTAACAAGAACATTACAATTGAAAATTCAAGCACTGAAACAATAGCATATGCCAGAATTAAAGTTGCCTACGCAACTTTAATTTGACCCTCTTGTGCGTATCCATTATAATACAATCTTTAATTATATGATCACATACTAGTTTTTCCCCACGATCCTTGCCTCAGTCAGTGCATATTCAGTGAGTGCTATCAACTCAGGGCAGCTATTATATATTTCTCTTTTCCCTCCTCATTCCATATGTCGCCCCAGGGCTTACCGCACACTAGCCAAGCCCTGTGCTACAGACAGAATTAATTTCTCTGTGGGTTTTCTGTGTAGCGCATTACCATAATGTTTGAGTGCTTCACAAACATGAATTAATTTAACTTTACAACAGCCCTCTGAGTTAAGGGCATTGTACACATGAGGAACACAGATATTGAACCCCACATAGGTTGGAACCATTAGAGCCACATCATAGACATAATTATCAGCAGTAATAGGTTTCTTTATGGGTCAGCCATTGGAGGGAAAAGAGATATGTTTACAATAGATTTGAAAGTCAGCAAAAGAATACTAAGATTCTGAAGTGCTAGGTTCAATTCCATGTCCTGAGAGGAAGTGTACTTATATGGTAACAGAACCCCTTCTCCCTATCTCCAAAGCTTCCCCCTGCTACTCCTATCTCTTGCTGCTCCTGTCCCTCACAATCTTTCCCTGTTTCCTCTCTGTTCCTATTTCACGCCCCCTTGTTCCTCTCCCTTCCTCAGCAGATTGTTTCTGCTGCTTCTCCTCTGAGCCCCACCATTCTGTTTCCTCCTTCCCTTTCAGGCTTCTAAGATACCAACAAGTGGAGCACTGAGAAGCACAGGAGACAGTCTCCCTGAAGTTCTGGGGCCCAGTGCCACAGTAGATCATGGAAGAATGAAGAAGAAATTGCAGGAAATGGGTGAGATAGAAATTTTAGTTGCAAAACTCTAAGAAATCTCTAAGTGAGCATGTTCAAATAGCAATTTTCAGAGGCAACTGACTCAGGCAAACTTAATTAGATTTTCACATGGACAGCAAAAGGCATGTCTCTAGTCCCAGGGTGACCCTTCTGCCAAATTTAAAGCCACTATTCATAAGCATGTTAGCACTAGAGCTTATGAGTTAAACAGTTGTAAGATCTTAAGATTGACAAAACTACCCTACACCCTCGTTTTTTGAAAAGGCAACACATTTTTGCTGATACTTTCCAAAAACTTCACACTGAGGGAGTCATCCAACATGGCAAACTTAGTCCTAACAGTTAGGCAAGATTATAGGTGACACAAAACAGTGTCTTATAATGAAAGTGTTGGGCAACTTTAAATATAGGCATTGATACCAGCTCTGTCATTAATGAAAAGTGTAATATGATTTTTATATGGAATTTTGCATTAGTCATATAGACTCTTTATGACATTCTAGTCAGCCATGAGTTCTAAGTATTTTATGCAGTGGTATTCTATAGTGAGGGCAGTGAATAAAATTTAGTGTAATTCACAGCCAAGATCTTATATTAGTGAAAGATATTAGAGAACCTTTTAAGCATAGGTAGAGTGTACTGCTAAACACATTTGTTGTAACAGTACTGCTGATTCTTATGGGGAAAAAACATTTATTGAGAATGATGGCCATAGGCACTGACTTTTATTATCTTTGTGGTATTTGTCAGTGTGCATGTTATTATCAGCTGAGGATCTGAAAGTCTAGATATCTCTGAAAGCTATTAGGTTTTAGATGTTCTGTGTTGCAGTTTAAAGGTTTATTTAATTCATTCTGGGCTGTCTGAAAAGCTTTATTTTTGCCTCTAAACTCTGGTTTTAAAGAATGCTCTTGAAGAATCTGAGCAACCATCCACTACCCTCCCTGCACTCACCCTAATTGCTCACAGCTAGAGATTTGGGCAAATTGCTCAGTACTGGTTGACAGGCAATCTTATTGTACTTGATTAAAAGTCTTGGTGGATGATAGGATGCATTGTTCCCTTTTTTTTGTTACACTTTCATTCTCCTTCTTTTGTCTTTCTCATCTTCTCCCTTTCACTGTTAATATTTTTGAGTCAGAAGCACATACACTTTATGATCCCTGGCTACTGTGCTAAGGAACAGTGAGATGATCACAGGATATCAGCAAAGTGAAACAAGGAGGAAAAAGAGTAGGACAGTAGCATTCAGCATATCCAACCTGGGCAATGACTTACCTTGGATGTGACAATCAGCCTAGGCAGCTCCTATAGCATCTATAGATGAAAAAGAATAGCAAGGAACAGCAATCTTGCCCGTGGAAGTTTTAACAAGTACCACATATTTTAAATGTCTATGGAGATAGTTGGAGGCAGATTCCTACCTGATGCCCATTTAAAAACAAGTGATATTCTTGGCAGGTAAAATTATGACAAATCCTAATCTGCAGTAAATGGCAATATAGCTCCATCTACTTCATGGAAATGGATCTATGCTCACTTACACCAGCTGAAGATCTGGCCCAAAGTTCTTACTTGGACAGGAAAAGAGCACCCCATCTGGTAAAATTCATAGATTGCAGAATCCCATTCTCAGATGCCTGCAAAGCTACTAGTATACATTTACTCCTGAGTCACAACAATGACTGTGGTCATATCCAGTAGTAACATCACTGATGTATTTTAAAATGTGTTTAATACATTTGGTAAATGTGATCAGTGTACTTCAGATTTTGTGATGGGGTGTTCAACCAGCCTTGAAAGAGTTAAGGAAGTTAAGAAAGGAGTGTGATAATCCACTCATGAGGGGATTAGGCTAGAGAAACAAATCCTGATTGGAAAATGAAGCTCAGTTGAACAGGTGTGGCTGGGATAGTATAAAGCCATGAAGCTGGCAACAGAAATGGTGGCAGGGAGGAAATCTACAGCCACCCTCTGTGCATTAGAGAGGAAAGGAGGAAACCCAAGGAAAGAGTAGGATTCTTGGAGCCTTGCACTGGGGGATGGATGTTCCTAGAAGGGTGAAGGGAGCCTGAGAGAGGTGAAATAGGAAACAGTTCAGAGGAAGAGCAGCAAAGCTGGGGACTGAGTAGACCTTGTCTCTGTGTTGTAGAGTCACTTACCTGAAAGCTAGAGTTCTGTGTGGACCCAGTTTCCCCTACTAGCCACTGAAGTGGCATTGCCTAAATCTCGGCTCCAGTGAGACTCTATATAGCTCAGAGGGGAAAACACATAGTGACTCAGCTGGAGGGCCAACTCACAAAGAAGAAACTGCAGCTTTTAGACCCGAGAGGGCAGCAGAATGTGAGAGGACAATGGGTTGAGAGACCACAAGGGAACATGTCAGACCTGGAACAGAGCTAATTCCCAGAACAGCCCGGAGGAGGTGCCACCTGAAATGAGTGTACCCCGTGACAGATTCCCTATTTACCAATACCATACATGTGAGAATGTGGTAGTACTTAACACATGCTTAATATTATTAGCTCAAAATGAATCCAGTTACAATTTCTACTTAAGTAGCTGAATCTCCAATAATAGAATAATTATTTCAATTTACAATCTTAAAACAGCAGGATTCCATGGTACTAGCCTCTAACAAGAAGTTAAACTTTAATTACATTTTCTGGTGATTAATGTTACTTTTTCTCACCATTACATTTTCTGCATTTATCAACATATTCTTTCTTACCAGAAAACCTTGTATCCTTTGTCATCTATTAGGTGCCTACTAGGGAATTCATACACTGAAAGCAAAACAAAAAGTCCTCTTCATATCCTATATCGTAGCTAAAGCAAAGAAAATTTATACCTGCCATATTTGTAATCCATACCTCTGAACATGTTAACAGTAGAGCTGGACAGAGAACTGAAATTCTGTCTACTGGAAGATTCTGCGATTTGAACAGAAAATCATTTAAATTAGGAAAGAATTCTGAGAACTTCAAAATTCTTGGAAAGACACACAAGGAAAAGAATTATTTCAGGTCAACTGATGTGTTTTATCTCAACAAAACAAACTTTTTTGACTATTATAATACAAAATGTGTTAAAAAAAAGAAAAGAAAAGTCACTTCAAAAGGAAAAATCAAAGTTTAGTTCTGACAATGCCAAAATGGGATATTATCTGCACATATGACCCATTGTTAGTGGCATGTGTGTGATGGTTGTAGAGGGGTCAACATCAAAAGCAGCAATAGAGAGGGCATTAGGATGCAGCAGTTGTAAGCTGGTCAGTTAACTCCCTGACTAATGCACCAAAGAAAACACACACACACACACACACACACACACACTTCAGTTTTATTTTCCCAAAACAACACAAGTCCAATGTCTCTTTTTCCACAATAGTGGAAATAGGCAATAGTACTAGCATCTCCCCTACCTCCCATTCCCTGTAGATCAAATGACTTCCACTTACACTCATGTGGTGTGAGAAGGGAACATCTTATCTTCCTACTACTGCACTAGTGTTAGAGAGCTCACAAATGCACACCAAGGGTCAAATCCTTATCACTTAAGCTGATATTACTTATTTAAGTCAACAGGGTTGCAAAGCTGTGATAAGAGAATTCATCCCTAAATGGTTCAGTACCTGAATAGATGCATAATTTTAAAATGGCACTAGGTCTCGGTTTATCTGAGAAGGCTTGAATGTAGGATTCTGAAAGAGCAGATGACATCACAAGAGGGAGTGAGATGCTTATGCTAGCTGTTTAAAGTATAAATTCCTGCAGAAGAAATGCAGCCCTCTGATTTGAGGTTCATATAAGTTAAATGGAAAGAAATGATCTTGAAATATTTTGTTTTAAAATGTCCTTTCTTGATGTATTCTTACAAAACATTGCATTTTATTAATGACTTACAGCTTACACAATTCTGTATTTATTAAAGTATTTCAGACCACCTTTAAATAGTATACTAAAACAAATCTTGGTACCATTCAATGTATATTTAAACAATGCTCTACTTTATTAATCCTTTGATTTGAAACCTCCCAAAAGAAATAAATTTGTATACGAAGGTTGTGCAATTTAAGAGATCTCTGCTGTATTTGCTAACCCTTCAGCATAATTCTAATAAACACCTCCTTGTATTACCCCACTCAAAGTTTCTTCTAATGAACTCTAAGAAGAGCAACTTACACACAGAACAGAAGAGAATATTAAATTACAAAGTACCCAAATCTCCTAAAGTCTGTAATACTTTACGAAACATGAACATAATTTCAACCACTTCAAATCCATCAAAATTTTGCAAAGACTGAATAGGAAGAATATTGCATGCACTCCTAATTTTTAGAACTTAAAGTTGAGTTGAAAGTATCACCCTTCAAGCAGGTGCTGGAATCCATTAAGCTTTCTGACATACAGGACGGACCTTAAGGTTGATGATATTCTTTGATTCATAGACTATAAAAGCCAAAGCGACCACTGATCATCTAGTCCAGGGATCGGCAACCTTTGGCACATGGCTTGCCAGAGTAAGCCCCCTGGCGGGCCGGGCTGGTTTGTTTACCTGCCATGTCCGCAGGTTCAGCCGGTCATGGCTCCCACTTTTTTTTCTTATCTAGTAAATCTCAACGACCTATTTAACTATGTAGTATTTCTAGAAATATTGACATTGTTCTTATTTACTATCCAGCTTATTGTTGTATTCATTAAATTGGACTAGCAAAATGAAAACAGATAGAAGTGTAATAACTAACATTCTATTGTAATGCAGTTGTTCTAGACTTCTCTGCTGTGCTTACATAAAACAGAGCTTTATTTTGTTAATTTCCTCCTTCAGTTGGAGACACCTGACTTCTGTGACCTACCAAGGAATTACAATTGATTTTGTTAGAATGCTTGGAGTACAGTTCTACACTCAACGGTGACAATGTATAAATAGCATCCTGAGGTTCCAAATTTATCATCTTTCAATAACTACCATGCCAAATTGATTCCGATCTTGTTAGGTTTATTTTTGTTTTTGTTTTCTGTCCATCTCTCCCGCCTCTCTTCCCCAAATACCAGTCTTCCAAGCGCCAACTGGTTTTGAGAGTCAAAGTAGTTTCTTTCCTTCTCAAGCAGCATCACTAGTAATAAAGTTTCTCTGCAGGTCCTCACTTACACTAGTGCAACCCTTCTATCTTCAAATGATGCCCCAAAGAGGCAAATCTTTTGAATGAGGTGTTGTTTTCATACAATCACTTTTCAGAGTAAAAATGCACCTTGAGACACACAATACCCTGAATCTAATTCAAACCATTTCTGCTTTGATTTCCCACAAAGATGATGATGATAGGAAAACATGGTATACAATCCAACAGAATAAACTTCTTACCTAACCCAGTAGACTGCTTGCCAACATTATTCATTATAGCAGAATTTTAGAAACATCTATATACATACCAGACTCCCAGACATTGGTTTTGTTACTGGACCCTGTTGCAGTAGTTTGTGTCAATTTAGAACTGATATTCAAGCAGCTAGTTACTAGTTAGTTCATATTTAAGGCTCTACTCTAAACTAAATATCTGAGGGGGTTTCTTTATTTTTTCTTTCCTAATTCAGTTACAGTACGTCCAACTATAACATTACCTCTTGGTCTCTGATTACCAAATTGCTAAATTCTAATTAAAGGGTTTGGGGTACAACAAAACAAACAAACAAACAAAAAACCCTTAGCAGATATTCTGATATGAAGGCTGAGGAAGGTAGAGATAGATTGCATTTCAATTAAATGGAAAGCCAGGACCTCAAGGCCCTGTCCTCTTGTGCCATATCATCTTTTTTGGTTGTGTAAGAAGCCCTTTTTTACCCAACCCATTGTGTCAATATGGTACCCCCCACTGTACAGGTTTCTTCTGTAATACAGTGCTACAAAATTCTCTAATTTTGAGTAGCAAGAAGAGTTTTGCTAGTATAAAAAGGTGTTGGCACCATGTCGTTTGTTACTGTCAAATATGCACAGCAGGACTAGAAGAAATGCAAAAGTGGCACCAGGGGGGATTTAGATATGTTGCCTGGACCAAGGAGTAAACAGCACAAATAGAATTAGGCTAGATCCCAATTTAGAAGTAAACCCACTAACACAGATATTCAGATGAAAGGCAAAGCTCAACCTAGTGAGGGCATTGGGAGATGCGATATTCTGCTGCTTCAGTCAAGAGAAGATGGTGCCAGTCAAGTATGCACACAGCAGAGCAGATAGAATGCTAGGGGTATATGGGCACTGGGTCCTTGTGATAACTTATATTCACACTCTTCCTTTCTGTGTATGCTATCTTATTTATCACTTTACCATACACTGGGTGTGCTGTATAGCCATCGGCTTCCAAAAGGAGGTGAATAGCTAGGGAGACCAGATGTCCTGATTTTATAGGGACAATCCCGATTTTTAGGTCTTTTTCTTATATAGGCTCCTATTACCCCCCACCCCCACCCCATCCTGATTTTTCACATTTGCTGTCTGGTCCCCCTATGAATAGCAAAGGTGATTGCTGATCTATCTTTCCTATTTTAACAAGAGGAAAGCCCCGTATCAGTATTTTACTCTGCTGTCTGCCTTGATTCACTAGGTGCATTGCAACAGTACTGTACTACTGCAACATTGTCATGTCACTCACTGTTGTATCCTTGCCCCAGACCCCTACAGGCACACATCTGTTTGCAGATACCTGTGCCTGTGTGATGGATCAGTGTGGTAAGGAATTGTGACTTTACAATAAACCTCCTTGAGCTTACATGGCTCTCCTACAGGGATGGAGAAGGTGGGGAGAAAATGGGCATGTGCTGCTTGTCTATCATTGAGCAGGTCAGTATGAGTGTGATCAACAATTAACCGAAGGGAGGGTTGGTAGGAATATACAAGAGCAAAAACATTTTGGAGAATAGCGTTCCCCGGGATCTATATATCACTGAAATTGACAAACAAGCAATAAACTAATTTCCACAGCAGATATTCATGTCAAGTAATATCTTAATTTTTAAAATCCATGGGACTCCTTTCAGGTATTGAATTCAAACAGTGAAAGTTCTTGTGGTTACATTAATGACTATTTGCTTTCCTCTGAGCAGTAGTTTTAACTGCATACCTGTAGGTAGGGAAAGTATAATAGCTCCCATACTGACCTCATAATTATGTTTGTTCCCTCACCATACTAAACTGCCATTTTAAAAGAAAGCTCCCTCTTTTCAGAAACCCTGATTCTCTAAAGTTTCAGCAAGACAAATAATGTTTTAGCACGGCAGGTCACACAAAACATTGGCTAAAATAAGAGCATGGAATGTCTCAGCAAAACTGTTCTGGAATCAGTAATTCAAGTTGCACAAGAGCTAGGGTAGGATTTTTCCACAACCTTTGGGTACAGATAGGCAACAGCAGGTAACTTGCAACAGAGGGTCCTGTGGCACCTTTGAGACTAACAGAAGTATTGGGAGCATAAGCTTTCGTGGGTAAGAACCTCACTTCTTGCATCTGAAGAAGTGAGGTTCTTACCCACGAAAGCTTATGCTCCCAATACTTCTGTTAGTCTCAAAGGTGCCACAGGACCCTCTGTTGCTTTTTACAGATTCAGACTAACACGGCTACCCCTCTGATACTTAGCAGGTAACTTACCACTCACTTGGCTGGAATGACACCCTATCAAGAAATACACATGAAAAACTGGCTTCAGAACTGCCCTAAACCAAGTACTTAAGCCAGGTTTGTAGATGTTTTACTAATAGAGGCCATCCATTCCTCTGGCACCAACTCTGCCTCCTCTAGGCACAACTTTTTTTCTTTCTCTTAAAAATGGAGTCACAGCTGGTCTGTAGAGCAAGTCTGGTTATTGTTTACTGTTTTATTTATATTGTGGTATCACCTAGGAACCACTTTCATTCTCCATTGTGCTAGACATTGTATAAACACAGAAGAGAGCTTTTAAAAGCTTACATTAAAAGTCTAAGCTGAGAGACAACAGATGGATTCAGGCAGATGGGAAAATACAAGGAAACAATAAGACAATATTGGTCAGCATGGCAGGCAGTGCTCTCAGCACAATGTACTGTGTACTGTGTGGCTTTTCTCCCCAGTAAAGCCCAGTGCTACTGTATTCAAAATAGTCAAGAGAAAGTCTAGTTCTGCCAGCTGCTGCTTCTGAGGCTTGGAGGCTGTGCACACCCTCCCCCACATTTGTCCATCTCCATGGAAGAGTGCTACAGCTCAGGATCAGGGCCTCACAGTGAGTGGTGCTGCAGGTGAAGGAAGGAGTGTCGAGTTTCCTCCAGATAACACTCCAGATTAGGAAGGCTGTGACACCTCATCTTGCAGGTTGCTGCTGAGTCTCACTCAACAGTAGCACAGGTCAGGGCAGATGCTTAAAGGAAAGTCTGTGTAATTACTGTTAGAGAGAAAGAGAGCGCTGCCGGTGGGGAAATGCACACAGCCTCCCAAAAAATGATTCCTGCAGGCATAAGACCATAGATTTGTCTCCCAAAAGCTCCAGCTGTCCCATGAGGGAAGAGGAGGAAGCCTCCCTATTACAAGAGGGGAGTTGTAGAAATAGTCTCTTCCTTTAGGATCCATCAGTTATAAGCATCCACACTTCCTGGGGGTTGTATATACCATCCCGCCAAACATTAAAAAATTGAGATTGAAGGGGCTTGACAAGCAGGTGAAGATAGGAGGGATAGGCTCAAATAAGAGAGACTGGTTGGTTTTCAGAGAGCAGAGCAGGGTGCACTCGTAGATTTAGGCATCATATATCAGCTCAGGCAGAAGTGTGGGGGTAGGCACAGGTATGTTGTGATAGCATCTGGGGAGAGAGTATACAGAGGTGAAATACAAGAGGAGAAGCAAACTCTAAGCATAAGGGCCTGAGCTAGTGTACTAATTTCACTAGAGACATTGACTTGAAAGATAATCACAATTGCCAGCTTTGCTAATGTCTGAATAGAATTTTTAGAAATTAATTATTCTGTTAAATGTGTGTGTGTGGTTTTTAATTTGATTTAATTGATCAATTTGAATTGATTTCTAATATTAAATGCTTGCATTAAATTATTTCTAATATTAAATGCAAAAAACCCAGCAACAAGGAAAAAAAACCCAAGAAATAAAATAACTCTAAAAGACTACTGGAGGTAGCAAGAACAGAAGGTTTTTTTTTTTTTATAGTGATGGACAAATGCACCATAATAAAGTTCAGAGGGTCAGCAGTTTGTTTACATACCTGTGTATTTGAAACTTATCTTTTTATAGTATAAACCCCTTAATTTACTCTGTAAGTTACTGAGTAGATTCTTACTTTGAGAATAGCACCACTGAAGTAAGGTACCACTTTTTGTGAATAAACTTGCCCTATCCATTGCTTCTAACATCAAGTGAGTCTAACCTTGCAAAATCATGGAACAAATATTAAGGGGACCATATCTACAAGCACCTAGAGACTCATGAAATCATGGAGAATAAACAGCATTGCCAAATTCTGCCCTCTGGCTCCCATTAACTCCCCATGGGAACTGAATACACATTTCTGAGGCACAATTCAGCCACATAAATATAAAAGAGTAAATCTTGCCTGGTAAACTGACTACTTTTTTATATCAAATTTAAAAATTAATAGATGAAGTGAGTGCAGTCAGTGGAATAGATGTAGACTCCAGCAAACCATCTGAAACAATATCCCTGAAAATGTCCTTGGAAAATTAATTCAGATTGCCTTGGATACAGGTACTCTCTTGCACAGACTGAAAAATGGAATGAAACAGAGGGTTAACAATAAACAGCAAAGAATCAAAGAGGAGGCATTTGTGCAGGCAGTGATGCAGGCACTGGGATTACTCCCCATTTTACTTACCTTTGTTAATGAGATGGAAGATGAGGATAAGCAGCATCAATTATTCTCCCTAACCCTAAAATGAGATTAAAAGCAAATGTCAGCCTGAGGGAAAACACAGTAATTTACCTCCATCCTTAACAAATTGCAGAGTTTAAGCATAGGATGAAGCAACAAAAAGATGGCTGAGTAAATTGCAGCTCAAAAAGAACTAAAATCACCTGAAAGCATTCACATTGTTGTGGGCTGGGAAAACACTGGACCTGGTGAGTGTAACCACCATCCTTTATTTAACATAAGTGTAAGAAAATATTAAGCTCCTTTATGAGACAATCAGTGCCCTTCACCTCTCAGGAATTTCAACTATGTAAGAGTGGTCATGGCTGGGTATTGTTTTGAGCAGGGTGTGTGTGTGTGTGTGAGGGAGAGAGAGAGAGAGAGAGAGAGAGAAAATGTTTATATGGTACACACCCATCAATCCCCCTATAGCCATTCCCACTGAAGCCGCTCAACTCAGCCCCCACTATGTAGCCCATCCTCCCCAGGTGCAGTGTCATGCCCCATTCCTGAGAGGGGACACAATTGCTTGCCACCCCACAGCTCCTCCCTCATCATGGGGTGGGGAAGGAGCATAGGCCCAAAATTGAGTGAAATGTGAAACCTGAGCACCAGGTTGCACTCCCACTCACTCAGTTTTGGACCTCTACCACACACCAGCCTCTGTCATGAGAGAAGGATGACAGGGCCAAACCTGAGTGGGCAGGCAGGGAACCAGTGCTGCTGCTCCTCGCCACTACCAATGACACACATCTTGCGTAATGTTTACATACCATTGAGAAGAAACACCACAGACTAAGAGAAGAAGTGGAGAGCCAAATACACTGAGAGCATGGCCCCAAGTAAAGCCTAGAGGAGAGCTTTGGGGCTGACTGAAGGGGGTTTGGAACGGTGAGCAAAGAAACTCTTTCCTGTTATCTGATGTTTCAGGGAAACTGGACTTTGTACATTCTTTATAAATAAACCGGATCACATCAGAGAAATACCTGACTTCATCATCAATTTCTCTCCCTATCAGAAATAACCCAAAGCGGCCCAAATTTTGGCTAGCAGCTTGGGTTCAAACTGGTAACAATATTTGATAGGCTAAATAAAACATAGGTACCTGTGACATACCCCATCTGGACTGGATGTTGGATCATTGTGCCCCCTTAATTCTCCAGTCTGATGTACAATATGCCCTACTTTGCTATATGAGCTGCCCCAGCTTCTAGCATGCAAGTTATCTCCAGACATATACTACAGTGCTATGCCCAGCCACTCTTGAATTACATATAGGGTGACATCCACATATCTCTGGTCCCAGCCTTGCACCCCAGAAATGTGCTGTCTTGTACTGTTTGCCCATAAGGTCCATCAATTTAACAAAGAAATTGATCATATACCAGCCTTTGTATCCTGAGTATATTCCCCAAACGCTTCAGCCAAAAACACACTGGTTTAGTATAAATATAGAATAGTTTTATTAACTATAAAAAGATACATTTAAAGTGATTAAGTGGTATTGGCACAGAAGATCAGAATTAGTTACAAAGGAAATAAAATATAAAATCACAAGCTAATTCCTAAGCTTTACCATGCTAATAATTCTAGAAGCAAAAGGATTTCTCTCACCCCAAAACTTCTCAGCAGTTCTTGGTAACTAGAATGCCTTGTAATTGGGACCAAGCCCTCCCATAGTCTCAATGGAGTTTCTTTGTCTTCCAGAAGATCTTGCTTCTTTGTGTAGAGATGGGGGAGAAAAGGCAGGTGAAGTAATGATATCACTGCTCCTCATTTATACTTTTCTCCAGGTGCTGGAAAAATCCATATGGTGTCATGAGGTTATGGCCTATGTGAGCTGTCCAGTGTCCTTCACATGAATTGCAGGTTCTCGTTCACATTTTTTTGTCTATGTGAAGCTTGGGCCATCTCAGAGGGTTACATGTAAGGCTTTTGTTTATAATCCCTTTGTTATTTCTTAGTCTGTAGGCGTTTCCCAGGCGCACAACATGTTTCAATAACAAACATATAGTGAAATCTCATAACGTGACATACAATGATGATACACACATTTAAACAGGATAATCAGATTCATCAACTTAAGACTTTTCAAATGATACCTCACAAGGCACACGTTTTACAAAACATATCGTAATCAAAGTAGTGAATATGGATACAGAAGTAACATAGGGTAGAGTATGTCACAGTACCACAGAATGGAATGTGGGTCATAGAATCACAAAACACCATCTTAGTCCTGTGTGTGTTTCCTTATAATAGGGTGTTTGCAGACTTTGTGGCTGGTGGTGTTGAAATAAGTTCCCCTATTGTATTAACTCCTGACCGGAATCTATATGGTGCATGAAGATGGAAATAACGCATGTAGGTCTGTGGTGAATGATCGGGTCATGAATGTAGTCTGCAGGATTTGGGCCTTTTTTCATTCTCTAAGTATCTTATTCCCTCCTCCCCCCCCCCCCCCCCCGCATTAAGCTATCTAGATTTTCCATAAAAAGCACAGAGCAAGTTGTTTATCAAGATATGATTTGTCCCTAATTTTACTTATTATACTCTCATATAAAAAACAACCTTTTTGTCAGTTCTATAACTTATCTGACACCAAATTCTGCTCTCAGATGTGCATATACTAGCCAATCTCTGAAGGTAATTTGAGACACATACACACACAGATTTGGCTGGTTGACTGAAAATTGCAAAGTACTGTAAAGCTTCCTATTAGTTACTCTCATATGAAATGTTAATAATAATGTTAATCTTCAGGGGTCAAACCCTGCAATACTTTTTCAATCCTTACTCCGTCTAACTCCCATAGAAGTCACTGGTCCTCACTTCAAAGGGGATTTTGCAGGACTGAAGGCCAAATCTTGTCTGCCCCTTATCATGTCACAGAGATCCCTTGACAACAGCAGAGCTCAGATGAGAGAGGATATTAATGACCTTGAGCATGGTGTCCACACAGTCAATGTGCAACATAAAGAGCAGTTTAACAATGGCTCACATGCATAGCCACAGCGGGCAAATTTTGCAGCAAGGTGAGATTGATAGATTCAAACTGTACAGATCCAGCAGATAATTGTGAATGACACTGTGTGTGCCTTTGGTATGTTGTTTAGTTACTTTGTGAGCATGTGGTTGCACGTATATTTCTGAAAATAGTTTTTGTTATCCAAACAAGGAAAATGAAGGAATTTAGTTGCAGTATATGCCAACAAAGTTCATCTTCTTAGAACACCTTGAGTTATATATTTAGAAACAGTGAACCTCAGAAAAAATCTTTACTGTAATAAAAACATCTTTAGTTTAAAGGTATTACCTCTGATGCTGCAGTAATTCAGGAACACAATTATATTTGTGTGGGGACAATGGTATATGCAGCATTTTTATATTTTGCTTGCTAATCTAAGATCTAAATATTTATGAATCATAGGAGATGTATGCATCCAATGCTAATAAATGTAAAACCTTAATGCATTTATATTCTTCAAAATTAGAAAAATAAACTTAGGCAACATGTGTCTGCAGGGGTGGATCCTTTCATTGATATGCAATACATGAAACACTGTAGTTATACATCATTCCAAGAACTGAATAGCACTGCAAGGAATGTACAGATTTAAGGAACATCAGTAACATCAATGAGCATTTTTTGTTTTAAAAATGTCCACATGAAGAAAAGATCTACAATATGTTGCTCTATACTAACAGCAGATGTTAGGAGGCACATTTAGAGCACTGCAGGAAAAAGAAGTCACAAGACAACTTTTTTTAATTCTTGAGCTATTTTCCCACCCACCAAAGAATTGAAGGATACTTTTGAGTGGAATAGAGAAGGATGACAAAACTCTCCTAAGGTCCTAAATCAGGGTCAAATGGTCTCTAAACTTGTTGTGAGCATATTGGAGTGAATGAGCAGGAAATTATTCTCCCACCTCCGGAGCACGCAATACAATGACCAACGGCAACTGTAATTCCTGAGCTCAGAGGAGTAAATGTTGTCCCCTCTTAGCATCCCTAGGATCATAATTTGTCACAAAGCATGACTCCCTATGAGTCTGTAGAACCTTGCACCGTCCCATGAAGTAGTGAAACATGCCACTGCACAACACTACCTCTGGGAGGAACTATGTCCACTGATTGTGAACTATGTCCACAATCCCTTCCACTCCTCCCACTGGGGATATAAAAGGGCAGGTCTGCACCCTACTCCGGATTGCAGCTAAATGGCACATTCTATCTCTCAGACCTTACTAAGGTCAAATCTTCCATTGGCATTTATGACATTTTTTCCTCCATAAGCACTGCAGAATATGATCCTACAATAAATCACATTGTGTGTTTTTAATCAGTGAAGTCTACATGCTTTGTGGATGAAGCCAGCAACCAGAGCAATTTTATTTGAATTTAAGATAAAGACATGGAGTCAATTAACTCCTCACCCCCTTGCAGCTATGGGAGCAGTTGTAGGAAGACAGGCAGAATCTCACCAGGAAGTCACCCATTAGCCTAGGGGCTCTGTTAGGGGGCACAACTTTAATTTTTAGCCAGCCCCACCAGGGGAAGATTCCACAAGCTAGAGTGAATCAGCGTGCATAGTGTACCTGGGTTCTATTTCCAGTTCTCCCACTAACTTAATGTGTGAGCTTGGGTAAGTCACTTCACTAATTTATGTCTTCCCCATCTACTCCAGCCCTTTGTGTGTCTCATCTATTTAGATGGTGAACTCTTCAGGGCAGAGATTATCTTTGATTATGTATTTGTAGAACACCTAGCATAATGATCTTGGCTGTGGCCATTAAGCTCTACTGCAGCCCGAATTTGCTGACTTCAGACAGCAGAACCAAAGGAGCAAATTTGACAGTAGCATAAAAAGTGGCTATGGCGTAAACAGATTTTTTTTTTCTGTTTTGAGCCCTTCTCTGTCACACTAGTTGCATAGTTGTTCCTCTAGATTACCACAAAGGCTGAATTTGGCCCAGATACCCAACTCATGTAATCATTTACTTACAAAAATGTGTAGAGATTATTTACCTTTCCAGGTATTGACTGATTCTAAATTTATACCTTTTAAAATATACACAGAAACAATAAACCCAGAAATAGACTTGCCTGGATGGAAGGAAAAAATAGTGGTTATGACATAGCATAATACTAGCAAATATAAACCAAAGCACAACCACAGTTCTTATAACATTTCATGGCCCTATATTTACTATTGTTTTCATGTTATGAATCAAACATGAACTTAATTATTTGACATAGTTAATGCTCCTGATAGTCAACTACCTTCACTCCCTGTTTTCAAATTGCTTCTGTAACTTCATGGTTAATTTGGAAGGCTAAGAGAATTTCTTTTTGTCTGTACATTGTATCATTAATTAGTTTACCATAAATAAAATGACTATATGCACTTGTCAAGATGTTAGAAAAAAAGACTGAATCTAATTCTTCCCGTACTTACATTGGGAAAACCCATTGAAGCCAAAGGAGAGCAGAATCGGGCCCTACATCTCTAATCTAAAATATTATGCATACAGTAGAGTTACAGTGAATACTATATACCTGTGCAGAGAAGAAAACTACATCAAAACTCTTCTATACACAGATCCATTGCCCCTTGCAATATTGCAGGCCCAGGACAGGTATTGTGTGTGCGTGCAGGCGGGAAGAGGTGTGTGGAATCTAAGCAACACAACGAACTAACATGTTTTAGGATATTAGGGTTGGAAGGGACCTCAGGAGGTCATCTAGTCTAATCCCCTGCTTAAAGCAGGACCAATCACCAACTATTTTTTTGTCCCAGATCCCTAAATAGCTCCCTTAAGGATTGAACTCACAACCCTAGGTTTAGCAGACCAATGCTCAAGCCACTGAGCTATTGTTTTATTTTTTAATGCCTCATGAGATAAACACAATTCCAGGAGATTATAGCACAAATTTTATGAGCCTAGTAAAGAGGTTATTTTATAGTAATATTGCAGGCAGATGGTCTTTCCTACTTTTTAATTAAAACATAAACTATTTATTAAATGGCTTCTAAAATGTTGCAGAGGTAAACAATTGATCGAGATACTTCTGTCCCATCAGTACTGTATTGTGAGCCATGCTATAATGGCCCTTCACTGGTTGCAAGGGCAGGGAAAGAGTCAGGTAAAGAGTCTTCCCCTCGCTTGCACAGCCATGCAAGAGACTCCTACAATAGCAGTGAACTTTAGGCAGTGTAGGGACCACTCACACCCACTTCCCTCCAAGGACCAAGACTCCAAACAAACAGATGGAGAGCAGGAAGAGCCATGCCCCTATTCACCCTCCCAGCTGATGTAGCTGGGCTGGTGCATTGTGGGGAGCAATCTGATTCATCCCAACAGAGAAAGCATGTTGCAGACAACCCTGGGAGATTCTGTGCCTCTCTGAGACACTATCTCTGGGTGTTCATCCACAAATGCCATAGTCTATCCCTGTAACTGGGTGTGGAATATATACTCCTAATAATATATTCAAACAGGTCTGACATATTCAAAGTTATATTAGAGTGGCATACAACTTACTAGTAAATGAAAGGTTCGCCACGTACAGACAAGTGGCTAACATTGCCATTTTAGTCCCTCATGCTTTTAGTGGGAGTTTTAGCTGCACAGTGTAAGAAAATGACAAACATAAGTGGTGTAAACTGATATCTCAAAGATCTATAGAGAACACATCTATACCATAGGAATGATCCTGACTGTGCATCCATATGAACATATCGTCAGTCTTTAAGATAAACTGCTCTTTTTAATGCTATTTTAAAATCCTCCTTGCACGTAGAAATTCTGATTTCTTTTTGGTGAACTGCTTCAAATGATCTATACATAAAAGGTACTATTGTGGGTATTAACAGTATTTCTGATTCATTCATGTTAACGTTCACATAAACCTTGACAATAGCTAGTCTGCTAATGTGCTGAGAGCATATTGTCCCAGTGTTTCCTGTTGCACCATCTGTTCTCTCTTGTATTTTATTTAAATTGTAGAGAGAAGGTGAGGGAGGTAATATCTTTTATTGGACCAACTTCTGTTGGTGAGAGATTCAGGTTTTCGACCATACACAGCTTGAAGCTCTTGAAGAGCTCTGAGTAAGCTCGAAAGCTTGTCTCTCTCACCAACAGAAATTGGTCTAATAAAAGGTATTTCCTCCCCCATCTTGTCTCTCTAATATCCTGGGACCAACACAACTACAACAACACTGCAAACAACTTAAATTGTAAGCTCTTTGGGCCAGGGACTGTCTTTTTCTTCTGTGTTTGTGCAGCACCTAGCACAGTGGAGGTCCTGCTCCATGGCATTGGCTCCTTAGTGCTACAATAATAGAAATGAATCATAACAATAATTAATAATTAAAACAGGATGACAATTTGTAATCCTCTTTTTTCCCTCCTTTTATTTACGACTACTATTTTTTTTCTTTACATCCTTTCCCCAGAAAAAGATGACAGACAAGATTATACCATTTTCAAAAGAGAATAATTAGCAACCTGCAACTATATTTAATGATTAAACAATTTGCCTTCAAGCACACAGTTTAAAATCTATGGATGGGATATGTTTACTCCTCACCCTTGCAATAATTTCACCAGTCTCCCTTCCAATCGCACTAATTTATGTGTTACCTCAACCTTTTTCTGTCTAATCCCCATCACTGATTTGACCTCTTTCTAGCCCTGGCAGCATTCCTGACTCCTACTCTCCTGGTCCCAGTCATGCCTACCCATTCCAGCACCTATGTCCGTCCATGTCCGTGCTGTCAGAAATCGTATGCAGCTGAAGGCAAGATCCAGGGAGATGGGATGTGTGGACTGGGACTCTGAAATCCTTAGCTGACTAACCCTGCAAACAATAGACATCTAAAAATCACATGAGAAGCTAAAGTGCAAAAGAAAGGTGAATAATTTTTTAATGTAATTATAAGCAAGATCCTCAAAAGAAAAAGGTGTGGAGGGCCAGAGAGAAGGGAGTGTCATCTTGACACCCCCCTTCTTCCCCCCCCCCCCATTTGTGCAGACCACAATTTCCTGCATCCTAATTTACTTCCATTTTAATGACTGGAAAAGACTGCTCTGCCCTTGTCGATACAAAGCAGCTCTGAGATTGTGTCAGTGCTACTTCGCAGATGTTGCCATTCTGTATTGCCCCTTGTGCCAACTGGTTTAAAGTATAAAATATCTCTTCCTAAAGCAAACCTAGTACCTGTAGCACATATATAATATAATATAATTATAATTAATGAATAGATATATTTAATAAATAAAAACCCAACACAACCCCAAACCCATGCACCCCAAACCCTGCTAAATTGTTGGTGTTTAATTAAATCAACACAGTCAATTTATTTATTTACATTTCTTCAAAACAATTTTGCCTCAGAATCTTTTTTGTTACAACTAAAGTGACTGGTTAATTAAATCCACATTTTTGGTGGGACTATTTTTCACACATTAAACTCCAGCTGAAAATTCAGAGGTTTAGTGCAATGTCACCATTTCTTTTTGAAAATAAAGTGGCATTAGGCCATCATTATGAGAATTCAGATTAGTGAGTCACACAACAAGCTATCACTACATGCAGGCAAGATATGAAGTATATCACAGTTTTTGATACATAGCCTGAGAATGAAATTAAAATTATTAAATTAAACCAATAAATCCCAAATCAAGATGTAACCTGCCAGAATTATTAGGTACCATATTTAAACAGTCTCAGCCATGTTAGAAATTACATCATTAATGATAATAACTATGTCATTAGTTATAATTACCTGACCCTGGTATTGACATTTAAAATAGCCTGGCACTGCTCTGGTCAATGGGCAATTATTTATCATCCTCTTCCCTTCTCTTGATAAATATTGTTTTTCCATCAACAATAAAAAGAGTCTAGAAAGGTCACAAAAACAGTCATTTTCTAAGTCACATAATAGATCTTTGTCATCTATTTAATGACAATATTATTGTTATAACTATGAAAAGAGGGCAGGACTGATTAGGGGTCAAATTCTGTTCACCTCACGTGGCTTTGATGGGGCAACTTGCCTGCATCTGAGAAGCAAAATTTGATTTTGTGATATAAGATGCTTTTTTGAAAATACATCAATGTTTTAGCCTAGAAGGGCAGATCAGTACTCAACAGGAGGCAAACTTGATTTTTTTTAATGAGAAAATAATAGAAAACCAAACATTTCATTGAATAGATAGTTCTTAAATATATGCTATCATAATAAGTTGAGAAGCAACAACGATATGGCATATTATCCTGTAAATCAATCAGTGTAATTGAAAAAAAAACCAAGAGGTTTTGTTTTCAAAAACCTGATTGAAATCAACCTTTTGGGCTGCTATGAAAAGAATTATTAAAACATTTTTCTTCCACGAGCCAAATTCATCTATATGCATGTTATCAGTAGCTGATTGGCTTCAATTATTCCTTCAAACATCTAAGAAAGACAAACCATAGACATAAAAAGCTCCTGCTATTTTGCATATTCATAATACCTCAGTGAATCACTAGAAATGCTGTCTGAATGCTAATACAGAGCCAACAGCTGAGCTGAAGGGCAAAACTGTGTAGAAATAAGCCAGATTTTCCCACTAGAATTCAGCACTTAACTTCATTGTGGACTTTTTAAAAAAAGTTCGTATTCTTTTTCACTATTACCATTTTCTGTCTTATCCTCTCCTTTAAACTATTCTATAATTTCCCCATCTATACAAAATATGTATGGAAAATTACAATGTAAAATTCTATGTCAGTAGAGGCCAATAATATAGATGTGGTTTTCCAGAGAAAACCAAGGAGACTTTTGAAGGCACAAGCCAGCACATCCATAAAACAGCATTAGGAAACATCCCCTTATCACTTGACTTAGCACTGGCTACATGTTTACTGCTGGAAATCGATGAGGATCTTTAGGCATTAATGTAGCAATAAGGGTCCATTTTCTTGCATTTCCCCTTGTCAAAAATGCTACAAAAGAAGGGAACTGTCACAAGACATTTATCCCTTACAACAATTTCAGACTCTCCCATATGTATATAATTACATCATTTTTATATTTGTTCAGTAAATCTTCTGATTTTATTATACTAAAAAATACTTACAAAACATTGCTGTTGATCAAAACTTTCAAAAACATGCTTTAAAAAACTATGAACCCATCTTTTCATGATGTCATATGCCAGACTTGACCTGCCAATAAAATTCCACTGATGTCAATGAGAGTCGATGGGGAGTCATACTGCATATAGCCCTTTGATTGCACTGAAAATACCTAAAGCATTCTTGAAAGATTTACTTTAACCAGGTACTCAGTACCTGAGAGGTGGTGGTGTTGTAAATGCTACAATAGGCACTAGTTGTTTCATTGCAGCATAGTAAGTAGCAATCTAAACCCCTTTGTAAACAGTAGGACTATAGAAAGCAAATCTGATTTGAACAGAATTTTTTTGCAAAATATAAGAAATCAGGTGTGCTGAAAAGTTGCTAATTGAAAGCTGCTTCTCCTGCCATGCAATGTGGGTTTTCTTAGTTTTGTGTTTGTTTTTGGTTTGTTTGTTTGTTTTTAATTTTGTAGATTATTGAGGGGGGACGGACGGACATATAATAATGACCTCTCCCTAATCTTGCATTTGCGGTTGTCATTCACATACATCCCCACGCACATCGTGACACCACCTCCAACAAAATATGATAGAACTCAACTTCCTATCTCTGGTCGTAGGCCTTCTCCTCTCTTTGTCATACTGATAACCTCTCTGGCTCCAAAGTTCTCAGCCTCAGAGTCACCTTTGGTTCATCACTATCTCTCACTACCTAGACTTCCCCATGAGCTCCAGACCATTTATTGAGGCTACTTTTAAGTCCTGCCCTTTTGCCCATTGCGTTATCTCTACATTCTGTTACTTCCTCTCTGTCCTCATCTCTAAAGACCTTGGCCATGTCTTATTCATCTTTCACCTACATTACTGTCAGATATCTACCCATTCTGCCTCTCACATTTTCTCATCTATCTAAAATAATGCAGATGAAATCATTTTTCTCCCTTTATGTTACATAAAGGTCATAATCTTCAACCTTTATTCACACTGATTATTTGTTACTCATGTAACTTCCACACCTCAATTAGACTATTTACCTGGCTATTACCCAACACAAATAAGGTTTGCAGCATCTAACCCTAAATTTCTTCACTTGATTTCTTTCCCTATCTACTGAAAATTCAAGCTGTTAGATTTAGGCCTTGTCTTCACTTACCGGAGGGTCCGGCGGCACGCAATCGATGTTCTGGGATCGATCCCGGAAGTGCTCACAGTCGGCGCCGGTACTCCAGCTCGCCGAGAGGAGTACGCGGCATCGACTGGGGGAGACTTCCTGCCGCGTCTGGACCGCGGTAAGTTCGGACTAAGGTACTTTGAATTCAGCTACGTTATTAACATAGCTGAATTTGCGTACCTTAGTCCGAAGTGGGGACTTAGTGGGGACCAGGCCTTAGACAGCTCCTCCCCTTACTAGATAATCTCAGTCTTTGTTTCATTCCACACCCTATCTTGCCTACTTTCTGACCATTCCTATCTTTACTCCCTTCTTTTTCTTGACTCTATGGTATTTTTATACTTTTCAGCTTCCATCTTCCCATAAAGCAAGAAATCTCTCCTTCTTCTTTTACTTTGCTCCTTAATTTCCCATTGTTGATCAGCTTGGAAAGCATGCACCCTCTCCCAAACCCAAGCATTCTATCTTTTCAACTGTATTGTATCCATCTAATGGGCTAGGTTTTACAAAGAGCTGGCTTTAGGTATGCACATCTTAGAAATGATAAGGCCCCCTTTTCAAGTAAAATTACTGTGCCTCAAAAAACATTATTATGCATGAATGTATTTGTATTTAATGCTCATCTGTACAGTGATGTACCTTACACAGAAAAAAAAAACACATTCCGTGACCCAGAGAGTTATGATATAGGGTAGGGCAGGGAAACAAAACAAGAGAAGACATGGGACAGCAATTCAGATAAGGACAGATATTGAGAGATTAATGGCACACTGTGTGAGTGGGGCAGTATGTTCACTGTTTATCATGGGTTTGCAATCTGGGGCTTTTGTGAGATCTTTAACTGCTTCTACATGCTCTGGTAGCAGCTGTGGCAGCAAAAGAAATGCAGCCATTTGCCTTAGATGTAGACCTAACTCTGATTATCCCTGCCTTTAGCACCTCAACAGTAAGGTCCACATCCACAGAGTACTTAGGCACTGCAGTGCTCAGTATTGTGACACGTAACTTTTAGGTTCCTAGAAAATTACAGGAACAACAATGCAATCCACAAAGTCTGAATTAGGTACCGAAACTCCCAATACAATGAATGGAGACAAATGCCTAAGAATGCCAAAGCCAGCATGCCAAGTGAGGAGCCACCTAAACTAGCCAGTGGGAGATGCTGACAAGAGGAGTGTTTTCTAACTCCCACCCCTCTCATAGAGCTGGGTGCCTAAATCCAGGCTGCAGAGAGTTACCTAACTCTGCTTGCAATCTACAGCTGGGAACCCCTCTTTTGGAGTAGGGCAGCTTAGGAAAGTTTCTTATAAGAATGAGTTAGGCACCCACTTTATACCAAACAAAATGACTGGAGGTAGTGGCAGTGCTCACTTTAAAGCTTTTTAGCCCAGTGCTTAGAACACTCAGCTGGGATGTGGAAGGGCCAGGTTCAATTCCCCCCTCTGCCTGAGAGGAAGAAAAGATTTGAACAGGGGTTGGCCATTTCTTAGGAAAGGGTTCTAAGCACTGAGCTCTGGGATATTCTAGTGTGAGTCTTTCTTAATCCCTCTTGTTGAAGCGGTTCCACTGTCTGTAAACACTTAAATAGTCATGGGGGTAGAAAGAGCATGAGAACTCCTCTATAGCCTGATGAATAGGGTACCGAGGTGGCAGACCCAGAGTCCAGTCCCTCTGCTCCACTGACTCTTTCATTAGTTATTGAGAGTGGAACCACTTCAAGAGGAGAGAATGAGAGCACCCCACATCAGATTATCCCATAGATATGTGGCTATTGCACTTACACGAGAGGGGGGAGACTACTGTTCAAATCCTTTTGCCCATCTCAGCAGAGGGGGGGAATGAACCTGCCCCTCCTGAATTCTGTGTGAGTGCTCTAACCATGGGGCTAAATGTTATAAGGTGCATGGTGGCAGCAGTTCCTCCTCAGTCATTTTTTAATCCAGTTCGTAACCTCTGAGCATGCCTCCTGGATCAGGCCCCACAGATGGATAAATGCTTATCTTCTCCCAGTTTGTGGATTGTGCTGGGACTGAGGCAGGAGATAGATGTCTGGATGTCTAGGGGGCAGCATCAGTATGCATGCCCAGAGGAAAAAACTTAGCTGCCCAGGGAACCTTGACCCTGAACATTTAGGGACTGAGTTTAGGCACAGCCAAGTGGGAATGTTGTGGATTGCATTAGATCCTAAAATTGGAATTTAGACACCTAAACCTGAGATTTCAGAATCTTTTGTGGATCTGGGCCTTGATGACTATTTATGAAATTTAAATGAGGCTACACCTCAGAAACATTTCAAATTGAAACGTGCACAGAATGAAGATAAAATTTAAGGCCTGATCCATTTCCTAATGAATGTAATATGAGTGTTTCCTTTACTTTCAGGGGAGTTGGATCAGTTACTATGCGTGGTTAAAAACTTCTGCCTTTACTCACACCACATGCAGTTCCACTGGCTGAATGGGGTGTAAATTAAAGTACAATCTAGCCCCCAAAGTGGTTGATAATTCTAAGTTAGTATTATAGATACTAGAACATAAACTCAATAAATTATAGGATCCTGATTCCTGGTGATTGGTCTGGTCTTTGGTTGTATATTCAAATTACTAACATTTTTCCTTCATCTTGTTTTCACAGTGTAATGAAATACGACACTCATCTCTCTGTGTCTTCTTCAATAATTTTCCAGGTTTGCTCTCATACCATTTTGGTAAAGCCAAATGTGACTTGTTTAGTTGTTGTCATTACTGTGTCATTGCTATTTATTAATTATTATTATTATTATTATCATTCTTTTATTACAAGCACTTATGGTATTTGGCAACGATCATGATGAATGTTTTACAAGGCTGTATCTAAGCCATTCAAGATGTCAGTAAAAGAGAAGAAACACCATGTTTCTCTGCTGCCTCCATCTTTGCCAGTTAGCTATGGAACTAAGAGGTGACCAACTGGAAAAGATTCTGGTGAGGAGGGGAAGTCCCCATCATCAGAAAAGAACAAATAGAATCAATCTACATTGATTCTGTCCATCCCTGCCTGTTCTTAAAGCCATGTCAGCAGCTTGGTGGGGCTGACCATGTAGAAAGCTGCTGACAGGCAGAGGAGTATTTGCAAAGGTATCTGCCCTCTACCCATTGTGCTGAGAAGGTCACTGAATGCCATAATTTGTGCTGTTTCTTTACAATGACTTAGTCTGAAGCTTGGCTGTGTAGGCACCCAGATGCTTCAGTCTTCTAAAAGTTTGTGGAGAGTGGTGACCAGTCTTGGGTTTTTTGCTTTGGTGAACCCCCTTTCTCCTACAAGCACACAAGCTTAGCATTGTTCATCAATTAGGTTTACAGAGAAGAACAACCTCCCTGAAAAACTCCATCTAGTCAAAGGGCAGTGTAATGTTCCTATGGTCTTTAGTAATGCAATTCTGCTTAACAATAAAGAGAGGCAGGACAATGTATTTTAGATAACAAATCTTTATTGCTTCATGTTACAAATAACTAGAGTGAGATAGTCATTGATATTTAGCTGGCTTTTTTAGTTTGCAAAATATCTGCAGCATAGATGTAGTGAGACAAAAATCCAGAAGAAAATACTCACTGTAACAACCTCAAAGGCTATTTTTGGGTCGGAAATTCATACCTGTCAATTGTGAAAAATTCTGTTGAATAAGTACAAGGTGGTGATGCCTGCCAAAAGCAATATGGACTAGTACAAGGATTCACAAACTTCTTTGCATTAAAGCCATCACATGGGTCACCTGTCCTCTTACCATTGTCAAACCAAAACCTTCTTCATTTATTGCTCATTTCCAGACTGGGACTGATTCCATCATGGGCAACATAATTTTTCCATACCATCACATTCAACATCCACTTTCCTTATAATGACTTCCCAGCATACTCACTATTCCCCTCCCCACTCTCCTCCACACATCTAAATTAATCACCAGCAAAGGTTCATTTTTCACTCCACAATGCAAGTCAGTTTTCGCACCATTTCTCCCCTGCTATCAAAATCATTTCTCCTCACCCGTACCCACACAATCTTCACCTCATTGGGCACTGTTGGAATGACTGGCTGAGGGAAAGGAGGGGATACATGGCCCATTCCCCTGATGCTTATTGAGTTGAATGTGCATTGCATTAGTGCCCAGGACCCCCAGTCATGGATGATGGCTCCATTGTGGTAGGCCATTTACAAGAAGATGTTCCTGTCTGCAAAGAGATTACAGTCTAAGTCATTGTTGTGCAGATGGCGTCTTCGTGCAATTCTTGACATTAGTTCTTAACAGGAAGTTCTCTTTGCAGTAGTTGCTACAGCAGTGGGAGGGCACTAGTGCCTCAACCACTGCCTAGAGAGCAGCCATCTTGCTGCCGTTCCCAGAGAGGCACTAAACATTTACACAAGGACATCTGTCCTTACCATTTTGGGGCAGACTCTGTATGTATTCCTACCCACATCCAGTCAAACAAATCTTGTTCACTATAATCACACCATCATGCACAGGGCGAGTCTAAGAATTTTTCAGGAGGGTTAGTAAAGAGATTTGGGAAAGAGGGGCATATACACCCCAAGCTTACATCAAAAGTGTGTGTATCTGTGTGTGCTTCTAGGTTCACCTCAGCCAATGGAAATGGAGCCCAGTTGCTTGTTGCCATTCCCTTAGTAATCTTTTTGCAGTAGTTTATTTCACTTTATCTTTTCAAGACTGTATTCCCAAGGAAAAAGGCTAGGGACTTTCTCTCTTTTTTTGTCATGAAAGCTAAAATATTCCTTCATGAGACTGTATAGATTGGTTCTTTAACAGGGGACTCATGTGATGCACTATGAGATCCCTCCAGCTTCTCAGTGGGATCCCTGAAGCTTTAGTGGGCTACTTGGATATCTCTCATTATCCTGCCAGCTGCTGATATGCAAGAGACAGAGGTAAGAGAAATGTGATGCAATCATAGTATTTGTTTGATTCTTTGTATCACTTTTTTGAATGCCCATGGCACTTTCTGATCAGATTGATGAGATTTTTCAGGTACACCAGAATGTCTCCCCATAAAGAGACCTCTTTAGTTTTTGGTCATTATCAGAGTGAAATTATTTTAATGTGTCACATATAAATTAGTTGAGAGTTTTGGATTATGCTCTAATTTCAAAATGAAAACATCTCAATCATATGTTACCATATTACAGTATCATATTTCAGATGATACTAGGTATGAAACCTAGTCAAACAACATACATTTGCTTATGGCAGCTAAAGTAGTAGTGACACTTATCTTAAGTACATCATCATATATATTTAGGTAAATATGTTCTGTTACATCCCCGGCTGAGATCCCCTGATGGATGCTCAGCAGGTTGCTGTGTTTGATAATTTTGGCCTTTATCTCTGTGTGTCTCAGTACTCTCATCTGTAAAATGGGCACAATGATACCACCTAATTTCACATAGGTGTTGTGAAGATAAATTCATTACTGTCTGTGAAGTCTGTCTGAGATATAAGGTAAGAGCACCAGAAACAGACATTGGAGGAAATGAATATTTTTTTATTCAGTGTGGGATTTGAATGATGTATGATAAATAAGGCCTAGAGCCACACATTGAATGAGGAGGATAAACAGAAATATGGAATCACTACTCTTCCTCTGAATGAGGCAGAGGTCCCATGGAAAACATACTATATGATCATATTATTAAAAACTGTATTTTAATGCATATTCACAAAGAGGCCAAATTACAGATGCATGTGCAACCTTAATTCTGGTATTCCCTAACTTTTGAGTGCTTCACTTCACAACCTTTATTTTTTTTTTTTAAACATAGATTTTTGGATGTAATATACCTTTAACATCCATTTTAGTAGTTTTGCAGAACATTTCTGAAGTGCCGTTTTCCAGGCGAAATAATGTACAGGTACTTCTATTCTATCATCAGGTAAGAAACAATATGGTATTTTAAGAGCAATTTCTTAGTTGAACAAATTAGGTGATCAGCATGAATATTGGCAAAATCAGCTCTTTATGGGTTTATTTCATTATCCCCACACAAAGTTACACAGTTTCCTGGAGGGATTTGCACCATGGGGCGGTGCTAGTGGAATTCATGGCCCCCCAAACTTGGGCAGAAAAGCCCCTCAATATCTGTTATTCCAATCTATGGACTGTAATTGTAGCTGCTGCTGCTCCATAACCACTACATGGGCACCAGTTCTAAGAATAGAAAATCCCATGGTCCCATTTCCAAATCCAACCCTTACTCTATTTGGGGTCTGTGCCCGGGGTGCCAGAACAGGCTATGCCCTTCCACTTTTTACTGTCTGTAAGGGCAAGCAATGGCAGAAGGGGGTTGAGAGGAGCGACCGGTGGGCGGGGTCTTGGGGAAGGGATGGTGCGAGGGTGGAGGCCCGGGGAGAAGAGGCAGTGTGGGGGCAGAGGCCTTGGAGGGAATGGGAGATGTGAGAGCGGGGTCTCAGGGAGAAGGGGTGGTGCGGGGGCAGAGCGGAGGGGTGGGGCCATTGTTCGGGTACTTGTTCCCCTCACACACACACACACTTTTAGGGTGCTTCCTGCACTCCTGGTCAGTATACTGTCCACATAGCTACATTCAGGAAATGCAGATGTTCTTCTGCAGAGAGGACCAAATCCTCAACTTGTATAAACTGTCATAGCTCAAATGAAGCCAATGGAGCTAGGACATGATACATTAGCTGAAGATCTGGCATCAAATCTCCTGTGTAGCTGCTCCATCTGCATGGAGCTGATCGAAAAATTTCTGTCAAAACAACTTCTGAAGGGAGATGGAATTGTAACTGAATGGATATTTTCATCACCAAAAGAGATCTTTTCATTGAAAATTTCAGAATTTTCATCCAAAAGCCAAAAATCTGGAAAAATAAAATGGTTCATTTTTGAGGGGGGGGGGGAGGGTTTCGGTGAGCCCTGCTCCCAAAATTGACTTTTTAAACAAAAACAAAAAGTTTTTGTGGGAAAACAATTTCCCAACCAGCTCTACATCTGTGGCTTATTATGCTGTTTGTCCTTCACACCAGGGGTTTATTTCACCCTATTTGTATGGTTATTATCAGTGAACTATAGTTTTCTGTGCTACGATATACATCATTTTCCATATAAAAGTCAAAGATCTTTGCTGCTGCAAATATCATTCTCCTAGCCCATCATTTCGGTAATGTCACCACTCTCTTTGAATCCCTACAGTGGCTGCCCCTTCTCTATTGCATCTAATATAAACTGTTTATATTCAATTTCAAGGCCCTTCATGGCATAGCTCCACCCTTCCTATCATCTCTCATTTGCTATCGAGCCGTCAGTGCTCACCTCCATTTGGCCCACAATACCAGCCTCTGTTTCCCATTTATTACATTTTCAAATAAGCACCTTCATGCTTTTCACCATGCTACCCAATGGCAGGAAACTTGACTACAGTTAGGCTCTTGATGTGATGAGATCACTGCCTATGATCAACAATATGTCTCATTATTTCCTTGTACTCCCTGTCTATCTGCCTTTATCTATTTGTTGTCTCTTGGCTTATTCTTAAATTGTAGGCTTCTGGGGCAGGAACTGTCTTTTTGTTCTGTGTTTGTACAATGCCTAGTGCAATGGGGTCCTGGTTCATGACTAAAGTCCTAGGTGCAGGGATGATGATAATAATTAATAAAGAGTTCAATATATCAAGGAAACTTATTTTATTAATAGTACAAACATTTTAAAGCTTTGCCAGATTCTTTGAATTGAAGAAAGAGGATTGTATTTCACAAGAAATTAAGTAAAACATGGATTTTATTGATCATTTGTTTAAGAAACTGATTTAACCACTTTTGGTCAAGTTATAAGACACAGAATCAAATGTATTCAGTAAGGTGATCCTTCACTTGTGTATATATTGTGTCAGTGAATGACTGTCCTATATAAGTACTTGTTGTTTTATTGCAGATTCCATAATTTTGATGTCAGAAAATAGCTGATAGTTAAATATAAAATGAATAAAAGCACTAATATCACAAAGCAATTATCTATTTATTGTACTGTTAATGTAGGACTAAATGCTGCTATTACATAGTCTTACCCAATGATTTTCTTAGCATACAAGCAGTATAAAGTCTTCGAAGAAATGATCTATTATTCGTTTGGGATGTGGGCTCTTTTTGGAGAAGGTGTTGCAAACAACAAGAGTTTGCTTTCTGCCTTGATCTCTCTAACTATAATCATTTTTGGGGGCAGAGTTGCTTCCTTGGAAATGAATACTAGAGCTAGGGTTGAGATTTCTGAAAGCGAGGATTGCCTGCAGGCTGTTTATGACCACTGCTGTTCAAAGAGAGTAAATAAAGCAAGTTACACTTAGAAAATACCCATATTGCATGTAACTGATTTCTCGTCCAACCATCAGCCAACCTGCAAGGCCTTAAAATTTGCTACTGCTCAACAAAAAGTCAACGTTATCTATCTTATTTAGGGTTTTATATAGCAACTCTCACTTGGGTAATTAAATGCTTATTGAAACATGTAGAGTTGGGTAGAATTAAAATAAGAAGAAATATAAAAAATGTTTTAGCCTGAGGAACTGATTAAATTAGAGATTATACTATAATTCACAACTCGAATATATTAGAGTTGCGGGTGAGTGAAATGGTTAGGCTAAATCACATAGGGCCAGATGTGTGGGTTGTGGGGAAATTTACAAAGGCAGATATGAGAGTTACACACCAAATTCCCATTGTCTTTCAATGGGAGTCAGGCACCTAACTGAACTGAACCATTCAACATCTCCCTCCTTCTCATGTTTTAAAGTGCCTTGCACATTCACAACAGTGTAAAAGGAGTAAAGAGGAAGAAAAAAGAGAAAAAAGAAGCAAATTGGGAAGGAAAAGAACCTGATATATACAAAAGTTGTACCTGTTTAACTAACGTGTAATGTTTAATTGATTTAATTAAAGCTGTGAAATGCTGTATGTGAACACATCTTGGCTTAAACCTTACTTACATTGATGGACCAACCTAAACCAATGTATTCCACATTAAAACCAAAGTAAAGTGTCCACATACAATAGTCGTGGTTTACCTACCTTGTCTTAAAATCACACCTTTAATTAAACTGGCGAATCTTCTGTATGTAGACAAGCCCTTAGGGAAAGAAAAGACAGTAGCTTTTCTGAAGTATCTTTCCCTTTATTTAACCTCAACTGAAAATCTTCAGAGCCTAACTTCAAAGAGTTCAGTTAACACTTCTAAATATTGTTTGCATTTTTGTCCACTTTGAAACCATCAGAAAGCCTCCATTGACTTCAAATATGCTGGGCTCAGCCCCAGAACTATACCATTTCAGCTGTGATGAGGACCCCATGGGCACAGGAGTTGAGATGGGGCAGGATCTGCCAATCAGTGAGCACAAATCTTTAAAAATAATATTCTGGATTTGCATTAAGTTATACTCTGTTCAGTGTGTATCACAACCCATCCAACTGCAGATTGTACATTACTTTATATTATTAATTATTAATTTTAAGCCACTTTGGGAAACGAAATCTCCTTGTAGAGGATGAATATTGGAATTTATAATAGGAGTCTATGCCTGACACATTGATTTTGAACCAAGTGTTATGTTGTTGATGTGCATATGTGCTATTAAAGGATATCATGCATTTTTGTCCACATGCAGGCAAATACCCCAGTGAAGAGTGAACCTTAATGTGTTAGAAAGTTTAAATGGTAGCAGTGAAGTCATACTTTTAAAATACTGCTTTGAGCAAAATACAAAGGGACAGAATTTGACTGACCCCCTGGACTTTTACAAGGCTCAAGGGTGGCCAAAAGATCGTTTCCCTCTTTTCCATTGTATCATTGAGCAGGGGGGCAGCCTTTGGGACTACTCCCTGGGTCTAATTATGCTGAGCATCTCCTGTGAAGACTTGGAGATGAAAGCACTCTGAACTTTGATGGATTCAACCTAAGGAGTTTAGGGGCTAGGAGATTCTAGAATGGCTGTCTCCATTCAACTCTTTAGAAGAAATACCAAGGTGTGGTGTGAAGCTGGGTCATTGGGGACTTTGCTATTGCTCGTCTGTTTTATGAGGAAGGTTTTCAACTAATATGATTATGGGTGACAGTATAAAACCCTAAAATATAGATAGGCAGGTAGCTCCCCCATGTCCCCTGGATGAGACAGTTAGAATTATTCCAATGACTCCTACTACTGAGGTCCTTCTTCTCACATACATCTGCTGTGGCTTGTGGCTTAAGGGTGGTAAGATAGCCTAAAGAATGATCTGTTACCATGGTAATAAGTAAAATTAGGAACTGAAGTCCTGCTGTTTACTATGGATTTTGTATCTATTAAGTAAGTAATAACCAAAATAATACCTGACAAATATATTTTATAGCTAGGAGTATAGGAAATAGAAAGTTTTGATATGCTGTTTTTCTAACAAGAGGTCTTTTCCCCCCTGTAGGTTGTTGATTTCATACATTCCTAAAAACCTCATCTTATTTTGTGAAACATTTTATGCTTACATTTGCATTTCATCTCCTGTGTCATTGCACATGATTTTCTGCTTATTCTGCTTTGATAACATATGTATCATCAAACCGAGTTAAATTGTTTTGCTACCCAGATGTCTGCGTATCCCTTACTACAGTATTTGTAAGATCAATGTAATTTACATTTTAATTTGATGTTTTTAAAGAAACTGATCTGAATGAATCAAACTTGTCTCGTATTGAAGAGACACTTCAATCACTTTTACAGTTTTAAAGAAATAGAAGGGTATTTAGAATAGGCTACACCGAAGAGTGGTCCTTGGGTTTATCCAAGAGAGAGATGGGCATTTATTTGTGAAAACTGCAGATGCAGTGACACTGAAATATTTAACAAATTAGTTTTGTTTTCACCAAATTGTTTCCATTGGAAAAAAAACACCATTTTTTATTCAAAATGATTCATATTGAAATTTCCTTTCATTTTATTTAAAATATTGAAAACATTAAAAATTACTGAAAATCAAAACAATGTCTCATTTTGATTTGAACAAATCATTTGTTTTACCCCAAAGGAATTTGTTTTTACTTTACAATTTACCAAATATTTCATTTTCTGTTCAGCCCCCAACATTTTTTTCCTATCAGTTTTTCAGAATTAACAGGAATCCAAAATATCCATTGTTTGCCCAGTTTTAATCCCAAGCACTTTAAAATGATGGGTGCTACCATGTTTTCACATTATCCTTGATGTATTCGGGAATTATGTCTCAAAGTGAAAGTGTGAGACGCTGATGAAAAAAATCAGTCTGTTCAGACATGACAACCCTAATAACAGCACCAACAGCTTCTGTACATCAACCAAGCATCTACTTGCAAGTAGAGGTAGGTAAACTGCAAGTAGAGGTAGGTAAAATGTAAGAGATATTTTCTGTAATTCACTGGCCAAATAATACAGATTGTCAGACAACTGTTATTCAGCTTTCAGCTATTCAGGAATGCACGTGAGAAATAATGGTTAGAGAAACAGTTCCAAATTTCATGAGATCATTCTGAGCAACCACTGGCTGGAGTTAGATGCTCCGCTCCCATGTTCTCAATCAACAATAACCCAATTTAAACAAAGTTGTGAAATATGGTTTTGGCCCAAACACGGTGTAATGTGTTTGTTCTTGCACAGTGGACAGAAAAATATGTGGTAGAGAAACATTTTCAACCATGGTAGATAACATAGGTCTCTAAAATAATTACTTTTTTTTGTCTACGTGGGCAAGAAAAAAACAGTTATATAAGGCACTTGTGCTACAACTATGTTTCATGACTTGATTTAAATATAACTGATTGTATCCATTGTAGATAGGGCCTCAGTCATGTCACCAACTTTTCTTCAGTGATTTATTTGAAAGCCAACCTCAGTCCAGGCAGATACAGCCAATTCTCATTGTCCCACTACTATGAGAATAGTCTACCAAATAATGACACACTTGTTAAACACAGAACCTTTTTGTATTTATCTGGTCCTTTTCACAACTTGCATCTGATAGATTCAGGACTCTGAATCCAGGCTCTCTTGTTCTCCCTGGGACCAGCATGTACTGAGAGTCACCTCAGCTGCTAAATTTGTTGGCTGCATTTCTTTTCCAATTATATATAAAAAAAGAAATCTTGCAATTGTGTGGGTTTTTTTTTTTAAATAGTTCTAGTGTCAAAACAATTAGGAGCTGAAAGTTGAAGTTTGACCTCATGGAGAAGAAGTGCCTTTGAGTGTTCCAGTGACAATTGGTTTTGATTTGATAGAGTTATGAGAGTTTGAAAATTGCACTTCTCAATGAGCACAGGGCTTTGAGTACATTTGTAGTTCTTTTACCCAACATTCTAAATCTGTACTGTGCATAATGTGTGGCTAATATAGCTGCATAGTGAATAGTTGTATCGCCTTGTGTTCTTTGAGTGAGAAAGTGTGCACCCTGGACTATCATGGAAGTCTAATTTGCAATGTCATTTATATTCATAGATTCCAAGGAAAGAAGGGACCATTTAGTTTGATCCCCCATATAACTCAGACCATACAACTTCCCCAAAACAATTCCTAGAGTATATCTTTTAGACAAACATCCTATTTTGATTCCTGTTTATGCATCACAGGATCACATTAGCTCCTTTGGCCACAGCGTAACACTGGAAGCTCATGTTCAGCTGATTATCTACCACAATCACAGAGTTAACAGAGTGACTGCTTCTCAGGATAGTTTCCCCATCATATAAGTATAGCCTATATTCTTTGTTCCTAGATGTATAAATTTACATACATTTAGCTGTATTAAAATTCATTTTGTTTGATCGCACCTAGTTTACTACACCACCAAAATTGCTCTGAAACACTTACCTGTTCTCTTCATTATTTAGCCCTGCCCCAATTTCTGTGTCACCTGAAAGTTTATCACTGATGATTTTTTGTTTTCACCCAGGTGAAAGGTGTGGAGAAAGAAGTGGTTCAGGACTATTTAGAAAAACTGGACGTGCACAAGTCCATGGGGCCGGATGCGCTGCATCCGAGGGTGCTAAAAGAGTTGGCGGGTGAGATTGCAGAGCCATTAGCCATTATTTTTGAAAACTCATGGCGATCGGGGGAGGTCCCAGATGACTGGAAAAAGGCTAATGTAGTGCCCATCTTTAAAAAAGGGAAGAAGGAGGATCCGGGGAACTACAGGCCAGTCAGCCTCACCTCAGTCCCTGGAAAAATCATGGAGCAGGTCCTCAAGGAATCAATTATGAAACATTTAGAGGAGAGGAAAGTGATCAGGAACAGTCAGCATGGATTCACGAAGGGGAAGTCGTGCCTGACTAACCTAATTGCCTTCTATGATGAGATAACTGGCTCTGTGGATGAGGGGAAAGCAGTGGATGTGTTATTTCTTGACTTTAGCAAAGCTTTTGATACGGTCTCCCACAGTATTCTTGCCACCAAGTTAAAGAAGTATGGGCTGGATGAATGGACTGTAAGGTGGATAGAAAGCTGGCTAGATCGTCGGGCTCAACGGGTAGTGATCAATGGCTCCATGTCTAGTTGGCAGCCGGTTTCAAGTGGAGTGCCCCAAGGGTCGGTCCTGGGGCCGGTTTTGTTTAATATCTTTATTAATGATCTGGAGGATGGTGTGGACTGCACTCTCAGCAAGTTTGCAGATGACACTAAACTAGGAGGCGTGGTAGATACACTAGAGGGTAGGGATCGGATACAGAGGGACCTAGACAAATTAGAGGATTGGGCAGAAAAAAACCTGATGAGGTTCAACAAGGACAAGTGCAGAGTCCTGCACTTAGGACGGAAGAATCCCATGCACTGCTACAGACTAGGGACCGAATGGCTAGGTAGCAGTTCTGCTGAAAAGGACCTAGGGGTCACAGTGGATGAGAAGCTGGATATGAGTCAACAGTGTGCTCTTGTTGCCAAGAAGGCTAACGGCATTTTGGGCTGTATAAGTAGGGGCATTGCCAGCAGATCAAGGAACGTGATCGTTCCCCTTTATTCGACATTGGTGAGGCCTCATCTGGAATACTGTGTCCAGTTTTGGGCCCCACACTACAAGAAGGATGTGGAAAAATTGGAAAGAGTCCAGCGGAGGGCAACAAAAATGATTAGGGGTCTGGAGCACATGACTTATGAGGAGAGGCTGAGAGAACTGGGATTGTTTAGTCTCCAGAAGAGAAGAATGAGGGGGGGATTTGATAGCAGCCTTCAACTACCTGAAGGGGGGTTCCAAAGAGAATGGAGCTCGGCTGTTCTCAGTGGTGGCAGATGACAGAACAAGGAGCAATGGTCTCAAGTTGCAGTGGGGGAGGTCCAGGTTGGATATCAGGAAAAACTATTTCACTAGGAGGGTGGTGAAACACTGGAATGCGTTACCTAGGGAGGTGGTGGAGTCTCCTTCCTTGGAGGTCTTTAAGGCCCGGCTTGACAAAGCCCTGGCTGGGATGATTTAGCTGGGAATTGGTCCTGCTTTGAGCAGGGGGTTGGACTAGATGACCTCTTGAGGTCCCTTCCAACTCTGATATTCTATGATTCTATGATTCTATGAGGTCACTGATAAAAATGTTAAATAGCATAGACCCAATGCTAAATCCTACAGGACCCCATTGGAAACAGATCCACTTGATGCTGATTCCCCATTTACAATTACATTCTGAGACCAGAAATCAGATTTTAATCCATTTAATATGCCATGTTAATTTTATATTCTAATTTTTAATCAGAATGTTGTGCAGTGCCAAATCAAACACCTTAGAAAAGTCTAAATGTAGTACATCAATACTATTATCTTTATCAACCAAACTTGTAACCTCATCCAAAAAAGGTGTCAAGTTAGACATAATCTATTTTTCATAAATCCATGTTGATTTTTCATTTATTACATTACCTTTCTTTAATTCTTTATTAATCGAGTTCCATTATCAACCACTCCATTATCTTGCTCAGGATCAATGTTAGGCTGACAGGCGTACAACTACCAGGTCTTCCTGTTTACTCTTTTTAAAAATTGGCATAACATTAGTCATTGCCTTGTTTCTTCTTACCTTTCTACAATCTAGTAGACATTGTTTGTGCTGTTTACTTATGGCTGAGAGGCAGAATGAGGGCAAACTTCTCCTGTTACATCTGTGGTATTCAGTGCATGTAGAGAGAGCAAAATTTTAGAAGTGAGAGTCACCAAGCAAAGTTGTAAAGAGCATTTTTCCCTTTCACAGGTACTGAACCATTCAAATTTAATTATCATATTTATAGTAGTTCAACAGCATTATGTACAAATGTTGGTATCATTCTAAACATATTCAGAGTAAAAAGTGTTTTTCAGTGTTGAGCCAACCCTGCCTGTTTAAGTATTGTTTTAATGAGTACCTCTGCGATTATGGAAAAGGCACATTCTGGTTTATAGTCTCAGTTTGACTCACATATGCACAATTCCCATTACTGCGAGTATATTAATAAACTGAAGAGAGAATACATCCCTTCAGCTCTAAACATGTGATAAATACTTTTTTTCCCCATACTAAAAGTAATAGTGAAAGTTGCTACACAGAGGACATTTATGGAATATTAATCCTATGTTTACAGGAACAGCATGTGCAACAAAAATTTAAGCTTCCCCACATTCCCCTATCAATCCTGACCCTCTCTAGGGGAAAGGAGCAAAATGATTAAAGCTGGTTGAATTCCAAAAACACTCTGACCAAAAAAAGAGGCAAAATTAGTTGAATAAATTATTAAATAAGCCCCACTAATTAGTTCAGTTTGCTCATCAATAATTGGCCTTTCTGGAGATACAAGTGATTCCTGAATTTGATGTTGATTTTGTTGGGCTATGAACATTGGTCCACCAACTCAGGTGCAGAGGCAAACAAAGGGCTTTTCAATGGTGGTGACTTTTGGGTGGATTTGAACAGCTGATCTAAAAATGAAAGTATCAATATTGACTTTCCATTTTCCTGAATTACCCCATCAAAGGTGTTTGTGGGGAAAAAGGAATATTTCTCCTTTATGAATAGTATATGCATGTGTCTCTTTGTATGTTAAGTTTATTTGCATATATTTGTACTATTAAATTGTTCTCTAGTATCTTATTGGAAAGTAGACATTGGTCTAAACAAATAATATCCTATTTTACTTGAATAAAACTAGAAAAACACAACAAAAAGTAGTCAATTCGTTCTTTGAGTTCTGAAATGTAAAATAAAATGAAATCATGTTTCTGTGTTTAATGACTGTAACAGATTTTACAAGCTGCTGTAATGTTAAAATATATTGAATAATAGCTACAGAAAAATCAGTATTGAAAGTTCAATCAACTAATAATGAAATAGTTGAATTCCATGCAGCTGACATATTTTCTCATTTATGCATGTATGTAACTTCCATTTGTGTTACTGATGGGGAAATGAGACATTAAAAGGTTAAGTGACTTGTTCGACATCACACAGTAAATAAGTGACGGGAACAGAACCTAGATATTCTGGGTCCCCTGTTTTTGTTCTAACCATCGCAAAAAACTGTGTCCCTCTACAACCCAATCCTTCATGTCAAACGTTGAATATTTACATTCAGATTATGAAACGTACAATATTATTGCATATCACCAGTAAGTATAAATGAGTGTATTAGGGTGCTGGAGTGTCTGGGGCTAGGCCAGCCTGAGCCCCACCAGGGTTGAATCAGATGATCCCAGGGTAAAAGGAAGTAGAAAGCTGCAGGGAGGAGGCTCCTAACGTGAGGGAACTGCAGAGTGAATAAGCAGGGAAAGGAAGTCTTCTCCTGCAGTGGTCCTGAGGAAGAGCAGTTCTTTATGAAGGAGTGGACATGCCCAGCATAAGTCTGGGTGGAAGATTGCTTGTTTGATTGATAATATGGTTAATTAAATTAAAAAAAAAAAACAAGACCGTAAAAGGACAGTTCTTGAAAGAGACTGTGGAGTTTGTTGGAGGAGCTCTGCTGAAAGTCAGGGCAAAGAAAAGAGGTGTCCTGAGCCATGAGGGGGTGTTTGGGTGGCAGCTGGCCCTGTTATAACGGTCCATTCATCTTTTCCTATATAAAATGTGAAATCCGTGGATGTAGTACAAAATATATGTTCCAAAAAGGTGATGAGCCTGCCAGCCCTGAATGAAGATTCAGGTTTGTAGAGCTCTTAAAAACTGCAACAAATATGACAGTTATGGTGCTTTTTAAAAAAAAATAAATTAGAATTGCGATAACAAATGTGTCATGACATCATGATGCTCTGGAAGGACTGAATGAAATATATATGTAAATAAATTAATTAACCACAAAACTTACGGATTATTTTTGCAAGTGAGTGCTGCATTGACGAACTCATAATTCTCTATGCTGGCCACCACCCCACAGCTCCAGGACGAAAAGGCCTCCATAGAATTTATGGAAATAATTAATTAAGAAATGGCTTATACTTCAGTGAAGAGTAAAACAAAGTGGCTGTTTACTAAAATGATGAAAGTTGAAGACCTCATCAGCAAACCTAAAGGACATCAAAAAGGAAATTTGATATCATAATGCAGTGACAAAGATGGTAATTACATTAAAGAAAGTTATTGCAAAACAACATTACTTTCACTGAAGCAAATCCAAGCTCTTCGGATCCAGGCTTTATCCAAAAACCTGTGTGACACTGCTGGCAGGAACCAAAGGCTCAGATAAACAGAGGACAGAATGTACATTGATAAAGCCCTGAGAAAAATAAATTGGTGGATCATGATGCTAGTAACATTACAGTTTTAATTAAAAATGAGATAAATTATAGACAGAAGGAACACTGGGTAGATAAAAGAAATAAAATAGTATTTTTCCCCCTGAATCTCTTACTGAAGTTACAATTAAAGAACTGACACTAATTAGATGATCTAATACATAGGGTGGACATTAAAGGACAAATCATGGCCTATTCCATCCTGTGAAAGTGGGATGGATGCTGTACAGTGCACCCACTGGTCCCAGGCTTTGTCCCTCAAGGCTCCAGCAGGAGAGAGAGGCCTTGAAAATGAAAGGGCTACAATTACTGGAAAATGAATGGAAACGAGAACACATCATAAACTTTTAACATCAATATTTAGGGTTTTTTTGTTTTTTGTTTTTTTTAATTTCACTATGGAAACCATCCTTAAAATAAATAAAATGATGGTTGTGACACTCAAAGGGTTAACCACAGAAATATTAAAGTTTCCTTAGGACCAGATATTATTTTCAAGGGTTCATGGAGTCTTTGTTCTTAATTCTAAAATTACTTCCCATCTGACACATTTTTCATTTAAAAAAAATCTGATTGATTAGTAGTTCTCAATGATTGCGATTGAATAAACCAAATCGGGAGATCAAGAGATTTGAGATAAAATTACAATTTCCAAAAAATGTGTTTTTCCCCCCCAAAAAACCAAAAATCTTTCCCATACGCAAGACACCATGGCCTGTTATCTTCAAACTTTGAAATAATATTTCTTCAGGTTAGAGAACATACTTAAAGAGCAACATTGATGAGGAAGTCAGAGAAGTCTCAAACTCAGGATTAGATTTAAGAACTAAATGGAAGTTTATCTATAGATTTTACTGGCATGGCTATATAAACTTGTACAAGTACATCACTTCAGGGGCTGCAAAAGCCAATATTGGAATCTTAAATGAAAGATCTTTAAGACAGGTAACTATATCCTTCTTTAAATGTCATATGGATGTTTAAAAACGACTTCTATTGGTGTTTCAATGCTTCTGTTTAAGACACAATTGCCAAATACAGGTGTAGTTCATAGAAGATTTTACTGCATGACAGCTTCTCCAGATTGCCGGAATCCATCAACTGAGACCAGTTATGGGTATCTCCCATGGCAATCCATTGTGTATAGAGCTACTTCTACAGTTTTATTAGAACTATCAGAGGAAAAATCTGCATTTGCAAACTAACTCTTTGTTATATTGGAAAGAACAGGACATGAGTGATATCCTGTAAGTTTGTTCACACTCTGTATGTAAGCTGGACCGTATCATAAAAGCTGCATCCACTTCAAAGCAATAACTTTGAAGTTTCAACAATACAAAATACCTTTGGGTAGTTCAGACTCAGTCCACATAAAACTCTGTGAAGGGCTGTCACAGCAAATCATTATGATAAGGTTAGCAGACCTAGCATTTTGCAATTTTCAATAAATTATTGTTCCAATGCACTCTATTTAGTATGGTGGACTCTCTCTATAGTGAAGGTATTTAAAGATATATTTTCTCATCTTGCCATCTACCCCGTACTGTTCAACTTGGAAGATGGTCTCAATTTAGAAACACTGGGGTATATCAAAGCTGCCATAGACACCTCCTCAGCAGCAAAATCAATCCATAACAAGAATTTCCATAAAAGTTTATTGTTGCCAGTCTGGAATAAGGTGATACAGGATCCTAGACACCACGCTAACGCTGGTCCATTGTGCCCCACTCCCTCCCTGTAGCCCCTTTCTCATCCCTTCCATATTTCCCTTATTTTTGTGTATCACAAGGAAATGTGATATGTTAAATCAGCTTAACTTCAGTACCTGAAAAGATAATGGAGCAAATAATTAAGCAATCAATTTGCAAATGCCTTGAAGATAAGATGATAAGTAAGAGTCAGCATGGATTTGTCAAGAACAAATCATGTCAAACCAACCTAATAGCATTCTTTGATAGGGTAACAAGTCTTGTGGATGTGAGGAAGCAGCAGATGTGGTATATCTTGACTTTAGTTAGGCTTTTGATACTGTCTTGAATGACCTTCTCATAAATAAACTAGGGAAATACAACCTAGATGGAGCTACTATAAGGTGGGTGTATAACTAGTTGGAAAACCGGGCCCAGAGAGTAGTTATCAGTGGTTCCCAGTGAAGATAGAAGAACATATCAGGTGGGGTCCTACAGGGATCAGTTCTGGGTCCGGTTCTGTTCAATGTCTTCATCAATGATTTAGATAATGGCATAGAGAGTACACTTATAAAGTTTGCGGATGATACCAAGCTGGCAGGGGTTGCAAGTGCTTTGGAAGATACTATTAAAATTCAAAATGATCTGGACAAACGGTCTGAAATAAACAGGATGAAATTCAATAGGGACAAATGCAAAGTATTGCAGGTAGGAAGGAACAATCAGTTGCACACATACAAAATGAGAAATGACTGCCTAGGAAGGAGTACTGTGAAAAGGGCTCTGAGGGTCATAGTGGATCACAAGCTAAATATGGTGTCAACAGTGTAACCCTGTTGCAGAAAAAGTGAACACTATTCTGGAATGTATTAGCAGGAGTGTCATAAGCAAGACACAAGAAGTAATTCTTCTGCTCTACTCTGCGCTGATTAGGCTTCAACTAGAGTAGGTTTCCCATACTCGGTGCCACATTTCAGGAAAGATGTGGATGAATAGAAGAAAGTCCAGAGAAAAGCCACTAAAAGTCTAGAAAACATGACCTATGAGGGAAGATTTAAAAAAATGGGTTTGTTTAGTCTGGAGAAGAGAGGACTGAGAAGGGACATGATAACAGTTTTCCAGTACATAAAAGGTTATTTCAAGGAGGAGAGAGAAAAATTATTCTTCTTAACTTCTGAGGCTAGGACAAGAAGCAACAGGCTTAAATTGCAGTAAGGGTGGTTAAGGTTGGACATTAGGAAAATAAACTTCCTGTCAGGTTGGTTCGTTAACCACTGGAATAAAGTGCCTAGGGAGGTTGTGGAATCTCCATCATTGGAAATTTTTAAGAGCAGGTTAGACAAATACCTGTCAGGGTTGGTCTAGATAATACTTAGTCTTGCCAAGAGTGCAGGGGACTGCACTAGATGACCTCTCAAAGTCCCTTCCAGTCCCTCAATTTTATGATTCATCAAGCTATTGCCCTTCTCAAAGACTTCACTTGTTGGTCTTTATTTGGGATGTACATTAGCAGCTATATGGTGCTTTCAGGCATGGTGTTCTGAGTCTGATCGACAGGCTTACTCCAAGTTTCAGTATCAGTAGAATTTGGACCAAGGTCTCGATCTTTCCAAGAAGTACTTTTAGAATTTCAGACTCCAAACACAATCTCAGTATGTCCCTTTTTCTTACAGCTTCTCTGATCTGTATTTTTCCTTCAACTGACAGTAAATTTCAATCCCTGAAGAATTCTATGCTTACATCCTTGTGGTTTACTCTGGCCTTTCATCATCAGTCTCTTGTAGACCTTTACTCCATAAAAAAAAATACAGGAATGTTTGGGGACCCCAGGTCAGGAAGACATGTTGATTACTTCATCTGCCTCAAAACCAGTCCTTGCCATCATTATCTCAGATATCTACACTTAGTACACATTTCCTGGAAATCAGTACTTCTAGGAATTGAATCCTAGTATCAGACTGCAGGCAGTGTTTCTGATTCTCTTTTAAGGCACAGTGTATCTGTATATTGAGAGTGAACAACCTCTACACATCTGAGTTGTTTGGTTAATCCTGATTATTTTTCCGTGCCTTTCCTCCTGATTTCTAATGACTGCTCCAGTATGTACCCCAGTAGACTACTAGTTGGATGGGATTTTTTTTAATAGAGTTTGAACAGCTTGCTAGAATTATTTCCTTTTTCTTGGAAGAAATTGAAGGACGCAGCAAGGGAAACTAGAAATGTTTGCACTGCAAATTACTGGACTTGGACAATACATACATAAAAAATTGCAACCCATGGTCTCAGTTCTAATATATACAAGACCACTACAATTTACATCATATAGTTCTATACATGTCTTGCAAAAAAGTGCATTCAAACTATGGATATGGTTCTATGTCTAGTTTTCTTGCACATTTTTACTCTATCTATATCTATATATGTATTTGACTTACACAATTTTTGCCTACAATGTGTCTCATTTTGGCTGTCTTAGATCCATTGTAGGCTTTGTGGTTTATTTACTGGACACAGATCTTCATAGTTACTGATGCTAAATTAGATATTAAATATATATGCATTTCAAACTCTGTTTCCCAAAAATCCTGTATATATAAGCTAAGAACAAGAAATACAATGTACCTATGTACAGTGTTTATTCACATTGCTTATGTTCTATTTGTAACTGCTGAAATCTTAAGTTCTATATAACTACACCGTAACATGCACTGCATTACAATAATGTTAGTAAATTACAGCATTTTGTGACATATGATGTGCCTCTCACTTAAGTGAAAAGTGGATCTCAGGATATCTTTTTGACTGACATCCCACAGCTTTGGTTGCATGTTTCAGCTAAAAGGGAAAAAAAAAAAAAACACAGAGTGTGACATGCCTTTCATTTCAGTGACTGGCATGCCACACATCACACAATGCTGCTGCTCCCGCTCATATTATGTATAGGTTATTTCCATTTAGTTGCATTCTGTTATTCATGATGTTTTGAATTATTTATGTATATTGAAGAATATTTCTAACATATTTGAGAAACCTGTCTTGAATTTCACTTGGACTACTTATTAAACAAAGAATACTACAGATAACTACCACTGATTAAAACAATGTATATACACATGTGCAATATATGACTAATTCATTAGTTGGTTTATGGACCAAAAGTCCCAAAGAGTATCATACATTCATATGATCCTTCAGAGTGCTGAAGTTTCCATTTGAATCTGAGCAAGCTGCAAATTGTGTAAAATCAGATATATCCCTATTGATTACATATCTCAGGAAACAAGTGTGTAATTTATTCCAGAAAGCACATTACATTATTTTGTACTGCTGGTATGCAGAAGGGAGTATGTGTACCATCATTTATTGTTTATGTGGTTTTGCATCCATTAACCCATTAATGTGCCACAAAAAAGACACTATGTTGAGAACATTATGATTGTTTTAAGCACTATCATAGGGCTGGCAGGAAAACTTTGACCAAAAAAATAATGTGTTTGAAAAATGTTTGGTTTTTCACTGAATTCTCATTGTCATTAATATTTTCTGACCAATGCTATACCTGATCAAAACATAGTGACAAAAGAAACCCAACAAGTTTTATTCCCCTATCTGCCACATTTTCCCCCAATTTTCGAACCGGCTTTACTCAAATGCAGAGACTTGACTCTACTCTCTTTTTGAATATGTATTATAATAGTCTCTACCCACACCAGTTTATTCTACAACCTTAACTACACAAGGGTTTCTTCTAGTATAGTGTACTACTATGTCTATACCAAATAAACAGATTCCAGAAAAGTCATTTATATGCACAAGGAATGAGATAAGAGCTCTTTCAGATCTTGCTGCACAGCACCTTACAAATGGACTTTTCAATGCTGTATAAGGAGATTATATCATATAATATTATGGCATATCAGAGCAATAGCTTAGTGTGGAGACTTTCTCTAGCTCTTTTTGCACTACACCTCTACCCCGATATAAGGCTGTCCTTGGGAGCCAAAAAATCTTACCGCGTTATAGGTGAAACCTCGTTATATCGAACTTGCTTTGATCAGCGAGAGCACGCAACCCTGCCCCCCTGGAGCGCTGCTTTACCGCATTATATCAGAATTCGTGTTATATTGGGTCGTGTTATATCAGGGTAGAGGTGTATTCTAATTTTGGTTCTAAACATGTGCAAAGCTAAAATCAGAATCAAGCCCTGTGAATGAAAAAATTCTAAGTCTCTGATCACTGAACTGGAGAATCTGAAAGCTCTCTTGCTCTCAGAGAATTCAGTAAAAAAAGGTTATACTTCAGAAACTAGAAAACATGGAAAATAAAGTTCTGAGCTGCTTTAGGAAGTAAGGAGCCTTCTCACTTTCCAGTGACTGCAATGGGTGCTAGGGCTGATTGCTGCTCAAACACATGCTCAGAGCATTGCAAGTTAATTATTTGTAACAAGCAGTTTAACTAGCTGTAGGTCTGGACTACAGGATCCACACAGTCTCACATCCTGTGATTCTTTCCCTATCCCAGGACCATCCCTCTTAAATGCCCCCTGAATTCACCCTGCACAGTTCCATCTCAGAGCTCAACTGCTGGAGAGGATCTCGACTTCGCCTCCACACTGCAGACAAATTTTTTTTTACAGCAGGCTGTTGAACATAATCACACTTTAACCTTCATTTTCCTCTCATGCTTACTCCTCAGTTTTTTAGAGTAGGTCATAAACAAGTGCCACTGAAATACTGCTTTAAGCTGTTTAATTGTGATTTTTTATGGGTCATTGTGTTTTTTAAATCTGCCATGAACAAAGACTTAAAAATGCTCTTTAAAATAAATCTGTTCTTTCTAACTTAGTAATCAGTGAAAGAGCTAACCAGAGAGAAGGGAGGGGAAGGCAACTAAGGAGAAATAACAGACATAGAAATACTTTGCATGGCACAAAACACTTGACTGAGAACACAAGGGACTGACTCTTGGATATTTTCCAAAATACAGAGGCGAGGTTACTGTCGTTCTAACAAAGAGAGGACTTTGAGATAGTCCTGTCAAGAAGCTAGAAAGAATTCCTAAGGTGCTGTTATGCACCTTCAATCATTTAATCTCCAAGGCAGAGATTTCATAAGAAAGAAGTCCCTTGATATTACTAGGCACCTCCAGGACTTTTTGTTCCATGGAAAGCCTTTCGAGTGGCTGGAATGAAACCTCATCTTTTCAGCTGATTAAAACTTAACACTGAAGAAATTTTACATCAGAATGACATTCAAAATTGCCACTCAAAGTGATATTACAATGTGAAAAATAGGTTTATTACATTTATGTCATTAGTTCTTCAAGATTTTCTGCATTCAGCCTATAGAACAACAATTTTTCATTTACATATATCTTGTAAACCCATGCATTTATCCAGAATATCAAACAGTTTTTTTTTTAACCACAGCTCTTAATTACTAAATGTGTTTATTTTAATATATTGGTATGCATATTAACCCTTCTTAATGTTCTCCTCTCCACCCCTGTTGTATTACGCTTCTAAAGGTTGTGCAACAAGGAAAAGATAGCAAAAGAGAAAAAAAGGGTGGAGATTTCTTTTCATTTTATCAATTTATCACCAGTTCTAAAAAGCAGGTGTTTGGCAAGCATCCTTGATTTGTGAAGAGCATCACTGATTTCCACATTTCTCAGTGTACAAAGCAAAATGTCATTATTTCACAATGTGAAAAAAGTCCTGTTCATAGGGAAGAGGAAGATTTTTTCCCCCTCTGTGAACACTTAGGAGCCAATATAATCCGGTGTGGGTCTCCTGTTGTCCATGCTCAATACAGGTATGTTCTATAAGCAATTTTTGCCTATTTATCTTAAGTAATATGATTTGACAGATTGCAGTAATCTACTTTGCATTATGTTAAGTATATGGTAGTATTTCGAATAAGAGTTTGCATTATAATCAGGAAATGTCAGGATTTGCCATTTTGCAATTTACAGCCCGCTGGACCTTGCAAAGCTTTGAACAGTTCAATGAGTTCAAGGGCACCCTAGCTTATCTCATACACATGCACCGCTTTTTAAAAATATTCAATAACTCACCGGTCACATAGGTTTAGTTACAGAGAAGATTTGTCTTAGGTTTGTTAATTTATGATTACATATTCATTTTCCATGTATGAAATAAAGAAAACTATATTACATTAGTGTTCAATGTCTGGCTCTGATTAATAGAGAGAAAAAGCCTGGCACTACGATGATTAAAGTTGTCTTCTCATTCTCGATCATCCTATTGCACCTAACCTGTATATTGAAGAAAACTCAGACCAATGGTAGTGTATGCTGTTACTGACTCGCTTTACTATTCCCAGGGCATAGGTGGTAAGATAGTCCCAGGCTCTAGCTTAGACGGGAGCACAGGGATCCCAGCAAGTGTGCTCTTAGTGAGAAGAGTCATAAAATGTAATAGGAATGGAACTCAGAGTTCTATAGAAGTTATTCCAAAAGTATATAGAATGTAATAGAGAAATATATCTTGACTATCAAATTTTTCAACCAACCTGTGATATTTAGTAAAGATTTTATTCCTGCTATAGATTTCTATATATCAATAATTCTATAAAAAAAAAGTGATCCCCTTCATATATAGGATTTTTTACCACAAGGAAATAATTTAAGCAAATAGCAACAAGAGGTTCCTGGATTACTCTTTTTCTAGTCCTGGGCTTTCTATATATGTCACTTCCGCCTGGTCTCTGACTGGACCCACCATATTTATGCAGGCTCTGCCCATGTTTACCATTCAATATGTGGAGAGTGCAGTTCCCACATGTTGGATCAGCCATAACCCCTCTCTTCAGGCTTCCAGTGAAGAATTTCTGTGTGTCAATAGGGGTGAATATTCTCATTGATCCCCCCTCCTCCTGATCCTTCTACCGTAACCTATAAGGAGAGATGCTACCCTGGAACACAAGGAAAAATAATTAGTGTGGGTGGGTGAGACTGGAGGTGGGAGAGTGGGTGATAGTAGGGGATTAGTGCCTGAGGGACTTAAAGTACTCTAACCACATCCACTGCAAGGAGTCACTGTGGTACACTCATCCATTTTAAACTACTTGGTGGTTTTCCAGGTGTATCATATGCTAAGAGACAAGCAGTGCAGGTGCTCCAGCTGCTAGGCTATAGGTAATAGCACCTGATAGGTGTCCAGTGAGCACTTATGTGAATGGCTAGAAAAGAAAAAAAAATCTCAGGGTAGCATAAAGTAAAGAGTACAAAAACCTTATGTGCAATGGCTTAAACAGTTTTAATAAAAGACAAACACATTTAATCCTAGCTCATGGGTACAGGGCTAACCTTGGCCTATGGGGTTAGTTGGGGTGCCTCTTCTAGTACCTCTTATTGGACTGATTGAACATTGCCCTCTGTTATCAGTGGTCTTGTTGGAGATCCCACTGTTTTATCCTGCTGTTGTTCAGGTATAGCAGTTGCCGCTCTCTTGAGGTCACTCCCTCTAAACGTCCTTCCACATCAAGCTCCCAGACTGCCTACTTCACTGCTCACACACACCAGTCCTCTGTCTCCCTGTGCCTAATGCTCTCTGTCTCCAGAAAGACACATCCTTGCCTTGGTCACTGCAGTTAACACAATGCCTCTCTGTCGTCTTATTCTCTGCTCCACCCAGAATATCCTGATGTTCAAACATTTTCTTCCAGTTCATTCTATGGAGGGGATGGGTGTGGGGGTGGGAAACCTATTGATAATCCAACAGCTTCATTATAGCCCTGCTCTGTATGGCTGAGGGTAGTGAGTGAATGACTAGCTGGTTGAGAAATACAATGGGATTTAGATTCTAAAAGTTATAGGTACCATAAAAAGAATATAGAGAGTGAATAACTGGAAGGGAGGGAGAAGGAAAGAGGAGACTGCATGAGTGAGTGGGATGGGTTGAGTGAGTGCATCAAGGTTAGCAGGAGCAGGCAATATCAGAAAATATGATAGAAATGTTTTTTCTATTCAATTTTATCTTAAAAATAAATTATCTCTATTCAAAGGGAGAGTCAGCCTCCAGCTGGGGAAAAATGGTTCCTCTTGCAACCTAGGAAAACAAGTCCCTCATGATGACTCTGTTACCATGACACCTACTAGAAATTAGCTAAGCAACAATAGCTCGACTGAGCACCTGGAATGGAGTGGTCAGTAACTATATATTAAAAATGGATAGAAAGGGCTATATATGTAATACCACAATTACATCTTTTTTCCCCAAGGCACTTGACCAGTTAGATGGGAAAAAAATCAGATCAAGAATTATAAATAAATGAGAGCTCTGAGTCAGGAAAGACTTAAGGAAAGTTGGTGCTAATAGCGGGAAAGCTTTTATAGCAGGGGCGGTGTCTGGTGGTCTCAAATAGTGGGATTACTGTTCCATGGGAATGGCACTGGGCCTCCAGTGACCTTTGGTCACCCCACTTTGATCATTCTCCTCCACGCAGCTCACCAGGGTAAGGCCCCTGGCATGTCTGGCCGGTTTGTTTACCTGCCACATCCGCAGGTTCGTCCAATCGCGGCTCCCACTGGCCGTGGTTCGCTGTCCCAGGCCAATGGGGGCTGCGGGAAGCGGCTCGGGCTGAGGGATGTGCTTGCCGCCACTTCCCACCGCCCCCATTGGCCTGGAGCAGTGAACCGCGGCCAGTGGGAGTTGCGATCAGCCGAACCTGCAGACGTGGCAGGTAAACAAACAAGCCCAGCCCGCTAGGGGGCTTAACCTGGTGAGCCATGTGCCAGAGATTGCCGATCCCTGATATATAGCCATGACAAATTCTTTAAAAGTGCAAGGAAAGTCGCATAAGTATCCTAAAATCAAGCACACATATATGCTGCATGGTAAACTGTACCCATATTTTGGTTGTAAGCAACCCCATGCCCAAGTACCTGCAAAATCAATTGCCAAAACTGGAAATAATCAGTAGGTGAAGGAACTGTACAAGTGTAGTGTATCATACAAGGTGAGCGAGTATGCAGACCCTTTCCAGATGTCTTAGATGCATCATGTTACACCCTTTGGAGTCCCTTTAAATGAGGGTCAGTAGAGCAGAATCTTCATGATGTTTCAAAGGGACACAGCAAGGAGGGGCAAATTCCATCCCATGCTTCCACTGTTGGCTGCAGCTTTATTAAAATTTGGCTCCATATGTGTTACAATATATAGGCATAGTAGAGTCTGTTAATAAGGAAAGAGTGACAGCCTCTAAACTCAGGATTTTATTGCCTTTGCCACTTTGTCATTTCCTTAATATTGCATGGGGGGTTTTATATTTCATTACTCTTTTATTAATAACAGCGTAAGAAGCTTCAAGACAGAAAGAAAAATAAAAGGAGAAAAGCAAGGAAATTACTTGTGATACATAGTAATCCATATTGTGTGTAGTAAAAATTCCATCTGTTACTGATGACATACACCAGGAAACCAGTCAATGCTCAAAATAGGTATGTTTTAATTGATATATAATATGATGCCTACCTAGAGAAAAATTATGGCTGTACCATGTTTATCAATTATATATATTTTAAAAGTTTAAATGACTTGGAACCATCAAGTTCTGTACTTAGTTGGAGATAGGCAAACATTTTAGTCAAATAGTAAATGAACCACAAAAAGCAGTTGGGGGAAATTAAACTATTTGCAAATTTGGGTCTGTTCGGTGAATAGTTTTGCCTGATTAAAAAAAATTGCAAAAAAATTTTGAAAAAGTTTAAACAGTTCGTTCTGACATGTTCATAATGAACCTTTTCTACGTCTCATTTGAAACAAAACATTTCATTCGAAAATATCATTTTGAATCAATGTTTCATTTAAACAATGTAATTTCCAAACCATGTTTGAAATGTTTCATTCAAAATGAATATATATATTTTTTTTTTGGTGGGCGGAAGGTGGGCATTTTGGCAAGAAAAAAAATCAGATGAAACAATCTAATTTCTTTTCAGATTTGTCTTTGTCAGCAGAAATTACAAATTTATTTTTCACTCTGCTCCATATAGAATATATATAAATACATCTTTCTTACTACTGCTATCCTTATCCTTCCTCTCAACATTCTCCTGAAGCCCTCCCATTACCTTTGTTTGGCTCTGTCTGGACATTTGAATTTGTGTGACCTAATTTAACCACAACTCAGCACTTACACTATACAGCTTTATAAACTTGGCTGAGTTACCTATGTTTATATTAACCCAAGAAATCAGTAAATATCTTTTATGCCAATGCCAGGTTTAAACTTTCACCCTTCAGACATTTTCCCGCAGGTTATATTTTTTTCACAGCAGGAAAAACACACGTTTAAGGTCTCTCTTCACTTAGCAATGACTAAATAGTGTTTGCTTTGTCATTCAATAAAAAAATTAAAAGATCTTTTAGCAGAAAGCAAGCATTGGAATATCAGAAAGTTTGGAGTGTTTGGAAGAAAAAAAAGCTGTGATAGTACAAGCTGTTTTGCCACCTTAGCTGTAATGAGCTTCCTTAAAAAAATGTGTCCAAGCTTGAAAGATTTTGCCATTTCTAGTAGAATTACTTATTAGATCAGAGGTGACCAACCTGTAGCTCCGGAGCCACATATGGCTCATCAGAAGTTAATATGCGGCTCCTTGTATAGGTGCCAACTCTGGGGCTGGAGCTACAGGTACCAACTTTCCAATGTGCCGAGGGGTGCTCACTGCTCAATCCCTGGCTCTGCCACAGGCTGTGCCCCCACTCCACCCCTTCACCTCCCCTGAACCTGCGGAGCACTCGCTCCTCCCCCTCCCAGCCTTCTGCATGCCATAAAACAGCTGATCAGGAGGTGCAGGGAGGGAGGGGGAGGTGCTGATCAGCAGGGCTGCTGGTGGGCAGTAGGCTCTGGGAGCAGGGGGATGGGAGGAGCTGATGGGGGGCTGCTGACGTATTACTGTGGCTCTTTGGCAATGTACATTGGTAAATTCTGACTCCTTCTCAGGCTCATGTTGGCCACCCCTGTATTAGATAGCAAGACAATTTTGCTGTAAGTGGTAGATCTTTTCAAACTGGTAACATTTTTGAAGTTCACGCATTTCACTTATAGCTGACTAGACCAGCGCCTACTATAATGTTACCTGTATATTCACAGAGGAGGTGTTATTTAATACATGCTTATTTTTAAGCATATCAAGAGACCCATTGAATTTAATGTTAAAATGATGCATGTGCCGGAGTACCTTCCTGAATCAACTCCAAAATACCATGTACATCTGCAAGATGATGCAAGTTCTTTATTTTCTAACAGCTGTTGCCTCCATCGGCCTCTAAAATCTCTTTATAAAAATTCATTTTCTCAGTAAAGCAAGTCAGTCTTTGAAAAAAAGAGGTAAGTCTAATGGAATATTAACATCAATCTTAAAAGAGAAAGCCCAGTGTGAAAGCAAGCATTTCAAGGACTGCACAATCCTATAAGCAAGGAAAGAAGTACTGCTCAGTGAGAATGGTGTTTACCTAAACCTCACTAACTCTTTTGTTCACATCTCTAGCATCTTCTAGCCATGGTGGAATTGATCTGCTTATTCAAAGACATTTCATAAAACTATCTTGAAGTTAAAAGTAAAGAATATGTTGTTTCTCCTGCATTTATGTCAAGAGGAAAATTTAGGGAAAATAAATCTTTCCCATGGTAGACTCCTAGATCAAAGTTGATTCATGATTTGAGACAAGTTATAATGTATTTCTATTTTAGAATATTTTATGAAAAACAGTGGCCATTGCTCATTGCCTTAACTATTATATTCTGGTGAAAGCCATTGGGAAATTGTCAAGTCATAACCATTCCAAATTATGACATTGTTTAATTTTCTGCTAGGAAGAATAGGAAAAGGGCTTGTTTGCTCCAATAGTAATCACAGTATAAATTCAATAGGAAATTTGTCTACTGATGCTGCAAGCATACTACAAACTCATCAGCCAACAGAAAGGGAGGCAATAAAAATGCATTTCATTAGTTCAACACCCCTACAGCACAAAACAAGTAAACATTTTCTGTCTTTCCGACAGCAGCATCTAATGGAGCCTTAAAATACACATGTTAACACTCTGAATCCTTAAAGTTGCTAAGCGCTTGGCAGCATGTTATTAGCTGTATGCTGCCTGGAAGTGTTGCTCATCTGATTTCCTCCACCCACCCAACCAATGCAAACAGCCTTAGCAAGAGATGAGAATATTTTTTTTTCTATTGCCCTTTTGTAGCATCAATGCAGCAAGGAGATATGCATGCGAGTTATGAAAGGATAATGGAAAAAATGATATAGTAATAAATGTCATGTTTTTAGTATTTCTTTTTCCATGATTTATTGTTATAGATATGACTAAATGTTTATATTTTACAAGTGTATCTTTATTTTTATTTCCTCTCTAAGGAGTTTATTTCCTCAGCACCTGGCAACTCCATCTCTTTGTCAATTTCTGCTAACAGTTCAATATATATTGCTTTTTCTGTGCTTTAAACGTTGTGAAGTTAGCACAATGGTCACAAAAAACCTGCCAATGAAATGATGTCCCATATCGATGGACATAGCTTCTGGTATAGGGTAAGAATAATAGGAGAGTAGATAGTTTTAGATTTCTACACTTGCTATTTTGCTCTAAATTCTGAGATCACCACCATAAAAGATCTATACAGACACAAAACTGCAATTTTTTTCTCTTGCAAGGTACATTAAAGGGAGCTTCATATGTTTTTCAAACATTTAAGGTGGAGACGCAAGATAAAATTTGAGAATGTGTTATCCAGAAGCATCAGTTGAAAACTGTTTGGCTACACAAAAGGCTGTCGATTAATCACAGTTAACTCACGCGATTAACTCAAAAAAAAATAATCGCAATTAATCACAGTTTTAATCACACTGTTAATAGAATACTGATTGAAATTTATTACATATTTTGAATGTTTTTATACATTTTCATATATATTATAGTGTGTTGTAATTGAAATCAAAGTGTATATTATTTTTATCACAAATATTTGCACTGTAAAAATTATAAAATAAATAGTATTTTTCAATTCATCTCATACAAGTACTGTAGTGCAATCTCTGTCGTGAAAGTGAAACTTACAAATGTAGATTTTTTTTTCTTACATAACTGCACTCAAAAACAAAACAACATAAAACTTCAGAGCCTACAAGGACACTCAGTCCTACTTCTTGTTCAGCCAATTGCTAGACAAATAAGTTTGTTTACATTTACAGGAGATAATGCTGCCCTATTCTTATTTACAAGTCACCAGAAAGTGAGAACAGGTATTTGCATGGTACTTTTGTAGCTGGCATTGCAAGGTATTTACGTGCCAGATATGCTAAAAATTTGTACGCCCATTCAGGCTTTGAACAACATTCCAGAGGACATGCTTCCATGCTGATGACGCTTGTTAAAAAAATAATGCATACATTAAATTTGTTGCTGAACTCCTTGGGTTTCCCTGTTCAAAACACAAAGATACCAATATGAGATTTCTAAAGATAGCTATAGAACTCGACCCAAGGTTTAAGAATATGAAGTGCCTTCCAAAATCTGAGAGGGATGAGGTGTGGAGCATGCTTTCAGAAGTCTTAAAAGAGAAACATTCCAATGAGGAAACTACAGAACCCGAACCACCAAAAAAGAAAATCAACCTTCTGCTGGTGGTAGCTGACTTAGCTAATGAAAATGAACATGTGTCAGTCTGCACTGCTTTGGATGGTTATCACGGAGAATCTGTCATCAGCATGGATGCATGTCCCTGGAATGGTGGTTGAAGCTTGAAGGGACATGAATCTTTAGCAAACCTGGCACATAAATATCTTGTGACACCAGTTACAACAATGCCATTAGAATGCCCGTTCTCACTTTCAGGTGACATTGTAAACAAGAAACAGGCAGCATTATCTCCTGCAGATGTAAACAGACTTGTTTGTCTGAGCGATTGGCTGAACAAGAAATAGGACTGAGTGGACTTGCAGGATGTAAAAATTTTACATTTTTTTTTACATAACTGCATTCAAAAAAACAATCTACATTTGTAAGTTCAACTTTCATGATAAAGATTTTTCACTACCGTAATTGTATTAGGTGAATTGAAAAATACTATTTCTTTTGGTTTTTTTACAGCATAAATACTTGTAATCAAAAATATAAAGTGAGCACTATACATTTTGTATTGTCTGTTGTAATTGAAATCAATACATTTGAAAATGTAGAAAACATCCAAAATATTTAAATAAATTATATTCTACTATTGTTTAACAGTGTGATTAATCATAATTAATTTTTTTTAAATCGCTTGACAGCCCTACTATATAATAATATGATGCTGATGCAAAAAAGACTAATATCATTCTTGAGTGCATTAACAGAAGTGTTGTACGTAAGACATGGAGGTAATTGTCCCACTCTACTCAGCACCATATTTTAGGAAAGATGTAGACAAATTGGAAAGAGTGCAGATGAGAGCAACAAAGATAATATAGTTAGAAAACTTGATTTATAAAAATCGGGCATGTTTAGTCTTGAGAAGAGAAGACTGAGTAGGGACCTGAAAACAGTCTTCAAATAGTTTATAGGCTGTTATAAAAAGGTCAGTGATCAATTGTTCTCCATGTCCACTAATGGTAGCACAAGAAGTAACGGGTTTAATCTGCAGCAAGGGAGATTTAGGTTAGATATTAAGGAAAAGCTTGCTAACTATAAAAATCATTCAATAGTGCACTAGGCTTCCTGGGGCATGAGGAATCCCCATCACTAGAGGTTTTTAAGAACAGGGATGTGCTGGCCACAGCTTCCCACAGCGAACTACAGCCACTGGGAGCTGCGGGGGGTTGTGTCAATGTCAGCAAACTGTCTCACTGCCCACAATCAGGTTATCTGATGGGCCGCATGCGGCCCACGGGGCACAGTTTGCCCACTGCTGGGCCAGACAAATACCTGTCAGGGATGGTCTAGATTTACTTGATTCTGCCTCAGCACAGGGGCTGGAGATCCTTCAAAGTCCCTTCGAGACCTTAGATTTTATAAGCAAATAATTTTATTTCAGCAATAGATTTATTTGGCATGGTTACAAATAATAATCCGTCATTATTAATATGAATGCTGGCAGCTTGGCACGATAACTTTTGTATGTTTCTTTTTTTCCTTTAATTTTATTACCACTTAAATTCTTGTAAAGTGGTAGCTGAAACAAATTAATAATTAGTTGTATAACACTGGTCTACAATTTTTGAGAAGTCGTCTGCTTCAGAGATAAAATGTGCTATTTATTATGTATTTTGATGTGCTGAATTCAAATATGACAATTAAAACAACTGATTGGCTACTGTTTCTAAGATATTTAAGTTTTTACATTTTATGTCTATGTATATTGTGTAGATAGTAGAGTTTTAATCATAAATTGTAAACCTAGGTCTTTTCATGTGTTTATGGTTGCTTTACATGATAATATTTCACCTGTCCTGTTTATGTAACACTTTAAAAATCAGCAAAAGGGTTATATAAACAAAATTTATTATGAAACAAAAGGCAAAAAAACTATTATGTACATAGTTTAGTCCTATTCAGTGTCTACTCGGCGCTTCTTGGCTTGTCTCTTGTATTCATGAAATGGAACATCTCTTGTCACTGTCCAGCAATAGTCTGAAAGCATTGATGGGCTCCATTTGCCTTGATAGCGTTTCTTCATTGTTGCAATGTCCTGGTGAAATCGCTCGCTGCTCACTGCTCCGCAGTTCGGTGGAAAAAAATCTAGATGAGAGTGCAAAAAATGTATCTTTAGTGACATGTTGCAACCAAGGCTTTTGTATGCCTTGAGGAGGTTTTCCACCAACAACATATAGGTGTCTGCCTTGTTATTTCCGAGAAAATTTATTGCCACTAACTGGAAACCCTAACATCACCTGCCAGGACATTCCACTGCTGTAGTCTGGAGCCCAACAGCTCTGCCTTACTCTTGGGTAGTTCCAAATCCCTGACAAGGTCATTCAGTTCACCTTGTGTTATGAGGTATGGTTCAAAGGAGGAGGATGGGAGAAAATGTGGGTCCTGTGACATTGATGGTTCAGGACCAGAAGTTTCATCCTCTTCCTCTTCTGACTCAAGTGAGAATGATTCTGGTGCATCAGGAACCAGCAGTCCTTCTCCATGGGGTACTGGGCATGTAGCTGATGGAATGTTTGGATAATGCACAGTCCACTTCTTCTTCTTTGACACACCTTTCCCAACTGGAGAGCACCATGCAGAAGTAACAATTGCTGGTATGATCTTTTGGCTCTCTCCAAATCATTGGCACTGCAAAAGGCATAGATTTCCTTTTCCTGTTCAACCACTGGCGAAGATTTGTTGCGCAAGTGTTGCAGCATATGTGTGGGGCCCACCTCTTGTCCTGATCTCCAATTTTGCAGCCAAAATAAAGGTGATAGGCTTTCTTAACCATAGTGGTTATACTGCGCTTTTGTGATGCAAAAGTCACTTCACCACAAACATAGCAGAAGTTATCTGCAGTGTTCACACAAGTACAAGGCATCTCTGCTCTCTTTGGCTAAACAGAAATGTGTCCCTTTGCAAAATCAAACACTGACAAATAAGAGAGCACGACACTGTATGATTTCTAGAGCTGATATAGGGCAATTTGTTCAGCAGAGTGATGTAAGCTTCGTTATGATTGCATCATCCATGACTTCTAGGAATAACATGGTGCAATTCATATCATGTATGACCCAATACCAGCTTCAGATTGCATCATTCATTGTTTTGCCTAAAAAGCAAGTACTGTCCAAACCCAGTCATAGATTTATTCATAGATCCAGTCAAAGATGTATTTTAGTCATTTCTGGTTTAAATTGAGATCCCTTCCCTTTATAACTCACTTATCCTCCACCATTCCCAAGTCAAGGGTCTTATATACTGACCCAATAGCATATCTTGAAAACTAGAGCCAATCAACAATTTTAAGCATCATTTTCATTCTCATTGACCCAGAATTAGTAAAGTTTGACTACATTTATTTCAGAAACATTTTGGCTGTAGAGCAGTGTAATCAAAGCTCTAGAAAATGGATTTTAAATGGGAAAGTCAAAAAAGCATTTGAAGTTGCTGCTTCAGTGCTCAGAATTTTCAAGGTAATATGTGACCAGTAAAGTTATTTATATATCAAGAAATATCTAGTTAGGAAAATATAGTGACATATCCTCTATAGTCCAAAAATGTTTATTGGGCAATCACAAATTTGATGCAAGATCCTTTGCAGTCTTTTGAGCTACTTTAGTGGTGTAAGTATGGCGAAATCTCCAGATAGCATGAGGGAGCTTAGCTGGCTCTCTGCTTCCCCTCTCAAAACCTTTGACATAGGGAATATGTTGGGGGTGTTGCTGGAACTCTGCTGCATGCTGCAAATCCCTAATCAGCATGATCACCTCTTCAGGGCTGTTACTAGTCCGCAGAAGATAGAGAATCTTGAAGGCTGCTCTAACTTTCACCAGGTACCAAACAAATCCCCAGCAGTTCTGGGAATGGAAAGCACAGAGGTGGTGTGAAGCCACTTTGCTTCCTGCCTCCTCCTCAGGCCCTTCAATAAGAACAAATTTTTTGGATCCTAAGAGCAAGGCAAGTCATCCACACAAGTCCCATTGAATTCTCAGGGTTTTTCTAAATGAACAGTTATTCTGCAGCAAGCTGGGGTGTAAGTCTCCAGAGCACTAATATGACATGAACTAATTGTCTATGTAGTTACAGATAACTTGCACTAAAAGTTCATAGACTCATAGCATTTAAAGCCAGAATGGACTATCACGATCATCCAAGTCTGACCTCCTACATATTGATGGCCACAGAACGTCATCCACCCACTCCTAAAACAGGCTTATGACCTCTGGATGTGTTACTGACATCCTCAAATCTTGATTTAAATGCTACAAGTTACAGAGAATGAACCATTTACTCTAGTTCAAACCAGCATGTATTTCATGCCCGAAGGTGCAGAAGAAAGTGAAAACATCCAGCATCTCTGCCAATCTGACTGGGGAAAAATTTCCGCCTGATCCCAAATATGGCAATCAGCTAGACCCGAGCATGTCGACAAGATCAACCACCCAGACTCCAGTTAAAGAATTATTTGTACTGACTCAGAGCCCTCCCCCTCTAGTGTCCCATCTCTAGCCATTGGAGATATTTGCAGTCATGGATGGGCCATACACCATTGTGGCAACCTCATTATACCAATCCCTTAATAAACTAAGACCTCAAACAAGTTAGTTTTTCTGCCCCCACTGCTCCCCTGGGAAGGCTGTTCCAGAACTTCACTCTTCTGTTAGTTAGAATCCTTCATCTTGTTGATGGCCATTTGTTCTTGTTCCATCCTTGACCCTTAACTTAAATAACTCCTCTCCCTCCCTAGTGTTTATCACACTATATTTATAAAGAGCAACTATGTCTCCCTACAGTCTTGATTTTGTTAGGCTAAACAAGTCAACCTCTTAACATCTCTTTTCTTAAGGCAGGTTCTCTATTCCTCTGATCATCCTAATAGCCCTTCCTACACCTGTTCCAGTATGAATTTATCTTTCTTGAACATGGGACTCCATAATTGCACACTGTGTTCAAGATGAGGTTTCACCAATGCCTTGCACAATGGTAATAACAGGTCCCTATCTCTTTGGAAATACCTCCTCTAATGCATCCTAGGATTTCATTAGCCTTTTTCATGGCTGCATCACATCGGCAGCTCATAGTCATCCTGTGATTGATCAATACACCCAGGTCATTCTCCTCTGTCACTTCCAACGGAAAGTCCCCAACTTAAGCAAAAACTGTAATCGTTAGTCCCTGAGTGTATGACCTTGCACTTTGTGCGGCTACATTTCTATTACTTCAGTTTTCAAGGTTGTCCCAATTGTCTCAAATGATATTCCATTCCTCCTCCATATTGGTAAAACCTCCCAAGTTGCGTCATCAATAAATTTTATTAGCACACTTCCACTTTTTGTGCTAAATTCATTAATGAAAATGTTAAATAAGAGTGGTCCCAAGATTAATCCTTGAGGAATTCCACTAGAAACCTCCCTCCTGCCTAACAATTCACCTTTCAGTATAACTCATGGTCATCTCCCATTTAACCAGTCCTCACCCACTTTTCAATTCTCGTATTAATCCCCATCTCCAATTTAATTAATAATTTTCCACATGGAACTGTATCAAATACTTTACTGAAAACCAGGTACAGTAGATCTACTGTATTTCTTTTGTCTAGAAAATGGGTTATCTTTTCCAAGAAAGATCACATTGGTCTGGCATGTTCTACCTTTTGTATAACCATGTTGCATTTTATCCCAATTACCATTTACCTCTATATCTTGAACAACTTTCTCTTTTAAAATTTGCTCTAAGACCTTGCATATAATTGAGGTCAAACTAATGGTTCTGTAATTTCTTGTATCTGTTTTTTTTCCTTTTTGAAATATAGGTACCAATTTGCAATTCTCCAGTCATAGGGTTCAATTCTTGAGTTTACATGTTCATTAAAAATCCTTACTATAGGGCATGCAATTTCATGAGGCGATATTCTTAGATGGAGATTATGGAGATTATCCAGGCTCTCCAATTAGGTCCTATTAAGATGTTTGAGTTTGGCTTCCACCTCTGATGTGGTATTTTCTGCTTCCATATCCTTGTTCCCGTTATCCACCCAGCCACTGCCCCAAAGCTGCTCATTACCCTTATTAAAAATCGAGGCATTGGTGTATTGTATTCCTGTTTGGGAAATTTTAGTGACTAGTAGCACGGTGCACAGGGACAGTTATTGCACCATAGTCTAGTGCACTATGGATTTACACCCTATCTTGCTGTGTACTAGCTGTTTGTTTAGATAAGCCCTCAGTGTCATGCATGCAGAGATTTCAGAATCAGGCCCTGGGTTTCTTAATGTCACCACTATTTATCTTTGCAATTAGAAAAAAAAAAGACAAAATTCAAAAAACTCTGGGCCAGATTTTGATCTCAATTAAATTAGTGTAAAATGTGGAGTAACTCCACTGTTGTTACTCTGGAATTACATCTGTCTAAGTGAGATCAGAATTGTTCCTAATGTTTATACATGTTTATTTTCATATAAAGTCAACTGAAAGGGGGAAAAAAAGTAATCATTTGGGGGAATGACACTCAAAGAAAACCTGTGGGACCTTTTTCCCCACTGCCTTGTACCTTTGTTTGTGACATACCCACTTAGTTTAATGCACTCCTGGAAGGTGCTCAAACACTATGGTGAGGAGTATGCTGTAAGAACCTACATGGAATAGACTAGTGATTTGCATCTGTGCAAAATGAGCAGTATATAAATATTTTGAATTAGGAGCTATCTACGCCTACTTGGCACTCATTCAGAACAAATGTAAGCCTCAAAACAAAGGAGAAAGTGATGAAGAATCAAACCCTGGATATCCTATCATGAGTGGCTTACAGCATTTTGTATAAATACTGCATAAAAGATGCTGTATGATTCTAAACCATACTTTAGTAACATTATATTTCATATTTTCTTTAATGTAGCCATTACTGTTTGATGAGGCAAGCTCTTTGGTTGATAGTGAAACAGACTTTTTTGGCGGGGAAGTGATTCAGTAAGCTTAAGACTATTACCACTTTAATAACCACATTCCATTCTCAGGAAAATGTTTTGCTTTCTCGGCAGTTTCAGCAGAGAGTTGGCATGTTTTCTTTTGCTTTGTAACCATAAAGACAATGTCAACTTGCGGTATGATTGGCCCAATAAAAGCAACTCTTAGTTATTATCTTTGGAATGCTTAAAGTGTTTTACGCTGCAAAGCATCATTCTGTGAGATGCCAGTGGAATGATAACATACTTAGGCCACCTCTCCTATGATAACTACTAGTGGATAGTATAAATCTGTGGAGACCAGCTTTTAATACTAGGCCAGATCTTGCCCCCGTTGAGGACAAGGAATGAAAAACCTCAGTGATTTCAATAAGAGCAGGATTGAACCCAAAATGTGCACCTGGCCAGTGCTTAATTTGTGCCAGTGCTGAGCACTGGCATCTCTAGGCTTGGCAATTTATAGCCCTGGCACCTCTGGGCTTGCTGCATGAGTTTTGAATGTAAAAAAAGTTGCTTGAACCCCAGCATATCTTTCATTACAAATTAAGCAGTGCACCTGGCAAATATTAATACTCATTGTAAATTTCACTTTTACTTGTAGTGGCTGTATGTTGAGAATTCAATCCAGAACAGCATTACTCAAACTTCTGGAACAAACAGTCCCAGGAAGGCTGCAGATACAAATTCATCAGCTATCATTCTGATATATAAATAAGTTTAGCCCTATGGAACAGGGTGGGCTGGCTAGTTCCAGGCCAGCCCTATTTCATTAGACCTCCTCCGCCACACCTGTGCTGGGTATAGCACTTGAAAAGGGATGATGCCTAACCATTTGCAGCTGGCTGTGGAGAAAAGCAGTTGAACTAATGCCTGTGGCGGGTCCTAAGCATTGGCACTGATTTCCCCCCCCCCCCCCGGGGCCCCCCCCCCCCCCCTTCCCTTCCCCCCCCGCCCCACCCACCTGCTGCTCTCCACCCTCCCCCAGCCACAAAACAGCTGATTGGCAGGGCCCCGCTGAAGATCTGTGGCTGGTGGGTGCTAAGCACCCACTATTTTTTTTCTGTGGGTGCTCCAGTCATGGAGCACCCACAGAGTCAGCACCCATGGTCCTGAGCAAAGTTCCAGGCATGGGATCAGTGTTCCACAAGAGAAAAAGGGAGCTCAAGAGAAGTTCACAAGTGATGAGGGCTGAAAAAATATTTTAATGCTTCAAAATTACAATCAAAATTAAAGTTTTGGTGTTCTACTGAGGGGTCCAGGGAACAGCCCTGGGACCTGCTGCTCTGTGAGAGTAGAGTGAAATTTAGTTTTGTTTGGACAAACTTTGCTGCTGGCCCAGCAGACAGCTGTGCAAAGGGAATTTTGAATGGATCAGTTGGGAGAAGCCAGCTGGAGGCATGAACAGTTAGATTTGAATAGTCTGGATGGGGATTGAGTAAGTGACCTGGCCAGAGAAGAAAGCCACAGAAGGTGCAGATAGTGATGATCAATAGGAAGAGATGTTCAATGGGACGGACTGATAAATTTGTGCCCAGCCACAAGGGGGCACTGGCTGATGAGTCATTTGTGCACATGGGACTTGCTCTGAGGTCTGCCCCCTTAAGGGGGCGGGGAAGTGGGGAGCTAGCCAGCCTTGTTCTAAGAGAGGTTTTTTTGTTTGTTTTATTTTTTATATATAAATAAGACGTGTGTTTTGGCCTGGGAGAAGGGATTATCAAACTCAGCGGGGAAGGGGTCAAGTGATTCCTATAAAGTGATGAAAGATCATCTGAAGGGAGAAACTATAGGAAATAGTGTGGTTTCTGTAGCGGGCTCTGGAGTGGGTGGTGAGCATGAGTGGATATGGATACAGAAGAAAAGACCTCTGAGACCCCAAGGAAGACCCCAGGTATGGGAAAGATCAGGTTTATATGTGGAACTTATGTTGCTCTGTTATTGTGTTTGAAGAAGGCCTGAAGAGACTCTGGGCATGATTAGTCTTTCCTGGGCTGTGGAGACAAACCAGCAGCCCTATAATCGGCTACAGATATCCAAAAGAAAAAAGCCTGCTTTCACAAATCTCAGTCGCATGAGATATAGAAAACTCATGGGAAATGATATCCTCTCCAGACAAGTCCTCACCAGGTTTTCTCCAACCTCTCCAGTACCACATCCACACTATCAGCCTGATATTATGCAACCCATAGAAGTGGTTATAGTCCCCAATCTAACTTTCAAGAGTGTGACTGACATAGATTTTGATATGGAATAGCAAGGAATGTTTCCTTTTTTAGTATAAAGAGAAGCCTCAAGGGGTCCTATTTTATTGGTTTACCTTCAGAGGTAAATGGCACCAAATAAGTTTCAGATGACTGAGGAATGAACCAGTGTAATGGAGGCATGGTTAACATAGACTATGAGAGATCATAACGTGTCTTCTCATTAGTCCTTCATAGGGTGACCACATTTCCCTGTGCTGAATACAGGACACCTGGTAAAATTACTTGTATTCAAGCGAGTTCAACAGCAATCAGTCAGAACTATGCAGTACAAACATTCAAATTAACATCAAATTGACTAAGCCACTGTTAAAAAGAAATACTACGTGGTTGGATTTTTTTTATTTACCTTCTTCTCTTTAAGGTTCACATGGGGAGGGGTTTCAGAGTAACAGCCGTGTTAGTCTGTATCCGCAAAAAGAAGAACAGGAGTACTTGTGGCACCTTAGAGACTAACAAATTTATTAGAGCATAAGCTTTCGTGGACTACAGCCCACTTCTTCGGATGCATATAGAATGGAACATATAATGAGGAGATATATATACACACATACAGAGAGCATAAACAGGTGGGAGTTGTCTTACCAACTCTGAGAGGCCAATTAATTAAGAGAAAAAAAAAACAAAAACAAAAAACACGTTTGAAGTGATAATCAAGCTAGCCGAGTACAGACAGTGTGATAAGAAGTGTGAGAGTACTTACAAGGGGAGATAGAGTCAACGTTTGTAATGGCTCAGCCATTCCCAGTCCTTATTCAAACCGGAGTTGATTGTGTCTAGTTTGCATATCAATTCTAGCTCTGCAGTCTCTCTTTGGAGTCTGTTTTTGAAGTTTTTCTGTTGTAATATAGCCACCCGCAGGTCTGTCACTGAATGACCAGACAGGTTAAAGTGTTCTCCCACTGGTTTTTGAGTATTTTGATTCCTGATGTCAGATTTGTGTCCATTAATTCTTTTGCGTAGAGACTGTCCGGTTTGGCCAATGTACATGGCAGAGGGGCATTGCTGGCACATGATGGCATATATCACATTGGTAGATGTGCAGGTGAACGAGCCCCTGATGGTATGGCTGATGTGATTAGGTCCTATGATGGTGTCACTTGAATAGATATCTCCCCTTGTAAGTACTCTCACACTTCTTATCACACTGTCTGTACTCGGCTAGCTTGATTATCACTTCAAACGTGTTTTTTTTTTCTCTTAATTAATTGGCCTCTCAGAGTTGGTAAGACAACTCCCACCTGTTTATGCTCTCTGTATGTGTGTATATATATCTCCTCATTATATGTTCCATTCTATATGCATCCGAAGAAGTGGGCTGTAGTCCACGAAAGCTTATGCTCTAATAAATTTGTTAGTCTCTAAGGTGCCACAAGTACTCCTGTTCTTCTTTATGGGGAGGGGTGACACACACACACTCCCCTACACCTCCTTCCCTCTCCGTACTCCATGCCTGGCTGGGCCCCCAGGATGTACCTGCCTCTCCTGGTACCTGGCACCACGTCATCCAGAGTCAACATGGGGGTGGGCGGGGCAGGAAGAAGTTATTCAGGGTCACATTCTGCCAGGGTTCTCACCAGAATGTAGCCAGCGGCAGCCTTTCAGCACTGTGAGGGAGGGAAGGGATGGGAGCTGCTTCCAGCCTCAGGGGAGGTGATGGCAGGAGAAGGGATGACCTGGCCCATGTCTTTGCAGAGCTCATCTTTTCTCCACCTCCCCCTGCATGGCTGGAAGCAGCTTGTCCCTTTCTGCCCACAAGGCAGCTAACACCTCCAGGCAGCTGCTGCTGGCCACCTTCAAAACCAGACATCTCCTGTCCCCAGGCTACCGCAAGGGCCCAGGGAACCTGACTGCAGGGGCTTCAGCAAACCCGTCCAGAGAGGGAGGGTGCCTTGGGGATAGAGCAGCCCCACACTCCCTGCATGAAGAGGGTGATAAGCCCCTGCCTTAGGGCTGCTGTGGAGCCTGCAGGGCCAGGGTGCGAACAGGCGGGAAATCTCTTCTTCCCCACGTCACTCCAGAGCTTAGCTGAGGGGTGGAGAGGCTTCTCTGTACCAGAGCTGTGTGGGTCTTTGGGACATGCAGGGCTCAGCTTCTCCTGGCCAGCACCCTGTGCCAGAGGGTTTTGGACTTTCCTGGGGTGCCGGCCCAGCCAGAGGCAGTGGGACAAGGAAGGAGCCTGCCAGCCAGGCTGTAGGTGAGTTTAGCGCTCCAACCAGGGGCTGGTTCTCCACACAGCAATTGGAGTGGGATATGCTCCACTGGGGAAAATATGGAGGAATAGCAGGGCTGCGGGGGTGAAGGGACAAAGAAGGGAGAGGACAGCAACAATGGGATCATGTAAATGGCTGATGGTTGGACAGCAAAGGCAATACGTAACTGGCCACCGCTTGGCACCTGCCTGCTCTCACCAGCCACCGCAGCTTGCAGTATGCAGCCAGCACTGGTCAGAAATGGGACAGGGGTTGGGGCCCAGCTGGCTGAGAGCCAGCACACAGTGGGGGCTGCACTGACAGACCAGCAGGGACACACAGCTGGCCCTGCATACTGCATCTTCACCCCACCACCAGCCTTGCACACCCACTCCCATTGTCGGCCACTGGATCCCCCCCAATGCTGGTGGGCAGGCGGCTGGCAAACAGGAATCCAGCCAGCAGCAGCACCCGCCAGTGGGGGGGAGGAAGAAACAGAAAATTCAGGACAATTTGCCCATTTTTAAGAAAAAGTCAGGATACCTGCAGGAGGGCTTTAATATGGGACTGTCTCTTTAAAAATAGGACATCTGGTCACCCTACTCCTTCACCTGTGTCATCATCACAGGATGCTTTGGTATATAGAAGTGTCACAGGGTTCACTCACTGCTAGTGGCACCTTCTGCTAGCTGTCCTAGGAATTAATTCTGACAGGCATTACAGTCCCCTTCTGGCAGTGTCTTCCTTCCATGTTGTCTTGTCCTGTGGCCCTCTCACTCTAGTCCAGGGACTGCTGTCTCTTCTTCATGGCTTGGCTCAGCTCTCCTGGTATCTTTCTTCCAGTCTCGCTCCCTGTAGCCTTTGCTGATTTCATCACACAGCAGCTTAACTAGAGCCTGCTGCTATTTGGTCAAGTGCCAATGTGCCTCCCATTGCCTCTGCTGGCTCTCCAGCACCTTCCACAGCATGACCTGATTCGGTGCCTGTTATTTTTCACCCTCCCTTCTGCAGGGGCAGGAATTCAGGAGTTCAGCCTGGCTGGGTATAAGTGCCCTTTGCAAACAAAGCTTCCACATACTGTGGCTCCATCATCTCTTTGCTTCAAGTGTCATTACTATAGTGTCTTTACTCCCTTTGTACAGTTTTTTCCACAATCTCTCAACCTCCCATTGCATCAGGGACAGCCATGTACCTGTTTTCTCCACCATGTTCTCACAAGATGCGCCACACATCTGACACCTGCTCCTGGTCACTCTGGGGATTAGTTCTTAAGGTCACTGCCCCCTTCCATGGTTTGCTTGCCATTGCTTTTTCTCTCCCTCTGGTCTGCAGCCCCTCTCACTCCAGGAACCACAGAATTCTCTTCATGACTCTGCCTTTCAGCCAAGTAACTCAGTGTCCCCCCATTCCAGGGTAACAAAGTCCCTTCTCCCTAGCACTTCTAGGCAGCCTTCCTTCCATTGTCTCAGTGCCACTACCTTAGTGGCTGGTAGGGGAACCCAGGCTCATCCTCTACTCAGAGTTCTTGTCCATGGACCCTCAGCTCAACAGTTCCAGGCTTTCCTCTCTTAGCCCTCACTGCTCCTTCCCTGGTCTGCTTTTGACTACACGTGGTTCCCCTTAACCCTCTTTCCAGGAAGTGACTGCTGCCTGTTTTCCTATAATCCTGTCTGTTGCCAGCTATCTGGCTTTATATAGGCCCAGCCTGTTCCTGCGCAGCTGAACCTGATTTCAATTAGTTCTTTGCTGCCTGACTCCTCCTCCAGGTGCAGCCTGTGGAGTTAATTGGCCTGCCTGGCCATCTTAACCTCTTCCAATCCTGTGAGGAGTGGCCACTTCATCACAAGAAGGCATAGAGCAAATGTGGTATGAATGAAGGAACATACAGTGCTAGTTTTAGAAGCTTTATTTTGAGTTTGATGAATTATGACATAATGATTCCTTGACAATGTTATGTTGTGGATGTGCTGCAGATGAAAAAGAGTGTATCTATCCTTCAGCACCTGCAAAATCCCATGTGATGAATTATGTTTGGTGGTGAACAGCCTGGCAAATCTCCTGATTATTTTCACACAGAGTCAAGTATTTCTCACTGTGAGGAGTTTTCTTTCTGCTTCACGAATTAGGTTGTTTGGAATTAAGGCAATTTGTTGGCTTCCATGGTGGCAGAACTATGTTTGTGTGGGGGAGAGAATTGTCTCTGTTTGGGTTTGGCCAGTTCATCACAGAAATTCTGGGAGTACTTGAGAAACCTTGGAATATCATTTATAATTTTGACACACATCCTTCTTGCTCCTTAAAGTCATGTAGAATATTGGATCCATTATTAGCAGAGATCAGCCATGCATCGCTGCAGAAGGGCAAAGTACTTAATCTCTTAAGAAATGAATTGTTAGTGCCTCAGTGTCCCTAGATACTTGCTCGTGAACACACTTCAAGATCTCTTCAGAAATTTCAGGTGGAGCAGAATGTGGCAATTCATTTACTTAGTGGTGTTTATTGTTGGAAGTACATTACACCATTGCTCCAAGGACTGTGTAGACTTATGCTTCATTTTTGGATGCAATTCAGAATATTGTTTTTGACCAACAAAAAACTTTAATGGTTAGTATATCTTATATCCCTAGCCCAACTTTGAAGTCCGAGGAAGTGAAGCAAACAAACAAACAAAAACTCTAATGAATCATGTTTGGTGTAACCTACTTTTTCTTCTGATCCACTTATTGGGCCTGAATCTCTTGATTTATATTAAGGCAATTTTACAGGACTCTGGCAGTGTAATAGTGCTTTATAGTAGGTATAAATTAAGATCAGTTGTAACCTCATTCTGAGAAACTTTAGACTTCAGTGCCGGGGGACACCAAATTCTCAGTATAGGACCATCATCTCTGTAGCTTTCTTCTCCATTAGACTCACAGAGCTTGAATTTCTTCATCTTCACAGCATACTGTAAGGCCTATCTGCTTAGCCAGACATTTTCTGAAGGTCCATTGAGGGTGCTCAGAAAATTCTTGAGTTAGGCAGGGGAGATTTTGTTTGTATATGCTAATATTAGACTTGGACACATTTTGGTCATTCTAATATTGTTTGTAAATGCATATAGAGTTTCTTTATAAATAGCTCATTCCTGAACATCAGAAATCGTTTGATAGGTGGATGAAAGTTTGGGACAAAACTGACTTATTTTGACCAAACTGGTTAACCAAACACACAAATGTGGGATATACTGTAATATGGGAAAGAGGGTCAAAGTGTGATAGAAAAATAAATAGTACCGCAGGAGGCTTATATTGATGGAGAATTATTTTTTAACCTGAACGGTGTCACAATTATGCAATATGAAACTCAATTTATTTTCAATAATAAAAGGATGATCACCCTGGGATAGAGCCAAACTTAAAATGAGAAATAAGGGACATGCCTTATAAGGAGGGACAAGTCAGAGATTTATCACAAGGTAACTACAAGAAAAGACAATAGTTTGATAATTTTCTATCTTTATTTCAATAATTATAATAGAGAGAAACATAGCAAAGATTTGTTATGTAGGAAATACAAATTAAAATGACAACTTGAAAGATCTTCTTACCATCCCAACTGAATGGTTGGATCCTATTCATCTCAGTGAGAGGTCTGAGGTGTGAAGCTCATCACACCACACAGCATGGAAGTGTCTTAATGAGGTGCCCAGGCCTTTCAGAACAAAATAGGTTCACTTCTTGTGGAAGTAGGTATTGAATGGACTTTTTTTGCATTCTGTTTTCTAGACAGGTGTTATCTACTTACTCTAAAGAAATAAGATCCTGGGTTGTTGGGTTTTTTTAGAATAAATTGAAGAAAAACAAATAGAATAATGATTACCAAGTTGCTGTTTACTCTCCCTTCAGATGCCTGTATCTCCAACTTTAAAGCCATTCCTACACCCTTGAGGCAGGACAACAATTGACATTTCTGTGGCAGATTGAAAATTAAATTTATAAATGGAATGGTACTGTGCAGAAAAATATTGAAAAAGCTAAGATGGCCAGATGGAAAAATGAGCCTGAACAAAAGACAGGAGGACTAAATCCCTTTAGAGCTGCATGTACTTTTCTACTGTCTGTTGATGGTGCAGTCATGGAAAAATAAAGCCAGACTGTTTTGTTATCTTTGGATGTAATTGTGGTTGTAGTAACTGCCCAAATCAAGTCCCTTTACATAATGTTGTTTTGTTTTCAGACTGAGGTATAGATATAGATAAACTTCACATTGGAAAAGTAGCTAAAGAATATGGACAAGACTTTAGTTCAGTAAGGTTAAAAGACTATCAAGCAAAATTATTTTTATTTTTGTAAAAAGAACAAACTCAGTTGCAACATGTTATTCAACAAATGTCTCTTTTTCTGTTCACAAACTATTCATGAGTAAAACATAATTTTCTTAAGTGTTCATTTTTACACAATTATTTGCCTTATAATTTCTGGGAATAACTAGTGGTTGCTGACAAGCAGTTTGTTCCAAATTTGACATTTTTAATTGAAAATCTGAGTAGTTTTCATTGGATACATAAGTAAATTTCCATTTCACAACTGGATAAGAATAAGCCATAGGTCCAGCCTTTTTATACACTCCAGGTAAGATTTGTCACTATCTACTGAAAGGCATGGAAACGTAGAAATGGAAGGGACCTCAAATTCATTATGTCCAACTCATTGTGCAGAGGCAGGATCAAGTAAACCTAGACCATCCCTCACAGGTGGTTGTCCAACATGTTCTTAAAAACCTCTAATGATGCATATTCCACCACCTCCGTTGGAAGCATATTCCAGTGCCTAACTTCCTTTGTAATTAGAAAGTTTTTTCTTATGTCACACCTAAATCTCCCTTGCTGAAGATTAAGACCATTACTTCTTGTCTCATTTTTGGTGGATATGGAGAACAATTGACCAGTGTCGTCTTTGTAACAGTCCTTAGCATATTTGAACACTATTCTCAGGTCCCCCCTCAGCCTTTTTTTCCCCTCAAGACTAAACATGACTAGTTTTTTTTTTTTTTAATCTTTCCTCAGAGGTCATATTTTCTAAACCTTTTATCATTTTTGTTGCTCTCCTCTGCACTCTCTCCAATTTGTCCACATTTTTCCTCAAATGTAGTACCAGCTGAGGCCTCACCAGTGCCGAGTAGAGCAGGACAGTTGCTTCCCATGTCTTACATATGACACTCCTGTTAACACACATTAGAATATTAGTCTTTTTTGCAACTGTATCACATTGTTGACTAATATTCAATTTGTGATCCCCTATAATTCCCAGATCCTTTTCAGCTGTATCACCACCTATCCAGTTATTCCCCATTTTGTGACTATGCGTTTGATTTTTCATTCCTAAGTGAAGTACTATACACTTGTCTTTACTGAATTTCATCTTGTTGAATACAGACTAGTTCTCCAATTTGTCAAGATCCTTTTGAATCCTCCAAAGTCCTTGCAACCCCTCCTATCTTGGTGTCATCTGCACATTTTATAAGCATACTCTCCAACACATTATCCAAGTCATTAATAAAAATATTGAATAGTGGGGGAGCCAGGACTGACCCCTGCAGGACCCTACTAGATATACCCTCCCAGTCTGACAGCAAACTATTGATAAATATTCTTCGAGTATGGTGCACCCAACTTATAGTAATTGTGCATCCATCTTATAGTAATTCCAGCCAAACCACATTTCCTTAGTTTGCTTATGAGAATGTCATGTGGGACTGTGTCAAAGGCCTTACTAAAATCAAGATATAACATGTCTACTGCTTCCCCCCCATTCATTAGGCCAGTAACCCTGTCAAAGAAAGAAATTAGCATGGTTTGTCATGATTTGTTCTTGACATCCATGCTGGCTATTCCTTATAGCCCTATTACCCGCTAGATACTTACAAATGGATTGTTTAATAACTTGTGACAGTATCTTTCCAGGTCTCTAAGTTAGGTTGACTGGTCTATACTTCCTCCTTTCCCCAGCCCTTCCCCACCCTGCTTTAAGGATAGATGCTACATTTGCCCTTTTTTTGGTTTTCTGGGACTTCACTCATCCTTCAGCAATTTGCAAAGATAATTGGTAACGGTTCCAAGATTGCTTCAGCTAGTTCCTTAAGTACCCTAGGATGAATTTTGTCAGGCCCTGCTAACTTACTTTCTTAAATATTCTTTAACTTGTTTTTGCCCTTGCATTTGGCTTGCATTTCTTCCTCCTTGCTTTTAGTATTAATTGTGTTGAGCATGTGGTTGTCATTAACCTTTTTCGTGACGACTGAAGCAAAATAGGCATTAAAAACTTCCACTTTCTGGATGTCATTAGCTTTCCTTTACCACTTATTTTTCCATCCTCTTTCTTTTCCTTTAATGTATTTAAAGACCTCCTCTTCTTGTATTTTATGTCCATTGCTAGGTGTAATTCATTTTGTGCCTTAGACTTTCTGATTGTGTCATTTTGGTCTGGCCTGTTCTCTGATCAGTTTGAGCAGCGGATAAGATATTTGACTTTAGTACTCCCAAATAAAGGTGGTAGACTTCCAGTCAATTGCATCCTTCACTATTATTAAATCTCACATTTGCTCTGTTTGATGCAAGACTTTTTCCAAAAAAGTTTTCTTTTCCAATTATTTTCAACAGTTTTTTTTAAAGTATAATCTATACAAGATTACAAATTTGAGTACTGAGAACAAATGTTTTGAAGATAAAAAGAACAGTCTTCACTTGATCACAGTATTTCTTAACTCACCTGGGTTCCTTTTAGGAGTGCTCTGAAACTGGTGTTGATTCAGATAAAACTATTGATGAATTTGCCTCTCAAAAATTTTGAGATTGTTCATTATTATTACTAATGTGCATATCCTGCATTGCAGGATCAGAATTTCAGAAGTGATTATATAAGAGAGACCACGGAACTATACACTGGAACAGGGGTTGGCAACGTTCGGCACGCGGCTCGCCAGGGTAAGCACCCTAGCGGGCCGGGCCAGTTTATTTACCTGCTGACACGGCAGGTTCGGCCGATTGTGGCCCCGACTCGCTGCGGTTCGCTGTCCCGGGCCAATGGGGGTGGCGGGAAGTGGCGTGGGCCAAGGGATGTGCTGGCCGCGGCTTCCCGCTGCCCCCATTGGCCCAGGACGACGAACTGTGGCCAGTGGGGGCCGCGATCGGCCGAACCTGCAGCATCAGCAGGTAAATAAACTGGCCCAGCCCGCTAGGGTGGTTACCTTGGCGAGCCGCATGCCAACGTTGCCGACTCCTGCACTGGAAACTGCAGAAATAGACCCAGAAAGGTTCTCTTTCTCAATTGTCAAGCCTGACTTTCAATCGTGTACTCAACTACACACTCTCATAGCAGGACAAAGACTTCATGCACAGAGACTCACTTTTTTGGGGGTGGGGTGAGGCAAGGGGAGGGGGCTGTTTCATTTATCCTTTGATGCAACTTTATATTTTTAAAGGATCAGTTGGTACTGAGGAGCCATTCATTTATGCATGATCTGTTCTGACAGTTTCCTTACAGTTGACCTCTGATTTCCCATTCCTGATTAAAATTTTAATAGATTCATTGTCTTGCTCATCATTGTTGTTTTCCTTAGAGCTGTTACCAATTATACACTCAGCTGTTAGCTCCAATGATTCTTTGACTGACCTTAAAATTCTGGAAATAGTCAGAAATGTGAGTGGGTGCAAATGGTCTCTTCTATGACCCGAATGTGGCTAAAGATATATGTGCCCACTCATGGGTTTTCAGTACAGGGATTGAGCTCAGGAAACTTGGTTGTGACACTATCTGGAAGAGGGGTCATGGTGGACTAGTAAAATAGGGTCCTGTTTCATTAATGGGGGTCCTAAATGCTATGATACACATAATGAAGTGCTGTCTATTCAGCTGGGATTTTCAAGTGTAAGATACTTCACCTGCAGACCAAGGTAGCTGGTCTAGTGTTACCATGGCATAATTAAATCAGAGTTTCAAGGTAAGCCTTTCAGCCAGTCTTTTTACAACTAAAGCTCAATGAAATTTCAGACAAATATTATATTCACCCAAAATGCAGGTTTCACGTCAACTGAAACTATTTGTGACTTCATGCTGAATTCGGCAAATTGTTTCAGCCTGAAAAAAGGAATTTTGAAAAAGTTTTGACATTTTGACTTTTTTGAATTCAAATGTTTGGGTTTGTTTTTACTTTTTGAAATGACATTTTGCTTTGAAATTTTCCTAAACATATTTATATATTTAAAAAAAACCCCACCCTTATTAAAACATGAAACTGTAATGAAACTTTTTTTTTGTTAGTTGACTTAGACGGTTTCAGTCTATCTGAAATAAACTTTTTTTTCTCTGTTCAATCAGTCATGACTCTTTAGGTGCTGCAGCAACTCCTGGCACCTGATCATACTACATTTGTGTCCTCTGAGGCTAGTGAGGGAAAGGAGAAGAAGGGTAATGTTTGCCCATAGCTCAGAAAAAGAGACCTTCAAACCCTGCTCACACTGTCTATGAGCTAAAGCAGACCTTCCTTTAACTCACAGACATGGGTTATGTGACAATACAAATTCACCCCACAAGCCATCATAGATTTGTGTGATCAGCTTAAGGACAACCTGGATAAAGTGATACATAGCAACCAGGACTTTTAAAGGTTTAGGTCTTTCCCAGTACCATACCTATGTCTATGAACAGAGCATAGCAATGGAAAAATTACTTTGTATGGGCCAGCACATGTTAGTCTGTTACATATATGCTGTATATAATTATAAAAATACTGGCTAATTTCATACCATCCTTTAGGGATGCTGGCATTGAAGGAAGCTCTCAGTGTACTGCTAGCATGTGTATATTACCCTTATGGGCCTTACCAGCATTGCACAAGTCAATTCAATCAATTCTCAATGAGCTTTTCATTTCTTTCTGTCTGGTCTACGGTGTCCTCCTGCATGTTGGCTGTGGTGCATCTCATGTCCCCTCTGTATTCTATGAGCTAAGACTCTGCATTGATGAATTAACCCAGAGGAGTCTCATCCCATGAAATTACCCTGGGAAGCAGCAGATGAAGAATTTGCTGCAGCACCAGCAACAGGTCAGGCCATATGGCCTCCTCCAGTGGATGTTATGCTATGTTACTCATTATAATTCACTATATGTGGTTTGCTAGCTAAGTCACATGGTACTGTTTGTGCTCCCTGATTGCATAACCTAAACCATATTGATAAGAGAAATGCCTGAACATATCACTGGGGCTCCCCCCCCACCCCCCCAGGAAGAGTGAATTGAAGGAAAGGGAAAGGAAGAGAGAAATAGATAGAGAGGGTTGTTGAGGAAAGGATATCCAGAAATTTCAAGAAACTATACTATCCTCTTTTGCACAAGATGGAGCAATATATTGTGGTTATGGACAGATGTGCACTCGTGTTGCCTAATGTACAACTGAAAGATTCTCAGATACTAGTGATGAGCACAGTATATGAACCAACATAGACTAGAATACATAGACTCAGGTTGAAAAATACCATTGGGCCCTTCCTTCTTCCTGAAACAGAAACATAAACTATGTGTAGCAAAATCTAATTGACAGGATGTTTGACAGCACTCAGCAGGGCCCCAAAACCAAATGCCACGCGGGATCAAGCAATTGGGAAAAAGCAGAAGAACAGCAGCTAGTTTTAGAGGGAACTTTTATCAGAACCTTTTGAAACTCTCCCCGCTCAGATAAAGATAAGATTATTTTGCCAAACAAGCTAATTCTTTTTTTTTTTTTTTTAAGAAAAAAATATATAGCTGTGGTAGGAAGAGAATTATCTGGGTAATTCCAGTGGCATTGCATTTGTATTAACTATAATCACTAGATTTCTGGAAATTCAGTTGATACTTTTTTTTTTTTTTTTTTTTTAATACCACATACTTGTAACTTCCTTTCTGTCATATTAGCCAGCTTTCTGCCTCTCTTTTGAAATAAAATGGCTTACAAAACTGTTTTAAATATCAAAGAAGACCCCCTTCTAAATCTGTGGTATAGAGAAACTGGCTGGAGTAACCATGGTGGATAACTTGTCAGCAGGGATACCAGAAAGGACTAGAAAAGACAGTACCTCTCTTTACTGAAAAACATATTCTTACAGCGATTGACACATTCCTTTTCTTTATCTCAGCTCTATAGCTCCCAGTATTTTCCCTCCCAGAACCTCTTCCTGACCCCTAGAACTCTCTGTTTCTGAATTTTATCCACACTAGCTTCTGAAACCTTCAATTTAAAATGCTGCTATCATGTCTGTGATTGTGAAAGCTTCAATGCTGACACTCCTGTGAAACCTATACCCACTCTGGAAGAAATTACTTGGTATGAAGGAAGTCAGGTTTTCATATTTTATGTAGAATAGGAACAGGCTTCAGAACTAGGCTCTGATCCAATATCCTACAAAATTCACAAATATCAGCTTTGGGGGGTTAACCTATTGGAACTTGCTGTGATGGTGGATTATAGCGCTAACCTTCCGCAAAGGATGTTTTTGTGTTTGGTTGGTTTTGTTCTGAGATGGGTTGTTTGTTTGTTTTTTTGAGGAGTATGGAGTGGTAAGTGGGGTCTTGAACCCAGGGATGTGATTTTGAAACAGTGTTCTGTCTTTAATTGTGGCAATTTCAGCAGCCTAAACAAATTTAATAAACATAAATGGAGAATTATAAAGGAGAAAAACATTTTCCAGCCTGAGAAAACATTCCAGCTACCACTGATGTCAAAAGAGTGGGCCACCCACCGGATACAACAAGTGTTCCCATAGCATCTAATCTTTGCAGTATGTGGTATCTTCTATCATCTGTTTTCCCCCAAATTGTTCATTGCTCTCTGGCATAAGTGGTTGAAGTTCAGAAGTAATTATCATTAGCTCTTATTTCTCCCTCTTCATTGCATGACCTTCTGCTGTGTCCCCTGCACTGAGAGTTATGGTGTTTGATTGTTTTCCTGTTCATCCCAAGTCTAGTTATACTATCATTTAAATGATTTCCCTTAATAAAACAACTTAAGTCTGTTGTTTTACTGACTATGGAATAATACATTAAAGTCTGTGTTTGTTCGTTTTGTTTTTTAGCCGTCTACCAGCACTGAATGCAGAGCTCTTAATATCCATCATGATGCCAAGTAATTACTTGAAAATGACTGTCTGGGTTTGGACCGAATATTATATCTGCAATATTCAGCAGTATTAGTACACAGGAAAGAGAAGCCCCTTCTCCCTACACTCCCTGTGACATTGGGGAAAGAGAAGATATTTTTAAAAACAGAGCCAAAAATGAAAATTTTTTCTTGTTTCTTACTGTGTATGAATTTCTTCCCTAAAAAATCCCCCTTTCTAAACTGCTCATAACACCATTGATTGATGTGTTGCATGGTGTAGATAGGGCAGCAGTGGCATACCTGGCAGCTGTAAATGATGTTCTTATGCTCACTAGCTACCAGGAGTAGCCACCAGATATTGTTCAGATGACTCAGGTTTCTGCATTCAGAAAGGAGCCTATTGGCACTAATTAACTTCCTTTACAACAGAGACAGCACTGACGTTCCAATCAAGTTATTTAGTCTTCACCACAACTGACCAAGTTACTTTTGTGACTGAGACTTAGCACAGTGTCTACCACTATAATGGGTACGATGTTACCCTTCTCCTAATTAAATGCAATGTGGTGTTTGTGATGTTCCCTTAGCTTAGGGATCATGTGGTCTCTGAATACCACCATAATATGACTGTCAAGCAGAGGGCCACATTCTGTCACTCTTGTGCTGAATCGTGCCTTTCTCCATTAGTAGTTCCATTTATTCCAATGGGATAACTCCTGGAGTATAGTCCCACTCAGCATGAGTTCAGGTGGATGAACCTAGCTTGGAAATTGTAAAGATTTTAATGGTGACCACTGCTAACACACACATTACACTTGTCACATAGAATTCCTGCTCTACAATACCTAGTGATTTTCATTCATAAATCAAACTCTTGGATTTGAAACAACTGGTTAAGTGGAGGAGGAGAAGGCAGGAAGAAAAAGAGTTCCTGGTGTTGAACAAAGCAATCACTAAGGGCTAGATTCTGCCACCTTCCCCACAGTGAGTAATATCTTACTCCTCCAGTAGACCCATTGATCTCCAAGAACTACTCATAGAATAAGGTACTACCTATTGTGCGGAAGGGTAGAGAAACACGGCCCTGTCATTCTTCAGTTAGCCACCAGTAGCATTTTGCATAGCATCTAACTTTAAACGTGCCAAGGTAGGCTGGAAGCTTGCCATAACTTACTCTCTTATTGCAAATGCAGGAAATATCTTCAGACATATCCACTGTGTCAGATTTGTCAGTAACATCCTGGTGCTTTTGCCACCAGCTGCAAGTGATTTGTCAGATCAAGTGTGAACTTCCTCTCCCTTCTCCCCATTGTTATAAAAAGATGGTTTTCAAAGCTTTTTTCCTTCTACATGGAATGTTCAGCAGCATATGTCTCTTCCAGTATCTCCTCCTCCAAATTTTTAGTGTCACATACAAATTGTTCAAATCTGGCCTGACATCTGCTCTTAGTGTCCTGCATAGGCACCTGCAGAGGATGTTTTCTGTTTGTTAAATGACAGATTTGTTTCATAAATAAGTGTTCATTGGAGAAGGATGAAAAGACAGTAGGCTCTTTAGTGCTATTTTAGTAATATCCTTAGCTTTCTAAAATTGGAAGCAAGCAGGATATTTCAGAGGATGCACTATTAGCAAATGGTGCCTAAAAGTGAAGATGGGCAGATGACTAGACAATGGAGCCTTAATAAATTTGACTAATATGTTATTGCAAAAGTTTGCCCAGGATGGGTCCACCTCTTTGAAGGTAGAAAAAAATTGACAAACCAAACATAGATGACTCTTTAATGTGATCTCTGAGGAAGTAACAGCATGTTTCCCTTTTGTTGTTTTTCTCCATAGTATTTACCACACTAGATCCAGACCAATGGTCTATCTAGTCTGGTATCCCATCCCTGACAGTGGTTAATACATGATGCTTCAGAGGAAGATATAAAAATTTCTGTAATGTAAAATTATGGGGTAATCTATCCATGGGAAAAGTTTCTGTCAAATCTAAGGTAGTTAGTGGGGTTAATCATGATGATTAATATCCCTGGGATACTTTTGTGCTGTCCTTTGTTTCTGTGGATGTCCTTGTTATCCATGCAACTGTCTAATTCTCTTTTAAATCCTACTAAAATCTTGGCCTCACTGATACATGTTACTTTAGCACTCGCTGCAATTTCTACAGGTTGATTAAGCATCATATATAAAAAAAGTATTTCCTTTTAAGAGTTTCAAACTTGTTGCCTTTCAGTTTCACTGAATATCTACTTCCTTTTGTAGTGTAGTAAGAGAAAAGACCTTCTATATTCCATTCATTAATTTAAATGCCTCTATCACACTTCATTTATGTGTCTTCTGCCACCTGTTTCTGGACCCTATCTGTTGGTATGATGTCATATTTGAGATGGGGTGAACAGAATTAAGCACAATAATACTTTTAAACATACATGAATATAAGTGCATAATATTTTAATGTTATCTCTCATTTTGTATCATATTATTTAGTTTGCTCTTTTGACCACTGCTGATCATTGAGTAGAAGTTTTAATTAAGCTTTCCACAATGATGCCCTTGTATTTTTTCTTAAATTGTTTCAGTTAATTTAAGACCCATCAATGTGCATTGCATTGCCTTTGTCTATGGCATTTCACCTGCCATCAGACTGCACACCTGCCTATTTAAGTCCCTCTAAAGTAGTCACAGCCTAGTGACAAGTCTTCTCTAGTGTAGAGAATCTAAATAATCTAAATAATTTTTGTATCCTCTGCAAATTTCGCCACCTATTTGATTACCCTCTTCTCTAGATCATCACCACCAGTCCTTTTACGGTTCCTTGGAGAATCCTCTTCTCATGTGGAAAATTAGTCATGGATTCCCATCCTTCATCTTCTGTCTCTTACTTACTTTTTAATCCATGATAGAATTTTGGGTGAAAGCCTGTATCCATTTAAGTCAATTGCAAAACTCAACCTCTTTATTGCTCGCATGATGACTATGAGGGATTCTTGCTAATTTCCTTAACAGCCTCAATTGTTGTGACAGTGTTAAGTTTTCTATAATCAAGACAAAACCTTATAGTCCCATTTCATTTAGGAACCATAATGACTGGTGAGGCACAGGGACTGTCAGACTTTTTAATTATCTCCATTTCCAGCATATTATGTATTTTGGTAAGCTCTTCTAGGAGCAAGCTCTGGTTCTACAGTGTTAATTTTATGGACCCTCTTATGAGTTAACTCTAGCTTGCTGGAAAATACCCACGGGTGTTTCTGCAGCACAGCCAGAATTTCTGCCTTTTCAGTCTATTAACTCTTTACTTATCTCATTGCTCCCTAGTGATGTAACATTATGGCATTCAGCTATCAAATCAATGAGAAAAGCTGTTTTAGAACCCTCCTCAGCACAATATACAATTAACCAGAAGCCTGCTAAACAACCAGTGGGGCCACTAGACGATCAAGATGATAAAGGAGCACTCAAGGACGATAAGGCCACTGCGGAGAAACTGAATGAATTCTTTCCATCGGTCTTCACAATTGAGGATGTGAGAGAGATTCTCAAACCTGAGCCATTCTTTTTAGGGGACAAATCTGAGGAATTGTTCCAGATTGAGGTGTCATTAGAAGAGGTATTGGAACAAATTGATAAACTAAACAGTAGTAAGTCACCAGGATCAGATGATAGTCACCCAAGAGTTCTGAAGGAACTCAAATGTAAAATTGCAGGACTACAAACTGTCAACTGTAACCTATCATTTAAATCAGCTTCTGTACCAAATGACTGGAGGATAGCTAATGTGACACCAATTTTTAAAAAGGGATCCAGAGGAGTCCCCGGCAATTACAGGCCAGTAAGCCTGAGTTCAGTAGCAGGCAAATTGGTTGAAACTATTGTAAAGAACAAAATTATCAGACACATAGATGAACATAATTTATTGGGGAATAGTCAACATGATTTTTGTAAAGGGAAATCATGCCAATCTACTAGAATTCTTTGAGGGGGTCAACAAGCATGTGGACAAGGTGGATCCAGTGGATAGAGCATATTTAGATTTTCAGTAAGCCTTTGACAAGATCTCTCACCAAAACCTCTTAAGCAAAGTAGCAGTAATGGGGTGAGAGGGAAGGTTCTCTCATGAATTGATAACTGGTTAAAAGATAAGAAACAAAGAGTAGGAATAAATGGTCATTTTTTCAGAATGGGGAGATGTAAATAGTGGTGTCCCCCAGGGGTCTGTACTGGGCCCAGCCCTATTTAATATATTCATAAATGATCTAGACAAAGGGGTAAACAGTGAGGTGGCAAACATTGCAGATGATACAAAACTATTCAAGATAGTTAAGTCCTAGGCAGACTGTGAAGAACTACAAAAGGATCTCTCAAAACTGGGTGACTGGGCAACAAAATGGCAGATGAAATTCAATGTTGATAAATGCTCACTGGGAAACACAATCCCAACTACACGTATAAAATGATGGGGTCTAAATTACCTGTTATCACTCAAGCAAGAGATCTTGGAATCATTGTGGACAGTTCTCTGAAAACATCTTCTTAGTGTGCCGCAGCAGTCAAAAAAAGCAAGCAGAATGTTGGGAATCATTAAGAAAGGGATAGATGATAAAACAGAAAATATCACATTGCCTCTGTATAAATCCATGGTATGCCCACATCTTGAATACTGCGTGCAGATGTGATTGCCCTATCTGAAAAATATGCATCGGAATTGGAAAAGGATCAGAAAAGGGCAACAACAATTAGGGATATGGAACGGCTGCCATATGAGGAAAGATTAATAAGACTGGGACTTTTCATCTTGGAAAAGAGATGACTAAGAGGGGATATGATAGAGGTCTATAAAATGGACTGGTGTAGAGAAAATAAATAAGGAAGTGTTATTTACTCCTTCTCATAACACAAGATCTAGGGGCCACCAAATGAAATGTATAGGCAGCAGGTTTAAAACAAACAAAAGGAAGTATTTTTTTCACACAATGCACAGTCAACCTGTGGAACTTCTTGTCAGAGGATGCTGTGAAGGCCAAGATTAAAGCAGGGTTCAAACAATAACTAGATCAGGGGTCGGCAACCTCTGGCACGTGGCTCGCCAGAGGAAGCACCCTAGTGGGCCTGGCCAGTTTGTTTACCTGCCACGTCTGCAGGTTTGGCGATCGCGGCTCCCACTGGCCGCAGTTCGCCGCTGCAGGCCAACGGGGGCTTTGAGAAGCTGTGGCCAGCACATCCCTCAGCCCGCGTTGCTTCCCGCAGCCCCCATTGGCCTGGGACGGCGAACCACAGCCAGTGGGAGCCACGATCGGCCAAACCTGCAGACGTGGCAGGTAAACAAACTGGCCCGGCCCGCCAGGGAGCTTACCCTAGTGAGCCGCGTGCCAANAATTCATGGAGGATAGGTCCATCAATGGCTATTAGCCCAGATGGGCAGGGATGGTCTCCCTAGCCTCTGTTTGCCAGAAGCTCAGAATGGGTGTCAGGGGATGGATCACTTGATGATTACCTGTTCTGTTCATTCCTGTTGGGCACCTGGCATTGGCCACTGACGGAAGATAGAATACTGGGCTAGATGGGCCTTTGGTCTGACCCAGTATGGCTGTTCTTATGTTCTCAGCACAATGTACAATGCTTACAACTGACTTATCTATTGTGGTAGGCTTTCAGCATGCAAACATGCACAGTTCATGGAGCAACCTTGCTGCAGGGTCACCGTATATTGCAAGTAACCTCATTAAGCTTTTCTACAACCTCATAAGGTCCATCCCATAACTTCTGCCTTTTGTGGCTTTTTACAGGGAGTCACATCAGTACCACACCCTGCACTTCAAATGAGTATTCATTGGCATCCTGGTTATACCATGCTTTCAGTGCAGCTTAGCTTTTAGTGAGGCTCACTTGAACTACTCCATCATGTACTTTAACTCCTTTCTAAACTTCTGTACACATTCAGACACTGGTTCCTCCTCCACTTCAGTGTCACCCTCCATGGAGTCCCTGGTGAGATCCAAGGGAACTCTAACCAGAGGCAATGTGTGGGGGTGGGGAGGGGGGGAGAGAATTCCCTAGAAGACATCACAAAGACTATTCTCTCTTTTAAGTATAAAACCTCTGCTTGGGACTCGGGGCATTCATTGTTGTGCATCAGTTGGTTGGTTTGTTTGATTATTTTTGTTTGTCTGTCTTTTTGTTTGGTTTGGGGAGCCTTGGGGTTGCATGGGTAGCAGGGATGTTAATGCTGCTGTGCTATACTCTGAATGGAGCATAGCATTCTTGCAAAGGTGGCGTGGCATTTATATGAACTCTTAAATAAATCCCATTAATTCCTAGTGACTTGTTGCTCTTAAGTGTGTCAGTTTGATACAGCACCTCCTCTTTTGATATCTCAAGTTCCTTGTTATTACCTGAATAGAAAGGGTCTGGGATAAGTTTCTTCCCCAGCATCCTCTCTACTAGTGAATACTGAGGCAAAGAAATCATTTAACTTCAGTGTAAAATCCAATGCTTATTTCACTGCCTTGCAGTCCAGTGGTCCCAGCAATTGTCTTGCAGGCTTCCTACTTCTGATATAATTAAACAGTTTATTATTATTTGTTTTAATGTCTCTAGCCAGCTATTTCATATTCAAATTGCTTCTTCTGCTTCCCAGTTTTCATCTTACATTTTTTCCTGCCATAGTTCATGTTCCTTCCTAGTGGTTTCACTTGGGCTACATTTTCCATTTATTTGAAGGATATCTATTTGGCTCAATAACCTCATTTAACAAACCTTTTGTTTAGGGGAATACATGCCTTCTGTGACTTCATTTTATGTCTTCACATCTTAAAGAGCCTCTATTTTAAGTCTGACAATGTAAATTACCTTATGTTTCACTGCAGGATCTTTTTTGACTGACTTTCTCATTTAGTTTTAAATTCCCCTTTCTGAAGTTTTGTGTCACTGTTCGTTTTTGGTGTGTTTCTTCTCCATAGGAAATAGAACGTAATTATATGGTGGTCACTATTACTCAGTGACTCAAATGTAGTCTTGACCTAACTCCTAAGTGGTACTTAGAACTAAGTCAAGAAAAGCGCCTCCTCTCTCATGACTTACTCTTCCAAGAATTAGTCACTTAAGACATTGAGAAACTGCTTCTCTAAATATGACACTTGACCGTCTAGCACAGTATCCCATACAAGCTAAAGTGCAAGCCTCACATCTGGATGAAACCAGGCAAGTAGGGACTAATTATGCAGGGTTCAATGCAAAGGACATGAAAGATAGACCTGAATAAAAAATGGTGACCTTTAAAAAAATATGAAAATTTGAAAAAAAAAAAAAAAAAACACCCAACCCCAAAGCTTACCTTATGCCCACTTAAAGAAAATTTCGCAATTCCATGCATTATCCTTATGTTTCTAGCCAGGAGTCCTGGCTGTGACAATGACCAGTCACAGGTGCATTAGAGAGAGCTGTAAAATCTTCTCATAATCGATAATTTAATAACAAAATTGTTATAGTGGAAGTTTTTGCCTAACCCCAAGAAGCTACTGTTTGGTTTATGCCCTGAATCATGATATCACTTAGATATTTTTATTTTAGATATTTTAACTGCAAACCATATTCTTATTATTCACAAAAATATCTTGCTCTTTTTGGAATTCTAGTAAGGATTTTGCCTCAGAAATATCTTCTGGTGATGGCTTTCATAGGTCAATTACACAAGTAGTTAACCTTTTATCAGATGCAAATGTGTTGCCTCTTCATTTCATTCAGTGTTCTTCTATTTCTAGTTTATTTTATTTATGTATTTATTTATTCAATTTTCCAATTTTATTGGCACTTGGACTTTCTTTGTCTTCCAGGAAATATCTATCAATAAGTCCTTTCCCATTTCCCTCTTGCAGAATGACACCTAGCCAATGTACTATTGCTACAGCTCAACTAGAGTCCATGGCAACAGCTTTCTGTTCAGCCCAGACAATAAAAGTAATGCTTAAACTCAGATTTTTTTCAATGGTATCTTTAACACGTATGTTCAATAGTACCACACTTCCTGCAGAATTTTGTCAGGACCTGATCCTGCAGTACTTACCTGGGGGCTGAAGGCGCTCAGCACCTCACAGAAGTTTTCAGCATTTCATAGGTTCAGAGCCTTAATTTCATATTCCAAGTATCCTGGTGGACTGAATTTTAGTGGTGTTGAAACACCCATAATTTCTCTATATTTTAGGGCAGGAAGTGATCAGCTCCTCTGAAAATCCGGCCATAAATGGGTAACCACAAATGGGAAACCGTATTTCTAATCAAAATGAATGAGTCCCTAAATCCTATGGAGTGATGTTTGCTAATTTGAGGCACTCCTTTATTAATTTGTGAAATCAAAACTTCACACAGGGATTTCACTTGCGTATGCAATATTGACCAAAGCTTCCTCTTACACTTTTCTGACCCATTTTATGACTGTCATGCACCTGCAACTTTCATTAAAGGGATTGTGCAAGGGTCCCAACTGGACAAACAACAATTCAACAAAGATTCTATGTACCATCTAAGCCAGTGTTTCTCAAATTGGGGTCGCCACTTGTGTAGGGAAAGCCCCTGACGGGCTGGGCCAATTTGTTTACCTGCCAAGTCCGCAGGTCCAGCCGATCGCGGCTCCCAGTGGCCGCGGTTCACTGCTCCAGGCCAATGGGAGCTGCTGGAAGTGGCGTGGGCCAAGGGACGTACTGGCCGCCACTTCCAGCAGCCCCCATTGGCCTGCAGCGGCAAACCATGGCCAGTGGGAGCTGCGATCGGCCGGACCTGCAGACGGGGCAGGTAAACAAATTGGCCAGGCCCGCCAGGGGGTTTCCCTACACAAGTGGCGACCCCAGTTTGAGAAACACTGATCTAAATCTATCTCTTGTCTCTTACTTTTTTTGTCTTGGACCCTTTAAAAATATTACCAAACTATATGAGTAGATGATGCCCTCATCATCAAAGGCCAGAAATGTTAACTGTAACCTATAATTGATTCTGACACTGGCTATATAACCATTTTCCTTGCCTAAATTTCTTTATATCTGCATGTCTCACCAATTCAGTGAAACATGGCAATAATGCTAACAATCAGATAGCTTAGTCCCACCATGTCCGAAAAGTTGCATTAACTTAGTGATGGATTGGAATGGTTCATACATGATTCAGCTTTCCATTCATTCTCAGTTGTTTCAAACTCTAGGATTGCTGGGGGGGAGGGGAGAGCAGTGTCAGAGGGTTAGAATTTAGTTAGCCAGCCTTTCTTAGACTTCAGCATGGCCCAGGGCTAGTGGAAGAACTGGAAACCAACCCCCACAGTGTGACTTACTCAAGGCAAAAGGAAAAACAAAATAAGCAGTAAATCCTGGGCTTTGAGTTCCTCTCCCCTTGTTTCCTCAAGGTTAAGGTAGAGAGCAAGAGCAAAAGGAAAACAAACAAAAATAAGACCTTGCCCTAAATATCTTACCACACTATCTTATTCTAGATTCTGAATGTATTTATATACAAAATTGTGTACTGAATCCATGAAATAGAGAGAATATTCCTTACCTTTCCATACGTGTTATTGCTATTCAGGGTGCCTTCTTCAGTTTGGAGGTGCCCACAGACCAGGACAGTAGCACTCTCACAAACTTCCATCTCTCTATCTTATTTACAGCCCACCACAGAATCTAGTGGGAATGATGGAAGATTCTCACAGGACATAAATTGAGAAGGAATGTATGTGATTGGAAACATAATAACACAAGAATAGTCATACTGGATCAGACTAATTTTCCATCTAGCCCAGTATCCTATCTTCCAACAGTGGCCAATGCCAGGAATGAACAGAACAGGTAATCTCAAGTGATCCATCCCTTGTCGTCCACTCCCAGCTTCTGGGAAACAGAGGCTAGGGACACTCAGATCATGGTGTTGCATCCCTGCCCTTCCTGGCTAATAGCCATTGATGGACCTATCCTCCAGGAACTTGTCTAGCTCTTTTTTTTTAACCCAGTTATAGTTTGGCCTTCACAACAACCCCCAGGCAAAGAGTTCCACAGATTGACTGTTTGTTGTGTGAAGAAGGACTTCCTTTTGTTTGTTTTAAACTCGCTGCCTATTAAATTCATTGGGTGACCCCCCTAATTCTTATATTATGTGAAGGATATATGAAGGAGTAAATAACACTTCCTTATTCACACCAGTCAATATTTTATAGACCTTTCTTTGTACCTTTTCCAAATCCAATATCTTTTTTGAGATGAGGCAACCAGATCTGCATGAAGTATTCAAGGGCATACCATGGATTTATGTAGAGGCATTCTGATATTTTCTGTCTTATCTATCCTTTTCCTAATGGTTTCTAACATTCTGTTTGTTTGTTTTTTGACTGTCACTGCACATTGAGCAGATGTTTTCAGATAACTATCCACAATGACTCCAAGATCTCTTTCTTGAGTGGTTACAGCTAATTAAACCTCTTCATTTTGTATGAATAGTTGGGATTGCTTTCCAATATGCATTCCTTTGCATTTATCAACATTGTATTTCATATGCCATTTTGTTGCCCAGTACTTTGAGATTCTTTAGTAACTCTTTGCAGTGTGCTTTGGATTCAACTATCTTGAGTAATTTTATATTGTCTGAACATTCTGTTACCTCACTAAAGGGATGAGTTGACAAGAGAGGAGATTAGAGAGAGAGATTTAAAAAGATGAGAGAAATGGTAAACAGAATAACTGCTAGAGAGGATGGCTTTGTGGTCTAAGGACTTAATTCTTCAAGGACCCCAATCCAAGGTAGCACTTAAATATGTGCTTGGCTTGAAGTGAGTGAGTAGCCACGTTGACTTCACCAGTACTGCATATATGCTTAAAGTTATGCATTTGTATAAATCCTTCACTAGATCAGAACCAGGGTTTTCCATATCCTGGCGGCTTGACCACTAAATAATGTTGGAAATATGTATTCTTCCTGCATCCATGGGTACAAATCTAGGGAGGACTGGGTAGTTGTATTTTTTGCACCAATTTCATGGAATTTTCTCCTGTACTCCTTTTGCTATATTCATATTCCCAGCGAACAAGCAATTTACAGTAATAGTTACCGAATCTATGTGTGCACCTCCAGAGAAGAATATCCCATTTTCAAAGACTTATAAGGCTGAAGAAAGTGTTCAACTTGAAAGTGATTCAGTATTTTATAGGCATGTGACAGATTTTTCTTGGAAAATAAAGAACAAATATTTTAAGTAAATTACCAACATTTTGCTACTCTCATACCAGTCTTACCATAGTTATCAGAGCTGAATTGGTGACAGTAATGTGCTTTTAGATGTATTTTATTGATATTCAAAAATCTAAACTAGAGCTAACGTGTGACATATTCTGATAACATTGCTATATATTCTGCAAAAATATTCTAGTTATTTTACAAAGTGATTAAGCTACTACCATTTATGATAGTTGCTTTTGTATCTTAAAGATCTTACTGACTCAGCTGGAAAAATATTTTAAATCATATCGTATATCACTACTTTTTATGCATAGATTTTTTCATCTTTTGCCTCTCACAATATTATGTTTATAAATGGACCAGTGTATCCAGGAAATGATGCTGAGATGGGCTTACTGCCCTCAGCAACCATTAAGCTTCACATATAGAGGAACGCAAGGTTTACAAGAATCATTCATCTATCCCTAACACACACAAATCCCTAACAAGAACTCTTCACAAAATTATTTCTTTATTATTAAGAATGGCTTTTATTTGATTATGCTGAGGCAGAATCCCTAGAAAACATATATATATGTATATATGTATATATGTTTTCTAGGGATTCTGCCTCAGCATAATCAAACATATATATATGTATATATGTATATATGTTTTCTAGGGATTCTGCCTCAGCATAATCAAATAAAAGCCATTCTTAATAATAAAGAAATAATTTTGTGAAGAGTTCTTGTTAGGGATTTGTGTGTGTTAGGGATAGATGAATGATCTATCCACTCACACTGAATATATTATTCTAAAAATCCTTGTCTTCTCTTTTGCATTTTGGCAAATTTATTTATACTTGCCAAGAAGCAGATCAAAGTACCCACTACAGAAGAAACCAAACTTACTTGGGTCTTCCCCATGCTAATTAAGGAATTAACAGTGCTCACCTGCTACTTCTCTCTATGGGATACAGCGTGCTGCTCCCTGAGAGCTGGTCCCATTCTGCCTCCTCCTTTCCAGTTTTCCCACCCTTGGGAGTACTGAGCATCACCACAGAGAGAGCAGTCCCTGTGTTCCCCTGAGAGCACCAAGACTGCAGTTTTGCCTGGCCCTTTTATGGAGTGTGCAATTGGGGGAAGCACTTTGCTCTCCCAGTGTGCATGCACATAAGGGACAAGGTACAAACTGACACTTAATGATGGGTTTCTCTTTTATCCAATACCTTAACTGCTTCAGATCTTCCCCGGGAGAATGGGAGTTAGGTGCTGAGATCCAATTGACTATTAATGGAAGTTGGGAGCCTGGCTGCCTTTTATGCAGTGAAAATATCCCCCATAATCTTTCTAGTCCACTAATCTCATTCCTTTATTCATCTCATATTCCATCTTTTCTTGTACACAGGCTTCTCAGCATGGTTTCCTTTGAAAGAACTTTCTTTAGTTTGTCTAAAATCAAACTACAAGGTACAAACCCGTAAGAGGCCTTTCCACCTCAGTTTCACACAGCTTCTCTGTTGTTTTTGTGTGGTGCTCACATAGAGGGTCTCTGATGGGGTTCCTGGGGTGCAACCTGGACTGTGGGCCTGATGAGCCCTCTGTCCCACCAATCTGAGGTGTCCTTCTCATATTGTGATACTGTGTCAAGCCACAAACCTCTGATAGGTACTGCACTTACACAGACATCCACAGGCAGGGACTCACCCAACTAAATTACATGAATGATTTTTCCCAGACACTCATGAACCATTAATAGGGAGGTTCCAGCCAATTTCCCCCAGTACTCCAGCCTTGCACCTCAGAACTGAGCCATCTTGCACTGGTGAGAAGCCTGACCAGTGTAAGTTCGTTATGCAGTCCGCCCCTCCCTCAATGTGGAGAGGACACACACTAGCCTTTGTAAACTGAGCTGAGATTTCCCAAGCACTTCAACCAAAACACATGGCTTTAGGTAAAATAATAAAACAGGTTTATTAAGTACAGAAATATAGATTTTAGGCGATTATAAGTAGCAGGCATGGATATCAGAGTTGGTTACTTAAGAATCAAAAATAAATTCACAGTCTGAGTCCTACAAACTAACCAGAATTTAAATCAAGCAGTGTCTCACTCTGATAGATGGTACAATCAGTTCTTGGATCCTCCATACACAGGCTCCCCCAATTCAAAGTTGTTGTCCCCCAGACAAGTTTCCAGATGTTGAGTTGTGGGGGGAGTGAGGCCAAGTGATGATGTTACTTCCCCTCTTTTATGGCTTCCCCCAGCCTCCTGGAAACATCTGTGCTTGTGACGTGGGGGTTCACCCCCATTGGTCAAGCATTCTCCATTGTCTATGTGCTCCTTCTGAGAAGTCTCCATTGCATACAGTTCGTGGGATAGTGGATTCTTTCCTTGATAGGTGTTGATGAGACATTAACCGCTGTCTCGCTACTCCATTGTTGTACCTGAAAGGCTGGTTGTGGATGTGCCAATCCTCACAGCATATTTTAGTAACACACACATAACAAAACTTTATAACTTCACATACAATGATAGCACATACAATCCAACAGAATATTAATGTTTAACAGATCAAGACTTTTAGGATGATACCTCATAAGGAGTACTTTGTACAAAACATATCATAATTATATGACAGTGGTGAATGTGGAGGTTCCAGGGTGCTGCTTTTAGGTACAGAGTGCCACAAGGTCTAGTCCTATTCCTATAGAAGTCATGGCAAAGTCCCATTCAATTCAGTGGTGCAAGATTAGGGCTATCTAAAGCAAAATTCTCCTCTCAAATATACATTGTTAGTTTTGACTTAAATAGTGTACTCCCAATATGTTCTGCAGATCCCTCATGAGCATCAATGGAAGCACCACACTTGCACTCTAGGAAGAGCAAAACAAAAATCAAGATCCACTGTGCATATCTGGACAGGGAGCTTTACTCAGCCCTAATCTAGTAGCCCTGTTTGGAGCATAAAAATATCATAAGTATCAAGGTTAACAATATATTTGGATAAAATAAAAATGGATCCAACCCTTTCTTTGAGTTCAAACTCCATTTTGAGGTTAAAAAAAGTTAACAAGCACTAAACATAAACATGTCAAAGTTGGTGGGGCTCAGAGCACTCCAGAAAGCAGAAGCATGGAGAGACCTGATTCATTTCATTCAGCTCTGATTCTTCCTGCTGACTGAAAAGTGATATTGATGCTCTCAGTAAGAGGTTCCATCCAGTCTTCTGCAGGAACGCTAGTTTTGCTATGTGAGGTCTAGATGTTGGTTGAGTTAAAAATGGGGTCCACTTGGCATTCTTTGACAGATATTGAGGACAACCAAGGAAATAATAGTGAGATCTGATCCCACTTTTCTTTGTGCAGTGTTCAGAAATATAACAAATTGATACATAGGAGAACTGACTGTGGATGATAGGATGAAATGAGTAAAAAAAGGAAGATTTAGGTTGATGATCAAGTAATGCTTCCTGACTGTTAGATCCATTAGGCTGTGGAGTTATCTCCCAATGGAAATGGTAGAAGTCCAATTACTTAGACCATTTTAAATAATGGATAAAATCCTAGAGAAGTGTTTGTCTGACTACTACTTATTTACAAATTGATGTGTTGCACCAATACCAACTTGACTTCTCCCTACCAGTGCAAGGCTTGTTTATATTGTTATATTCCATGTTTATATCATTGATCTGTATAACCTCAGGTATATCTTGTGCACCTAACTACTTAACGAATAAGTCTTACTCAGCTGTGATATCTCCTGTAACTATCCCATGGAAATAAAACCTAGTAATTGTAAAACAAAATACAGCATAGACAACAGCACTATAGTGGAAGGAAGAAGGTGAAGAGGACTCAATACTAGATCTGGCTGAAACTTCCTGAATTTTGAAATTTTAATTAAATATTCCAGCACAAATTCAATTTATCTATAAGGGGGAAATGTGATTACAATTTTCAGCAAAAAAATTGGGCATTATTTGAATAGCTATAAAGCTGGTTCAAGTTCTTTAGCAATTGAAATATTTTGATTAAATTGCCAAAATCCAGTCATTTTTTAAAAAATTCCTATGATTTTGGTACTTTTTTTTTAAACCAGCTTTACCTTCTGGGTCTTTTCTATCTTTAATTTACGTTATTCTAGCAACATCATGAGAAAACTTTTATTCTTAAATCAGCTTTGATTTCGGTTTGAAAATGTAAGACCCTATCATGTGACACTAATAAAGAAATATAAAAAGGACTGCTGTCTTCCAATGCTGGCAACGGAACTGGGATAGAGTAAAGAACACAGAATCATCCTTGAAATTTCTCTCTCTCACCAAAGCGTTTACTCAGAACCTTCCTTAGTCCCCTTGTGTCTGCCTTCCTTCCTGATATAAATTTAAAGCAACTAGACCCATGTCCCCATAAGACCAGTTCATGGTTCCAATGAAATCAATGTCAAAGTTTCCAATGATTGGGCCCTACATTTTTAATGAGAATTTTCATTTTGGTCCAGTTGTTGTCAGCAATTGTAACAATAAAAACTCACGTCACGGGTTTATCAATCCAAGGAAAAACTTTATTCTTTAATATTTAAATTGAATTGGTGAATCTTCAGCATTGATTATTTTTCTGATTGTTAAGCAAATATCAAAATAGAATGATTATATGTTTGCAGTCTCACAGTAGGTTCTTTACTTCTGCTGCTACCATTGTTGGAAACAATACATACAATTTTTAGTAAGCTAGTGACTGGTGTAAAAGGCTTTACAATTTTGATTCTCATTTATTTCTCATTGAATCTACTTTATTTCCCAACCAAATTCACTGTTTGAAAATGGTACAGTGAGTTTCCTACTGTGCAAATTTTCAATGTTGCATTGAGCACAATATGATTTTCTTCTAATTAGTCTGTGTAGTAAACTAACACACTGGTGTACAATTGTTGCTGTTCAAAACCTAACCCATTCACCAGTACACTGACTCAAAATGAATGTGTCAGAAGGTGCAGTTTCCACTCTATTCTGAACACAGGGCCTGATCCAAACCACGGCTGAAGTGTTTCAATGGGCTTTGGATCAGACCCCTGGTGTGTATGTACAATGGAGATGGTCCAAACTTTCTCCTTTCCTGGGTTTGTGTTTATTTAATGTAAATAACAAAAATAAAGAAACAAATATAATTTCAACCTGGAATTTATCCTTGCATTTTTTTTCCCAGTAGGACATATCTGCTCCTGCCTCTAGTTCCCCCTACTTTGAAGAGAAACTCCATCACTTCTTTTACAGCTGGATTCAAGCAAAGGGGCTAGATTGTCAGCTAATATATAAATCCCATAGCTCCACTGAAGTCAATGGAGTTTTGCCCACTTGCACTATGCCCGCTTATGTCTCCCCTGAACTGGAAAGAGTGAATCGGCAAAAAATCTGGGCATTATGGCCAGGTTGCTTGGTGCACCTGAATTAACCAGTCTCTGAAGTGGCAGCTCCAGGAATTGTGGCTGCTCTTGCTATTTGGCTGCTACTTGAGCTTTCTGCTCTTTCGTAAATTTCAACTAGGCCAGTTGTTGCTGGGCTGCTGCTGGAACTTTCTGCTGTTAGTGCTGGGCTTTAGCTTAAGATTGCTGCAGTTGTTTCAGCTGTTCCATTGTCCGTGTCAGGACCTCTTTCACATCTCTCTTTTGTGCAGAGGATACCTGATCTAACATCACATGTAAAGCAAGTACAATTTGTAGATCGTAGATTTTAAGGCCAGAAGGGATTATTACGATCAACAAGTCTGACTTACATTGGAACAGGCCCAGAATTTCATACAGTATTTGCTGCATCAAGTAATAGCTTGTTGAATTATGGGACATCCAATCTTGATTTCAAACGATGGAGAGTCCACCACTTCCTTTCTCATCCACACAAACTGGGTATGGTCCAAATGTTGTTAACATTTGTTAAATAACAACAAAAAACATAAACGTAAACTGTTTTCTGAGCTTAGACGTGCCTACACACTCAGATACTGCAGCCCTTCCTCACTCCTGGATTGGAGCTAATAGGACCTACCTGATCTGACATCAGAGTTAGTCAGCAAAAATAACTTTATCTCTATTCAGGGACTAGCACCATACAACAGAATGAGTCGTCAAAAAAGGACTCCTTCATTCCTTTGCTGGACCCTAGATCCCACCTTTCTGTTGCAGTACTTTTTCTTAAGAATAGGGTAGTAGAATCTGGATATCAATAGTGCTGTGAGGTGGAACTCTTAAACACATCACTTCTGAAAGGCAAAACTGCAGCTGATAACCTTATCATGCTTTTATATATCTGTGAAACTTGCTAGTAAAAGCAGTGTGAAATTATTTTCCATTTCATCTATCAATGTGCCAAGCCAACACAGATGTTCTGTTCAGGCAGCTGTGGTTGAATGTACATCCAAAAGAAAAATAATAATGTTATTTTCATCTTACACAGTGGAAAAGAAACATCTGTCATATCAAGTGTTTGTATTAAAGTGTATGTGTCTTTGTGTACTCCCTAAGCAATTTAGAATTGAAAGCCAAGGTTTAGTAGAACTTACACATGTAATAAAGTTAGCAGGTATTAGGAAAAATAGCCATTTCTTAGAGGCAATCCTTCCTACTTAATTCCTTCTCAGATTTTAGATGCATTATTGCAAGTCCAAACTTTCTCTGCTGGTTCTGCATGCTTAATTGTAAGTTTCTTCATGTCTTGTTACTTTACATCAGATAATGGAGGAACTACATCAGATGTCATGCATAAAGCTCGATATAGTGTAGACTTGATGTTCTAGGCTGTGTTCTCTGGGTCTTGTTATCTTACATTGTATTGTTTCTCTCAGTGGTTTTATCCTTGTATCAGGCTAATTTCTGTGCTGAATTATTCAGTTTCAGGGAATTATAAGGCATGGGAAATTATAACTAGTCAACTTTACAAAGGACAAATCTACAGGTCTTATAGTAGAGATTTCATTCTCTCATGCCATGGATTTAATCACATCCCTAAGTGACCAACTATTTTCTGATCAACTGCCTCCAGATGATAAACTGCCTCTAACTGCTACAGTTTGTTTGGAGTTTTCTTCTATAGCATATTAATGTCTGGGAGAGCAAATGCTAATTCTTTTCTGCTATAGTTTTGACCATAGTCCCTCAATATGGAACTGATCGTTGGATCCATCCCTTCCTGGTTCCATTACTGATGGAGATTTTTAATGATGCTCTTAGAAAGGGCAGACAGTCTTGTTGGTGTCATTAGGCATAACCCTAGGTAACTCAGGAGGGTGAAAGACCATGAGTGTCGATGAAGCCTTCCTGCACTAGGCCTAAATGAACCAAACTCCTTCCATGTTTAAACTCTAATTGACCTCAAAAGCCAGATGTAGAAATTGGAATGTGTAACAATTTATCAGGTGCAGCACTGCTCATATTGGTACCAAGCGGTAATAATGAGGCCTGCATACTTCTGGCTGAAAGGCAAGATAACAAATCAAAGGAAAGGGACAAGATAATAATTCAAGGAGAAGTTACTAACAAGCTGGACTTATAGCCACCAAGATGACTTAACTGCTTAAATGTAATTGCTTGCTACTTGCTTAATGTAAACTATTATAGGAGGAGAGAGGGGAAAGGGGATGGGGTAAAGCCTAGCTGCAAAAAAAATAAAAAGGGAAAACTGCTTGTCTCAGTGTGCTTGATCTGAGACGTGCCTGTCTCCTTGCACCGCTTTGAAATCTCAAATAAACTTTGATTGCTTCTCCACCCTCGTGTGTTTTGTCAGCGAACGGGTAAATGGAATAAACATATGTATATACAGTTGTTTATGTTGCTAAGAGATAGGTCAGATCTTTTGCAGAGGTGTAATTTAACCCCGGCAGGACCGGCAGTGGCTAATGTTAGTCCTTCGAACCCTTCCCCGGTTGTGATGGCAGAGCCGGTGTCCCCTTCGGCTCCAACACCCCCACCCTATAAAGACAAGGTGTCTCAGGTCCCAGAGATTGCCCCCTCGGTGGGATTCTATCCATTGATTACTGAGACTCGGATAGCCTGTCCTGAAGCAAACAATCGCCTGGCCACTACTATGCAGGTCTATACGCATGTGCCTTTTAACCCGGTGGACCTAGCAGCCTTTAAGGCACAGGCAGGGGAATTCTCCATGAACCCAAGCAAATTTATCTCGGTCTTTGAGGTGTGCCTGGTTAACCATAAGCCTGACTGGGATGATTGTAATGTCCTTATGCGGACCCTGCTGTCTGAGGTGGAGCATAATCAGGTCATGTCAAAGGCACGGGCGGAGGCACAGCGTAGACATGAAGGAAATGCAGTACACGCCCCTGCTGCTGTATACCAAGTCCCTATAGCAGACCCCCGGTGGACTCCTAATGAGCCTCAGGATCAGACCCGCCTCAATACGTATAAAGAACTGCTTTTACATGGTCTCTGACACTCGGCTAGCTGACATAACAATTGGGCAAAGCCATATGAGCTAGTACAGGACCCAAAAGAAAGTCCGGTTGCTTTTCTGCAGCATATTCGGGATACCATCAGGCAAACTACTACTGCCAATCCTGATGATCCGGCCACCGAGGCAATTATAAAGGGTATCTTTACCAGCCGTGCCGCCCCTGATATTAAAAGAAAACTACAGAAAAAGGAGGATTTGATGGGCATGACCATGGCACAAATTCTGGAAACTGCAAATAGGGCTTACAGCCTTAGGGAGGGAAAAAAGGAAAAGAGGCAAGTGAAAACGATGGTCGCAGCAGTACAGGCCAATAGCAGGGGAAAGTTTCAGGAAGCTGGAAGGGGCCAGGGAATGAGACGCCATGGACGTGGGCGCCCTGGCTCACAGGAAAGGCGTCTGGGTCGCAACCAGTGTGCCATATGCCGGAAGGAGGGACATTGGAAAAATGAGTGCCCCGAAAGGGAAGGTACCCATATGATGGAGGCGGAGAATCAGGAATAGGGGTGTCAGGGGAGACGGACTATCCTGCCCCCGGAACCCCGAGTAAAAATGTGGGTGGGAGATTTGGACATAGATTTTTAATAGACTCTGGAGCAGCACGAACTGCCGTAAACCAATCCCTTTAGCTGCCTGTGGCAGACTCCCTCACTGTGGTGGGTGCCACAGGAAAAGGAACCAAGTGCCCAGCGTATGCCCCAGCGGAATGTGCTTTGGGTAATAGAACTCTATCTCACAAACTGGTTTACCTCCCCGATTGTCCAATGCCTCTACTAGGATGGGACCTGCTTTGTCGCTTAGGTGCCACCCTGCATTTCACCCAAGATGAAATAACCCTCACCTTACCCCCCGAGAATGCGTGGATAATGACCCTTGCAATTGAGCTCTCAGCCATGCAAGCCCCAGAATGGAGCCAGTGGGAGGAGCGGGTATACCCTCTGGTATGGGCGTCCGGGGTCCCAGGAAAAGCAGCCCATCAAACCCCCATTAATGTTCAGCTCTTGCCAGGAAAAGGTCCGGTGCATATCAAGCAGTATCCGATCAAAAGGGAAGCCAGAGAGGGACTGCAGGAGACTATAGGCCAGTTCCTAAAGTACGGGGTACTTGGAGAATGCCAGTCAGCTTGGAACACTCCCATCTTGCCTGTACAAAAGCCCAATGGCACATATCGGCTGGTCCAGGACCTGAAGGCGGTTAATGAGCGGGTTAAGACTCCGCACCCCCTTGTTCCAAACCCGTATACACTGTTGGCCTCTACAGGGGGGCAGTACACCCATTTTTCGGTCCTAGATTTAAAGGACGCTTTCTTCACGATTCCGGTCGACACCCAATCTCAGGAGATTTTCTCCTTCGAGTGGGAGGACAAGAGAAAGATTAAAAAGTAGCTTTGCTGGACAGTGTTGGCCCAGGGATTTAAAAATTCCCCCACCCTTTTCAACCAGGCCCTGGCCAGAGACTTGGAGGAGTGGGACAATGAGGACAAGGACCTCCTCCTGCAGTATGTAGATGACTTGTTAATTGCCACTGTGGGTCTAATCCCTTGCCTTAAAGCCACTGTGAGCCTCCTGAACTTTGTTGGACTCTGAGGATATTGGGTAGCACAGAGTAAGGCTCAGCTTGCCCTCCCAGAAGTACAGTACTTAGGATTCCACATAAGGCAGGGGGAGCGTCAGCTTTCAAATGAAAGAAAGGAAGCTATCTGTCAAATTCCTATCCCAAGCAATCATAAACGTCTCAGGGTGTTTCTGGGCATGGCAGGCTTCTGCAGGATATGGATCCCAGAGTTCGGACTGTGGGCTAAACCCTTGTACGAATGCGTTAAGGGAACGGATCACGACCCCTTTCACTGGTCCTCAGAAGCCGACAAGGCATTTAAGGTTTTAAAAGGAAAACTGATGGAAGCCCCAGCCCTGGGTCTGCCAGATCTCTCTAAGCCATTCCAACTGTATGTGCATGAAAGGAAAGGGACGGCCCTGGGAGTGCTTACTCAGTTATTAGGCACCTGGAAACGTCCCGTGGCATATTTCTCTAAACAACTGGATCAAGTTGCCAAGAGGTGGCCGGCATGTTTACGGGCGGTCACAGCAACTGCCCTAGTGCTTGGGGAAGCCGAGAAACTGACACTGGGGGGAATTGTGCAAGTGTATACCCCTCACATGGTTCAAGCCCTGCTGGATACTAAGGGTGGTCTCTGGCTTACACAGGCTCGGGTAGCTCGGTATCAGGCTAAACTTTTAAAAAATCCTGAAGTTACCCTACAGACCTGCCCCTCCCTTAACCCAGCCACCATGCTGCCAGAAACAGAGGAGCAGGAACACGACTGTTTGGAGGTTATAGATGCCCAATACTCCAGCCGCCCGGACTTAAAAAATCAACCACTCCCTAATGCAGACTGTGAGTGGTACACTGACGGCAGTAGTACTGTTACAAACGGACAAAGGAGGACGGGCTATGCTGTTGTAACTCTCCACGAAACCGTGGAAGCAAAGGGTTTACCTGCTGGGACATCAGCCCAGCTGGCTGAATTAATAGCCTTAACCCGTGCACTTGAACTGTCAAAAGGGAAAAGAGTTAATTTTTTACTAATTCCAGATATGCTTTTGGAGTGCTACACGCTCATGCTGGTCTGTGGAAGCAAAAAGGAATGTTGACAGCCCAAGGCTCTCCGGTCAAGCATGGGCTTCAAATTCTCCGGCTCTTAGAAGCAGTACAACTCCCCTCAGCGGTAGCAGTGGTGCACTGCAAGGCACATCAAAGGGAAGATCAGGATGTGGTTAGGGGTAATGCCAGGACGGATAGAGAGGCCAAGCGAGCTGCTACCCTGGAACCACAGGAAGCTGAGGATGCCCATATGCATGCCCTCATCCCATCAGTGGGGGAGCTCCCAACCCCTCAGTACTCTCATGAAGAGAAGAACCTGGCTGACACACTTGGGCTCCAGGAAAAGGAGGGATGGCTCCACTCCATGGAAGAAAAAATCCTCCTACCAAAGAATCTAATATGGCTAGTGCTACAAAAACTACATCAGACCACCAGGCTGGCAGAGAGGCTCTTACCCAGCTTATGAATAAATATTTTCTAACCGCTGGACTTAGATCCCTGGCCTCCCAGGTACAGGCTGAATGTCCGATCTGCCAAAAAAATAACCCTTGACCGGGAGTGTCAGTGCCACCAGCCACTCTGGAACCTACCCCAGGCCCGGGACTGGTTTGGCAAATAGACTTTACTGAGTTCCCCCGAACCCAAGGGTTCAGATACCTCCTCGTCCTGGTGGATCGATTCAGCGGATGGCCTGAAGCCTTCCCATGCCAAAACAACACTGCCAAAATGATGGCTCTGAAATTTGTCAAGGAGATCATTCCCCGCTTCGGACTCCCCCAGTGGATGGAATCTGAAAACAGAACACACTTCACATCTCAAGTCGTTCAGAAGATATCGGATGCCCTGCAAATCCTCTGGAAACACCACACTCCATGGCGACCACAGGCCAGTGGGGTAGTGGAGCGTACAAATCAGACACTCAAGCGACATCTCTCAAAGGTCTGTCAGGAGGCTTCCTTATGGTGGCCTGATGCCTTACCCCTTGTTTTGCTCCGAGTTCGCGCTCTCTCAAAGGGCAGATTAGGGCTTAGTCCCTTCGAAATTATGTTTGGAAGGGCATGGCCTATGAACGGTACACCGGTTCTGTTAGGGGAGTGGGAGGTAGGCTGTGGCTTCTTATCTCAGTACATGTGCTCTCTGTCTGCTATTCTCTGTTCTCTCCACAGGTATACCAGAGATTTGCAGCCTCTCCGACTGAATGCCCCGGTCCACTCCCTGCAACCAGGTGACTCCGTTCTCGTTCATACCTGGAAGGATGAGCCTCTCCAAGAGAAGTGGAAGGAACCCCACACCGTCCTGCTGGTCTCGTACACAGCAGCAAAGGTTGAGGGACACAAAAACTGGATCCATCACTCTCGTCTAAAAGCAGTGCTTGCTCCTGAACGGTGGACTGTCCAGCCTACGGAAAAGACTGCCAACGATGACCTGGGACTTAAACTGTTATTCAAAAGACAATAAGGACTGCTGGGAATGCCCTGTGGCCTCTTTGGACAGTCACAGCGCACTCCCCGTGAGAACTCTAAGCATTGGTTGTGTCTATTTTCACAGGGCCGGCCTAACCTGGTGGCCTGGTCCCTTTTGTTTTTAGTCTGCCTGCTATTGGTAATTGTTATTTTGTGGGTATTTGGGAAATTGTAATTGTTAGACCCCAGAGTCACCTGCCCAAAATGGAATCAGGTCCAAGGTCTGCCACTGTGTTACTCTTTGCCATAGGGGCACTCCTGTCATTGACTCCCGTTTCCCCCAAGGCACATGCGGAATAAAAGGAAATCCCTATCAACTTAGAAACAAATACGTATGAGGCCCTAAAGGTTTGCTTTGCCCAAGAGTTTAACCTCTCTAACTGCTGGGTATGCTCCCAAATCCCGCACCATGCGGCAGGGTTACCCTGGAGGATGGTCCCCCAAAATTGGTCAGATATCTGTTGGGGACGGTTCAGTAGGGGGAAAAAATACCTCGGGTACGCCCTTGTTGCAAAACCGTACCATTAAATCTCAGTATGCATTAAGGAACAACCCCTGGAAGCCGCAGGCCAACTCAACACATCTCCCTTCCCCTATTAGGCTGCGGTCAGTGGCCCCCGGGTTGGTGTGCTATCGACAGTTCAAGTCTAGCAATCACACCTGGCCTGCTGGGAATAGCACCTGTCAGTATTATTTATCCCCTGACAGTAACGCTTCCATCCCTGTCTATGTTAATGGCAAATCCAACTCTACCGCCCGGTTTGGAACATTTAGTGACACCCAAACAAATAGGTGGAGTAGCGGTTATAATGGCTTGGTAGGGAATGGCCACTCCTTTTACATCTGTGGTACCTCTGCCTATAAGTGGCTACCGCATCGGTGGTATGGAAGCTGCTATCTAGGATATCTTGCCCCTCCCCATCGTGTCCTCCCTAAACTGCCCCCTGGCCGCCCCAGACAGCGTAGATCTTTGTATGCCACCCCAGATCCCATTAAGGAAGGAGACAGGTTGGGTATGATCCTCCTCCCATCCTATGGGGTGGGACGGCTGGCTCAATTTTATCGTAGGCTCTCTATGTTTCTCACCAAGTTCACCAATGAAACCTTGGCCATAGAGAAAAGCCTCAACTCAGAGCTTTACCAGCTCCAGTTGCTGTCCCTGCAAAACAGACAGGCCTTAAATTATGTTTTAGCCTCCCAGGGCGGGGTGTGCGCCCTTATTGGAAGTGAATGTTGTACTTATGTCCCGGAAAACTCACAAGACATTAACAAGCACGTCCTGTCGGCCAAACAGACTTTCGAGCAGTGGAAGGCCCAGGGAAGGAAACCCATGGTTTTCGATTCCCTTTGGAGTTGGTTGCCCGATCTGGGAGGACTGGGGGGGTGGCCTTGTGCATCTCCTCCTCACATGTGTGGTACTGTGCCTGGTCACTCTCCTCCTAATTGCTTGTTTTAAAATGCTCCTCCATAAGCTTTGTGCCCCCCGTTCCCCAAAAGTCCCAACATGCTCTCTCCTTTATAACCCCAGCTCTATGGCCCTCAATCGTATCTTGTCCACAAAATATGAGAAAACTCAGCCAAAGGCTTGTTGAGTATTCTCAAAGGAGGGAGTTGTTGGTGTCATTAGGCATAACCCTAGGTAACTCAGGAGGGTGAAAGACCATGAGTGTCGATGAAGCCTTCCTGCACTAGGCCTAAATGAACCAAACTCCTTCCATGTTTAAACTCTAATCGACCTCAAAAGCCAGATGTAGAAATTGGAATGTGTAACAATTTATCAGGTGCAGCACCGCTTATATCGGTACCAAGCGATAATAATGAGGCCTGCATACTTCTGGCTGAAAGGCAAGATAACTTATAACTTGCCACCAAGATGACTTAACTGCTTAAATGTAATTGCTTGCTACTTGCTTAATGTAAACTATTATAGGAGGAGGAAGGGGGAGGGGGGGGGGAGTAAAGCCTAGCTGCAAAAAAAATAAAAAGGGAAAACTGCTTGTCTCAGTGTGCTTGATCTGAGACATGCCTGTCTCCTTGCACCGCTTTGAGATCTCAAATAAACTTTGATTGTTTCTCCACCCTGGTGTGTTTATTGGCGCGAAGCACACTGGGCAACGAACCCCGCTGTTGCTTTCCTCGGGCACTCTGTGCCAGCAACCTTCTGTTGCTTTGAAGGATATGCTGGTGCAGCCTTTGCACAAGAAACAATTATTTGACATTGCCTGGTATCCTGTCATGTTTTCCACCTGTGAGTAAGACAGTCAAGAAGGCTGTGATGAGACAACTCTCATAGTATCTCGATGCTTCTGAGTTCCTTGGCTTTTGTCAATTTGTGTACAGGGTTTGGCACATAATTATACTGTTTGATGCACTTCTTGCAGATGAAAATCAAATATCCACAGAGCTATTATCCAGTCTATCAGTTGCCTTTGGTGACATTTAATATCAGGAGCTGTTGATGGTCACTGAACTCCAGTGGAAGTAGACAGTTTCCTTAATGTGGTTTTCTTTGGCAGGACTGCAGCGGGAAATTGTGGACAACAGTTCCACTTCCTCAAAGGCTCTCATGAGTGGGATGCTTCAGGGTACTATATAATCAACCTTCCTTTAAACATGTTTATGGTGTGTTGGAGGGCCATTGAAAAAGCATTGGGGTGCATGGCACTCAGTATGTAGATGGCTCTCTGCTTTATGTCTCTATATCATCTGACCTGAATGATGTGATCAAACACTTCACACAATGTCTGGCTGTGACTGAGGAATAGGTGAAGGCACAATGCCTCAAGTAGCATCCAGCCAGAACATATGGCAGAGATAATAGTGGTCTCTTTGGTAAAGGCTGTTTTTTCACCACCGACCACCAAAATTCATGGTGTTAGATCTCGGGTTGCAGTGAGATATTACTACAGAAATAACTAGGAATGTGCTAGGCCAGAAGTTTTCAACTTTTTGTATAAGATATAGAGCTTGCTTCTGCTTTCCATGTCTTTTTGTCTTCAATTCTATAGCATTTCTAAAGAAACTAAAGCTCGTGTTAGGTCTCACATTGTGAGAGCACACAACACCAGAGCTCGTTTGTTTCCACATGGAGCTTAAGGTGTTTTTGACCTATAAAGTCCTAAATGTCTTGGGCTCTGACTACCTGAGAGACCACATCTCTGCCAGTGTGACCTTGCCACAGCTGCAGTCAGTGACAGGGCTCTCCCTGCACCTGCTCAGTAGACAAGAAAGGGAGTTGCCAGCAGTGCACTTTCTATGAGGGCCCCTTGAATCTGGAACTGACCTTCCTCTCCTTGGTCTGACATAGCCTGAATCTGTTGAACTTTGCTTTATGATGTGAAGGCCATCTGTATGGCTGGGCTTTAGGAGAGGGCTGGGGATATGGGTGTGAAAGGCAGGGGCTAGAGTACATATTGCTGATTCGAATTACTAGGTGGTTAATTTAATTGTATTCTGTATTGGCTTTGTTTCACTGCTGGATGGTTATTCCTATAAGGATATATAGAGACAGATAGATAGAGATATAGATATTTTGTTATACCAACCAGAGCAGCAGATAGGCGGACCGCGTGCCAAAGGATGCTGATCCCTGATTTAAATTATTTAAATCAATATTAATACATTGTGATATCTACCAAGGCAGGTGTACACCTGGCCAACATGAGCCATAGATTTTGTTTCCTCCAGGTTTGATTTCTGCAATTCCAAATGTTTCAGAATATGCCAGTCCACCATTTAAAGAGTGCATGTCACTGTGGACTTGATCCAGTATGCAGTGAAGTAAATGGAAATCTTTCTGTTCACTACAGTTGGCATTAGATCAGACATAGAAGCATATCATGCCAGTGCTCTGCTCAATACTGTCCTGTCTCTAGTTTGTTCCATCTTTTATATGATCTAACTATGTGGTGGGGAAGCAGATGATTATTATGCATTGTACACTGTGATATGGATAAATGAAAGTGAAGGAGAACCCAATTATAGGATGCATCTCTTTTATTTCAAGCCCTAAACAACTTGCCCTTCAGTCTGAAGATACACTGGGCATGAATCTATTATTTTATAAATCAAGATTTGAGATGTACCATATTTCCACACAATGCAAAGTTGAACAAAACAGTTAAGCAGCCCACTAAAATGAGAGAAACAAAATTGCATCTTTTATCAATAAGACACTTTTTCAGAGAATTTAATTAGCTAATCTGGTACCTTTCAGTATTTGCATTTTCATGTATTATGCCTTTTATTGTTATTTAATGTTATTCTTTGCCCGGTTAATCATAATTGGTTTAAAGACTAAACAAAGTGATTCTCTTTTATGTAAACTGGTTCTGGTTTGTTTAAAAAAAAAACAAAAACAAAAAACAAAAAAAACCCTAACCAGATATAGGGATGATGAGTGCAGAAAAGTGTTGGAAATTCCCAGATCTTCACAGCGACTCATTTTTTCAAGTGAAAAAAACTAGACCACTACATTTCCTATATTTCTTTGCTCTACATTTGGATCCCAAATAGCCATATTAATTAAACTCAAGAGAGCATAGCAGTGCTGCAGACAAGGAGATTCCTGCTAATGCCATGCAATGATTCAACACCACTTGCCAGCCCAGCCATGCATTTTTTCCTCCCAAGAGGGAAATCTCGCAAAAGGTGACACCCTTACCTGGTGTACTGACATTTGGAAGTTCACTTCTAATTAGAGCCTAGAAAAGCCTGACATAATCAGCAGCACTGGGAACTGAAGTATTGTTTATTGACTGTAACAAAACCTTCAGTACTTTCATTTTTAACACAATTAAGAGTCCCAAGGACAATAACAGAGTGTAAGGGAAGGATAATACGATCAGAAAATGTGGAATTCTCCACAGTTTTATCTGTAGCATGAACCTGCTTTTTTGAATAAAGGTAGCTTTTTAGGTGCCTTATGGTAATAATAAAAAAAAGGTACGTTTTCATATAAATGAGGGAACACTAGATCTGAAGCAGTAAATGTAATCATTTCTTTAAAAAGAGATTAATTTACTAATTGCTTTGGAGGAAAAATTGAATGAAATCAATACATGTCTATAAGGCTGTATTGTTCTGTCTGAATTCATTTTGCTCCTTTCCATTTCTCTGCATCTGTGTAGGTGTATAGACAATTGGTTCTCAAAAGCTCTGTGTTTACTGAGGTATGCATATTGTGAATCACCTTTTCTCTCAAGACCCTAGCTTTTTATTGTATAATCATAATTTATAATATGCAAAGAGCTACATGTTCCCCTCTGTTAAACCTGTCAGTTTTCAATGGCAACCATTGTACAAAGATTTAAAAACAATAGTTTTTAATAAGGAGCAAGGAGGCACAGCAAATTAATGCTTTCTTCCCCCCCCCCACCCCCCCTCAGGAGACTTAGGTTCAATTCTGGATTTGATCTAAAAAAAAATGCATGTGGTCTCAATTTTATCCCTTAAATGTCCTGATCACAAACACTACACATACAACCATATGCAGGCTGAACATGCACTATATGGATTGCCCCATAGACTGTACTCTGTGCTTCAAATGAGAGGAGTTGTGCAGAAAGTTAAAATGAACATGAAACATCTGGGAGAGGTTGTGAGATGCTATGGGCTACAGTGCTACCAATACCCAAGTTTACAGATCCGTTTTCAGCAGAGACAATTACACGGATGTTAAAATGTCTGCGAAAGATAAGCATTTAGATGAAAAAGGTCTGGCTTAAGTTTATCCCATGCAAATCTAAGTTAATGTTGTAGGTAGGGGGAAATGCCTTGAGAGGTATCTGAGATATTGATCTCAAAAGCACCCGCACTCTGATCATCAAGTGAAGTCTCAGGGATCTACTGAACTCATCACTAATCCTCAATGTTGAGATAGCAACAGATGGCAGAAACACCTTCTTCCATTGCTGGCTAGCAAGGAGATTATTCTTTTTATATTAGGATTCAGCCACAGTGTTACTTGTATTAGTTGCTCTATTCAGAATTGAAAGTGAAGACAAGAAGACATCTCCATAATTAAGCTACATGCCTTAACGCATATGATAATGAATATAAGTTGCTAAAAGCACATCACATCAGTGCCCCATGCCCTTCATTGGCTTCCCAGCACATTTCCTATCCAGATCATGAGCCTGATCTTTCAAACCTTCATTGAAAAAGGCTTTCTCTAGGTCACTTCTCTTTTTCTGACCCTCTCAGTTAGCTGTGCTCCTCAGGAACACTGAAGCTATTAGTAAGCATTTGGGAGCAGGATTCTTAACATTCTCAGTAAAGGATCCTTGATTCTGGAGTTCCTTACTGGAGGAGATTGGAAGGAACGAGTTTCTGAACACTGTACAAAAATCAACCTTTTATCAGCCAGGCAAAAATAAAAAATAAATCACATTTAACAGAAGTATAAGACAATCAGTGTGGATTTGCAGTGTGGAGAAGGCCGGTCTGCATCTTGTGGTTGTGGCATAGCATCCTGGCCTCTGACCCAGTCAGTCTGTCTCTTTGTAGGAATGGGGAAAGGGTGAACTCAATGGAGGGGTTTTGACCTAGTTGGTCCAACAGAGTTTTAGTTTATCAAACTTGAGGGTATCCTACAAGGCCTGTCTGTTCCACCAGGATTTTCTCTGAGAGGATTGGCTGAGATTATGGAACTTGATGTTTTTGGTGGAGAATTCTTGTTTTTGACTGACAGATTTATTGTTGCACTGTTTTCAGTCCCTTTGTCAAAGTGCCTAGTAACAGTAGGAAAGCACATTTTTAATGTAATAAAAATGAATAAATTAATATTTGGATCTATCTGACCAGCTGGAAGAGGAAAGCATTCTCATACCTCTGATCCTGTAGTGACAGGTGGTGCTTGAGGATCAGGGTGACAAACATAACAGGATAAAGGGATCTCCTAAAACATCATGCTTTCTGATTGTAGGCTAAATGCTCAACCATATTACACATCAACATGTGTGTGACACAGAAGATGTGTCAGCACATTACCATATGCCAGTAACCTCACACTGAAAAAAGTTTAAATCTGAATCAGTGTGTTTCCCCAAGGGAGAGTGCACAAAAGAAAGAACTCAGTCTGAATCAATGTTTAGAGATACATGAAACTGAACTAAAATATGACAGGTATTGTATACACACAGAGAGAGACACAAAAACCATTAAAAAGTTATTGTCTTTTACGTGGTTGTCTTGATCCCCCTGCTGTGATTTTTCTCTCCAACTTGGCAACTCAGCACTCATTTGCCAGACATCTTTTTTAATCCTTTAACTGCTGGCTGCGGGATAGGCTAGCACTTGACCTTGTTAACATGTTTTACAAATGCATAAAGATTTTCCAAATCTTTTCAAAGCCCTCCTAATGACAACACTATTCTTCATAGTGAGACATTCTTTTTTCTGGAACGAACACAAGTTTTGTGTTTCCGGTATATTTTATACAACCTCCAGTTGTTCAAGCGAGGACAGATTGTACCCCATTCTGCACTTCCACTCAAGGAAGGAAGGGGACACTTTACACCACCACATTCCCCTGTGCTGTCTACCCATAATGTGGGAGGAGAGGGCTCCCACTCCTGTATCTTTAGGCAGGAAGGGGTGGGAAGTGAACTTCGTGACCTCTCCAAGATGCCAACCAGTGTGGCTACACTAGGGAATGTACATTGTCCCAGGTTCAAGCCTGGTGTAGGCTACTTCTGCCCCTGAGCAGGAGGAAACCAGAAGGCAATTTAGTTTATAATTATTAGGTACTGGGAATATTTGCAAATAGCAGATCAAACTTTTTGGTACCTTTGAGGATAGCAGATGTTTTATTGCCCTGAAATCACATAATAAATGCATTACTTAAAAAAAAAATCCTTCAATTAGGGAATGTTTGGGATTTCTACAGTACATTAAATATTTTGTCATTCCACAAAAAATAAATTCTACATCAGAATGAGTTATTAACTTGTTTCCAAACTACAAGCTGCTAGAAAATGTAAGCATTTAGAGGATAAAAGAGGAGATTAACTATTAATGTAATGTGTCTGCAATATTTGACACCCTACTTAGCATGACCATTATCTGCTACAGCCTACAAAATTTATTCTTCATGCTCCCACTGTATTGCCAGAATGCCATATGGCCATGCTTGTTTTTCTTCAAATAATTTTTACATAAACAGCTGGTGAACTGTTTTCATTGTAACACAGCACATATTTTCTGAAACAGTTAGGAAGGACTGATGTAACTCTAGTTGCTGTCATGCTTTTCATGTCAGTGTTGCACGGAAACTCATATGTATGATTCAAAAACTGGAAGATTGGCTATTTTTCTCTTTATGGACTCTTGAGTGAAAGAACTCCATGTGTAACTGTCTCTTTCAAACGTTATAGACAAGTCCTTTAAATAAGACTCAATGGTTAATAATGATTAACCTTATATGAAGCAGTCAAATTATAAATGGTTGTAAAGGCAGGATTGTTTTCCTTTTAATCCATTGGTCATTAAAAGCGGTAAGTTTCAAATGGGTTAGGATCTGACCCCTGTTACATTATCCAAGGTAAATCCAAGTTTACTCTACTGGAGTTAAGAGAGTTATTTCAGATTTACACACTGGCATCGTTGTTTCATTTTCAGTTTTTCGTGGGTACTTTGTAATGAGTAAGATGGTGTGTTTTTGAAACATTCTCCAGTTGAATCCCCTAGGCTCTTTTCAAGAACCCACTGAAGTCAATTGGAGTCTTTCCATTTAGTTTAATGGAGTTCAGCTCAGGCTCTATGTGAATATAAATGTTCCCAGTGAAGTCAATGGGCATACTGAGTAAGTTCTGCAGCATTGTGACTCTTACTTGTAAATTAAGATGATATATATTGTAGCTCTTTAAAAAAAAAATAGATACTTTCTAAGAGGGAGAAAGGAATATACGGTGAGACCCAAAATGCCACTTTTAAGAATTTAGGCTTTCCTCATAAGTTTAACTTTTTTCAAGATAATATTAGAAATTATCAAGTAATTTTACAGGCATTTTGCTGAGGATGAAGACATCCACTTGCCTAAGAAACACAAAAACCTGTTGAAAGAGGAAAACATTTTCTAGCCTTCAGAGATTTATGTGATGTTGTAGATAGATGATTTAGGACTTGGAGTGAATGAGCCAACCTTTACAAATTTAGGGCCTTACTTATGTCAGTTTCTTAGTTCACAAGTAGTTCTATTGACTTCATTGGGGCTACCTTTGTACCTGCGTAAGGGTGGCAGAATCAGGCCCTTAATATTCACTTTCTACGCTGGGATTTTCTGCCTTTTTCTGGAGGCCTACATCTCCAGATTGGATTAATAAAATGGCAAGTAATCATGGCACCCCCTAATTCTGCAGGGAATCCCACTGACCTTTTATAGACCCAGATACTGACCTGCCCTCTTAATTGGCCAAACTGAGTGCATCCATTCTGGCACATGGGAGCTAGATGTGCTTCGTACATAGGGTCCAGATGCTACCCTCTGACACAAGCTTATTTAGGTACCTAAAAATATAGATAGGTACATAGTGGGATTTTCAAAGCACTTAAGCAAGTTAGTCACCTAATTTGCATTGATTTAGGTGCTTTTAGAAATCCTGTCTGCACTTTTAGGCCCACAAAGATGATAACAAAATCAGGCTGTTTATTCTTGAATCAGTAGTTTACGCTATAAGACTTTCACGGATTGAAATATTCTAAAGGAAGCAAATCAGTTCTCATCCACCATCTGTGAGGCAGTGAAGGTCATTGGGACACAATGGAAAATATTATTTTTCATAGGCATGGTGGAAAAGTCATACAATAACTGATGAACCATCCTTTACAAATCAGAGGTCCAGGGAAAGAGAGAGGAATGTGAACACAGACACCTCTATCAGAAGCCAGACAGCAATAAGGCAGAGCGAGGAACAGCACAGCCAGGATCACCTGTCACCCTCTGCCTGGGACTGAAAAATGGGGCAAAACCAGGCCCTAAGACTATGTCTACAATGCAATTAAACAGCCTCTTATCCCAAGCCACTTAGCCTGAGTCAGCTGACATGGGCCAACTGCAGGTGTTTAATCTCAGTGTAGACAAACATGAAGTGGCCCAGCTCTCCCAGCCACCGGGGCTATTGAGCCAGAGCAGGAACTCAGAGATGGATCCATCCCTGAGGGGATCATAGAGACCCTCACCAACAGGACCTGTGTCAACAGTAGGTTGGGGAGATTCCCATATAGGACCCTCTAATCAAGGAGTCCAGTCACATGGGCAAGTGTTTGCAAGACCAAAGCATAAAGGGGTGAGGCCAATTGCTCATACAACACACGTTTTTTCCCTGTTTCCTTTACTGTGACAGTATATTGTTGTAACTGTTCAGTGTAATTATTCTGGCTCATAAAATTGAATTTATTTTGTAATATATTAGCCTAGTTTGTTCTTTTGTTTCCAAATGACTTTAGTATACATTTGCCATATTTTCTTGCTATTATTGTTCAGTAACACTGTTCTAGTGCAGCTATAATGATTGTGATAGACCACTTTGCATTGTTAAAACTGCCTTTTATTATGACTGTAATTGTTTGAGCCTGGCACATACATCTTGTAGTTTATCTCGTATTTATGCAGAATCCGTATTAGTTAATGTTTGCTACAGCACACCAGCTCTGAAAGACTTACTCAGATCAAAACTCTGGCAAACAGTTCATTACAGTTATAATAATAACATAATAATTAATGCAGCTATAATGTATTTTTTTACAAAAAGTACTGTAAAACAATAGTAGTACATTATTACTGAGGCAGCCGGAGAAACTGGGCAACCTGAAATATTCTCTAAAGATTGAATGCTAGACCAGGTCACATGCTGGCAACTAGATATAACAATTTATTTTGAAATGTAAGGAATCCCTGACTAGCTGCTAAATCTAGCTGAGTTACTATATCATAATGGCTCTGATATGTCTGTGCCTTTTAGTTGTTGCTGAGTAACATAGAACTTCATGCTGCAGAATTGAGGATCAGAACTCACTCAAATAAAAAATAAAAATGATTAAAAAAAAAAGACCTGCTATGTGAACTAAAGGGAAACTACCTTTATTGGTCACTTCACAACATCAACACTAGAGGAACATCCATCACTGTAAATAGATCTCTTTGAAAATGTGCTTAAAATGTTCTGTTCCTATAAACACGAGACAATTCCATCATTTTTAAAAAAGCGATGTTAACTAACATAAGTAATTTGAGATATTATCCAGAAAGCTTACCGCATAGGAGCTTTTCCAAATATATAGCATCTAAATAGGCCACTGAAACACCAACCAGTTATCATCATCACATGGTCCCTTGTCTACATTTAATTCCAGCGCCAAAGAAAAACACAATTTCTTGCTGAATTACAGAATCTGAAGTCAGGGTAAAGGTTGAGGGTCTACGTTTTGATCTCTCACACATTAGACACTATTTTTTTTGTCTTCATTAGAGTTTAGTGCTCATTAACAATGCTGCTATTAATATCAGAATCTGGGTCTAAATAACAGATCCTCATTTAAAGGAAGAGGAATGTCAGGTTTTTTTTTTAAATGTCCATTCTGTGTGCTGGGGTATTTGAAATTTTTTCTTCATAAATATCAGCCAAAAATGGAAGGTATTCATATTGAAAGAGCATTTGTAGGCAAAAATATAAGCCTCAGTTATCTCTGTAATCAATAAATAATTAATCGAAAAATTGATAAGTAATTGTATGGGTTCAAATCTACTTAATTAAAAAGATTTCAGATAACTAAGCTTAGCTGAGTTCATTAAACAATGGTTAGTCAGCACATAACAAAAATGATATATACATGACCAAACCAGATTCTCTTAGAACTGATTCCTACAGCAGAAGCGAGTCTGATCTCAGTTGAGTTCAGCTTCCCTGGTTCTGCCTCTTTGCTTCCAGCCTCTAACAGTTCCTCCCTCCCTCCCTAGCTTCTTGGAAGTTGGGGACAGGTCGGAGGGTTAGTTTCAGCTCCAAGCAGTTCCTATTTTCTCCCCCGAAATAGAGCTTATTTTAGTACATTTCCACATTTTGTCATATTTCATACATTTCCTAACAGCATAATTAACATCTGCTGCTTACTCATTATTTTTGTTGTTGCTACATCATATATATACCTGTCTATTGCAGTTAAGACATTGCTTTCTCAGCCGAAAGAACAAGGGATTGTGTGAAAGGTTACTATATCTTTTTTCAAAGTTTAGCAAGCTTGTAATTTTCCCTTCTTAGCATCACCATAATGGATTTTGGATATCTGGTTTATGAGCGAGGTATAGGCCTTATAAAAGACTGGGTCATAAGTCAACATCTCTATCTATCTGCCAAGTATCTCTCTTTATTTTTAAGGTGACTATCACTGCAGTATCAAAGCACCGTACACCAGTTACAGCTATGGTAGTACTGAGTGTGCCCCCGTGTTTCCTATTGTGTCTCTTATTCCTGGTGTGCCTGGGTGGATAGATACCTGGCAAAATAATAGTGCTAACTGGAGCTCATATTGTTGCCTATAGCATTCTTTCATTATCAACACCCTTCATTTATTAGCTGATATTCATGGCTTGGGCTCTGTCTCCTCGATTCATGTGATGAGGTCAGAATCTGCCCATTTAAGTACATATATAGTAAGCAATTTTTTAACCCTTGAGGTTGGGAAGAAGCATTTCAAAACACAACCCAAGATTCATCTACCTAAGTTTGCAGAAAGCCTGAAACAATAACTGTGGGGGTGCATCTCCATGTATGATTCTATTTTATAGTTACTTCTGTTTTCTACAACTTTAGAAGCTTCAAAAATAGATAGAAAGACTAGGACTTTAACACTTGGGAAAGCTCAGGTTGAAAAAATGTCTCAAGATTTCATTAAAAAAAATCTAAAAATAATCATTTGGTGATTTTCTTGAAAAGGAAAATGAGACCGAATTATTTCAATTTATTTTTGTCTATCTGATGTTAATTTTTTTTGACATTACTAATAATGTTGCCTCACAAGCACTTCAATCTGTGCTTGTTTTACTTACAACATATGCCTTGGTATCTGAAAGATACTTAAGACATAACAAATGTTATTACATGAACTAAAGTTCTACCAAAGTATTAGTTGTTAGGAAATTGGGTTTTTAAAATCCTTATCAATGTTAATTTCAAATTGACTCACACTAACAAGGTCATGTATCAGAGGGGTAGCCGTGTTAGTCTGAATCTGTAAAAAGCAACAGAGGGTCCTGTGGCATCTTTAAGACTAACAGAAGTATTGGGAGCATAAGCTTTTGTGGGTAAGAACCTCACTTGCAAGTGCAAGTGCATCTGAAGAAGTGAGGTTCTTACCCACGAAAGCTTATGCTCCCAATACTTCTGTTAGTCTTAAAGGTGCCACAGGACCCTCTGTTGCTTTTTACAAACAAGGTCATGTTACTCTATTTTTGATATATAAATAAAAATCATATATCTAATATATTGAGAATCACAGTAGCTTCTAAACTTTTCAGGGGTGGAGGAACAGTAAGACATTAAAATGACAGTGTGAGCAGCTCTGAGACTAGCTATGCATAACACAGCACAACTTCACTCACACACACACACACACACACACTCACACAGACCCTGAACTGTAGCCTCCATCCACAGCATTGTGACTTATCATGTACCATTCTCTATAGCTGCACATAAATACACCAGTCCTAAAGGATTCCTAAAGCACACAGGAACTTTTAGGGACATAATCTGCTTTCAATTATCCTGGCATTTCAGTTAACTGTAGTTCAGTTACCAGTTTCAACCTGGGTGTCTGCCTATGTCCTTTTTAGCTAATGCAATCATATACAAATCACACACCACAGTCACTAGATCCATATGTGTGTGGAGACCTAGTAGCAAAGGGTATAGGCACTTGTCTAGCCAAGCTCACTTTCCTTGCTCTGACCTCACCATCTGCTTCGTCTGAGGAGAAGAGCCACCTTCCTCACTGGATGTGGACTTTGTGATGAATCTGCAAGTAAATACACAGTACAGAGGTGCTCACCTGCTCTTAGGCACATAAACTCATCTGCTTCTCAAAGAGATTGTGGATGGCTGAGATTTTTTTTTTATCTGCAACTTCTGTGAAATGGGCCAGTGCTGATGAAGACTGACAAGTCATCCCTTTAGCCCTGTCTCCTTTTCAATCTCCTAGTCATCTTTATTTCCTTTAGTTAACACCTCTATCTCTCTTCTTCTCCTCCTTCTACTCTATTCTCCTCCTGTATCAATGAACTGCCTCCTTCACGAAGAAGTGCAGTTAAAAGTCAATGAGCTAGACTCTGATTTCATTTACAGTACTTTCACTCTGGAGTAACTCCATTTAATGAGGTGTATAGTGGTGTAACACATTATTATCTAGTCTAATGCAATCAGGCTTTCCATTGATATTTAGTGTTTAAAGGGAGAAGGGGCTCACAAGAGTCAAGCACCTATATTTTTTTCTCAGCCAGACCTAACTATCATTACCCTCCTATTACACTATATAATTTTTGTCATAACATGGTTGGAGCAAGAAAGAAAGAGGTTAGAAGACTGAAAGACTGAAACACAAGGTTAAAAAGCAATAATAGTTCAAATGGAAAATAGGAAGGGAGGGTGAACAATGTCCCCATGGGATAAAAAACAAAGAATAAAAAACTGTAAGATCTCAGTGCTGTTGGTTCAGGCTGATGGCAGCTTTTAGTAATGTTAAGAAGTGGGAGCATAAATATCATTTAAGATTTTTTTCTGATGTTAATCTGACCAAAAGAGAAAAAAATAATAAGCATGTAAAGCCAGATTCTGATTTTTTCACAGGTGTAAATCCAGAATTACTCCATACTTCTCAGAGTACTTACTCTAGCTATTCAGTGTTGTAAATACTTAAGATCAAAAGTCTCATTTATACTTCCTAAATCTTAGTTTAAATGTTTTCTACAAACTAAATAGTAAAACTGAATTGAAGTAGTCTGCTTTTACAGCCACAATAGAAAGAAACACTAACTTCCTGGAATATTTTCTCCATTGGCAGAAATCATAGCATCCATCATAAAAATATGCAGAACTTCATCTTTCACATAAAACATATTATTAATGAGCTAGTTGTAAAATAATCCCCTAAGTAAACCAAATATGACCACAAGCTCTACATGTTCCAGCAATCAAATACCTATTGCCATTATTTAGCAGTTTGACCAATCTGTGCTATTTCTTTTCCAGCACATAATAAATATTATGTCTATAAACATTCCACTGTAATTCAAAATGACTTATTTTAACGTTATATAGCCACATGTTCAGCATACTGCCCTAGTGCAGCAATTGAGATCAGCAGATGCACTCTCAGTAGAAGCATCCAAACACTCTGCTGATGGTGGGAGGAGCCATAAATGTAATGAGAGAGAGACAGGATCCAAGAGGTGAACAAGGAAGACATGCTGCCAATGCATAATCAGCAGAAGGCCTTCAACTCTGGAACTGACTTCCTTTGTTGGTTGACAGTGCAGACATTTGCTAACCTTCCAAATATGGTAGATGGCTCTTATGTCTATTCCATCTTTGTGCTGAAGAGTGGGGCAAATCCATTCTGGTTTGTCAACTGGTGTGGGTCTTTTAGTTAAGCTTTTTGCTATATTGTATTTGTAAATGTATGTGTTCATTAGAAGTAAGAGGCAGACCAAGGGCAGAGTAGGCCCATTACTCAATGAAGAGGGAAAGACAATAGCAGAATATACAGCAATGGACAAAATGTTAAATGCCTTTTTTTGTTTCAGTTTTCACCGAAAAAGTTAGCAATGATTGGATGATTAACATACCAAATAGTGTAAAAGGGGTAGTATCTGAGGCTAACATAAGGAAAGAACAAGCTAAGAATTACTTAGACAAATCAGATGTCTTCAAATCAGCAGGGCCTGATGAAATACGTCAAAGAATACTTAAAGAACTGCCTGAAGAGATCTCTGAGCCATTAGCAATTATCTTTGAGAACTCATGGAGGATGGGAGAGGTCCCAGAGGATTGGAAAAGGGAAAATATAGTACCTATCTGTAAAAAGGGGAATAAGAACAACCTGGGTCATTATAGACCATACAGTTTAACTTCAGTTCCCAGGAAGAAAATGGAACAAATCATCAAATAATCAATTTATAAGCACATAGAAGCAGATAATAAGGTGATAAGTAACAATTAACATGGATTTGTCAGTGTAGCGGGGTGGCTACCCCGCTCCTGCCGAGAAGGGTTTAAAACAGCCCTGGCAGAAGGCTGGTGGCTGGGAGCTGCTAAGCTGAGCTGATTGGGGAAGCAGCTGCAGCTGGGCCACATCCCAATCAGCTGCTCTATATAAGAGGCTGGGAGCCAGGAGCTCAAGAGTCTCTCTCTGCTTTCAGAGGGAGAAGGGCCTGGCTGCAGGGAACTAGACAGGGTACCTGCAGTGGAGCAGGGCTGGATAGCCCCAGGTTGTGGCCTGGTAATAGGCCAAGGGGTACTGGGGGTTGCAGAGGGCAGCCCCAGGGCTAGGCCAAGGCAGCAGGTCCAAATCCCCCTTGCCAGTGATGAGTGGCCTATACTGCAGTCTGCCCCAGGGAGTGGGGGCTAGTTGCTGACTGGCAGTGGCCTAGTACTGAGGCAAGGTGGGGTTAGTGGGTGGGGGTTCCCCTGGGAGTGGAGACCTAGTGTGTGTGTGTGTGTATTGCCACGAGGCAGCACCCAGAGCAAGGGGCACCGGGGTCCTGGGAGGGACACAGGGCCAGTGCAGAGGACAAGGCGGATCACCGCCCTGAAGTGGGTGCTCCAGAGGCTGGTGAGCTAATTCCCTGGAGGACCAGCAGGAGGCGCCGCAGGGGTGGGTCCGGACCTCTTACAGTCAGGAACAAACTATGTCAAACTGACTAATATCCTTCTATGAGAGGATAACAAACCTTGTGAATAAAGGTCTAGAAAATGTGACCTATGAGGAAAGATTGAAAAAACTGTTTAGTGTGGAGAAGAGAAGACTGAGCAGGAACATAATAACAGTCTTCAAGTACATAAAAGGTTGTTTTAAAGAGGAAGGTGATAAATTGTTCTTCTTATCCACTCAGTTCAGAACAAGACATAATGGGCTTTAACTGCAGCAAGGGAGATTTAGATTAGACATTAAGAAAAACTTTCTAACTGTAAAGGTAGTTAAGTACTGGAACAAATTATCTAGGGAGGTTGTGGAATCTCCATCATTAGAGGCTTTTAAGAATAGGTTAGACAAACACCTGTCAAGAATGCTCTAGATAATACTTAGTTCTGCCTCAGTGCAGGGGACTGGACTAGATAACCTACTGAGGTCCCTTCCAGTCCTATGATTCTATTCATCTGGATGGATAGGCACTGATTTAAAAACAATTACAAGTACTTTAGCTACCATATAGTTATATATGGAGTGTAGCTTAGGTACAGGTTCATTTATGAGAAGTATGGGGGAGCCAATCCTGATAAATTAACCCAGAACATCTATTTTGCATAAGTAATGAAGCTGAGCATGTTTACTTGTTTTCCATGCTATTTTTATTTCCATGTATGTCTGTAATTCCCAGTTCCTGCTCAGTTCATAAGTGCTAAAATATACTAAGAAAACCAAAACAAATTCAGAAGCATCACGAAAAATCCTCCTCTTGAAAGATTTGTTGACCAGTAGTCCAATAAAATAATCATATGAGCAGCCCTTAGTCACCTGGTTAGCCTATGGAAGGCACTACTTGTGTATGGATTTGCAGGACCTGGCCCAAATTTTGTAGACTCAAACATATATGGATAATTTCTAGTAAATTGTGACAATTTGAGAAATCTATCTATACAACTTATGGATTGTGGTTAATATTATGAAATAATTTTGAAGTCAGCACTCTTTCCAGGGCTGGGCAGGGGCACACGAGGTTATAGCTCTCAGGAGAAAGTGTTAGGGTCTGTCCTTAAAGAGTGTGCCTAGGGACTCCAGGGCTGGGACAGTTCCTGGACTCTGTTCAGTCTTTGGAGGCATAAAAAACTCAGGGATCCAGAGGCTGGAATTTCTGCTCATGGCAGTCTGGTGGGCATCCAGAGGTTCACCCATCACTACCAGTAACATAGTTTTTGAATTAGATCCCTCCATAGGGTCAGGGACCCATAGCTGGGAAGGAAGGAAGATGTTGGGCAAAAGAGACAGTGTCAAGTGATGCACATTGAGGTCTTCATTTTGAGCCCTGCAGAAAAGCCAGTAGAAAGAGGATGGGCTGCATTAACACTCCTGCTGTTCCATTCATACTTGGTCAAACAACTCTTAAAGAGGGAGTTTGAAGCATAGGGTAATCAGATGTTTAAAGTGAAAAACCAGACCATGTGTTATGGCAGGCATGCTGCAGATGTCTTTTGGGAGTCAGAGATGTATGGTCAGGAGGACTGTGACAGCTTGTGTCAGAATCAGAGGAGAGTAAAAAGAAGGACCACTTTTCTTTGTCCCCATCCTTAGCAAGCAATGCTCCTTGCTCTCCCCCCCCCACCATCCTTTGAACTTAACGCTGTAGGAGAAAGGCAGGCGTGAGGACCCATGCAAAAGAAGGACTTAGTAGGACACCTCATGGGAATGGATGAGATCAGGGGATCAGGGATATGACTGCCTTGAGGCCCACATGCATTCAACTAGCCTGCTATAAATTTTACCATCATAGCTGGCTGATGACACTTTTAGATGAACAGTTTGCTCAGTTTTACATTTTTTTTTTATTTGTGTGTAAAACTGATAGTGACAGTGAGACAGAGATAGGACTTGAAAACATGGACTTTTAAGTTTTCAAGGACACCTGCTCACTCTATCTCAAGAGAACAGTAGCTTGACAAAGCCCATAGAGTCTGGTTCCAATGATTCTGGGCTGTCAGGGATGCTTGCAAGAGCGTCATGGGAACTTTATAGTGGCATGGAGTCACAAGGCCTCTAGATTGATGGCTTTGGACATTTGTGGCTCCCTGAGGGTCCATGGTATTTGGGGTGCCCTTTTTACAGGATGGCAGTAACTCCCATAAGAGAATTATCTGGAAACAATTGCACAAGGGATATTCACTGGGCTTTGATATTAAACAAATTAACACACTTTGGCTTCCAAATCATCAAACACTATAGACCAAATGTTACTCTCATTTACACCAGATCAAATCCAGACTTTAATCTTATGGACTTCAATATACATCAGTTTAACAATACATCAGGACTTGTCCCCTAGGCCTTTGTTTTTGCATTTCCAGCAGCAAATGAGTTTATTTGGGTCTTCCTGGGACTTCAGCTGTCTTGTTTCATGTTGAGTGTGGGGTTTTTTTTTTAAACTACAAAAAATATAAAAATGAGATGTAATGTCTTTGCTAAGTATGAAACTTACACTTAGATGTCCAACTAACAAATATAACTGAAAATATATAGCGTGGCAATAGGTGATGTTGGCAGAAAATCAAAGTTGCTCCCTGTCTTCATTATCCATCATCCCAAAGACCAAGATATATTGGTTGTGATTCAGCTTGAATCTACCAACTCCACCCAATCTGTCAGAAAGGTCACACTAGAGCAAGAAAGGCATTTTCTTCTCCAAGTGATTGGGTTTGTTTAAAATAACAATTAATTTAAGTCTTCCACTAGACAACACATCAGGCTGGCTTATTAAGGACTCAGTCTAACTTTAAACTAAACTTTTGCCATAGATTTCAGTGGGAGTAGGAGCATACCTTAAGAGCATGTTTTACCAAGAAAATAAAGGGATTTTTTTAAAGTCATTCATCATAGAATCAGCACATCAAAATGTAACTTCACCATAAATTGGGCGAATAGAAAGGAAAAACAAAACCAAGATTGTGCATAATGTGAAAAATAAAGGGAATTAAAGGTTGCCTTAGCTATGCCATCATTTTTGCATACCATGGATGGAAAATTTGGTTGGTCTGAGCTAAACAAACAAAAAACTTTTCAGGTACTGTAGCTGGGTTTAGGTTTGCTGTTAAATCACAAAGCCTTTGCTTTTCTCTCAGAATTAATTTTGCATGAACTAAATTCTCTAGATCCTGTTTATCGTTCCAATGACTGTATATATTTATTTGTGCACTAGACAATGAATGGAAGGATTTAGCTTTCCTGGAAGAAGTAGAATTTTCAGATAAAATATGAATACCTTTTATGTTTTAAAGATCGGCTTATATTTTGTGAGTAATGGCATTTTTCATTTCTGTCAGTAAAGCATTGTGTTTCTGGTAAAGCGGGCCACCATGCAAATATATCTTGTATTATGCCTTAGTGCAAAATATAGACTTGCAGATATAGTATCTGGTTATCCAATTTAAAACACAGTCTTGTTTTGTATAGCAGCTGTCATATAAACTATAACCCAAGATAGGCTACATAGTAAAATAGCACAGTTGAAGAGCTAAATAATATAAATACAGGAAGAGAGAAATAACCGGCGAGGAAGAAAAGGTAGACTTAAAAGAGACAGAGAGACAGTGAGAGAAAGGTTTAAAGAAAAGATGTTCCAGCTTATACATTTTGCAGAGGAGAAGGCTCTTGCGTAGCAAACTGTGAGATTTTGGGAAGAGTCAGAGCAGGATGATGGCAAATGAGAAGAAATAGAGATACATGGTATATGAGTCAAAAGTTAAAGGATGGTTTATAAAGAAGAGTTATAACTGGATGACATTTGATATGAAAAAAAAAAATACTTCAGGAGAAAATATCCAAGTGATTTCTCATTGTTTCTTCTTCACTGAATGTGGAAGGAAGCTACTGCACATAATAGCTGTGGAAGGAAGTTGGCTATACAATTCTTGCAATTATAATATGAAAAAAGAGCATGCAACAGTGATCCATCTTTTCTTGTCTGGTATAATTCTCCAAGGATTCATTGACTGGCTAGACTTTTTTTTTATCATTGATTCATGCAATGACATGTGTAGACTAGGAATTTTGGAGTTTACAAAAGAGATTGAACAAGTATAAAGCGGATGCTAAATAAAGAACATTGCTTAGACAATAAAAAAACAAGCCATGTGCATAGAATGCTAAGTGAGAGTCATGGTTTTAAAGGCAGAAGGGCCCACAACATTACCTTGTCTGACCTCCTCTATATCACAGGCTACAGCACCTCCCAGCACCAGCACACTGAACCAAATAACCAAAATTAGACAAAATATTACAGCCCATAGGACAGTAAACTATTATGTGGTAGAAGGAGAGAATCGGGGTTGAGGGTGGTGAGGTTCACCATTGTCCCTGCAGTGACAGGGAATTGTCAGATATACCCAGATAATCATGGCAAGTGACGAGCACTCCACATTGCAGAGGAAAGCAACACACCCAAAAAAAAACTGAGCTGGAGGAAAATTCTTTCCCAACCCACGTAATGGCATCCAGTTAGACCCTGAACATGTGATCAAGAACCAGCCAGCCAAACACCCGAGAGAGAGAGAGAATGCTTGCTGTCACCTCAGATCACCCCATATAGTGTCCCATGACCATCTCTGATGCATAGAAGGAAGGAGACAAGAAAAAAGAATGCATAGTCTCTTCCTGACCCCTACCAGTGACCAGCTGAAGCCTTGAAGCATGAAGCTTAGGAACAAAAGACATAAACCAGATGGTACCCCCAAGGCTGCCATGCTGTGGTCCTCATCATCACAAGCAACCCCACCCTACAATCCCATTCATACATTTGTCCAGTTCTTTCTTAAAACTAATAAAGTTGTTCCCCTGCCTTCCCCCCACCCCGCCCCCAACACCTATTGAGAGGCTGTTCCAGAACCTCACCACTCTGATGGTTAGAAACCTTCTTCTAATTTCCAACATGAATTTGTTCCTGTCCTGTTTTTACCTATTTATTCTTATGTCAACATTGTCCTTTAGCTTAAATAGCCTTTCACCCTCCACGATGACTCAGAATGTATTCAGAGAGTAATCATATCTCCTCTCGCCCTTGTTTTGCTAAACTAAACAAGCCAAACTCTTCCAGTCTCCTCTCATAAGATAAGCCTGCCATTCCACTGATCATTCTTGTATCTCTTCTCTGCACCTGTTCCAATTTGCATTCATCTTTCTTTAACATGGGTGACCTGAATTATGCACAGTATTTCAGTAAAGGTCTTACCAGTATCAGTAGTAACAAACAAGAGTGTTAAATAAAGATACACATTTTAAATTAATCACTTTATGTAAACCATATGTCATAGTAAATGTACATAACTTCAATTGTCAATCAGTGTTCCTGGACTAATCAGAAATTTGATTAATTGCTTTCCTCAGAACTGGTGATAACTCAAACCACCATCAGTAGCCACATTTCTGCAAGTTATTGTGCCAGATACCAAAGACTGAAGTACCTCCATTAGAGGTCTCATCCTGCATAAAGGACAGCTTTGTCATTGTTTGTAGGTGTAGCTTTGTCATTGATGCCCTAATTGGATATATAAAAACTGGGCAACTTTTCATTGGATTCAGTAGGACTCTTCTTATTTTTAGAAACAATGTTATTAAAGCTGGGTGAAAAGGTTAATCTGTAAAGTGAAATCATTAAATTTGCCATTTTCATTAAAAAGGGAAAATGATATAACCTTTCTGGTGCATTCATTTTGAGATGAAGGAAAAGCAAGTTTTGTCAACATGAACTGTGCTTCACTTATCAAAACCTGTAATTGCACTTTGAAGGAAAAGAAAAATGAATGTCAAAGGGAAAAAATTCAAATTTTTCTTGATCTATTTTTGTGATCTGAATCTTAGCCATAGGATTGACAACAATTGCCATAATAAAAGGGAGACTGTGGATAGTATTTAAACCTTACAAAACTGTGTGTGAATGTGAGGGGACGAATGTTTGCCCAAAATTTTACCAAGAATGTGGTTCTTTGATGTTGTTTTAGAATTGAATACAGTTCGGAACAGATGTTGTGTAGGCGTGTCTGGAGCTTTGCAAAGGAGAAGAGAGAAAAGTCATATGAAGAAATAAACCACTTATCAGTAACTTCACTACCTGCAACCTAGGTGTATTTTTTAAAAATTTAATATATATATTTAATGTATTCAATATATAATGTCCAGAATTGCAATAAACATGAATGCATATATGGAGGAGTAGCACCTGAGTGGTTGTGGTTAAAGACATTACATTTGCAGAGGGGAGGAAGCAGGCATAATGGACTTCAGTCTGATCTCACTTACTGATCCATTGACACAAAGTGAAGACAATGGAGTTACATTGAGGTAATATCAGGTTGACAGTAGAATCAGGCCTATATGTGCTTTCTTAGGGCACTAGAGAGATTGTGTGCTCAGCAATAGCAGACACTGGTACATGCAGATGTATGTGGGAGAGTAGGGAGGGGACAGAAAGGGCCCTGGCCACACACTCATGCCTCTTTCAGTATATGGAGCATTGTTGGAAATGCTAGTCAGACCTCTCAGATGTGCTAACAGAAACACTGTGGCTGTTTCATGAGGGGGCGTGTGGGTGACTGGCTCCTCTCCACTCCTCCTGCCCATATCCCTGTGTGTGTGCACCCGTACTGTTGCTCTCATGATGGAAGCATTGCCCCCCTGAACCTCCTGTGGGGGCACACATACAGGCAACTTCAGATTAGCCCTAAACTGTAAAAGAGAAAGAGATTCAGTGAATATGACTGCAGTATGGACAGAGACAGTGACATTAAGACAGTGGCAGCAATGGGGACAGAGGTGGATGATGAAAGTATAGCATCACTGGGCAACAGATAATAAACTCATGGCAGCAGTAGGGTCATGGAAATGCTTTCGTCATGAGAGCAGCAGTTAGGGAAGATACCGAAATCACAACAGTCACACTGGAGACAATGAACAATGTTAAAACTGCAGTGGCAGCAGTAACTTATAGGGTAGGAAATGCATGTCCTTTTCTAACCCCTAAGAGCTACCAACATAATATGTGCTGCCTTCTGCCGCTGTTCTGAATGGCTGTATGTACCTACAATACAAGCAGCAGTCTCGGCACCAATGACAGCAATTGTTATTAGTATTTTCTTGATATTATTTTCTGAGAGTGTGTGTGGGGGGGAGGGATTCTTGTCATATATTTATGCATATTTTACACATATTTTTATATAAAATACCTCAGATGAGGTTTAAGATTCAGCAGTTTCCTGGCTTAACTTGCAAATTGTGGAAAAAGAGGCTCTTTTTTTGGACCTTCAAAGCCAAAAAAAAAAAAAGGCAAGTCTGTTTTTATTCAAAACCTAACATGGTAGTTCCCTATTGCCAATGAAGGAGAAAGCTGAGGGCTTCTGGTTCATGTCTACGGACTACATGGCTTCAGAACAGGGGTCAGCAATGTTTGGCACGTGGCTCGCCAGGGTAAACACCCTGGTGGGCCGGGCCAGTTTATTTACCTGCTGACGCGGCAGGTTCGGCCGATCGCGGCCCCCACTGGCCGCGGTTCGCCGTCCCGGGCCAATGGGGGTGGCGGGAAGCGGCACGGGCCGAGGGATGTGCTGATCGCGGCTTCTCGCCACCCCCATTGGCCCGGGACGACGAAACGCGGCCAGTAGGGGCCGCGATCAGCTGAACATGCCGCGTCAGCAGGTAAATAAACTGGCCCGGCCCGCCAGGGTGCTTACCCTGGCGAGCCGCGTGCCAAACGTTGCCAACTCCTGCTTCAGAATAAGCACCCTCAGAATTGATTTATTATCCACCAAAGCCTGTATTATGTGTCTTGCTATCTCCATAAATAGATAAGTAAAAAATATAAATACAACATCAGATTAAAAGAATGTAAAGCAGCATGATAGAGAGAATATGAAAGGACAAAAATAAGGGAAATAAAGGATTCTGTGTGTGGAGAACTGAGACACAAATGTCACTTCTAGATTTTGGGAAATCCAATTAGACATTCTATTTCTATGTGAGATCTAATATATTACAAAATTATGTGTCTGGCTCATAACTCATGTAAGTAAGAGAATTCAGACACTAAGGCTGACACTGGCATGTAATTCACCCTGGTATTCCCAGGAATATTTCAGGGCTGGGCTGTCAGAAGAGTAGGGGATTTTATGTTTCATTGCGAAAATCACTTGCTTGGTCTCACTTACTCTTCCTTATACCCAGAACATTAATTGAACCCCTTAGTCCAACTATAGGTACTGTTTATCTTACAAATAACAATGTAACAAACTGCTGAACAAATGCACATATCCCAATGCTCTTTCCACATCACCTTCACTGGCTGAAAAACCCAAAAGGCTTTCTTTCACTCCTCAGCAAGTGCTTTCCTTTCCTGCAGCCCTCCTACTGTTCCCTTACACGATTCAGCAGGTGTGTAATCTGTGTGCTGGGTACAGCTGTCTGTAGTATTCAGCTATCATGCCCTTTGAGATTTACCAAATGGACACACTACATTATGGGGTACCTCTGACTGGGTAAGTTAAGGAGCAGTGAAATTGAATAGAGCAGCTGGCCAGACCCTCAGATGAGTAGGTAAGTCCCATTGATCTCAGTGGGACCTTGTTCAGATTCACAGAGAATGAGAGAGTTTATTGTGAATCAAGGAGATACTTTTGAAGCTCAGGGAAATGAAATGGGAGTCAGAAAGAAGTGTAAGGTCCAGTGAAAGGGGAAAGAACTTGTTGATATGGATTGGAAGGGATATGACAGAGAAGAAGAGAAATCTCAGCCATATTGATAAGTTTGGTTAGGCTTCAAATAGTATCCAATATTCTGTTGCTAACTCTACCAAACCTCTATCAACAATGAGAGGAAAAAGCTACTGAAGCTATGAAAAAATATTATGATATTTTACCATGCTGTAATCTGTTTGGAACTTAATGAGTACTATTTGAATATAATAAATTAAATTTCTATATTGATAATGTGGTGTCATCTCTCTGTACAAATTCAACAGTGTTGCTAGGGGAAAATATGCTCTGTTCAAATGGATTTTCTGCTGACTGTATTCCTCTGAAGTGTGCAACACAGAAAATGAATAAATCTCAAAGTTTTTCTGTTCAGGAAATTTAGTCTGGGCGTACTACCACTGGAAATGTTACGAATGACTTATTTTTAAAATGCATTCTTATAGGGTATTAATCTGGGACTGTGCTTTCCACTGCAATTAGACAGACTTGCTAGCTCTGCTCAGGATACTGTGCTAAAATTAGAAGTGTTTCCAGGGGTAGCACAGGCAGTGGCTTGGGCTAACCACCTGAGTACATAGCAAGGGGGTCTGGGCAGATTTGTACGCAGGTGGCTAGTTCATCTGCCACCTTACTACCTTCCCTCCCTGGTGACTCTGCTATTTTAAATGTACTAGCTCCAGCAGAGCTACCATGTCTGTTTACCCAAGCTGGGAAGTACAGTCCCGGCTGCAGCATAGATGTATCCTCATTCTCACCTGTTCTTTGACTCTCTTTAGCTACCAAATAACTGTGTTGTTGTAGGACTTCTAAGGGCCTATCTACATGATCAGTTAGTGACCAGTAGGCCAGCTATATATCTACAATACTCCAGCCTGCCATCCACTAACTGGCTGTGTGGATCCTGCTATCATGCATTAAAAGTTTCAAAGTGTTGGAGGTCCATGTAATTTTAGACTAAACACAAGACATAAGTTTTTTTTTTAAATATTAGTATTATTGATCATAACTGTTTAGATTTACACCAAGGAAAGCAAAATGGAGAAGGCCTTCTTCAGTGAAATGCTGAAACAGGAGTGTTTCCCTGCCTGCATACATTCCCCAGTCCTGCTGCCTAGAAACATTAGCCAGCCTCGCTCCTCCTGTGCAGTTCCCTCAAAGGGTTATCTGAATCCTCTGATGGCCCTCGTATGCTTCAGCAGGGATTCAGCTGCTCTCTGGAGGACTATCTCAAGTTCATCAGGGAAATTTTTTAGTAAATTCTTAGATTTTAAGGCCAAAGAGGCTATTTTGATCATTTACTACAGCCTCCTGCATAACAGAGGCCATATAATTTCACCCAGCTATTCCTGCAACAAGGTAACATCTTGTAGTTGAGCTTGAATAGTGGTTCTCAACCAGAGGTACGTGTACCCGGTGGGTACGCAGAGGTCTTCCAGGGGTACATCAACTTATCTAGATAGTTGCCTAGTTTTACAACAGGCTACATGAAAAGCACTAGCAAAGTCAGTACAAACTAAAATTTCATACAGACAATGACTTGTTTATACTGCTCTATATACTAGACACTGAATTGTACGTACAATATTTATACTCCAATTGATTTATTTGATAATAATATGGGAAAATGAGAAAATAAGTGATTTTTCAGTAGTAGTGTGCTGCAACACTTTTGTATGATTATGTCTGATTTTGTCAGCAAGTAGTTTTTAGGTGATGTGAAACTTGGGGATATGCAAGGCAAATCAGACTCCTGAAAGAGGTACAGTAGTCTGGAAAGGTTGAGAGCCACTGAGCTAGGGCATACCTTTTAGAAAGACAGCCAATCTTGATTTAAGGACCTCAAGAGATGGAGAATCTACCACAGCAATAGTAAATGAGTCCAATTGTTAATTACCTTCATGGTTAAAAATGTGCACTTTATTTTTACTTCCAGACAGTGAAGTTTCAGTTTCTCATTTTTTTCATTTTTCTTCCTGCTCTTTCTCCCTATTTTCTGTTGACTCCCTTCACTTAGCACTCTGCATCTCCCTCAACTCTTTCTCTCCTCTCTTGGAATATTTCACACACACTCTCCATCTTTAATGATTTGTATCACACTAGCAATCTGAACTGAAACTACCTAATGAAATCAGGATTCCACTGTGTAAGACATTATACAAGCATATAGTAAAAGAGTTTCTCCCACAAAGAACTCACAATCTAAATAGAAAAAGCAGATAAGAAGGAAGAGAGGCACAGACAGGTAAAGTGACTAGTTGAAGGTCACACAGAGGATCGGTAGTACCACTCAGAATAAAATCCAAATCTCCTACCTCCATAGGATATCACTATCAAAGCTTCAATCAGGTGCATGGGAAATTCCTAAGGACTATAGAGAAGAAGTGAGGTTAAGGCGGTGACGCTGATGGCAAATTTCTCTTCTAACTCACTTCTATCTACGGAGCACTATTGGATGATAATGGCTAGATAGGTGGTGAACTTAAGCTACTCATACAGAAATGTGTATTTATCTTTAAAAAATCCCTCATCTGGGTTGCTACAAATTATAGTATGTGCAAAACATATTCACACTTCTGTAACCCTGTCAATCCCGTTTACTATTATACTATTATAAAGTCATCTTATAGTAAGTCCTATAGCACAGGGACTGTCTTTTATCCTAGGCCTGAACCAAAGCCAGCAACTTCCATTCATTGTACCAGACTTTGGATCAGGTACAATGTTTGTACAGCCATTTAACACAACACAGCCCTAAGCTAGCTGGGACTTGTAAATGCTACTTTAATATAATGAAAAACTGTTCTTAAATCCAGTTATCTGATAGATGGAATTTAAGATCACTCCCCGTTCTTAGCAGAGTGAAAGTCTTGAAGCAAATATCAGCTAAAGAGAGTTTATAATAGATTTTTTAAAACAAAACTTTGGAAAATAGAATCCTTGGTTTTGTTATATTTTATATGTGCTGTTTGTATTATAAGTGAATGAAGCAATAGGATATATCAAGTTCAGAGCAAGTTAAGATTAAGTAACCATTTCCAAATTTTAGGAGCTCTTCAGGATTCTTTAAATGTTTGTTTGGAGTTTCACGTTTAAGACTTAAGCAAGCACAGAGTCATTTCAGATCACTGAAGTGTTTAAATATTTAGTACATTCATACAGAAATCTCTCAATTGCCCTTTTCTTAAAGCAAGTTATTCACATTTTTAAAATCTAAAAAAAAAAAAAGGAAAATTAAACCAAAAACAATAAAAGAAGAGTATCAAAATTAAAATGCCAAATTAGCTCAAAATAATGATTTATACCAGTTGTGTGTTATTGCAGGTGAGAAATTGTTACTTTATATCAGTTTTATATGCTCTTTTGAATCTGCTATACCATGCACTGTGTCAGTAATTAGCACCCAAAGTCAATTTATTGGTTTGAAAACCTATTCTTTAATCTAACAGTCTAAATGAAAATTGCATCATCATTTCTTTAGCTATATCTGAGAAGTTTATGCATTTGATGGTGATGCTTGTTTGCAGCTGTGCCAGAAAAATCAAAACATGTAGGGGAGATGTTGTAGCTTGGAGTAGAAAAAATGCTACCCAAAACACAGCTAGAGATCAAAGAATTTCACTGTTCTCAATAATATTGTGAAGGGCTTGATTCTGTCCTCTGCTGCATAGACCTGGCACAACCATCACTGTCTTGGCAGAAATCAAACCCTCGCCTCACTCTTTCTTCTTCCTATAAACAAAGCCATTCACATAGACTTGCCAGCTGAAACACATGCACCCTGTTGGCTTCCAAACCCCTCCGCTAGGAAAGCAACCATTCCTCAGGTGGAGGATCTGCTACTAGAACACAGTTATCATCAGCTTTTCACTCTAATAGCTGACAGACAACCTTACCTGCCTAATCTCACCTGCATAGGTCACAGTACTGCATCGCCTGCACAGATCACAGTAACTCTCTGTTGAACTTGTGTAAACATGAAGTCAGGAGGCTGAAACATGGATGGAGGAATATTTGATATGAATTTAGCTCAATGTAGCATAAGGAATTCATACAAAATTATGTCACAGTAGTGAATATGATTAAAAGATTCTGCTTAGTCATCCCATTAGTGTCCATCAAATCACCAAACGAACTGTCTAGATTAGAATAATAAGCCACCTTAAAAATCCATATTGCTTCTGACCACCATTCTGATTGTCACTGTAAGGATGAAGAACAGGAGTACTTGTGGCACCTTAGAGACTAACAAATTTATTAGAGCATAAGCTTTCGTGGGCTACAGCCCACTTCTTCGGATGCATATAGAATGGACCATATATTGAGGAGATATATATACACACATACAGAGAGCATGAACAGGTGGGAGTTGTCTTACCAACTCTGAGAGGCCAATTAAGTAAGAGAAAAAAAAAACTTTTGAAGTGATAATCAAGATAGCCCAGTACAGACAGTTTGATAAGAAGTGTGAGAATACTTACAAGGGGAGATAGATTCAATGTTTGTAATGGCTCAGCCATTCCCAGTCCTTATTCAATCCTAAATTGATTGTATCTAGTTTGCATATCAATTCCAACTCAGCAGTCTCTCGTTGGAGTCTGTTTTTGAAGTTTTTCTGTTGTAAGATAGCCACCCGCAGGTCTGTCATTGAATGACCAGACAGGTTAAAGTGTTTTCCCACTGTTTTTTGAGTATTATGATTCCTGATGTCAGATTTGTGTCCATTAATTCTTTTGCGTAGAGACTGTCCCGTTTGGCCAATATACATGGCAGAAGGGCATTGCTGGCACATGATGGCATATATCACATTGGTAGATGTGCAGGTGAATGAGCCCCTGATGGTATGGCTGATGTGATTAGGCCCTATGATGATGTCACTTGAATAGATATGTGGACAGAGTTGGCATCGGGCTTTGTTACAAGGATAGGTTCCTGGGTCAGTGGTTTTGTTCAGTGATGTGTGGTTGCTGGTGAGTATTTGCTTTAGGTTGGGGGGTTGTCTGTAAGCGAGGACAGGTCTGTCTCCCAAGATCTGTGAGAGTGAGGGATCATCTTTCAGAATAGGTTGTAGATCTTTGATGATGCGCTGGAGAGGTTTTAGCTGGGGGCTGAAGGTGACAGCTAGTGGTAGTCCCAAAGATAGGATAGACTCTTCTGCTGTCTGGCTAAGAGTATAGCTGGAAAGATTAACAATATTGTTGGGTGGGTTAAGGGAACTACTGTTGTGATTCCTTGTGGCATGTAGCAGTTTAGATAGTTTAGTGTCCTTTTTCTTTTGTAGAGAGGCAAAGTTTGTGTTGTAAATGGCTTGTCTAGTTTTTGTAAAGTCTATCTCGGGGCCTCTCCTTTTCTCTCTCCAGACCCATGAACATGATACAGTTCTGCGGTGACCTAGAATCCTACTTTCAACGTCTCAGACTCAAAGAATATTTCCAACATACCTCTGAACAGCATACTAACCCACAGAATCCCCCCTACCAGCACTACAAAAAAAAGGATTCTGCGTGGACTCCTCCAGACGGTCGAAACAACAGACTGGATTTCTACATAAATTGCTTCCGTCAACGTGCAAAGGCTGAAATTGTGGAAAAGCAACATCATTTGCCCCATAACCTCAGCCATGCTGAACACAACGCCATCTACGGCCTCAGAAACAACTCTGACATCATAATCAAAAAGGCTGACAAAGGAGGTGCTGTCGTCATTATGAATAAATTGGAATATGACCAAGAGGCTGCTAGACAGCTCTCTAACACCACATTCTACAGGCCATTATCCTCTGATCCCACTGAGGATTACCTAAAGAAACTACACCATCTGCTAAAAAAACTCCCTGACAAAGCACAGGAACAAATCTGTACAGACACATGCCTAGAACCCTGACCAGGGGTATTCTATTTGCTACCCAAGATCCATAAACCTGGAAATCCTGGATGCCCCATCATCTCAGGCATTGGCACCCTAACATCAGGCTTGTTTGGTTATGTGGACTCTCTCCTCAGGCCCTTCGCTACCAGCACTCCCAGCTATCTTTGAGACACCACTGACTTCCTGAGGAAACTACAATTCATCGGTGATCTTCCAGAAAACACCATCCTGGCCACTATGGACTTAGAAGCCCTCTACACCAATATTCCACACAAAGATGGACTACAAGCTATCAGGAACAGTATCCTTGATAATGTCACAGCTAACCTGGTGGCTGAACTTTGTGACTTTGTCACAACTATTTCACATTTGGGGACAATATATACCTTCAAGTCAGCGGCACTGCTATGGGTACCCGCATGGCCCCACAGTATGCCAACATTTTTATGGCTGACTTAGAACAACGCTTCCTTAGCTCTCGTCCCCTAACGCCCCTACTCTACTTGCGCAACATTGATGACATCTTCATCATCTGGACCCATGGAAAAGAAGCCCTTGAGGAATTCCACCATGATTTCAATAATTTCCATCCCACTATCAACCTCAGGCTAGATCAATCCACACAAGCGGTCCATTTCCTGGACACTACTGTGCTAATAAGCGATGGTCACATAAATACCACCCTATACCGGAAACCTACTGACCACTACACTTGCCTACATGCCTCCAGCTTCCATCCAGGACACACCACACGATCCATTGTCTACAGCCAAGCTCTAAGATATAACCGCAATTGCTCCAGTCTCTCAGAGAGAGACAAGCACCTACAAGAGCTCTATCAAGCATTCTTAAAACTACAATACCCACCTGTTGAAGTAAAAAAACAGATTGACAGAGCCAGACGAGTACCCAGAAGTCATCTCCTACAAGACAGGCCCAACAAAGAAAATAACAGAACACCACTAGCTGTCACCTTCAGCCCCCAGCTAAAACCTCTCCAGCGCATCATCAAAGATCTACAACCTATTCTGAAAGATGATCCCTCACTCTCACAGATCTTGGGAGACAGACCTGTCCTCGCTTACAGACAACCCCCCAACCTAAAGCAAATACTCACCAGCAACCACACATCACTGAACAAAACCACTGACCCAGGAACCTATCCTTGTAACAAAGCCCGATGCCAACTCTGTCCACATATCTATTCAAGTGACATCATCATAGGGCCTAATCACATCAGCCATACCATCAGGGGCTCATTCACCTGCACATCTACCAATGTGATATATGCCATCATGTGCCAGCAATGCCCCTCTGCCATGTACATTGGCCAAACCGGACAGTCTCTACGCAAAAGAATTAGTGGACACAAATCTGACATCAGGAATCATAATACTCAAAAACCAGTGGGAGAACACTTTAACCTGTCTGGTCATTCAATGACAGACCTGCGTGTGGCTATCTTACAACAGAAAAACTTCAAAAACAGACTCCAATGGGAGACTGCTGAGCTGGAATTGATATGCAAACTAGATACAATCAATTTAGGATTGAATAAGGACTGGGAATGGCTGAGCCATTACAAACATTGAATCTATCTCCCCTTGTAAGTATTCTCACACTTCTTATCAAACTGTCTGTACTGGGCTATCTTGATTATCACTTCAAAAGTTTTTTTTTTCTCTTACTTAATTGGCCTCTCAGAGTTGGTAAGACAACTCCCACCTGTTCATGCTCTCTGCATGTGTGTATATATATCTCCTCAATATATGGTCCATTCTATATGCATCCGAAGAAGTGGGCTATAGCCCATGAAAGCTTATGCTCTAATAAATTTGTTAGTCCCTAAGGTGCCACAAGTACTCCTGTTCTTTTTGTGGATACAGACTAACATGGCTGCTACTCTGAAAACTGTAAGGATGAGTAACTCTAATGAAATTCAGATTTTTGTTCTGATGATCACTACAAGATTTGATAAAGCAAATTCCTCCTGTCACCTTCACTCCAAAGACTGGGTTTCAGTGCATCAGTTTCTTCTTGGATGTACAGAGAAGCAGCTGAGTCCAACTGTGTCCTGGGGATGGTCTCTCAGTCCATAGGGCTCAGGCATAACATTATGACACATTTGCCAAAATGATTCGCAGAACGTTGGGGATCACAACACAAAGCTGTCTGGTTAGAATGGCTTCAGAATTCAATCAGACTGTTTCATCAACCCTGCATATTAGGCATTTTTAGTTTGGAATACTATGGGCCTTATTATGCCATTAGCTTTTGTGCAAAATGCTCATTGTCTTCAACAGAAAGTAACATCACTTAGACTGTAAACTGTGAAAAGAAAGAACTAACAAGTTTTCCAATGAACACAGGAATTGTGTTCTAGGAAAACTTTTTAATGAAATTACAACTGAATCAGGAATAGAGCATCTCTCATTCTTTCTATGCCTATGCATTCCTCTCCATGTTAGGGCCTCCTTTGACAGCCTTGTGAGTCCAAAACAAAGCCTCAATATCTCTCATTATAGGAGGTTGGATTAAATGAAATTGGGTCTAGCAGTTTAATTGCAGAACAGCTTTGGGCCAGTAAATAGAAGTTAAGTCAAAAGATGCTTTCCAGCCCATTGTAGCTATGGATGAACCCCCTCAAACACACACCCATGTACTGAATAGCTCCAGTAAACTACATCAATAAAGAACAGGGACTTAACGACTTTCATGGCTGAAATCAATTTTTCTTGCTTCTGCTGTAATCGGTCTATTGGAATTATAATTAAAGGAGCTCCACTAGCAACACTAGTAGTTAAGGTCTATCAGTGTTTCCATTATGTACACCTATTTTCAGGGGTTTACAACTCACCCATCTAAATTAACTTCAGGCAGAAACTTGGCACCCAAGTTTTAGCTCTGAAAGTGTGTTTTTATTTTACTTTGCTGGATGCCAAATTAGGTACAATAATCTAGCCATTTTTAATTTGCAAGTGGTAAGATTAAAAAAATAATCTGTTTTGTAATTTTATATGCTTTTAATACTCCTATCACTCTAACATGGCCTCAGACAAATTGCTGGCAAATCATTCATAGTGTAAATTTATCATTTCTCCTGTTCTGATTAAAAATAAATATAGTAACAAGAATAAAATGATTCAAGCAATCAAGCTATTATTTCATCTTGAAAAGTTCATGAGGATTATTAGTGAGCCCTACTGATGCTCATGTGTAGTAGTGTCATTAACATAATAGAAAGGTCATTACAGATGTGTGAGTTTGTCAAATCCACATTCTAAAGAGCTATCAATAAGCTTTTATGGTCTGTTACAACATACTTGATAAAAAGTAACTATTTTAACCCTCACAACAACTTCAGTGAGCATTATTATCCCCATTGCACAGATGACCAAGCTGAGACAGACTAGTCCAAAGCAATAGAGTGAGATGGAGTTAGGCCTCAGGAGCCCTATTCTTCCAGAATCCAAATAACTCCCATTGACTTTAACAGGAACTATTTGTATCCTGCAGTGGAAGAATTAGGTGTCAGCCTTGTATGACTCTCAGTCCCATCCTTATTCCTCCAGTAGCTCATGCTATCACTCAGTCAAGAGTTCTTTGATTTCTTAGCTACACCCTTGTAAAGCTCTTTAAAAAATAATATGACCAGGCCATCAGTGATAGAGTGTAAGAAGAGGGATCAATAGGGGATCCCTCTGAGGTCTTGTGCATCCCAGGGAGCTGAATTCCTGAGTGAGTAATTGCAAGTAGCTTTCTTTCTAGTTGGTCTATGTATTAGAAAAGGCAATTAACACTGCTCCCAGAATCAGCTAGTGTGGGCAGATGTCCTCTGTTACCTTAATGATCTTAATTTACCAATTAAGAAAACCTATAAAAAGGGATTTTGGCTGACTTTAAATGCAAAAGGGGGTTAGAGGGAAGATAACAGAGCTTAGCTTGAAGGGATGTCAAAAAAATATATATTATATTGAGCTATGTACAGTAACGTTTTGAAAAGAATCTGGTTGTTTTATTTTAGCCTTAATTAAACTGCTAGCTGTAGGAGACAGACAAACGGACCTTGGAAGGTATTTTCTCTTTCATCCCATCCACATGTAACTTCCTCTGCACTGACCTTAGCCTCTTCATGCACATTTTCAAACTTTCTAATACCTCCACTAAGAACAAACAGTGCAGATGTGAAAAGCTAAATGAGAGGACTGCTAAAGACTTGATTTAAAAATCCACAAGAGCCAAGCAGGGTCGGTGCTACCACTAGGCGAACTAGGCAGTGGCCTATGGCGGCAACTGGTTGGGGGCGCCCGGGCCATCCTCAGGCATAGGCAGCTGGGTAGGGCACCTGAAAATTTGAGGCACAACTGGGTCTTAGTGTCCACCCTCCTGATTTTCCTATCCCTGTTCTGACCTTCCTGCAGGCTCTGAGTCTTCCTGGGCAGGGGATCTAGTAGTTAAAAGAAAAAAAGTCTCCAGCCTGCCAGACCTATTAGCACAACACTGAAACTGTTAAAGAGCCATTTAACAGGCATTTGCCAACCCCCAGGTATCTACTGTCAGTTTTTGAATGTACTGATAAAAACAGTTGTGCATGACTGTAATATTTACTCAGAACATGTCAGTCTACAGGACCTTAGTTTAAAATTTGCTTTAAAAATATTTCATTAGTGAGTTGGTGAAGATTATATAATCACATCTCTAAAAAAATCCTTGCATAGAGTTTTAGATGCACAATCATCTTTAGCCTTAAATGCTTGGATCTTCAGACATATGTTTGTTTGTTTTTTTTAAATAAATTCTTCAAAAGACCACCCTTATCTAGAATACACATTTTAATTACTATAGTAAAAAAAAACAAAAACCTTACTTCCAAAGTCTTCCTGTCCTTTCTGTCCATCCATTTTTCCTTTCATCCCCCGTCCTCCTCCACCCCTCCCTGCCATTGAAGGAAGCAACAGCCCTTTGCTTCCAGATAGCTGGACATAGAGTTTCCCTTTCTTTACTTTTGACTTTCTGATGAACTGGTTTTAAACAAAATCAGTACCTTAGTAAGATATAAAATCCTTTGTTATGCCTAAAACCTTTGGAAACATATTTTTTAAAGTTGATAAAATTTCATAAACATGTGTATTGTTATGGAGATCACACACACTAAATTAGTGTTCCCTTTTTCTAAAAGCAATGAACATTGTTATGAACACACTAAACCTCTGTGACTGATGAATTTTTAAAATAATGTCTGTTTCAGTGAGTTAAATATGTAGAAGTCTGGAATGATTACTTTATGAAGGCTTAAGAGTACATTTAAAATATGAAATCAGCTTAGAAATACTGATTAAGAAAATGTAAAACAGAGAAGAGGTGCATCATGTATTCCATAATATTTAATGTTGTATTCAGCAAGACAGCTCATTCACCCTTATTATAAAGTTTTTGCAAATAAATGTCTGACAAACTTTAGGGCATATCAAAAAACCTGTGACTGACATTTTTTATTCCCAAGTTTAGGCCTTGGCTACACTGGCGCTGTACAGCGCTGCAACTTGCTGCACGCAGGGGTGTGAAAACGCCCCTCCCCCGATCGCAGCGAGTACAGTGCTGTAAAGCTCCAGTGTAATCAGCACCTGCAGCACTGCACGCTCGCTCGTAGCACTGCAAGCTACTCCCCTCGGAGAGGTGGATTACATACAGTGCTGCGAGAGAGCTCTCGCAGCGCTGGCAGCGCGACTACACTTGCGCTTCGCAGCGCTGCCGCGGCAGCGCTGCGAAGTCCTGAGTGAAGCCAAGGCCTTAGTGCTTTTAATTACGTACCTTCTGCATGTGCATTCTACATGAGGGAGAGGGTACAGGCGTCTCTGAAGGGAGCTGTGACTCTCCGCCACCATGAGGCGGGCCGGGCGTCTTGTTATTCTTTCTGCCTTGTCCCTCCGCCTCCACCCCCGGTGGGCTGCCATCTCAGGCTGCCATCGGGCTTAGGCGCACCAGTTTAATAATACTACATAGGGCCTCATAAATCCCAAGGACGGCCCTGGGGGCACCAAAAAGCGGTGCCCTAGCTCAGCAGGGAGAAGCCACCCTCCGGAGGCAGCAGAGAGCCAGAGCATTGGCTTGAGGGGGCGGTGAGCCCCAGCCATGGAGGAGCCGGCCTGTCGCAGTGGGGCAGGAGCCCTGCAAAGGCGGCGGTGCCACTAGCGGGAAGCAGCTGTGCCCCCGGCCCCTCCTGCCCAGGGGCTCCTGCAGGCTGCAGCAGATGAATGCGGGCAGAGGACCCTGTGCACCCCCCAGTTCCCCCCTTGCCACACTTGGGCTCTGCAGCTCCCGGGCATGTGAGCTGCCGCTGGGCATGGGGCCCTGAGCCTGCTCCGGGAGGGGTGGCGGCAGCTCACACTCCCAGGAGTCGCAGAACCTGAGCGTGGCGAGGGATGAGCTGGGGGGCGGGGGTGCATGGGGGGCCTCTGCCCACATGCATCTGCTGCAGGAGCTCCCAGGAGCCCCAAGAAGGCAGCTCCTCCCTGCCGAGCTGCTGCAGCGGCCCAAGCCCGGCAAAGCCAGTGAGTGGATTCGGGGCGGAGGCCGCTGGGGTGGGGTGGGGAGGGCTCACGGGGGGGCTGTGCACCCTCCAGGGGAGTTCAGGGGGTGAGGAGGGGGGAACTGGTCTGGGGAGCAGCCCCTGAGCACAGCTGGCCCCTGGGCAGGGTGGCCCCTGGGGTCTATAAAGGCTCGTTGGGATTTGCCCCTCAATGAACCGATGTTCTGGGGCAGGGGGCACAAGGTGGAAGTTTCACCTAAGGCACAAAATATCCTTGCACCGGCCCTGGAGCCAAGAAATGAAGAAAAGTCAGCATCCATTCTTGCACTCTCTCCCCACAAAAAGTCTTTATTTTATGTATATTTTTTAGTTTGATGGATATATTAAACAGCACAGAATGCAATCCCAACATAGACCTTTAGCATAGGTGGATGAACATTTAGAAGCATAGCTTTTCTGACAACAATTGAGTTTGAGTTTCTAAGCAAAGTTCTCAGACTGGGTTACTAAATACAGGGGAGGAAAGGTACATGTCTGGGCTAGCCTGCCTGAGTGCCACTGCCTGGGGTGAGCAAAGGGAGTGAGGGGGGCCTGAGGATGGGGTGTGGGGCTGGGGGAGGCAGCAGGGGCCGGGGCAATGGGGATGCGGGAGGCAATGGGAGCAGCAATGGGCGGGGCCATCGAGGTGGATAGCTGGGTGTCTGGGGGAGGCAGCAGGAGCCATGGGATGGATGAGTGGGGGGCTCAGGGAGGCAGTGGGGTGGCACAGGGGCAGTGGGGGTGAGGGGAGGCAGCAGGGTCCAGCAGGGATGGGGGATATGTCGAGGGCTGGGGAAGGCAGTGGGGTCAGGGGAGATGGGTGGGCATCTGGGGGAGGCAGCAAAGCTAGGGGCAGTTGGGGAGGGGATGTCTGGGGGAGACAGTGGAGACAGGGGAAATGGGGGGTGGGCAGGCCTGGGGAGGCAGTGGGGAGCCACAAGGGCAATGGTGAGTGGGGGAGGCAGCAGGGGCCATGGGTGGGATTCTGGGGAGGCAGTGGGAGCCAGAGGAGATAGGGGGTGGGTGGGGAGTCTGGGGGGGGGGGGTCAGAGGGGCAATAAGGGGGGGGGGAGGCAGGGTGGGCCAGAGGGATGGGGAGGGCTGGAGGGTCCGGGGGAGGTATCAGGGGCCAGGGGCAATGAGTGGGGGGCTGGAGGGGGCAGTGGGGGTGCCAAAATACAAATTTGCCCCAGGTGCCATTTTCCCTAAGACCAACCCTGGCAGGGCTGACCTTAAGGGTGAGTGGTCTTGTATTTTGGCACCCTGGCCCCCACTGCCTTCCCCACCCATTGTCCCTGTGTGCCATGATCAAGGGGGCACCATGGTCAAGAGGCTGTTGCTGGTGGCTGCCTTGGCAGTCACCAGGAAGTTGACCGTGGCTGTAATGGGGGGGAGGAGCTGCCATTGTGCCCCCCACTATCAGCAGTTACCATTCGCCTAAGTTAAGTGGCAATGTTAACACAAGAAACAATGGATATAAACTGGCCATCAACAAGTTTAAGTTTGTTAGAAACATTTGTCTAATTTCAATCAGAGGAGTGAAGTTCTGGAACAGCCTTCCAAGGGCAGCAGTCTGTGTGTGTGGCGGGGGGAGGGCACAAACCGGCACAAAATAAACACAAACTGGCTTCAAGACTGAGCTTGGTAAGTCTATGGAGGGGATGATATGATGAGATTTCCTACAATGGCATGTGGCCCATCTGCAATTGCTAGCAGCAAAAATCCCAACAGCTGGAGCTGGGGCATTAGATGGGGAGGGCTTGGAGTTTCTACAAATAATTCTTTCCCAGGTGTCTGATGGGTCTTGTCGACATGCTCAGGGTCTAACTGAGCACCATATTTGGGGTCGGGAAGGAATTTTCCTCCAGGTCAGAATGGCCAAGACTCTGGGAGTTTTTCACCTTCCTCTGCAACCTGGGACATGAGTCACTTGCTGGTTTAAACTAATGTAAATGTTGGATTCCCTGTAACTTGAAATCTTTAAATCATGATTTGAGGATTTCAGTAACTCAGCCAGAGGTTAGGTGTCTATGACAGGCGTTAGTGGGAGAGGTTCTGTAGCCTGCAACATGCAGGAGGTCAGACTAGATGATCATGATGGTCCCTTCTGGCCTTAAAGTCTAAGTGCAGAAGCTAGCTGGCTATTTGTATTTTGTGTGACAGAATAGATTTGGCCCTGCGTAACTGTAAGTGTGGCTTCCATTCAAATATTCTCTTGTAGCTCTCAGGTAAGCATATGCTCATGCAGTTTCTATTCTAATCATAGGGTCCTACCCATATGTAGTGCTTCTTATCTCTTAGGATTCCTCTACTTCTTACAAACTATATACTACCTATCCGTCACTGCTGAAATGCGGCCACCTCTGGAGTGGAAGGGAGAAGCTGTTCAACAGTGCACAGCAACACTACTATCAGATGCAGATTTGGGTAGATTGAATGTAATTGCCTATGCTGAAATTTGGCAGAGACACCAAATTGCTACACCTTTTCTTTTGTAGGAGCCACAGTGACAAAGGCCCCAGGAAGGGATTGCAGAGGATTACCTGCAGTGTCTTCACATTAACCTAAGGAGAAATTGTGTTAAATAAGATTATTTTTCTTATGCATAAAGTACAACTACCTAACTGCATACAAACCAGAGCATGCTCCTAGCTATAGCAGGCAACTCTGTAGTCTGATCAGTATTTCCAGAGACATACATCTCTGTTTAAAGAATGACCATCTTAACTCTCTAGTTACCTCTGACAACTTACATAACAACACAGCTACTCTACATGCTGGCATCTTCTGTGGTAATAGAGGCAAAGCCCTCTCTCAGAAGAAGACTGATGAAGAAAGTTATACAATTATTACATGGGAACAAATTGGGGGAACCTTTGACAGGGTGATACATGATGATATAAATGCAGGCTGAGTGGCATAACCTGGACAATGCTGAAGTGTTTTGTTTCACTGAGAGATAGTTAAAGACATCAATTCTCCTTGTAATTTAAACAATGGTTTACTGTATACCTCGGTGCATGGAATCTGTATGCCAGTAATAATTTAATTTTAGTATCACATTTTTGTTCAGAGCTGTTAATAAAAGGTTAAAAAGGATCAAGACCATCTTCCAATTGAAAGCTGTGATGTGAATTAAGCATATAAGAAAAAGAAAATTATAAAAAAGAGGTTAGGTTCAGTTTCATGTTTTCCATACAGAAGAGACAAGCAGCTTTGCCTGTTTTTAATCTTAATTTCAAATAACCCTTTTTGTAAATGACCAAGGCTTAGTGCTATCATGCAAGAGCTCTGCGTTCAGATATCAAGTCTGGGATTTCAATCCCTTCCTGGGCAGGCAGGGGAGGAGAGCAACCCATTCAGTTCTTGGGGTGAAATGGCCTTATGACCTTTCTAACTACATAGGAGTGTTATAGAAAGGAATTCAAAGAAAGTGTCAGTGAGGCCCAGAGCATCAGAAATCTGGTTCCTCAGTGAGAAGAAGGAGGAAAGTCATTAGGAATCAAACATCTTATAAGAAATCTGAAGGGGGTGACTCTGATGGGGCCTCAGGTTTTGAAAGCCTTTCCAACTATTTTTGTGGTTGATAAAACTAATGTGCGATTTCACAGAACTTTAAACCTTTCTTTCTTTCTTTCTTTCTTTCTTTTCATACGTGAGTCAATTAAAATATACACATGCATTTGAAAATAAGGGTGAATTTTTCTTTTCGTATTAATATTTAGTAAGCACGCAGCAGTCAGGTTGGGTATGGAAAAGGCACCTCACTTTTTATTAACTGTAGAAACCCTTATGGCAGTCTGAGGCTTCTCAGGCATGTAGAAACATTCTCTTCACATGAGCTCTAAGTTAGGCAAAATGATCTCATCCGTGCTTAATACATTGGTATTTTTTATTTTATTTATTGTAAGGGTCCAAATTAAGTATAGCTTATAATAATGCTTCAATCATATTGTGTTCTGGTACTGGAGAGTAACTGTAAAGTCAAGGCTAGGCTTTCAGGAAAGTTCATAGGTATAAATCCCTATCTTTTCCTCCCTAACCTTGAATATCAATTTCCACTCGGAGACTGGCAGGGAAAGCAAAGTAACACACAACAAGTGGTGAGAGAGATGGCAATTGCATGAATTTGGGAAGGCCCTTTACCATTCTGTGCTAATATTTGAACTCACCTGAGAGATATCAGGCTAGATTCACTCTTGACTGCACAGGGGCATAGAGCAGGCCCTAAATGAATTTAGCTCCATATCTTCTAAAAAGTTATTGTTTACATAGTGAAGGGCCTTGAACTGTTTGGTTACCAAGCATTTAACTAAGCCTGTGATTCAAAGTAACAAACTGTACACTGCCATCCCTGGGTACTAAAAAGTGCAACATCCCCTTTCAAATGTTCCTTGTTTTGAAAGTTGTTACTCATTTGCATTTATAACCTTACATTTATTGTTGAAAAATATTTATATCAGAAATAATCCTGAAATGGAGGTTAAAGAAAGCTATTTACACTAAGGGCTTGTCTATACTTACGCGCTGGTTCGGCGGCAGGCAATCGAACTTCTGGGTTCGATTTATCACGTCTTGTCTGGACGCGATAAATCGAACTCAGAAGTGCTCCCCGTCGACTCCGGTAATCCTGCTCGCCGCGAGGAGTACGCGGAGTCGTCGGGGGAGCCTGCCTGCCGGGTCTGGACCGCGGTAAGTTCGAACTAAGGTACGTCGACTTCAGCTACGTTATTCATGTAGCTGAAGTTGCATACCTTAGTTCGATTTGGGGGTTTAGTATAGACCAAGCCTAAGGGAAAGAATCCCATGGCATTTTAGGTTTCCTGCATGAATAGACTTTTTGCCCCTTATTTTTTTCCCTACCTTTTGGATCTTTGAGAGGGATGTGTTCAATAGTGCAAGGTTCTTCCACAATTTCTTTGCTTTGGTATATTCAATAGAACTGAGAAAGTAAAATATTGATAATTAAATGTTTGTGTTTTCGCTTCCACTTTTTTATCTTCTGTAGACACAAACATACTAAGACAGTGAAAATATTTGAATACTTATACTTGTATATTAGAAGAAGAAATAGAACACTAAGGGATGGACAAATGGTAAAGAATTAGTTAATACTTTATGACTGTCCTGTCAGAAGAACCTCCTGGGTTTTTTTTCTGCCCACATTTTGACCAAATTAAAATAAACTGATAAATAGAGTAATCAGAGAATAGCTCAGAGGTCAATAACTGATATTTGGGAAGGGTGTGTGTATATTTAAACAGTATGTCATGCTCACTAACCTGATATACAAGACAATGAGGAAGTACCTATAGAAACAACTTTCCCACAGTAAACAGAGCTTTAATAGAAAAGTCAATGAGTGCTAATGTATGGGAGCTAATTGGCCTAATCCTTCCTTCCTCTAAGCCTCTCTGGACAGTCAGTTTCTCTTTGGAGTTTGACTAATACTGAAGATCTCCTCCAGAATTCACTTACCTAATCTTGGGGTACTCTCTTGTGCTTATAAGAAATATGAACCTCTCTTTAGCCTTGAACACCTCCCTCATTCCTCTTTCCTATGACAGTGACTCTTCTGTTGCACCAGTTGAATTTCTCTTACCAATTTTCCTTTTCCTACAAGTCAGCCTATCTTTGTACAGCAATTTGTAGGTGAAAAATATTGTTGATCAGCATTAGCAAAGCTCAATGGACCCTTCTCTTCTGTTAGTAGTGTACACTCTCTCCCTCTGCCTGGGGTTTTCATAGTTATTCCCCTGAGTTTTGGGGGTAGGATGGGGAAGCTACTTTATGATTTTCGATTATACATTTTTAACAGTGGAACACATGCAATCAGAATCTGTTCACACTTTTATTACTTAATAGAAGCAGCAGATGGCAAGGAACTGTTTGTTACAGGTTTCAAACTTCCAGGCTAGTGAAGGATTCTGAGATTACTTGTGTGCTTACCTATTTCTTTTTTAAATTAGATGTGATTGTTTTCCCACTCCATGTATGCTGGGTCACCACCTTATATAGACCTAAAGTAGTTTCAAATATTCCCTCATTTTTCACTTTTTTATACTCCTCACCCTTCAAGATCCCATGACATGATGGATATGGAACATAGGATTCAAATCCCCTTCCAAATTATCACCATTTCTTCTTAATTCAGCCTATGGGATGCTGAGATTTGGCAGATGTATGTTCAGAATGCAATGACTGCTCTTGGAAAATACTTCTATTCGCTTTGCCCCACGCACACATGCTTTGCATTCTGTTTCCTAGATCCAGTTCTCTCTGGAGACCTCTTACTCCTCTCCTTTCCCTCATAATGAAATTTTCTGTTATTCAAATAAATTCAAATTAACTATTGTTTTTAATATTTAACTGAATATTTGTTAAGCTGCTCTGACATTCAGGCTGTTCACATTAATAAACAGAAATGATACTGTCATAACTATAAAGGGAAGGGTAATAGCTGTCCTGTGTACAGTACTATAAATCCCTCCTGGCCAGANCCCCTACATTTGTACCCTAAAGTTCAAAGTGGGGATCTCAGTCCTGACAGATACACAGCATGTATTATTCTAACACTGCTCAGCTGGGGCCTGAGTTCTCCTTTTACTTACCCCTACATCAGTTGGAAGTAACTCTGCTGAAGTTAGAATCTACATTAAACCTACATCAGTGAGAGGGGAATCCTTAGGAATATTTCCTGTCTTTTCTTATAGTGACTTTGAGAGAGGCTGAGAGAACCATTCACTGATTGTCCGATACAAGATTAGTTTCTAATGTAAATCATGGGATATATTAATTACAATAGCATGTAGAAGCCAACTAAGATTGGGGCACATGATGGTTCTGTGGGTACCCGGGACTGTGATTCACCTTGTTACTCCCTGCCTCCAGTATGAGGAAGTCTTGCTTCTGCTTAACTGAGTGTCAGCTCCCTGACACAACAAACCTGTTAGCCACCCAAGCAATCTCCTCTGGGTTATGGCAGTCTTTATTTCACCTTGCAGGTTACAATGGGTGTACCTTGCTTAATATCACAACACTTAGATATTTGTATAGTGAAAACAAGAATCACTTTTTATTATCAAAGATTCAAAGTTCAAGTCATAATGAGTAGGAATATTGGAAACAAATAGTTACATGTAAAACAAAATCATAACATGCTTTGGAGGGACTAAACATAACTAACAAGTCACTCTCCTGTCTAAAGAAGTCTGTCACCCCCAAAGTCCTCTGCAGCATTTCAGCCAAGGCTGGCTGAGATCTTGTTTTCATAAATGTAAACTCATTGCCTGTTTACTTCCTCGGTGTAGGCTGATACGGTATTCTGTGCCTCATACATATACTCCCCAAGTTGCACTGTCTTTGCACAGAGCCCAAGTAACCACCCCTGGTTTGATTTTCTCGTCTAATCCTTCCCTGTTGACTTCACATCATTTTGCTAACGTCTGCTTTGTATATAAACGGGCATCTAGTGTGTTAGCTTACAATGCTTCATTTACATCCTTAAGGAGATACATGTTTCTGACCTCTTGTTTGGAGGAAAACCTGTTTTTCACCACTGCTTTGCTAAACACTTTTAAAACCATATTTTCAGTTTATAAACATAACTCTTAAGATAGTATTTGTACATACATTTCACAATTATATCAGTGACCAGTGTGACCCCAGCTTTTATTTAAGACCTCACATGACATTTTTTGGTGGACCAGAATATATATATCAGAATCAAGATACAGAACCCAGAACCCCCTCCCACACTCTGAACTCCTCATTTCTGGCACCACTCCAGAGCCCCCACCCCCAGCCAGAGCCCTCACTCCAACCCACTAAGTCAGCCCGGTGGAAATGAGCAAGTGAGTGAGGGTGGGAAGAGCAAGCGACAGAGGGAGGGGAGATGGAGTGAGTGGGGGTGGGGCCTCTGAGAAGGGGCGGGGCAGGGGAGGGGCAAGGGTGTTCGGTTTTGTACGAGTAGAAAGTTGGCAACCCTATTGCCTTATCCACAACCATGATTCTTCCCTAATCTAGAAAATATACATGTCTCACAACCTCTGAAATAATGTGCAGCAAGTGGGCTTTCAGGTAATGTGTTTGAGATAAGTAACTGCTGTGTTTTTCCCCTCTAACAAGAATTGAGGCTAGATAAGATTGGCTAATGAAATGAGCCAATAAAAATGAGGTAGGTGTAGCAGTTAGCCTCTGGGCTGCTAGTCCTTCCTATTAATACATTTTCACTGTGCTGACTCCTTATGTGACCTCAGGCAAGTTGCATTACTTTAAGTCTTATTCAACCCAGCAAAAAAACTGAGTCAAAGCAGGACCTCAGTGGGAAAAGAGATTGAGACTCTACTAACCTTTCATAGGTTGCAAAATAAGGAAGAATAAGAATGGATGTGAAGACAAACAACTCAAGAGTATCTAAATATAAAAGAAGCAAGCTGACAAGCACGGAGACGGGATATAGCCATTAAGGGATATGAGTGGAAAATTAGTGACAGATCAGGTTGATGTTGCTAAAGACCTAAAGGAATATTTAGTCTCCGTATTCATAAAAGTGCCAGGCTGGGATAGGCTTTCATGAAAGTTCTGGGACTGCAGTGTGAAAAAGGAATTTGCAGATTATGATACTTTATGTTAATAGGAAAGAAAATTAATAGAGAGTATTTAAAAAGTCACCATTGCAATGGAGCAGATAATTAGCCAGTTAGAGCTATTAGAATTTGACAAAAAAGACTAAACCCAAAGGAATTGCATCCCAGATCTCTGAAGGAAGCGACAAGGGAAATAAGGCCTTTGACAATGATTTTTAGTTGCCTCACCAAGAGTTTCGCTACTTTAGGAGAACTGAACAGTGACTAACAGCTGTTCTGGCCATATACAAGAAAAGCAAATGCACATGTACATTTGTTGGATCAGTAGAATATACAGTCATAACTGCAAAGACTTAAAAATTTTAAACTAAAAATCCCAATAAAGATATAAACCTTCATGCTTCAGTGAATAAGCCAATCTCTAACTAATATGGGCTGGGAAGATACTTTCCCTGAGGGCAGGTTATTCTGTATGTATTTACTGTAGGGGTTTTTGTCCTTTGCTCTGAAGCAGCTGGTGCTGGCCACAGTCATAGACAATAAATGAGGTTAAATGGACTACTCTTTTGATCCAGTATGGTAATTCCTACTTTCCTGTAAATAAATTGGAATTTGTATGGGAAACACAGAAAGGCAGTCAAATTGTCTACATATATATCTTATTCACATAAAAATCTAGTAAAGGGTGTCTTATGATCTTTAAGATAAACATTCATGTTTTTGAATTTAGGGAAAATATTTTTTCTCAGAGTTGAATATGCATTTTGCCTTGGTTGATTCAACAAAACCTATCAATGGAGTGCCAAAAATATAAACTCTAGATTAAGGTTAATGTCATGACCTCTAACATTGACTTTAAGATGCAGAAAGTTTATAAGGTCCTATTCACTAAGTAAGCCATGACATTCTCCTCTCACAGGTTTGCCTCCCATATCCTCTAAGAATATACCTCCCATTCTAGGGTGAAAAATATTACTCACAGCACCTTTTTCTTAGCTGCATAGAAATATTAATGTTTATCTGCTTGTTTATCACTGTTACAAGGAATTTTCTTAGTAGGAAACATAATGTGCTAACTGAGGTCTGGATCTTGCAAACTCTTGTTCACTTGCTTAAAGCCTAAATGACGTGATAAATTATGTTATGTCATTCATTAAGGCTTTGTATATTTGTTTTTTCACTCTTAGATTTAGATCCATGTATGAAGGATGATAGTTTCCATAAAGCTTCCCCACTGTTAATTGAAAAAGTCAAATATTTACACCCCCCCCAAAGTGGTATTAAGTATCAGGGAGTAGCCATGTTAGTCTGTATCCATAAAAACAACGAGGAGTCCAGTGGCACCTTAAAGACTAACAGATTTATTAGGGCATAAGTTTTCATGGGTAAAAACCTCACTTCTTCAGATGCAAGGAGTGAAAATTACAGAAACAGGCATAAATATATATTGGCACATGAAGAGTAGAGCTAGCTAAAAGTATTTATTGAAAATAAATAAATTAATAAATACATAAAATATTTTAAAGGATGAAAAATGAAATAACAAATGGAAGAAAAAGTACAAAGAGCTAAAGATCCATTGATTAAAAAGTTAAAATATGGAGAGAAAGAGATGGTACTAAGAGAACAGTAGAATCTACAAATGAGGAGCTAGGCTATCTACTTGTCACAGAACATAACTATCATATAAGCCATGGAGAACAAAGCAATTTTGCATACATTTTCTTTTACTTGTTTACTTCCTTCCAAACTCAGGAGCTTAAGTAGTTCATCCTTATCTTTGCTCCACTTCCCATGAGCCCCAAGAGCAAAGTCATACAAGGAGATGATGTTACATCAGTAAATCTTTTTGATCTCCGCCTCTAGCTCAGAGTGGCACTCTACCTTCTCCCTATGGGCTGCTTCCACATTCCTGGCATTATGTTCCCAATGGACCATAATGTCGACCACAGTAGCTATATTACCTCTAACAAACACAACATCAGCTTTTCTTAAATTACCATCCTTATTCCTGACATGTGTTTCTACCAATGCTTTCCAGCTGAATTTATTTGTTTTATCAATCAGGGACTGGAGTATTCTGTTATGTCTTCTAATCTGTGCATTCTTCATTTTAAAATATTGCCCAGAAATATAGGGAATTGTCTCCTTGTCTTGCCAGTGTTTCCCTGACAGGACACACACTAGTCTTCAGTTGCAATGAAGCTATCAGAGGAGAGGATTTGACCAAAAAGAGGACACTTCAAAAAAGCATTACTTACAAGATTGTTCTTAAAATAGTTTATACTAACTTCTTGACACTCTAACCTGCTCCATCTTCTCTCTATGTTGTGGGGTGGAAGCACTAAAAGTTAAAATCTTTTCCAACAAATCGATTCTGGTATATATAAATGATGGTTATACGCAACTGTCAGTAGAAGTCTCATGCCTTCTCCATTTGTGAATTAACATTTTGGGAATTTGTACCAAAGATTTAGTCACTGCTAAGCCATCTTTGATTCTTGAATGAAATAGTCCATTGGCAGTACATTGTGGCACATGAAATATATTCTTAATAGTTTTCCTAATTAACACATCGTAACTATTTAAAACATAAAAAGGACAGGTTTCAGAGTAGCAGCCGTGTTAGTCTGTATCCGCAAAAAGAACAGGAGTACTTGTGGCACCTTAGAGACTAATCACTCAATAGTAAATTATAAAACATTCTAAGTAAAATGAAAACTTTTTGTACTAGTCTGCTTTAAGAGGAGTCCTATAAAGACTGGTACACCAGTCAATAAATGTAATACTTGAAAATGCATCAACAATTTCAGACCATGAGTTTACCCGAGCACCAAATATTTTTCAAATTGTCCAGTTTGCAGTATCTATTAATTCACTGCTTAATCTCCCATTGTCATTTGGATTAACAATGTAAATTTTGCATTTGGGTAAAATATGGAATTGTTTTGTCTTCTTAATATTAACATTAAGACTAGTATGGGTGCAAAACTGATACAATTTTTAGATTCTCTGTCAAAACCCTCACAGGAACCACTCACAATGTCCACATTATTGGCAAATGCCAAAACTGTGATTTTTTTTTCCTCTGTAACAAAACTGCACCCCTCAGACTCCATCCATGACAAAAGTTGATCCCTAGCAATATTGAACAGTATTGGAGATAAGAGATCTCTCTGTTTCACCCACTACAAATTGGAATAGACTCAGTGTAATCCTTGCCCACACAAATTTTTGTAGAGCATTTATAAAGATCTTTAACTCCAAACCTTTCACTACTACTAAAGCCCTTGACCTAAAATGAGTCAAATGCTTTGGACAGCTCTACAAAGACAATAGCAATTTCATTGCCCCTATGTTTAGCTATTTTCAGTTATTTTAAATATATATTTAGATATATTTTCCTCACATCTGGGAGTGAAATAAATGCTTTTTGTCTGTGGCATTTTAATTGCACAAGTTAATCGGGTCACTAAAATTTTGGAATATATTCTAAGCCAAACTGATCAAGTTGTTATAGGTCTCCCTGAGGAGAGATGAGCAAGATCTTTAGGGTCTCAAACTTTTGGGATTAAAGTTGTTCTGTTTTCTTTCAAATATTCCATAATTTGTACATTTAAAAAATATTACTTTTTAAAAATTATATTAGAATTTAAATTTACATTACCCCAAAGATCATTAACTGTAATTCATTCAGGGCCAGCAGCACTAGTTCTATGCATAGCTTCTAATGTTGCTCAAACTTCATCGGTTAATATTGGTCTTATCAAAAGGTTATCTTCTTGCTCTTCTGCTGGAGGCCATCCTACTGCACTACCACGTCCAACCTTATCCAAAATTTCTAAATAATTGCACTCAATCTCATTAAAGGAAATACAATGTTTAGCCCTATCTGGCTCTCCTGTAATAATACATGCCAATCTCTTTCTATCCTTTTCAAATAAAGTTTGGTAGAATTTAAAATGGGATATTTTTAGTAGCATATCTCTTTACTGAAAGTGATAGCTTCTTTCTTTAACTGTTTCCTTCCATTTTTATTACCACTAATATTATTTTCAAACCTGGTGGTTGATGCTGGTGGGTGAGCAGTTCTAGGGACTTCCACCAATGATTTACACAGTTCCTCCATGATACCCCAACTATCTGGAGCTGTCTATATTCTACCCAGAGTACTTTTTATCTCTTCTAAAATATTTAAAATCTGTTCTATATTCCCAGTATTCCTAAGTGCCAAAGGAATGCTATTGATTTTAGGATGTACCTTTAATTATTTAATCCTCTCACGTGGTGGTGGAACTTGCAATATGATCCCACCAAGTTGATTTTCTAAATCTTCAACCACATTTGCTAATGCTTCTTTAGGTTGGTTTTTTTTTTTTTTTTTTTTGGTGGCCAAGTCTCTTCTCTTATCTTCAGTTCATTCTCAATACATCTATTAATATTCCTGGTCCCAGCATATTTAACTTCTAATTGAATTAGAAGTTCAATTTCCTTTGATGTCTATACTCGAGAATGAGTGTTATTAACTGTCATCCTGGCTTCTCTTCACTCTTCATTCCTAGGTACTGGGTGTTTATACTAGGCATGTTGACACAACCCAGAACTAGTGTGGAAGGCAAAACCACATAGGGAAGAAACAAAACCTTTCTATGGACTAGGTATTTCCTTAGGTAAGCATTTGGGGAAAAGGCATGCAAATTGTTTAAAAGGGAATACTTACCAGACTTGCCACATGTGACTCTTATGATTGTACTTTTGTGTGTAATATTAATGTGTTTGTCCCACTTGCCAAAGGTGCTAAAACCTGAGGACATGATGCACGATTATAGAACTCTGTTCTATTTAGAATACCCCATCCTTATACCAAATTCTATTGTGTCTATTGCCCTCAGGATTAAAAAAGCCTGTGCAAAATTATTAGTGCAATCAGTCTCAAGCAAATACATGTCATCTAATGTATCTAAACACTTGTCATAAAATACTAGGCTTAGAAGCATTCCAACTGATTAGAAAGGCTATTTGTAAAACCCAGTGGTAAAATGTTGAAATAATATCTCTCACCTCACCATTGACATGACAGTCCTGATTCTCTTCTCCATACAGGAGATCACATTCTTCCTCACTGTGGGCCTTCCACTCATACAGAATATCCTAATGAACAGGACCCACAACCTGGATCAGATCCCTAACATATTTAACATTGCCAGCTGGGACATCAAAGCTGGCAGAGGGGACATTGGTGCTGGATTGGATTAACAATCTGGTATAAATAACAGTATTTAAATTCTCCATAAATGTAAAAGATAGAATCCTTACTGGTGGGAATGTTTGGCTTCTAGCCCTTACCTGCCTCAAGACGGAATCTCACAATTCATCCATTGAAGACTTAGGTGCACTGTGCTCATTGCTATGGAGACTTATCTCAGTTTGGCACTTGCTTTATCCTCCCTTAAGAAACCTGTGACCAGTGATATTGACCAACAATCTTCTTAAATCAAAGTATTATTATTAGCAGTCAGAATAAATTGAAGACAAGAGGACTTTAAAATACATTGATGCAGCTGTGACAATGTAGCGAGTCTGGTGAAGACGCGCTATGTTGACAAAAGAGCGCTTTTCTGGCTATGTAATTACTCCACCTTAATGAGAGGCAGAAGCTATGTTGGTGGGAGAGCATCTTCCATCATCACTGTGTGGTGTAGACATCGCTTTTAGTCAATGTAACTTACATCGCTTATGAGGGATGTTTTTTTCACACCTCTGAGCAATGTAAATTACATCAACTTAAGTGGTGTGTAGACAAAGCCTTAGTCCCATCTAATCTTAAACTTCACTACAAGCCAAGTTAGATAGTCTTTCCAATTAAGTTACAGGAACCAAACTGACCCAACTTGCATCCTCTTAGAAAACCAATATCCTTCTGTGACCCTGGTCATAATTGACAAAGCTGCGTATAGCATGATCCGCTGCTTTTTTCTGTAGTCCCAGCTCCCTGGTCTGTGAGAGCCTGCCTTAAGTAGGAAAGCGGTACCCCTGGCAACCCAGAAAGAATCCATTACCATATTGTTCATTGTTTCAGGGCCCAGCAGGTGTGAAGATTCCAGATGCCTCAGACCTGTTTCTCCCAGCTGGCCAGAGCATCCTATCAAAGAGAATGACCACATAAAGGCTGCATCAATATTTGGGCAGTTAGACCTACTCACTCTTAATGGATTGTAATCACTGGCTTGATGGCTGTCTCCCCCCTATGGATGGAGATATTGAAACTGTTTGAACAGGTGGGGACCCTTTAACTTAGTGGTTCTCAAACTGGGGCAGCCACCTGTGTAGGGAAAGCCCCTGGCGGGCCAGGCCGGTTTGTATACCTGCCGGGTCCGCAGGTTCGGCCGATTGCGGCTCCCACTGGCCACGGTTCACTGCTCCAGGCCAATGGGGGCTGCGGGAAGCGGCGGCCAGCACATCCCTCGGCCCGCACCGCTTCCCGCCACCCCCATTGGCCTGGAGTGGTGAACTGTGGCCAGTGGGAGTTGTGATCAGCTGAACCTGCGGACCCGGCGGGTAAACAAACCAGCCCGGCCCACCAGGGGCTTTCCCTACACAAGCGGCTGCCCAAGTTTGAGAACCACCGACCTATCAAGAGATATTCAGTGGCTTGCAGGATTAGGTTCTACCCTTAGGGTGGAAAGCAAATTATTTCCCCATTGAACATTATATAAAATATTTTAATTCATAAGGTATTGACCCATTAGGTCCTATGGGCTCAATCTGAAGGCATCAGATACAGAATCAGTCTGTGTATTAACAATCCCCATCCAACAGTTTGTCCCACAAAAATGCAGTTGTATTCATATTAGTTACATTTTAAACCCCATTATTATAGACATTGTTTCATTCCCCCCCCATATAAGATAAAAGCTACTATTATAGATAAAGATTGGCCATCTCCATGTTGATCAAATACAAACAAATATGCTGTTTATAATTTACAGAGATATAAAAAGGTCACTCAAAGGATTTTTTTTTTTTGGTAGTGCTATTCTTTTAAAAGTATCAAAATTAATTTTACTTCCATTGAAAAGCAAAAGGTCTAGCTGAGTTGCAAACCCCTGAAAAGCAGAGTTTTATAATGGAAACACAAACATGACCTCAATTACAGCAGCCCCAAAAGGACTGTAATAACAAGGTCTGGAAAAAGTCCACATTTGGAATATTGTGTAACTCTGGTCATCATATGATATGAAGGGCATGGCAGGGATTGTAAAGGTGGATTGGAAGGCAACTCAAATAGTTTAGAGTTGTGGATATGAATTATGACGAAAGATTAGATAGATTTGTTCTATGTGGCTGTGAAAGGAGGTTTAGAAAACTTCAAGTGTGTTAGGTGAGATTCTGAGACATAGGCATGGACTAATGCCAATAAACTCTTTGAGATACTGTAGCACTAATTAGAAAACAAGAGGTTTATCGACTGAAGTTGAAGGTGGGATTAGTCTGTAAGCAATTTGGTCAAAGTTTTACACAAATAGTACTTAGAATATAGAATAAACTGCCAGAATCATGCCAGCAGAAATCTGTAAATGCACATCTACTTAAAAGAGAGAGACACAATTTCTGGAAGAGGACTGCATACAGGGATATTTTTAGTAACTAGATCATTTTGTGTTAAATATATACAATGGGTAGATTTATATTTAATATTTAGGATTTATTTAATTCTTTCATCTTTATATTTGCATCTACTTGCATGCTTTAGAAACATCAACTAATAAATCTTGACAAATCCTGTGAGGTAGGAAATTAAATATTGCTATCCCCTCTTATAGGCAGAGACATGTTTTGGCTGTTAAATTAAGTGACTTGCTAAAGGACACAAAGGGGGGCAGAATCAGAGTTGGTGGGATTAGAAATCAGGGGCTCCTGTATTCAGTCCTATGTTCAGCCTCTACACCATCCCTCTATTTCCTGTGATTTTTTTTACAGAAGGTGAATCCTGTCAGTCTAGGTTCTTATTGTACACTGTAGGATCTGAGCACTTCTGAAGAGTAATAAGGATATCTTTTTTGACTATTTGGGATCATGGTACTACTGCAGAGAAGCTGGGGCAACAGGTAGAACTTTGCATTTTGCTCTGGATGTGATGAGTTGACATTTTAGCAGTTTAGAATTCCATCGCCCTAGCCTGACACCCAGGAAGACTTTCATGTTCACAAGTAAATTTAGGGACCAGCATTTTTCCACTAGTGCATAGTTGTTGCTTGAGATTGTGGTCAACGGGAGAGAGATGGTAGCTTAGGCGTTTTTTAATGAAAACTTTAGAGGGTGCTGGGCGGGGGGGGTTTCTATACTATGCAGGGCCAAAGCACAGTTTCTTAGGGTAAATGCAGGTTTTCTTTGGAAGAGACTTATAAGTGGCCATCAGTGACAAGGTGTGCTCTGAGCACAGCAGTAGCGTCGCACTCCTTCATTGCAGTGATTTATTTGTAAAATTAGTAGAGCAGGGGTCATCTCAGAAATGTCTTGAAGCTGCAGACTGAAGTAGGTTGTAATATATTTCACAAATGTCAGTGGAAATCATGAGATGCAATAGTAGATGAAGGGCACAAATACATTTCCTGACCAAAAATAAATATTTTTTCAGCAGCGGGTGGGGGAATTATCCAGGACCTTCTGTGATGGGGCCCACTCGCTTCTCGCAAGAACCTCCTGCTGGCTGGATGTGTGCCTGCACTTTTTCTCTTTTGTGCTGCTCTTCAGTGACTCAGCCCTCCAGCCAAGTCACATGCAGTTTGTATGTGTAACATAAACAAACCTCTTCCAGGGTATAAGTCCAACAGGGCCTATCACAGTACCCCTCAGTTGGCCTCTCTTCCTGCATCCCTCTCTGTGCTCAGGTCCTTACTTAATCCAACAGGGGGCTGTCATAGTACACCTCTGGTGGTGGTCAACCAGTAACCCTCCCTGGGCTCAGGTCCTAAATGGTCCCCACTCTGGAATGGAGCAGTGCACCCAGAGCTTCCTCCCTGGAGCCTCTTTGTTTGCTGGTGAACCTTGACTGATGCCAGCTCTCCAGCTATCCTCATAATATTTTGAGCCCAAAGGATGGGAAGCTTTCAAGATCAGTTGTTTTCACATTGCTTCCCCCATGCCAAGTTTAATCCCCATAAGAAATATCATATCCTAACCTAGTATCCAGTACATCTGACAGAGAAATACAAAGTGGGATCCTTCTACTTTAGGAGCTGGCATTAATGCAGCAGCATCTAAGCAGATTTGGATCCATAAATTTGACGTCCCCCACAAATTCTAATGGCTTCAGATTTTAAGTTTTGTTATAGGCCTATTTGTAATATATATAACAAAATACCCTTGTCTTGCAAACAGTGAGATAATAGAGAATCATCCTCAACCATGTAGGGTTTTTTTTAATGTTTGGTATTTAATTCTGTCATATTGATCATGGAAAACTTGAGCACAAACAAAACAAGGAGCAAGAGAGAGGGGTTATATTTGCTATTTGCATTGATATGAATAATGAGTTCTTTTTACAAGTCTTCTTAGAGTCCAGCATGCTCAACACTAACTAGCCTTGTGGACCCTGCTGCAGGGCACTTCTTATCCCCCAAAACAGACCCAACATATTCCCAGAATAGCTGACATATTGCCCCTTTTGTGTTTACTAGAGGTTCCCTTCAGTTTACTCATTTATCTGTTTTTGCAAGGTGAAAGGAGGGCTACCCTAGAGAAATTGTTAGGGTTTTGCAGGAAATACTTTTAAGAAACACTTTGCTGTACAATTTAGACCTGCTTCCCTTGGGAGGGCATGGATACGGCCTTCTGACAGAATTGATTGACACTAGGCAGTATTCTTTCAAAACAAAATATTTTCTTATTTAGTGTAACCAATATTCCCTGATACCATAAGTCTAAACCAGGGATCGGCAACCTTTGGCATGTGGCCCACCAGGATAAGCCCCCTGGCGGGCCGGGCAGGTTTGTTTACCTGCTGCGTCCTCAGGTTCAGCCAATCGCGGCTCCCACTGGCTGGGGTTTGCCGTTCCAGGCCAATGGGGGATGCGGGAAGCGGCATGGGCCGAGGGATGTCCCCAATCCACAGTTGTCTGCCTGCCAACATACTAGCTATAGGCTAAACTGAAACCGCTAACTCACTCTTTTTAGCAGTGTGCCAACATTTTGCACATACCAAATTACCAATCTATTAAACAGTAAATAATTACCTTATCCTTTCAATATGTATTCAGTTGTTACTGTGTGCATCTTAATGTTATGGTCTGCTATTGTCACCTTATTTCATGTCAATTTTGTTAATCTTACTTCAGTTCTTCCCCTATTTTCAGTTGATGGTGGCAAGGCAATGTTTTTAGTGCTGTGCTTAGGAAACAGAGTAGAGCAGCTAAAAATCTTTCATATCACACTAAGAGTTTCCTAGTGCACATTGACATCCTGTGGTTTTCAGAGCACACTAGGGAACTTTTAGTGCACTACAGCAAGGTCCACATGACAGTTAGCACTCCAGTATGGTGTACACTGTAGATTTACCTCCCCTCCCCCAGCTTGCCATACATTACATGTTTGTGTTGACATGATTTTAAAACGTTGTGATCTATTGTATCATCAGGGAAAACAAACTACCTTCAGCCATTTATAAATGTGTTAAATTACCCAAATGAGAAACTACTAGATTTGTTTTTCATTGGATAATATATTCCACAAATTCTACAGAAATTATGACAAATGATTTGATGAAAAGGGGGAAAGTTCATTAAAATGTATAAATTGAATTGTATTTGTGACAGATAAAGCAATTTCTTGCAATATCCTGGATCAAATTTATTGAATTAAATTTAAAGAGTTCATTATATTAAAAATGCAAATGTATAGGTATTATTGTGGGATTGTATGTATTGTCTCTAAGAGGGAGACATGACTAATGTAAACTCTGAGATGTATTATGAGGTTCAAAGGACTCTTTTATACAGGCCAGACAAAATTAAACTTTTGGGATAAACAACATTAAATGGATTTGCTAGGAAATACCTGTGTGTGGGGAGGGGTGTGTGTGTGGGGGGGAGGAATACAAATTCCCCAGGCCCAACCTTTTGAAGCTACACCTTGAGAAGAAACCCATTGTCTGGCAGATTACTTATGCAAGGTCTCTGCTGATCAAATACCCAAAGTGTATAAAACAGTGACTCTCAGATTCGTGGGTGTCCTTGTTCTGAGCTAACAACTGTTATGAGCTTGTAACCACAGAAGAACTATTCACCTGTCAGAGTCCTCATTGGGGTTGGGATGATATTTAGTAAGTTTATTAGCATAAGTGTAGTTCTTTTATTGTTTAATATGTTTTCTCTGAAATGCTTTTATTTTAAGCATAAATATGTTTGCTTAGAGAGAGTTGTGTGGTAACGTACCTGGTTAAAAAAAAAACATAAAACATATGGCAGAGAGGGAAAGTTGATAGTAATGAATATGAATTAGAAGCTAAGAATTGTAGAAAATTGATAAGGGAAGCAAAGGAAAATCTGTGGCATGCAGAGTTAAAGACAATAAGATGTTTTAAAAATATATTAGGAAAAAAAATGACAGTAATATTGGTCCATTACTAGATGGAAATGATAAAGTTAATTAGTAATAATGAAGAAAAGACAGAAGTGTTCACTAAATATTTCTGTGCTATATTGGGGGGGATGGGAGAGAGATGATATAGTCTCATCATTTGCGAACTTGCATTCAAGAGTTTTAAGACCCCCACTAAGCAGCTCACTGGACCATTAGTTTTATTTTCAATATGTCTTGGAGCACTGTGAAAGTTCCAGAAGACTGGAACAAAGCTAATGTTGTGTCAATTTTTAAAAGGGTAAACTGGATGATCCAGGTAATTTATATGCCTGTTGGTCTGACATCAACCCTGGGCAAGATAATGGAGTAGCCGGTACTAAATTAAATTAATAATGAACTAAAGGAAGATAATGTAATTAACGCAAATCAATCTGAGTTGATGGAAAATAAATACTGTCATTAAAATATATATTAAATATTTATTGAGATTACAAGTTTGATTGATTAAGGTGAAATGTTGACATAATATACTTAGACTTCTTCAAGGTATTTGACTTGCTACCACATGATATTTTGATTAAAAAAAATTAGAACAATACAAAATTAATATGGAACACATTAAATGGGTTAAAAACTGGCTAATGGATGGGACTCATAATGTAATGGGAAATCATGATCAAGAGGGTGTGTTTCCACTGGTGTCCCATAGGGACTGGTTCTTGGCCCTATGCTATTTAACATTTCTGTCAATGACCTGGAAAAAACATAAAATGATCACTGTTAAAGTTTGCTGATGAAACAAAAATTAGAAGAGTGGTAAATAATGAAAAGGACAGGTCACTGATTCAGAGTTATCTGGGTTGCTTGGTCAACTGAGTGCATCAAAACAATATACATTTTAATATGGCTAAATGTAAGTGTATATATCTAGGATCAAAGAATGCAGACCATGCTTATACAATGGAGGACTCTATCCTGAGAAGTAATGAGTCTAAAGAAGATTTGATTGTGGTGGCGGATAATTAACTGAACATGAGATCCTAATGTGACACTGTGGCTAAAGGTGCTAATGAGATCCTGGGATGCATAAACAGGTGAATCTCAATTTAGGAGAGGTTATTTTACTTCTATACTTGGCACTGGTATGACTACAGCTGGAATCCTGTGTCCAGTTCTGGTGCCCACAATTCAAGAAGGATGTTCACTAATTGGAGATGATTCGAAGAAGAGCCATAAGAATGGTTAAAGGATTAGAAAAGTGATCAACCTATTTAGTTTAACAGAGAAGGTTTAAGGGGTGATTTGATAACAGTTTATAAGTATGTACATGTGGAAGAAATATTTAATGATAGGGTCTTCAATCTAGCAGAAAAATGCTTTATACATCCAAAAGCTGGAAATTGAAGCCAGAAAAATTCAGACTGGAAATAAGGTATACTTTTTTAAACAGGGAGGGTAATTAACCATTGGAACAATTTACGGAGGGTTGTGGTGGATTCTCCATCACTGACCATTTTAAAATCAAGATTAGATTTTTTTTTTCCCTAAAAGATATGCTCTAGGAATAACTTCTTGGAAATTTTATGGCCTGTGTTATATAAGAGGTCAGACTAGATCAGTGGTGGGCAACCTACGGCCCGTGGATCATACACGGCCCATCAGGGTAATCCACTGGCGGGCTGTGAGACAGTTTGTTTACATTGACCATCCACAGGTATGGCCGCCCACAGCTCCCAGTGGCCGCGGTTCACCGTTCCCGGCCAATGGGAGCTGTGGGAAGCAGCGGCCAGCACGTCCCTGAGATCCGCGACTTCCCGCAGCTCCCCTTGGCTGGGAACTGCAAACCACGGCCACTGGGAGCTGTGGGCAGACGTGCCAGTGGACAGTTAATGTAAACAAACTATCTCACGGCCCGCCAGCGGATTACTGTGACAGGCCGTGTGTGGCTGCAGGTTGCCCACCACTGGACTAGATTATTACAAGGGTCTCTTCTTGCCCAGGAATCTATGAATCTATTAACTTAACTGTGGGTAAGTATGCTTTTATAGGCTCTGAGGAAAAGGCAAAGCTGGCCTGATTAGGCAATCTGACTCACTGGGCAATTCATAGTATATACAGGGAACTGTGCAGCTTGGAACTACCCCGTCTGGCGAGAGAGACGGGTATCCACACAAGAGAGGTGATGGCTGGGGAAATGGAAGCCAAAAACTGCGTGGACCACACAGGGGGAATATAGATGCAGTTACCATAAATTGCAAGAATATCCAATGAAAGTTGATAATTTTGATTTATTATTGTCATAACTATAAAGGGAAGGGTAACAGCCCTCCTGTGTACAGTACTATAAAATCCCTCCTGGCCAGAGACTCCAAAATCCTTTTACCTGTAAAGGGTTAAGAAGCTCAGGTAACCTGGCTGACACCTGACCCAAAGGACCAATAAGGGGACAAGATACTTTCAAATCTTGGTGGGGGGAAGGCTTTTGTTTGTGCTCTTTGTTTTGGGTGTTGTTCGCTCTTGGGACTGAGAGGGACCAGACATCAATCCAGGCTCTCCAAATCTTTCTGAACAAGTCTCTCATATTTCAAACTTGTAAGTAAACAGCCAGGCAAGGCGTGTTAGTTTTTATCTTTGTTTTCTCAACTTGTAAATGTACCTTTTTGCTAGAGTGTTTATCTCTGTTTGCTGTAACTTTGAATCTAAGGCTAGAGGGGATTCCTCTGGGCTCTTTAAGTTTGATTACCCTGTAAAGTTATTTTCCATCCTGATTTTACAGAGATAATTTTTACCTTTTTCTTTAATTAAAAGCCTTCTTTTTAAGAACCTGATTGATTTTTCCTTGTTTTTAGATCCAAGGAGGTTGGATCTTGCTCCACCAGGAGTTGGTGGGAGAAAGGAGGCGGATGGTTAATTTCTCCTTGTTTTAAGATCCAAGGGGTTTGGATCTGTATTCACCAGAGAATTGGTGAAGAGTCTTTCAAAGCTACCCAGGGAAGGGAATTAGCACTTTGGGAGTGGTGTCAGTGGACCAGATCTAAGCTGGTGGTTAAGCTTAGAAGTTTTCATACAGGCCCCCACATTTGTACCCTAAAGTTCAGAGTGGGGAAGCAGCCTTGACAATTATTAATCTCATAAATGTACATGACACCTAGATTAAAACACTGAATTGCAGTCTAAAGTAGAAAAGAGTGGATTACAGGGCAGGTATAAAGAGCTAAATTATTAGTGAGAGCATTTGTACTCAAAAAGAAAAGAAAAAAAAAAAGACTGTTCCACCATAGAAACAGAAGCATAGAGGCAGCATAAATGATGGTGTGAAGCTGAGTTGGAGAAGGAGAGTAAAGGAACAATAAGGAGAAGGTTGGGAGGAGTATAGGGAACAAGTTAGAGAGTAGAAGGAAAGATGGGAGGGATAAGATTATTTATGAAGGTAAACAACGTATGAATTAGAGAAAGTAAGAGACAGAAAGTTAACTGTGTAATTTGTGGATGGAGTGGGAGATGAGGTCAAAGTACTAGGGACATTCCTCTCAACATGCCAATGCCCAAATACGGATTGCAGTGTATGATAGAAACCCAAAATAAGGGGCAAAAAAATAGGTCATGCAGGAAACTTAAAATGTTGTAGGGTTCTCTCCCACAAGTAATCTAAAAAGGGGGGTACTTGATAGATATACTTAACATATACTGTAATCACTTACATAGATACAGTTTGCAGCTGTTGTGCACAATTTATGCATCACCCAGGAAATAAAAAATAGACTTAATTTGCTATGCCGCTTCTCCAAATCTTGTTAGTGACAGCAATTACATGCATGTTGCTGTTTCCCTCAAAAAAGGAAGTTTACTGAAATAGGAAGCTCTCATCAGAGCATGAATATGCAAGTAATGTGAAAGAATATTCACATACATCATCATCACTGCTGTGTTTGCCAAGAATCTAGGTTCCAACCATGATGTTTATATTTTACAGATGTCTTAGCTCAGCCTGCTTATCTGCATGATTCCCCAAGGCATAACAAGGTGTTCTCTACCAAACAGTATTGAATATGCAAGTATAGCAAATGAACATGTATATTTTTTTAGAGTAATGGTGCTTAATTTATTATTCTGATTCACACATATCTCCTTGTTCTATCACCAGCCAGCATGATGGGACAGAAGAAAAACCAATGAAATGCCTTTGAGTCAAACACACAGTATGTCAATGTCTTGGATGGTCTGGTAGTGAACAGTTACCCCACTGAGATAAATGTTTATATCTCTTTGTGATTCAGGAAAATGAAAAATAAGGAGAGAAAGAAACACACATTTGGACTGGCAACGTGCCATTGTTGCATTGTAATACAAAGGGAAGAAGGCAGGTGTTGAACCTTTTTCATAAATATATCCCCCAAATAAAAGAAAACTGCCTTTATAGATCAATAAAAGTGTTTTTAACACTCAGCTAATAAATAAACCTCTATTCTGAACACCAGTGGGATGAACTTTCCTTGTGAATCTCTTGGTTGGAATGTTTGGGACAATACATCAGAAAATCAGTACTAGTACATTATGTGTGCTGTACTTTCCCAGTTACATGTATAGATTTCTAAATTATGTATTGGATTCTCCTAATTATAGTAGGAGTCACAGCAGAGCTGGTATCAGTGTATAGTTCAATATATTATTGTGCTAAACATGAGAAACAAGACTGCAGGTCTGATAAATTACTTGGAGAATTTCTGAAGACCTAAATCTATCACCCTGCTCTTTCTCTGCCCTATCAGCATCAAGTTTTCATGCTTCATATAATTCAAATAAAAATGAGAAGGTTTCTCACTGATCTTGAATTTATGAGTTGCCCGATCCTCTCTTGTCTGTATACTACCTGTCAGTAGCAGGTAAGCAGGCGGATAAAGTATTGGCAGAGAAGATTGATGTATCTAATGTTTCAAATAAATATTGAATTATCTTTCTTGACCTGTATAAGGGGGAAAAAAAGCTGATTTTTGGCCTCTCAGTAAAACTTGCAAAACTTTTGATTTAGGTGCTCACCTCAAATCCTAGGGTTTGCTCCTTTTCCTAAGTGCAATCAGTTGGTGTTTGGTTCTGGAAGTGTTTTACAAGTAGTACTCCGTTACAACAAAGAATTAATCCTTGAACGTTGAACTCTCTGCTGGTGCAGCACCACTGAAGTCAATAGTATTATGTCAACAGAGAACCTGGCCACAGTATCATCTGCTAATAAAACCTTAAGGAGTTAAAATTCTGACCTTCATTCTTACTGTAAACATAGAAGTCTATCTTTCATGTTGTTCCTCAAAGGTGAGTAGTTTCTCCCTCTTCCCCCTACCCTCCCCCTGCCTTTTTTAATTTAAAAGAGAACAAGTAATTTTATAAATACTCTAATGGTTTGATTAAGCCAGGAAAAAATCATGCTATTGAAGCTCATATGAGCGGTATGTAAACTTGCTCATTGCTTTTCATTTCATGAGGAGTAAGGTTTCAGTAGGATATGTTTGCAATGTTGATGGTGAAAACGTGCAGATCCTCTGCTCAAAGAACATTCTTGTTCTTGTTTTTTTTTTTCTTTACTTTCTAATAACTGGTTAAATCCCTTTTTAAAAGAGTGTAATGCACAGGTGTCTACATCACAAATATCACCAGCACTAATTAAACTGGTGTTGGTAGTCCAAGAAGAAAAATTAAATAGATATGGAAAATAAACTCTTCTTATACCTAGGTGTGCTAGACCTGTCAGCTCATGGTAGCTGAGAAGCTTTGCTCTAACTCTGATAAACTGTTACTGTACTGTAGACCTGTCAATCTAGCAACTTTCATGAACATTAAATTAATATTTTTAAATCAAACAAAAATAAGTTCTATGTATTGATCAAAGCTACTGAAAATGTAGAAATACAAATTTAATGATATTCATAAAATAGTTTTGTCCTTAACTTTTGGGAGACCACTCCCTAATCTTAGAAACCTTACGATGAAGGAGGGTTTCATAATAACTAGCATATGTATCTTCCTGGGTCCCTTAGAATTTAAGATCAGAAGGGACCATTATGATCATCTAGTCTGACCTCCTGCACAACGCAGGCCACAGAATCTCACCCACCCACTCCCGCAACAAACCCTTTGTCTGAGCCATTAAAGTCCTCAAATCATGGTTTAAAGACTTCAAGGTGCAGAGAATCCTCCAGCAAGTGACCCATGCCCCACGCTGCAGAGGAAGACAAAAAACAAAAACAAAAACCCAGGGCCTCTGCTAATCTGACTCACCAGCCAGACACTGAGAAAGAATTCTCTGTAGTAACTCAGATCTCACCTCATCTAACATCCCTTTGGATGATCTTTGTCCTCCTTACTGTTTGCAACGTCACCTTGCTTATTGGCATCTGGAAATGTAATTAATATACTTTTCACTTTTTCTGGACCATTAATAAAGATGCTAAATCAAACTGGTCCCAACACTGACCCTGTAACATCCTGCTAGGTACCTTCAGCCAACTTGATGCAGTGGGGTTTATCATTATCCATTTTTATAGTCCTTTAGTCGGTTTTCAATCCTTTGATAGTGCTCTTATCCAAGCCAATCTGACTAATTAAAAATAAAAAAAAATACTGTCGGGCTCTGTATGGAATGGTTCATTAATGTACAAAGCTTGTATATTTACCGTGTTGCATTTGTTCACTGATTGATTATGTAATTATTGGAAAAGGACATGTTTGTCTGATAGGGTTTTTTTTATTTGTCTATAAACATCTTCTCTGCTATTCAGAGTTGTGTAATAGCCTACAGAATTTAAAGTGCCTCCCCTTAATACTTGTTTTGTCACATAGGATCAGATAGCACCGATAGGCACCAATCTGATTAGGGGATGGTGCAGAGTCACACTGTCTCCCGGAGTACCAGGACGCATTGCGTCTCAGGGTATATCTACACTGCACACTTTTTATGGTGGCATGCAGAGTACATACATTGCATGGCCCTCTAGCATGGGTATAAATACCAGCGTAGATGGTGAGGCACTGCTTAGATGAGTAAAGACATGCTGAACCCTGTGATTATGTATAGCTCTCCACACACCCAAGCAGTGCCTCCCTGTCACTATTGCTGTTTTAAGCAGTGTAGTGTCTTGCTGTCTCCCTGCTGCTGGAGTCTTCCCCCACTTCAGGGAAAGGCTTCAGCAGCAGCAAAAGGCTCTGGCAGGGGAGGCAGCAGGGAAAGGCTCTGGCAGAGGCAACAATCTTTGTGCCTCACCCACTCAAAGTAAGGACTATAACTTTGGCTGGATTTAGGGGCAGGTGAATCTTAATATTTTTCAGATGTCCCATATACAAAAACGGGTTTATTTTTGTCCTCTTGTCTAAGTCATTTTATTCCCAATCACATAGAATTCCCGAATTTTGACAAACCATCTCAAAATGTCTAGAGCAGACATCTGTTTCCATACCATAGCTATCAGCAAGTGAATTGCTAATGTATTCACTCTCCTTTTAAACACCCTTTCTGCTGAGCGACCCAGTAGCAAAACTAATGTCTCTATTGGCAGGTCACAATCTGTTGCAATTCAATTTGCCCAAACTCCCTAATGTTGAGGCAGTTCCATCAGCTATCAATAAAAGATCTCACTTCCCCACACATTATCTGAGCAGAGATTCTTCTATATATTTCTTTAATCTTTTGTACTGCCAGATGCTGCACACACATTATTATGTAAAAAATGTTCGTTTATTTGTACCCATACCCTTGCAGAAGTCATGCACTACCACATTCATGTATTATTTACACCATTTCCTAATGTGTTCATATACCTTTCTGTACCCTTTGTAACTGAATCATTATAAGGTGTGATAAAATCTGGAAAATAATTCTAAGTGCTCTTTTACCATTTCCATAAGTATCTGGCTAATTTAAGGTTTCATTTCTTTTCTTTTGCAATAATAATTGTGGGCTATATGTGTCATCGGTTTTTAAGCAGAACATGAATTGGTTCCAAGAGAAAGTTCTCTTTACAAATTGATAGCCTGATATGGTCCAATAATTTTAAATATATTGGAAAAATAGGAAACATTTTCCAATGTCTGTATGAAATTATCTATTATGAGAAGACAGCACGAGAATGGAATATATGTCAAGCCAAGATATATTCTCAAAACTCAATTTCCCCAACCTATATCTTTATTGTTTACTGATGAAAATGAATGCTCATTTTTCCCCATATCTTGTTTAAAGTGAGTCCTGCAACGGGACATTCATGAAGATGTCCTAGTCTACTTGATTTTCTTAACCATATTACTTCTTCCAAAGATGTTTATTTTCCTTTGAACATCCTGCACATTTGAACCCAAACCCTCTCTCTCTCTGGCAATCGCCAAACTAACAAAGTTCTGAACTGAGATGGAAAGAAGTAATGTGCTATATTTAGAAAAAGTAAGCTTCCTTCATTGTTCATTTAAGAATTTGCTTTCATCTTTATTTCTATATAGGACACTTTTTGTAACACTAAAGAACTTTCCAAAATAGGTGAACATTTTTTACAACTCTGCCACTGTTGAATCTGATATGTCTATCAGTAACAGAGTATACTAAAATTCACTTCTTGGCAGAAAGTTTATTAGGGCTACAAACATTCTCCTTACATAGTGTAAACACTAACATAGCATTGGTACAGCTTAAAGCCATATGGTCAAGATAAAAATTACATGTAAGTGTTTAGTATCCATTTATGTCCATTAAAATCAAAATATTACTGCAAAAATCTTCTAACATTCTAAAATCAATACAGTCAATTTTATATCATTTGTCCCACAGCCTTCAGGTTTTGCATTATCCTCAATGTGTAGCTAGTAAAGAAAAAATGGATTTGACATCACTAACAAAACATCATCTATAAGCAAACGTATCTAACATTTTAAATTCTCTGTCATGATATTTATTTATTTTTCAATTTATGTTGCCTCTATTTTTTCCGCTTGTTTTTCATCTTGTTGGTATAAATGTTTATAATTTTATGTCTGTGAACCATATTCTCCACCATTTCTTGAATCAGCTACTGTTATTTGAGATGAGTTGGAGGGTTCTTTTCAATCTTATCTATGAGAAATGATGTGATGTCACTTTTTCCCTTTCTTATTACTTAGTGTAGTTTTATGTAGAAAGGGAGAGGGAAGACAAAAAAAAAAAAAAAACTGGCAAACTAGTTCTCCTCAGCTGTATAAAAGGATACTTATTTTAGTGGCTAGAAAAATAGGGTGAAGGAATGGAATTGAGGAAAAAAAATAATCACCAAAAGGGAACCACTTAAATCACTCCATCTTCTCCTTAACTACTGTAATTCTATTTCCCCTCCAGATGACCTGACTCACTTGGCTCCACTGTCATAGCTGACTTGGCTCAACTCTCTCTGTGGGTTCTCCCTCTCAGACACAAATACCTTTTAGGGTTTATTTAAAGGTCTTCTAAACATGACAAAAATTAAGGGTGCTTATATCAGCCAGTTTCTGGTGGTTGTTATACTAATATTTATGATTGGTAGTGTTGGGGGGGAAAATGTCACTCTATGAGTTTCTCTGATTTCAACTGTTCATTTGAAGGAGAGTTAAACATAGTTTTGAGGAGAAAATATAGTGTAGATGCTTCATTGTAAAAATCACATACGGTATATGTATTGGGGAACTGCTTGTAAAAACTATAATATTCTTTTCAAAGATTCATGATGGAGGAAGGGAAAGTATAGGAACTTTTTAGAAATTATAGTCTCCACTACACAGAGCTCTCGAGAAATATGAGAGAGCATATAACACTAGAAGATCAGATATGTAGTGCCCATAAGAACATAATAAGTCTACAGAATCTGAACTGGTTTTAGGCTGATGGTCCTCTCTTATAAATCTGGACTAATACCTCTCTTTAGTGAGTTTTGTTGGATTAAAATTTGGAGACCATCACAGAAAACTTTTGTTAACGTTTTAGTTCTATCTGGTGGTTCTTCCTGTTAGAAAAGCAAGAGGCGAGTCAAAGATAAGAATAAGCAACACTGGAGCAGCTGAGGTGCTAAATAAAAGCTCCAGAGAAGTCAGAGAAAGCACCGATTAATGGTTTCTATCACAGTGTTTTTCTTTGCATTAATGTCAAGGTGTGGGGGTGATGAGGATAAAAACTCTCTATCCATAGGATGAAGATAAAAAGCTCCAAAACTCTGGGGAATCAATCCGAGACAGTAGAATAGAACATCCCAGGGGAAATTAATAGACCTGACTGGGGAATGTTCTTGAGGTGGTTTCTTTTATGCTCCAATCTGAAATAATTATAATCTCATTAGTTGTGAGCAGAATAAGAGACACTGAATATGGAGATGGCCTTTCTGTAGAACTGAACCAAATTACAATAAGTGAGATCTGCGAGAAAACTCTGCTTTTGACAATTTAATGCTTGCGCTGTCCTTACAATATTCACTTAACTTCTTATGTGCTTTAATGTCTAGGAGACAGATGTCTCCCTTGATAAAAGAACCTTTAATATTAGCTTTTGTTTTTATCAGTTGACAGGGGAAATAGATGTACTCATTTATTGTCCAGGTTTATGTAAGCCTGGATAGTTACACGTATGAGTAGACATAGTGTTCAAATACCCCCCATTATTTCGCAATACTATCCTTATGTTGCATTCTAGTTGAGATCAAACAGAAGACAGCACAGCAGCAGATTGCTCTGCTTCCATAGTCCTTGTGTGAAACGTAGCTGATATTGTTGATTGCCCACCTGAAATACACTTACATTGTTATCCTATAGTACATTTCTGTAGCTACTCTCATGTAGGCTATATCCCTATAGTTTTAGAGATTGGATGGAATCAAACTGTTTTTCTGGCTTTTCCAATATCATTCCTCCTTCAGATTAGCAAAAGAACTGTATGTGCCAGCATTAGCAGTTGTGATGAGCTTTGGAGCACAGTTGTGCATGCCTCGAGCAACTGAAAGACTTAGCTATGTATAGTCATAAGCCAAAAAGTCTCTACCTGAAGGCTCTTATATAACTGAGGCTTCTGCTGCAAAGAAGTACCATGTACAAGAGATTATGGAAATGATTTCTCATCCTTTCCTTTCCTACAACTAGTGCCCAGTAAATTTTTGCTCAATGACACCAGAAATCCTAAAACATCTCATTGCTGTCTGTAAAAACAGATCATGCTGTTATATGGTGAAAAGAAAAGGAAAGAAAAAGAGTGACATTAACTGACATACAGGAGCAGGGCCAGCTCCAGGGTTTTGGCTGTGATCGGTGGCACTTTGGCGGCAGCTCTACCGCCGCTGCTTCATTCTTTGGCAGCAATTCGGTGGCAGGTCCTTCCCCAAGGGGACAGAGGGACCCGACGATGATTTGCCAACGAAGAGCCGGACGTGTCACCCCTTTCCGTTGGTCGCCCCAAGCACCTGCTTGCTGCGCTGGTGCCTGGAGCCGGCCCTGTACAGGAGTTTTGCTTTTGTATTCAACCCTTTAAAAAGATAGATTACAATACCTTCATTTTTTTAAGTCATTCTCTATTGGGGGCGAGGAGAAGGAATATTTGAGGAGCAGCACCCCACCTTTTAAATCTGCCAGTTGGGAAGGTGTTATTTTGTCATGACCAAAATATGTCAGGTGAGACAACTTAGTTTACACTATCCAAAATAAAGTCCTCTCAGAAAGATAGCGACTTCATCTGTCAACAGGGAAATCTTGCCTGTACAAACTAGTAATGATATAACACTTTGCATTTAGAGGTGGAATTATTACTAGTGGAAGTTTTGCCAAAGGTATAAAATAAGCAAAATGTCTCCCCAACATCCTCTCTCTGCCTGTTATAATAACTACACAGACATGATTTGTTGTATGAAAATATATTTGTATAGTTATTAGTTTTTCTTTTGCTTAGCTGTTCCCCATCCCTGCCCCTCCTCCCTCACACCTTCTTTCCTATCTAGGTATACAGGTGTTTATGTGGCACTCAGCACCATTTTATCTGAGCACCTCACATATATTAACTGATGACAATGGGAACTGCTTGAAAATCTTCCATCAATTAGTCAGAAAATGGCCTTGGAACAAAATGAAAATTTCCATGAAAAAGTCCCCTTTTTAAAAGTTTTCAGTCTTCAGATTTTTCAGGAAAAAAAGTTCAAAGAAAAAGATTGGTGTTTATCACTAAAAACATATCAATTTCTTAACCAGTTTTAATGACATGATCTTTTTGTCTCTTCTTCTTCCAAGACACTAAGAAGGAGACAGCAGGATTTTCAGGTTGTTTCAATTAATCTGTGAGAATGAGGGTACTATTAGAAAAGGACTTGGGTGAAGAAGTATCAGGGGGTAGCCGTGTTAGTCTGTATCTACAAAAACAACTCCTTGTTGTTTGGGTGAAGAGATTTTTTTTTTTTTTAAGTGGCTGAATTTGCTTCTTGGCAACCATTTCAGGACCATAGGTCTCATTGGGGAGTTAGATGCCCTATGTATTTTACTTAACATCTCCTAATGCCCTGGTGTGTGACAGATTTTATGAATATGGGGGCCCTGAGCCTAGTAAGGGGTGAGTTTGGTGGCTCCTGTGACAAGAGAGGGCATAAAAGGACTGGGCAGGCCAGGTCTCTGTGAAATTTCCAGCCTCTACATGATTTCCAAGGGCTGGTTGGACACCTTTAGTGACTTGTCACAAGATTTGGAGCCCTAAAAATAGCCCTGTGCTCAGGGCCACTTCCCGTTTGCCAGTTTGCCCAGCAGGCAAGCTATCCTCCCTCCCTTATCTCATTGGCTTCAGGTCATGCTAGTAGCTCCTTTGGAGCTGGTAAGGAATCTTTCACCATACCATCAGATTGGCCAAGGTTGGTTGGGGGTTATTCACGTCCCTGCTCTCCATCCCCCTCCCCTGGTGAAACCCAACCATAGGGCTGGGATTCTGCACCTCCTGGAGGTCACAGTTTGGATCTCAGAGTCATTTAGTTGCTGCAACTTTTGGCAGGTGCCCAGTTGAGGAACTTGATAATTTAGGCTCCAGATCCAAAAAGCGGAACATAACATGCATCTTGAGGACATCTCCTGATGAGATGAAGGCAATGTGTCCAACTCCTTGGGGGCAAATGCAAACCAGGGGCTGGGATACTTCACCAGGGGGACCATCCCTGCCAATGCTCTTTACATTAGAGCTGGTGGGGAATTGAGGTCCCCTCTCACCTCAACACCCAAAAGGGAGAGAGATGCTAGTGGGCAACCCATACCATATGTCCTGCCTTCTTCCACGAGGTGAGCACACCACACTATCATTTTCACTAAAAGGCCCAATATTTTCCATCTTCATTAGCTTCATGATCATGGCATGCAAACAAAATTTAGATAAAAAGTATAAGATACTCCTCTTGATGGAAGGTTGCAATGTAACTCTACTTTATTTCCTAGAATCCAGAACACATGAGCACCAAAAACAGAGACAAAGCAGGCTGCTCCTGAAACAGAAGAGGCACAACTAAACTCACCTTACTCTAGGCTATCTGTCTGCAAACTGTCTGCTGTTAAGTCCTGACTCTATGCTTCCCAATAGAGCCCCCTAGTCTGCAAGCAGGAGTAAGAAAACCCCATAAATTTAAAGTGACAGCTCATAATTTTTATACAGCTTTCAATACACCAATATAAGTGCTGCCTCCTGCTGTCTGACTTGTGTTGCCATAAGAACTATCTGTGATGTAAGGTACAGGAGTAGGTGTGGGGGTAGGGAGGGTGTTATCCCTCAAGCTGGAAGAAAGGGAGACAATTTAGATGATGGTAGAGCAGTGGTGGGCAACCTGCCGCCGGCAGGGACGTGCTGACCACCACTTCCCGCAACTCCCATTGGCTGGGAACGGCGAACCCCGGCCAACGGGAGCTGTGGGTGGCTGTGCAAATATAAACAAATGGTCTGGCGGCCCGCCCACGGATTACCCTGACAGACTGCGTGTGGCCCATGGTCCGCAGGTTGCTCACCACTGGGGTGGAGGATGGGAAAAAACACTGAATACATTTTTTAAAGGGGAAACTTGGTCTATAGCTCTATATTTAAACATTTAAAAATGTAACATCACTTAAGAAACCGATAGTCTCACACTTTGAAACTGTTTGTTGCACAACAGGCGCTTTAACAAGCCATGAATTCAAAAGCAAAAACACACACATTGATTTTGCCTCTAACTACTTCCCATCATCTAAGACTTGCAGGACTCTCCTTCTGCCTCAGGCCATTTGCACATACTCTTTTCTGAATGACTGACAGAATCATTTAACACTGCTTAATTCACTTGCTTCACAAAAGAAAATGAAAGCAATAAAACATATGCATTTAGTAAAGAGGAAACGAACATTTCCACCCATTTCAATTTATTATGCTTTATTTGTTTCACAGTTCTCTTAAACTGTGCTACATATTACAGCAACTTCAACAATATAACCCTATCTGTGTTTTTCTTTCTGGATGGCTGACATAATTAAACCCTCTCCACTAGCACTACCTGTTGCTATAGTATATGGTATTTGCTATGTGTTTATTTACCCCATAAAAATGACAAGTGTAACAACTATTCACAGTAAAGGATGGGAGGAACACAGTTGAAATCACAGGCTCTAAATTCCTTGAGGACTCAGGTTGGAAGGTTTGTTGTTATAGTTATGATTAATTATTTCCATCATCATAGCACCTAGGGGCCCCAGTCATGGACAGGACCACATTGTGCTAGGTGCTGTACAAACACAGAAGAAGACAGTTCCAGCTCCAAAAAGCTTGCAGTCTAAGATAAGAGTCAGCAGATGGATACAGACAGACAGATGGGGGAGTACAGGGAAATGTTTGCAGCACGAGAGAGCCATTTATAACAGCTGTGTTTTGTCAGAAAGCAATTACTCATAATACATTTGAAACTGTTTTTCTATTAAAATGGATCACCTAACAGGTTAGTTGTGGGGTCTTTCCTTTTTCCTGTTCAAAGTGACATTTTTTGCAAGTGTCTGAATGTTTTGGAAGCTCATTTCATGCTCTATTATTCTCCGTCTAGTGCCTTCATATAAAATATTGTACACACCCAAAATATTAGTGTATTGTGTGATGAGACAGAGTCCCTCTGTTCTGGGTTTATTCTCTTCATTATGTATAAACAAGTATGTTTATACAGCTAGAGCCATTAAGATGGAATTATTATTACTACAGTGTAGCCTCCAATCATTTTAGAATGAAACTGAATTTAGAAATAGATTAGGATGCAATTATCTCATTCAGAGCAAGATGCTTCATTTCAAGCTGTTGTGCTAGATCCAACGTGAAAAAGTTTCATTTTCCTGCCTAGGGTAACCAGATGGCGAGAGTGAAAAGTAGGACACCTATTTATGCCTGGTGGAATTTCAAAAATGACATTGCATCAGTATATGAACAAAGCTAAGTAGTCTGGGAAGATTAAAAACTGTTTCAAATTTGGGTATTTCTACTTCAGAAAGGACTAGTGAGAAATCAATATGGCTCAAAATGATACACGTTTTATGATAGCATTGTTTATTAATACAGTAACAGCCCTTTTTTTAAAAAAGAGGACATTTTACCTGTAGCTCACTAAGACAAAGATCTTTTGTACAAGAAACCATATCCAATGCCCACTACTGTCAATGGAAATCCTCCACTGATGTCAGTTGGTTCTAAATTAGGCTCAGCAACCCCAGAAATTATAATGCTACTTGGCAATAGGAGTTTAGCAATTTCAATTTGAAGAAGTTTGTAGGCATTCATTTTTCTCTTCTTGTTCATGTGGGTTCAGGCCTCCTGAGTTTTATTTTGAGATTTAAGTTGGAATACCCCCAAAACTCAAAGCAAGACTAAAACAGCTACGTTTTACGTAGTGTCACATAGAAAACAATCACAATTGTATTGCATTGTAAAACCATAAATCGACTCCTCCCCATTCAAAACTCAGCCCATGTCTACTTGAAAATGAGCCCAGTTTTGTTGAATGCTTGGAGGATCTTTTCCTTTTGTCAACCCTCATCCAAGTTTTAAGTTTGCAATGAAATCCCAAACAACCTGGTTTTGTGATTTGTTAAAAAAAAAAAAAAATCACACAGCTCTATTCCCTGAAATATCAAAAGCACAAGAACAGTAACAAAAGGTACTATAAAGCTTCACTTCTTCATGGAAGTGCTTGCTTTGCTCCTGAGAAAGTGACTTGCTCATAAAAGTGACTTCTATGTGAACCTTGGCTGCCACTTATTAATTACATTGCAAAAATGTCCAGCATTTAAATTACTGGCTGATTTGTCTTTTTTTCCTTTAAATATAGACAGAATCCACTGTCCTTACAGAATATCTTTGGAAGTAGGCAAGAGAGATGAAAAAGCTTTTAAAGAGAAAATGGGCAATTTTCTCTTTTAGACCAATTTCCCACCTCTCACTAGAATACTGACAACTCTTTTACACTGGGAACTACAGCAGCCACAACAGACATTCTAAATAATGTTCTTGATTTTAACTATTTGTGCAGAATTGCATAATGTTTCTTACCTTTGTCGCAGGCTTTGCATCAAGATAGGAAAAGTAAGGCAATTGTGTCAAAAAGCATATTTGGCAGCTCTACAGTGGGACAGGCACAAGGCAGATTTGCTTGCTGAAAAATAGGACAATCTAACCAAAGATTTGGCAAATACTGTTACTATTCCTGTTGTGTTCAGAAGTCCAAATGTCAACTTTTCATGCAGAAAATGAAGGGTTCGCTGGGACATAAAGATACAAAAAATAATTTATTCTTCATTAACCCATACTGCTTGATCCTCCCTTCTTATAATTCCTTTTTATTTTACCTTTTTTCTTGAGTTGATTATATTATATATGGAAACTACACTCAAGAACAAAGCAGCACACTCAGGTTCTCCCTGGACAATGAGCCTAAAAGCCAATCAGAAACCTTTTGGTGAACTGTAGCATTTTCCAGTACTCATGAGGGCCCTGATCCAGCAAGACATTTAAGCACATACCTATCTTTAAACACGTGTTTTGTCCTATTGTCTTCAATCTCACATAGTTATGTGTGTATTTAAGTGCTTTGCTGCATCAGTATTTAGTAGTTTAACTTGATTATTTCATTCATAATCCAAAATGCAATCTCCAAAATTGTACACATACCATCTAAAACCCTTTTGATTGAAAATACAGCTCTAGTGCAAATATGGAAAATACTATAATTCGTTGATTCATTTCTGTCATCAAGGGGATCATCATCTAAACTAAATCTTGGAAATAATGTGACAAGAGATTTTTGCCTCAGTTGCCCGAAATGCCTTCCAAACTCTACATTGGAAAATCTGCAGGAAAACCTCGAAAGGGGCTTAAAATTGCCGAAATTATAAACATTGCTTAATTGAACATAAAAGGAGTGGTGATGGTGTCAGGACCCTTTGACATGCTCAGAATAGTAATTAGTTTTAAGACCGAGGCTTTAATTAAATAAAAATTAATAATGGTTTAAATTACAATATCTAGTAATGGAGGCTACGGGGTTGTGTAATGTAGTGGAAAATTCCATAAGAATGCATGGGAGACCATAGAAATGAATTCCCTGTGGGAAATGATTCAGCAAAATCCCATAGAGATGCATTGTAGCCCATAGAAACCAATGGGACTTTAGCTAGAGTTCATCCAAAGGTCAGCTGAAGTAGCTAGGATTCATCTAAAGGTCAGCTGAGGAGCTCCATAGAAGTCTATGGGACCTCTGCACTCCTTTTGATGGACAGCTGACAGTGTCATAAAGGTCTATTGGAGGAGGAGGAGCTCCAAGTCACATGTAGGTACACTGACTGGGAGGAGCTAGGGTGTGATGTTATCGAAAAGCTGAAAGCTGATTGGCTGAGCTTAGGTGGCCAAACAGTATATAAAGGCAGCAGCCAGCAGGCTACAGCTCTGTAGGGGACAGGGACCAGCAAGAGGACAGAACGCTGCAGGACACCTGGAAGAAAGAATGGGCTTGCGGTACAGCGGCAGCAGCAGCAGTGGAATCCAGCAAAAGAGAGGCTGCCTAAAAGATAGCTGTTACAGCAGCAGCCCACCCAGGGTTCCAGGGTTGCCCCTGACAATGGCCATTTTTGGCACCTGGCCAGCAGGAGGCCTCCTCAGCAGCCCGGCAGCAGCAACCAATGGGCTTCCATCTCTCACACCTAAGAAGTGACTTTACCTCAGCTACCAAAGGCAGCCAGCTCATGCCAGCAGCAGCAATTAGCCACCACCACACCCTGCCTCTGACAGAACAGAAGGGCCATTATAAAGATGATTCAGAGGGATTTTAGAGAAGCTTCTGTAAATCAAAATCTCTTTCTATTTTAACATCTTAGGATATGTCTACACTACCCACCAGATCGGGTAGTGATCGATCTATTGGGGATTGATTTATCGCGTCTAGTGTAGACACGATAAAATTGATCTCCGATTGCTCTGCCGTCGACTCCAGAACTCCACCTAAGCGAGAGGTGGAAGCGGAGTCGATGGGGGAGCGGCAGCAGTCGACTCGCTGCCATCCTCACGGCCAGGTAAATCAACCTAAGAAACGCCGACTTCAGCTACGCTATTCACGTAGCTGAAGTTGCGTATCTTAGGTCAATCCCCCCCAGTATAGACCGAGCCTTAGAGTGTTTGGGTTTCACGTGTAAATAAAGCTGGATGCCTATTGTTTGAGTGAGATCTCCCTACCCGTCCAATAATTACCTGATCAGCACTTGTTGAATGCTTAGTGTTAAGTATTTAGTATTAATATAATTGATATATTTTTACATGTCGTAATTGCTATATTGTTATAAAGCATAAAGTTTTAAGTGAATGATTATATTGTTATATGTGATAGAGTTAATTGAAATTGTAATCGTAGTATTGTCTTTATTTGTGACGCTGCTTCATTTTTATACTGTAAACCTATTGCTTCTATCTTTTTTGCTGTAACCGTTCACTTCTAAATAAATTTTATTTTTCTTTTTGAAGAATTTATTACTTGTTGCCTATTTTTGATCGGAAGGCTGTATCCATGTCCTTCAAGGGAAAGTTAGCTAACTGCGGCTTTCCCTGGAAAATCCGTAGGGCGAGCCAGTAGCATAGCTGGGGTGGGGGAGCAGGGGGAGCGGCCGCTCCCCACTGAGCACATTCCTCAAAAGTGGAGCATTTTTAATTTTTACACTCACCCCAGTCGTTCTGGGTCTTCGGCGGCAATTTGGCGGCGGGTCCTTCAGCCACTCCGGGTCTTTGGCGACAAGACTTGGGTTTTTCTTTTTTTTTTTTTCTTTTTCTTTTTTTTTTACTACTTCAGCACTTTTTTTTTTGTTTCCTCCCCCTGCTGGCAGAACCAGTCTATGCCACTGGGGTAGGCCACAACCTTTAATACCGGAATAGATAAATTGAGAATAAAGGGGTTTAAATTAAAGCAGTGTTTCTAAGTAACATCACTGGCATAACATAATTGAATCAAAAACTTCTGGTAACAATAGGATCTTCCATAAGATGCAGTAAAACATTGAAAGAAACTCGTAACAGATTTGACATAACATCCATAGTATTTATGTTTTCTCTTTAGTTGTTTGTTAAACTGATCTTCCTCTGTTCTGAAACTAAAAACTTGTTCTTCTTTTGGCTGTTTTCAACTTTGTTATTCAATTTTAACGTACTCTAGAATTTATCAATGTATAATTCTGCTTCTCCCAGACAAAATTCTAGGGAGATGGAGATGTCATTATATAATGAATAATTAAATGTCTTGTTCTAAAATGCTAGATGGAAAGTAGTATTATGTATCCTTCAATGATAATTGTGATCATCATGTGTACCCTATTAATATGCATGCTGTCATATTACTCTAGACTGTGGATGAAATACTGATTTACAGCAGCGTCTGTTCTATTTCCTCTCTCTCTCCTTTGTTATGGATCTTGGTCTTATTTTATAATTGGTTTTCTTTGTCTGTGCTTTATTTGTAATTTATTTCATCTATGTGAAATTGACGGGGCTATCAGTACTAAAAACACCAATATTCTTTGATGTATGTTTCTATTATCCTCTGACATATTTTTTCTGGGCAGAAATGTTTTATGGTTGGCCACAGTGATTTGCCAAAGCCTACAACCTTGAGATGCAGAGAGAGCGTTCCTAGCTGGTGAGACTTGCTAATTTTCATTCCAGAATATACAGTTTGGGGCCATATATATATATATACACACACAAAGTGTGAATGTACTTTTGCACATGCTTAGCTTGTGAACAACCACATTCCACACTGCATGCAAGTCAGGTTATGTGTCCATATATAGGTATGCATACATGGAAATCAGGCATACATACTTTTTAAATACCCTTACACATCATTGTGCCTAACATGAGTGTGTTTGTGGAGGGCAAAGGAGAAGGATAAAGGAAGTTGCCTGGCGAGTGGGGAGGGAGGTATTCTGTTTATGCTCATGAAGAGCATCTTTATTTTTGTCTACTTCGTGCTCTCCCTTGAGTCCTTGTGTCACAGCCATTATCCTTCCAATGAGGAAGGACAGGGTAGGATTTTATTCGGAGCCTTTTGGTGCTCCTTTTTAATCAGCCATAAGGCTTGCTAGAGAGTAATATGAGGCACTTCCTCCCAAAAGAAGCTATTGGTAATATGGCTGCATCCATAGTGTTTACCTGCAAATTGGATTAAACTTTAAGTTTTTTGCAGACCACAGACCGCAAACCACAGACCCATTCCCATGCATTTTAAAAATCATTTCCGTGATTATATTAGCTTACCTTTAGCTCACCTCTACTAAAAATACTATATACGTTTTACATATATGACACCAATGAAATACAATCTGCCATTTCTGTAGAGAGTGGTAATCAAAGCAAATGAAGCATCATAGGAGCAAGGAGGGGAAATTTTGGGTCAATGGTACCAAAACAAACTAGTACTTCAGTGAAAAAAGTCAGAACCACATTAATGTCGCCAGAATTGACCCTCTTGGTATTTGACATGATGTTTCAAGTAGATTAGGCATTTCAGTTTAGGACTTTAGATCACTATCTAAGCCATCCCCTCTGGCTTTTATCATTGATGTTTGAGTCTGTGTAATTGTATTTGTTATAGGCTGTGCCTTTAGGATGCCCTCATAGGCTAGGTTCCTAGTCTCTTGACTAACATTTTTACACAGGCAGGTTTTTTATGCACTAACTTCCTGTCTCTTGTCAATATGATAAGCTTGAATGCAGAAGTGAAATGTTATAGCCAGTTCAGAGGAATATTAAAGAATAAGAAATAGTGGGACTTGAAACGGATGTATGTGTTGCCTATCATTTCCATAAGAGGTGCATCTCATAGCTGTTTATCTTTTCAGCAACTATATATATCTGAATCATGGCACAAATGATCTTAGTCTGGCTTCCAGAATATTGTTAGCCACATCACAAAAGTAAAAACTAACATGTAGCTTCTTAATGGACAAGTCTACCTTGAGCTAGATAAAAAAGTCATCTTATAAATAATAATAATGGACCAATATTATATCTAATGATAGGCACTTATTAACAGGGACCATAGCTCCCAGCAGTACTAGCACACTGCCAGAATACAAATAATAAGCCAACTTATTTTAAAAGAAGTTTTTAATCATACATTTGTAATTCCTGAAATAATAGCAGTGATTTTGAAATCTCATCCTAATTCCCAGACTACTGCTCATATCACAGGGCAAAAATCTCTCAGTTCAAAAAATAAAAACTAAGATGAAGACAGTGCTTCTGATTCAGCAGAAAGAAAAATTCAGCGTGGTGTGGTGGCACAAACCTCCAAGTCTTTTAAACTGAATGTGTGAAACTGCTTTGTCAGTCTTCTTCTGACAGTTCCATATGCATTTTTCCCTGTCTGCTCCTATTATAACATACTTGGCATTACCATCAAAGAACAGTTAAGACTTTATTTTGTCAAAGTAATATCACAAAGAGAAGTCCATTATGTAAGTGAATGCAAAATGTCCTTTCAGTTAAAGCCAGTCACACTTTCGCAGACAAACACCTGAATAAATGTTTTTAATACTGAATCTAGCTATGTTCTCAAGTTGTGCGCTGCTAGCAAATAACTATGTTATATGTGTTGCACACCATATTAATATATATTGCACATTGTATAATATATATATATATATATATATATATATATATATATATATATATATATATAATATAGATCAAATATAAATAACAAAGCTTTATATTTGATTGGTATTATACTTCCTCTCATTCACTCATGCTAAGTATCCCATAACACTTTGCAAAACTGAAATCAGCTTTGGTACTAGCAAATATGAAATCTGCCAAAATCAAGATAAATTTGTTCTCTGTTGTTATACTGGTGCCTTTGGGGGTAACTAGTTTGGAAGTTAGTATCCAGAGCAGAGACAAGAAAAGTACAGAACTAAACAAGAAGTTAAGGAACTGTTACAAACCGGTGGGCTAGATTTCAGTGACAGAGTTTTGTAATTTGAAAAAAATGTACGATAAATATAGTTAGTTAAAATGCATATTTCCAAAGTCCACCTTCTGTGTAAGGTGAACATGCTGCAAGATAAGAATTGCTTCCCAGAAGCAGGGTATGCATGTCTCTTTTTTATGTTGTTCTGTTTTGTCTACAGACAATAAATTGGCTGAGCTTGGTTATTTGATCTCAAACATTTTTTAATATTGGATCTCAAGTGTAGTAAAAATCAATTGGATACACCTTTTAATGAATAACACACAATCATTTCTCTTCCTATTCCCATTTATGAAGATTCCTACAGTGGTATAATATTCTTATCAAATTAGTTTTTGTACAGCACTACAGAATGAGTCTACCTCCATATATCGAACTGTATCTGTGTAGCGCTTCTAAACATTACACTGGTCTGATTTAAAGATATTTTTGGAAGTAGTTTGGTCCAATGGATTCAAGGAGTCAAGAGATCTGGTTTTGGTTTTTTTGTTTGTTTTGGGTATTTTTTAGAGCCCATTCTGTCATTGACTGGTTGTGTAATTTTTGTCAGGTTACTTTACTTCTCCATGATTCAGTTTCCCTACCTGTAAAACAGGACTAATTATATTAATTTGCCAACGGTGGTGGGAAAACATTTGAGGTTAAAGTTTTTTTCCCCCCCATCAAAATATCCTTTTTCATTGATGCTGAAATGTTTTGCAGAGATGTCTCTATGATTTTGGTGGAAAGGTTTTTGAGGTGTATGGTGACTCTCCAGTCACTTCCAGAGAGAGAACCTGAATGGAAAACTTGACCTTTTACAATTGAAAATGGACATTTTGATCCAATTCTCTTTTATGAAAACTTTCAAAAAAATTGACTTTCATGTAATGTGGAATGAAATCAAATTTAAAAGTCTCACAAGATGTTGCAAAATGGAATTATTGTTCTCCAGACTAATACTTACCTACCTTCCTAAATCACTTTAATCTATAGATGACAATTGCTACTCAAGAGCTGGATAATGATAATCATAATAATGATGATGATGATGATAATATCCTAAATTTACAACTTGTATTGCTGTCATTTTTCATTCTGTTTTCTGAAACAAACAAATCTTTATATACATGAAAGCATGTTTGTGAAAGAGATTGTTACCTATGTAAAATTATTATATTAACAATGAATGTAGCATAGGAAAACTGGGCAACAGACTCATAAGGCAAGACCTGTAAACATGTCCCCTGTATTTCAAACCTCCAGAACTAAATGGGCATAAAGATTTAGTAAGCGTTTCAATGTGATAATCCCATCTGTATAGTAGACCTCTGGTGCATTTTTGCAGATTAGTATACAGAAATATTGCCTTCAGTAGATATGGTCAGAGTGAAAACAATCAAACAGCAATTATTTTACCACAATAAAGCATTGCATAAACAGTTCAACACTTAACAAAGGGCTTCTACTGATTTTCTGAGTCTACTATGAAAACATAACACACACAATTTTTAATTTGCTAAGGAAGTGGTGGGCTCTGAAAAATGTTGTGGCTACTGTTTATAGCCAAGTGCTCAGGTTCTAACTGATTACCAAGTGTGGGGTTGGGAAGGAATTTTCCCCAGATCAGATTGGTGGTGACCTTGAGGATTTTTCACCTTCCTCTAAAGCACAGGATACTGAAATTATCTGGGTCTATCTCAATCAATTCCCTACCATTGCAGGAGTCTTGGACATTGGTGGAGGGCACAGGTTCCCCCTATTCTCCTCCTATGGCACATAATAGTTTAGGCTCCTGTGGGATGTAATACTTCAGTCTAATTTTGGTTGTCAGGTTTAGTGTGTGGATGGTGGGTGGTGCAGGTGTCCTGTAATATATATAGGAGGTCAGACTAGCTGATATGGTGATCCCTTCTAGCCTTCAACACTATGACTCTCAGACAAGATGCACCAAGTTAGTATAGCAATAGGGGAGAGTGGAGGAGGGAGGATAACAGTAACTAATAATTGATGATTGTATAAGGAAGGCATTCACATAACTTGCCATCATGTGTATGGTTCCAAGGCAATTATATGTGTTAATGATTACATAAATATACACTAAACTCTATTGGCATTCTACCATTGCCTATGGGCATGGCAGAAGAAATGGATCATGAGAAGAGATTTGAGTGAGGACAGGATATTGTGGCTTTACATAGTCATTAGGGAAGATAATTCCACACAGAAGGAAGCATGGAAGAAGGTGTGAAATTCTTTTCAGAGAAGTAGATAATCACATGGTAGAGGCTGACATAGCAGAGGAGTGTGAATTTGAAGTGGATAAGGTGGAATAAACAAAAGGATTCAGAGAGTGGAAATGACATGGTCAGAATAGCAGGCAAGTGAGATATTAACATCTGTATGTGAATGGACTTGCAAGTTGGGTGTGTGATGTTGGGGCAAAGGAAGCTAGGGAGGATAAGGTCTAGCTGAGAGATAAGCACATGGACAAAAGTGTTACTTAACCACAGAGAAAATGCCAGTAATTCGAAATATTATGGAAGAAACTGCAGGATTTGGACACAACCTGGATATGTGGGTCAAGGGAGAGGTGGTAGTAAAAGAGTTGATTGTAAGGGAGGATGGAGGTGCTGTCAACAGTAACAAAGAAAGGTGGAAGCAGAAAGGGCTTGATAGAGAAGACTTGGAGTTCTTCATTTTATTTTTGGCCATGTTAAATTTAATTTTTTAAAGTGGCATGCAGGAGGAGATATCAGAGAGAGACTTAGTGAGATGCAAGATTGAATAGAGGGATACAGGTTAAGAATGATGAGGTAGTTTTGAGTCTGTGTAGAAATGGTAGCTGAAACCATAGTAATGGATAAGAGTACTTAAAGAAAGGATGTAGATGGAAAAGATAAATGGGTCATAGAGCTCTGAAGATCTCGAGACAAAGTAAAAGAGCTGGAGAGGAGGATTTGTGAAGGAATAGCCCATTAAATATACAAAATATACCTATTAATCTCTTCATTCATGGTCAATTTCATACCCATGGGGGAATTTGTTTCCTTTTATAGCTAAATTGTTAGATACAGTGGCAATTAACATATGATTGATCCCTGTAATGTCACTAGCCCAGGACCCAGTGTGATTTCACTGGATGTATTGGATGATTTCACTGGATGTACATTGGTCTGAAATCAGAAGCAGCCCATATGTGTGTGTGTCTAGTGTCTCTATACATATATTTCAGGCATTTTTAAAATTAGATGCTGCAAATCCAATTTAGTTCTTGAAAGAATTGATTTAAAATTATACTGCCCTCTTAGGTGTCTTTGGAGTGTATCATTTAAGAAATGTTTGTATCCACTGCGGGGAAATTTCCTAGGACTTTCTACTCTCATCTACTTACCCCTTCTCTCACTGTGAAGACAGTAACATACTAGTGCAACACTTCATATCTTAATGCAACTTTAAATTAACTCCCTCCAGAAGGAGTATTATAATACTCTCATAGTAAAATACTCAAGGATTTCTTTCTAGAATGGAATATAAATATCATGTGGCATTAAGCAATAAAAACTGAACATATTTAGTTCTGCTAAAAAATAAAGTGTGAAAAAATTTGTAGACTACCAAAGTCTTCTGAACATTCTTATTTTAAATCTACATTATAGGTAAAACAATGTGGTAAAACCCTTGTTTTTCATCTCAGACTTAAAAATGCAGTTTCCATCAAAGTATAAATGGTATCACGAAACACTACAGCTATTAGTGTTGTTTATTTGTTATTATTATTAATTATTAGCTCTGTAAATTTTAGTATAACATTTAGGATATGTCTACACTGTGAGCTGGGGACTGGGTGAACTTGAGTGCCTCGTACTAAATGAGGATATTGATATAATAGGCATCACAGAAATTTGGTGGAATGAGGATAATCAATGGGATACAATAATACCGGGGTACAAAATATATCGGAAGGACAGAACAGGTCGTGCTCATGGAGGAGTAGCACTATATGTGAAAGAAAACGTAGAATCAAATGAAGTAAAAATCTTAAATGAACCAAACTGTACCATAGAATCTCTATGGATAGTAATTCCATGCTTGAATAATAAGAATATAGCAGTAGGGATATATTACAGATCACCTGCCCAAGATGGTGATAATGACTGTGAAATGCTGAGGGAGATTAGAGAGGCTATTAAAATTTAAAAAAAAACCTCAATAATAATGGGGGATTTCAACTATACCCATATTGACTGGGTACATATCACCTCAGGGAGGATGCAGAAATAAAGTTTCTTGACACCTTAAATGACTGCTTCTTGGAGCAGCTAGTCCTGGAACCCACCAGAGGAGAGGCAATTCTTGATTTAGTCCTAAGTGGAGCACAGAATCAGGTCCAAGAGGTGAATATAGCTGGACCACTTGGTAATAGTGACCATAATATAATTAAATTTAAAATCTCTGTGGCAGGGAAAACACCACAGCGGACAAACACTGTAGCATTTTATTTCAGAAAGGGGAACTACACAACAATGAGGAGGTTAGTTAAACAGAAATTAAAAGATACAGCACCAAAAGTAAAATCCCTGTAAGCTGCATGGAAACCTTTTAAAAACACCATAATAGAGTCTAAACTTAAGTGTATACCCCAAATTAAAAAAAAAAAAAACATAGTAAGAGAACCAAAAAAAGAGCCACTATGGCTAAACAACAAAGTAAAAGAAGCAGTGAGAGGCAAAAAGGCATCCTTTAAAAACTGAAATTTAAATCCTAATGAGGAAAATTGAAAGGAGCATAAACTCTGGCAAATGAAGTGTAAAAATATAATTAGGAACGCCAAAAAAGAATTAGAAAAACAGTTAGCCAAACATTCAAAAAGTAATAGCAAAATTGTTTTAAGTACACCAGAAGCAGGAAGCCTGCTAAACAACCAGTGTGGCCACTGGACGATTGAGATGCTAAAGGAGCATTCCAGGATGATAAGGCCATTGCGAAGAAACTAAATGAATTCTTTGCATCAGTCTTCACGGCTGAAGATGTGAGGGAGATTCCCAAACCTGAGCCATTCTATTTAGATGACAAATCTGAGGAATTGTCCCAGATTGAGATATCATTAGAGGAGGTTTTGGAACAAATTGATAAACTAAACAGTAATAAGTATCCAGGACCAGATGGTATTCAACCAAAAGTTCTGAAGGAACTCAAATATGAAATTGCAGAAATACAAACTGTAATATGTAACCTATCATTTAAATCAGCTTCAGTATCAAATGACTGGAAGATAGCTAATATGATGCCAATTTTTAAAAAGGGCTCCAGAGCAGACTCCGGCAATTACAGGCTGGTAAGCCTGAGTTCAGTACTGGGTAAACTGATTGAAACTATAGTAAAGAACAAAATTGTCAGACACATAGATGAACATAATTTGTTGGGGAAGAGTCAACATGGTTTTTGTAAAGGGAAATCATGCCTCATTAATCTACTAGAATTCCTTGAGAGGGTCAACAAGCATGTGGACAAGGGGGATTCAGTGGATATAGAGTATTTAGATTTTCAGAAAGCCTTTGACAACGCCCCTCATCAAAAGCTCTTAAGCAAAGTAAGCGGTTATGGGATAAGAGGGAAGGTTCTCTCATGGATTGGTAACTTGTTAAAAGATAGGAAACAAAGGGTAGGAATAAGTGGTCAGTTTTCAGAATGGAGAGAGGTAAATAGTGGTCTGTACTGGGCCAAGTCCTATTTAACATATTCATAAATTATCTGGAAAAAGGGGTAAACAGTGAGGTGGCAAAATTTGCAGGTGATACAAAACTACTCAAGATAGCTAAGTCCCAGGCAGACTGCAAAGAGCTACAAAAGAATCTCTCAAAACTGGGTGAGTGGGCAACAAAATGACAGATGAAATTCAATGTTGATAAATGCAAAGTAATGCACATCGGAAAACATAATCCTAACTATACTTATAAAATAATGGGGTCTAAATTAGCTATTATGACTCAAGAAAGACATCTTGAAGTCATTGTGGATAGTTCTCTGAAAACATCCACTCAATGTGCAGCGGCAGTCAAAAAAGCAAACAGAATGTTGGGAATCATAAAGAAAGGGACAGATAATAAAACAGAAAATATCATATTGCCTTTCTATAAAACCATGGTATGTCCACATCTTGAATACTGTGTACAGATGTGTTCGCCCCATTTCAAGAAGGATATATTGGACTTGGAAAAGGTTCAGAAAAGGGCAACAAAAATGATTAGGGGTATGGAACGGCCGCCATATGAGGAGAGATGAATAAGACTGGGACTTTTCACTTTGGAAAAGAGACGACTAAGGAGGGGATATGATAGAGGTCTATAAAATTATGAAAGGCGGGGAGAAAAAAATAAGGAAGTGTTATTTACTCCTTCTTATAACACAAGAACTAGGGGCCGCCAAATGAAATTAATAGGCAGCAGGTTTTTAAAAAAGGAACACACAGTCAACCTGTGGAACTCCTTGCCAGAGGATGTTGTGAAGGCCAAGACTACAACAGGGCTCAAAAAAGAACTAGATAAATTCATGGAGGATAGGTCCATCAATGGCTATTAGCCAGGATGGGCAGGGATGGTGTCCCTAGTCTCTGTTTGCCAGAAGCTGGGAATGAGCGACAGGGGATATATCACTTAATAATTATCTGTTCTGTTCATTCCCTCTGGGGCACCTGGCACTGGCCACTGTCAGAAGACAGGATACTGGGCTAGATGGACCTTTGGTCTGACCCAGTATGGCTGTTCTTATCCACATGCTAGCTCTTATTGAGCTGGTGTGCTAAAAACAGTAGTGTAGCCATGGTAGCACAGGCAGTGGTGAGCAGCAGCATGGGCTAGCCACCCTGAGTATGTGCCATATGAATTTCATACATAAAACACCTTCTTTCCCCTCTGATCTTCTGTCAGAGATAATTTCCTAGGTCTTAGCTATACAGGGATGCTTCGGAAAGCCTAAGGTGAATCAGCTAAAGGTATGAGGCACTGCTCAAAAGTTAAAACATGTTAATCCCTATGTGGATGCTCTCACTCTGCTGTAAAGAGGTCTTAGATCACTGTAACTTAATTCTCCTTAGGGTAATTATGATGGAGATATGATCCTATGCCATGAGGCTCACAAAGATAGGTGGGAACCAGTCAATCATAGGTGGACACATGCTGAGTTCACAGTAAATCACTGTGTGCCAGCATAGGTCATCATGTCCAATCCCCAATAGCCTTTGGCTCTGTGACTAGCAGACACTGTATGGGACCCAGTCTGCACATGTACTGCACTCTTGCCACCTTAATTACATTGTAAAATGAATTTCATACTTTTAAATTGTTTCTAGTTTATAATTTTATTTATTATTGTATGATGTGCTGTGTTGAGTGTGGAGCTCTATCTTAGTGAAGAGCAAGGGCATTGCACAATACTTCTGGATGATTTACTGTATGCAGGTCTAATAAACATCTCCCTATGTCAGAACTAGAGCAGGTCTTGCAGGAGATAGCCAATAAATTTGACAGAGGAGAAAACAAAAAGCCCCAGCTCAATTATGGTATTTTTAGGCATTAATTCAAGAAGAATGGAATCACATCTCCCAAAAGGCTCTTAAAGTCAGTGCCCAGGTAACCCTAACAAAGAAGATTATATTAAGAGAGATGCAGTCATTTGAACATTGCCTTAAAGGTCATTCCTTCCATTTACATAGCCTCATGGTACCTCACAGTCTCTTCAGAGAAGCCACAATATTTTATTAATATAATTAGGTAACCAAGGGAACATCTTGGCATTTCGGTACTAAGTTTAGAGAAAGGAGCTACAATATCAGGAGGTAAGATAGTAGGAATATAATAAGGAAAGGGTTATTTAGATTGTTACACTAACACATAGCCTCCCCCCTCCCCCCACACACACACTTTGAAAATATCTCTCATCTGTGTGATTAAATCAGAGCAGGAGATATTTTAAAGTAATGTAGAGTTAATTTTTGAACAGCCAGGATTAATTCATGAAAATTAAAGACAGTCCATGAAATCAGCATAAGTAGTTCCCTGCAGAGACATTTTTGTTATGGCAAGTTTGCTCCTTAATTTATCCTTCAGTCTCAGGAATGTATCTAAGAAGGGGAGAGGCAATAAGCAACCTGTTTTAATTCTTTGTGGCCTGGATTGTCAAATGTGAATTGTAATTTGTGCATCTCCAGTTTTCAGATGTTCAGCTGACACTATAAAGGGACCAGTTTTTCAGTAGTGCGGAGTATCCACCCTTTGTAAAAATATAAGATCTTTCAAATTGGATATCCAAAATCTCAGTACCCAAAATCACTAGAAACTTTTCCAAGTATTTGCCACTATCTATTTATCTCTCTCCTTCTTCAATTTTAGCATTTGCTGTAGGATAAGACAAATAATTAATCACAAACTGATTAGACTAATTTGGCTTCTTTTTGTGTTCACAAGTTGTCTGCAAGCAAGACAGAATTTTCTCCAATTTATGCATTACTCAGAATTAGTCACAGAATAATTTCTGCAAATAATTTGTAGGCCCTGATTAGGATCTCATTTACAGCAGTTTAGTCAGAAGTAACCTCCTGGAAGTCAAAGGAATTACACAGGTGTAAAAACTGGGTGATATCGGAATTAGGCCTTTGGTATCGGATTTGTTCATGAGCAGGTTTTGCAGGTATTCGATATTCAAAAAGCTTGAGCACTTTAGATTGGACACACAAGTCCAATGTGGCACATTTCTGTTCCCTGATTAAAGAAGCATAACACTTTGAATTAGGTTTCCAGTGTGAATGCTCATGCTTAAAAAAATCCAAAAATAATTGTCTATGAATATTTTTCTGTATTAACTGAAAATGTGTGGTTTCTATGAATACGCCTAATACTTGCTGAAAGCGAACACAAGCAGTACTTGAACACACTCGATGAAAACTTGTTTTACAAAATGGAATATATATTCTAAAGATGCACTCACAGATGATAGAAATTTACCCAGCCAAAGATTTACCAATGAGAATGCCTGATTCCCAGTACCCGTGTTACCACCTGGGCTCTGTTAGTCATGTTTTTCCTATTGGGGACAGCTGTCACAGTGGAAAACAGAAAGATAAGTTGTCTTTAAGAAAGCCATGTTACAGATTATCACCAAGATCTTGAAGTGGATCAGGAATAGAATGGGGAACCCCACTGTAAGTACCTCAAGATCACTGTTATGTGCTCTTGCCTCTCTTGCTATGTAGTACTACAATAGCTGAGATTACTCAAGATGCTCAAGCTATCAGAGCCTCTGAGTTTACATTAAAGGGGTGACAGTAGTATGATTTCAGAGAAGGGCCCTCATCTCTGAAACTTGCTCACCCACTTGGTCCAACAGAGACACAATCCTCCAGAAAATGCCACAAGATCTATCTATTTTCCCATGGACACATGATTGACTGGGGTGATGGAGAGAATTATAGTTGTGGTGGGTTGATTTGGGAAAGGTTTCTCATGCTGGTACTGTTAAATTTGATTTTTTTAAAGTATTAATACTGTACAGTAAAAGTTCATTAAATATGTCTAAATAATCTTTCCTATAACGCGGGCTACTGTATTTTTGTCAACTGAAATTTCCATGTAGCTTATGTGATGGCACATCATTTGGGGTGACACACCAGGAAATGAATCAGGAACCTTCAGCAATAAAAGCAGTTTGAGCTACAGTTTGAGCTAAAGAGCCAACACTGTAGTTAAGGATTTTAACAATTCATGTCCTCTGTAGAGGACCACAGAGGGAGAGCTATAACACACACTTACAAGTGGTTACAAGTTCATGGTCAATCCCATGGTCAAGGCATTGTCATAGACCAGTGGTGGGCAACCTGCGGCCCGCAGGTCCCCAGACCATTTGTTTACATTTGCACGTCCGCCCGCAGCTCCCAGGGGCCTTGGTTTGCCATTTCCGGCCAATGGGAACTGTAGGAAGTGGCGGACAGGCCCGTAGACTACCTGAAGGTGACAAAACAGGCTTAGATCTCAATGGTTATATATTTATTTGACAGGAAGGGGCTTAACTAGACAAAGATAGAAAGAAAACACTTATGGCTATTGCTTCTATTTGCATGTCAGGGAGTGGTGATGAGTGTAACAGAGCCTTAAGACTATCACTTAGGTAATTGCAGTGGAGATGCCCCTAGATTTTGTCTATATGAACATTTCATTTGTGGCAAGCTGTGGTGTGAATCTACCCCTCACTAGCCTGTCCATATGGACCCTGTTGATGGGCAGCAGGCTAGTTCAGGGTATATTCACATGCCAGCTGGCCGTGAACTAAATGTTCATGTAGACCAGCTATAAGCCCTTAGTAGAGGGTGAGGTCAAAGTTTCTGACCATCCTGGAAGTATTCTTCTTTCCAGAGGTATAACATCTGTGTTAAACACATTGGCATTGAGTCAGCTGCTATTCGTCCACTATGGTTATCTAATTGAGTCTCTGAGACCTACAAATAATAGCAGTTTGGGCCTATTGTATGAGACTAATTCCAATAGATGAGGGTTGCCAGTGTATTATTGTGAGTGAAGCACATAGCATCTCACAATCTCAATCACACAGTCTAACATACATAGAGAAAAAAGGGAAGACAGTAGACTCTCAGGGCATAGGAGCAGCTGCCAGCATCACTCTCTGGCATCTGTCTGAGACAAAAGGGACAAACCAGTTTATTGAAATGTCATTCCAACCCTAACAGCTCTTGTAGGCAGATCAGCAGCCCACCATCATAATTTCTTTAGCACTGGCTAGACTGCTGTATGTTTCAGGGTAGCCAATATTGCATCTTGCCTTCTCTGAAAAAGGCATTGACAATTGTCATCAGGTGTCACCAGTGTGGTGCTATGATCTGTACAATGATGTTAACTGTGCGTGTGTGTTCTCTCTGTGTGCTGTCCCAGCTTTCTGCAGATCGCTGGTGTGACGTTGTGCAGCCTATATGGTTTTATAAAAACTTGATAATAAGTCAATATAATGTAACAGATAGTTTTAGAGAAAATACGGTAATAAGTGAATGTAACGTAACTGGGATATACTTCATGCAAAAGGTCTCTTGTAAGGTATCATTATAAAGCTTATAATCTACTGAGTATGATCATCTGATTTGTATAAATGTACCACTCATGTATCTAAAACTAGAAATATAAAATGTAACTCTGAGGGCCTATTGTAATTGTGTAAAGTGTGGACCATTAATGATGGTTTGGAATCTTGATGACTCCCATTGTCTGCAGATGGCTGTATTTACCTGTGAATCTTCCTGTATATGTGTGTGCTGGCAAGTGAGTAATGAAGTCTTGCAGTGACATGTGATCATGTCACCTGAACTGGAATCCATCTTTAAACTGGTGCTTTTCCAGTGAGGGGTGGTGGAAACCCAGAGAGACAAAGAGTTCCCGCCTTATGCAAAAGATATATAAAGGGGGGAAGAGAACAGAGAGAGGGAGGAGCCATCATGAAGAATCCCCTAGCTACCACCTGAGCTGCAACAAGAGCTGTACCAGGGGAAAGAATTGTGCCCAGGCCTGGAAGGTGTCCAGTCTGAGAAAAAACTTACTGAAGCATCTCTGAGGGTGAGATTATCTGTATTCAATTTGATTGGCATAGATTTGCGCATTTTATTTTATTTTGCTTGGTGACTTACTTTGTTCTGTCTGTTACTACTTTGAACCACTTAAATCCTACTGTCTGTATTTAATAAAATCACTTTCTATTTAGTAATTCACTCAGAGTATGTATTAATACCTGGGGGAGCAAACAACCGTGCATATCTCTCTATCACTGTTATAGAGGCCGAACAATTTATGAGTTTGCCCTGCATAAGCTTTATGCAGGGTAAAACGGATTTATTTGGGTTTAGACCCCATTGGGAGTTGGGCATCTGAGTGCTAAAGACAAGCACACTACTGTGAGCTGTTTTCAGGTAAACTTGCAGCTTTGGGACAAGTGATTCAGACCCTGGGTCTGTGGCTGGAGTCAGACGGGAGTGTCTGGCTCAGCAAGACAGGGTGCTGGACTCCTGAGCTGGCAGGGAAAACAGAAGCAGGGGTAGTCTTTGCACATCTGTTGGCAGCTCCCAAGGGGGTTTCTGTGATCCAGCCTGTCACAGCTGGCACAGCAGATCTCGAGCGAACTGCCCAATGACCACAGACTCCGATAAGGTATGAAGGCACCCAGCCAAGTTTATTGCCAAACGAAACACAGTCTCTAGCTCCCCGGATCAGATGTCTACAGTTCTGCTGGTACATATGTGCTCCCTGACAATGGACCGACTCAGTCAGTGGCGGGATTTACCACTCCCACCTAGGCCAGACCAAGACAACTCTCCAGGGATGTGTTCTTATACACAGGTACAAACAAGTTACACATCACTCCTGACGTATTGAGGTGCAACCCCTCTATGCAGTAAGGTGCCACCTCTCACCTTGTACATGTTGGTTCGAACAAACAACTCTATCCATCATACTGCCTGTGGAAGTAGAGCAAGAACTGACAGGGATTTGAAGGGGGTTTCAATGCATACAGTCTCTTCTGTGAGCAAGAGTCAGGCTAGCTGTAAGCCTAATAATGCGAGATTTGTAAAAGCGAGGATTGTGTGAGGTGAGTGGGAAAGAACTGTGTGAGAAGTTGTTGCGACCTTGTGTAGATAATATGGAATGTAGACTAGAGTCTAAATAGATGTGAAAAATAAGATATCAGGATGACCTATGTATAAACAAAATGCAGCTGTTGCTCATTATTGTATGTAACAAAAAGTTAAAAATGCTTGTCTTAATTGTTTATCTTTTGAGAGACCTGCCTAGGAGGGGGAAACCCTGTGTCCTAGTGCACTCTTTCCCTCCACGCAATTGCTAGAGATAATAAAGTATCTGACTTTGCTGCACCCAAAAAGAGAGTGAGAACTGTGTTTTTCTCCGACAGCCCTTTTGCTCATCTTTTTGATGGTCAGCCTGTTCCTTGTTATCTGTGTGGAATGTGCAAGTATCGGAGTGTTCTGATACCTTTTAGGTACATGTATTTTTGCAACATCCGCACTCTTCTTGCCAGCTTCTGTGAGCAGGGCCTGCCTTTTGCTCTCAACTTAACTTTGCTTTATATTAGCAAAGTCTTGACCATTATTTTAGTTCAGGCCTGGGGCTTCATACCAGTCCTCTGATACAAGGGTTTATGTTTCAGGGCCTCATCTTATTACAACAATTTCAGTCAGCAATGGACCCAGGTGTTAACAATTTTTCACTAGCCACAAGGGGGAAGGGTCGAATTCTTCACATGGAGGCACAGATTTCCCCAAGTTCTCTGAGGACTTCTATTTGTGTGATGGATTACACAAAATTCTTATAAGGTTGTGCAATCTTCCAATCTGACTAGACATAATTGGTCTCATTCTGTATTGCCTAGCATCTGGATCCACTATTAGTGCCTATGGAAAGTTAATGGAAAGTGCTACCATTCTAATATTTTAGTGCTTTTTCACTTTCTTTATTCAGGTGAAAATGACAGCATAAGCTGTAAATCAGTGAAGAATCGAGCACATGGAATGAGAAGAGCGTTATTTGCTTTCTAGGGCTGCATGAAGGATGGTGGAGTTTATACACTATCCCTTGCCTAGTGGTGTGCTTAAAAGTACAAACACATATTTTTATCACTGCATGTAGTCCATTTACTCTTGTAAAGGCACTGGAAAATAAAGTAACAGGTAAGGTAGCATTTATCTACATGTTTTAACTGCATGCCTCTGTGGCGCTAAAATAGGTGAGTTCTAAATTAATTGCTTTCATGAAATTAAAAGTAACCTATTAACATATTTTTCAGTGCACAGTTCGCTTTTATACAAGTTAAGAGGAGATGAGAACATGCACACTGATCAAATGCAGAGGATTTCACATGCTGTCACAATCAATGATCCTTTATTTCCAGTAAGTAATCTGAATTTCTTCCTCTCTGTGTTTAGTATATGTTAGTATTCAGCGTCACAACCCCTGGATCTTTCAAATAATTCAACAGATTTTCTCTGTTAGATAAATTCTTCAATTTAGTAGTTGTGAACATCTGAGCTATGTCGCAACAATCAAACAACTAATTTGGCAAGTGATGTAATTGCATAACCCAGTTGAGAGGGAAAAAATGACTGTTACTGTATACTACAATTGTAATATACCTACTGTACAAATAAAAAGACTGTACACAATGCTTATCATGCATATTCCTATAGAATAATCATCTACCCTTTGCATATTAATATGGACTAATAAATTCTTGAGCAGCATACAGTAGTGACCCTTAAAAACTCACCTATTTTACGTAAGAGAAATATACACAGCCTCCTCAGTATTTGAAATGCTGCAGATATTGAGATTATCTAACTGCAGATACTGTGCTAGGTAAGGCAAAACATAATGATTGCCATTGTAATGTCTGTAATAAAAATACATTAAGTAACCTCCTGATAAGTTCAGACAGCTCTATAAGCTAGTCAAAAAGAATTGACTGAATAATTTATCCAACACATTTTATATAAGTCCTCAAAATAAGTGACAAATAATTGTTCACATTATTCAACCATCTCAGTTGCAGTACCAGAGTATTTGCAATATTCTCCATGCGTAATATAGAAAACATGAGGGTATGGTTAATTACTTGTAGAAACAATTGTAAAGATTTTAATAGCAACCACTGTATCCTCAATAGACACATTTATACTGTTCTTATTGAGGGGAACTCACTGTGGAGGAAAGGTTAGATCAATGAATTGTTTACTACTGATTCCAAGTACAGGCATGAAGGAGCTCAATCATTATTTCACTCGCTAAATAATGCCCTCAATGCAAAGTGAAAGCTAGACTGTTCTCTCAGGGAGATGTAGAATTTAACCAGGAACTACTTCAAAGTTCAATTCTTCTGTTCATAAAGCTTTAATTATGTGTTGTGAGGGCTTTATAACCTCACATTTTAACTCCTGGAATGGCTGGATTTTCCAAAGATCAGTTAAATCATTTAGACAGACTAGTCTGTGTATCAGATAATCAAACCTATTATTTTTCAAAGAATTAGGCTCATTAAAATATATTTAAAGAAGTATGTATTCGTATGAACAGCTATACTCATAAATGAGCATCTTCTAAATACATAGACCAACATTTTCAAACTTGGGTTCTTAAAACTAAGCATCTAAACCCATTTTGGAAACCTAAATAACGTTGGATTTTTTTCAGACATGCTAAGGTCCCCCAGCTCCCTTTTGGGATGCTCAACACTTATAAATTGTATGGGGATACCTAAGTGTAGATTTTGGTGCTTAGTTTTAGGCCCCCAAGTTTTGAAAGGGTTGCCAATGTGTTTAGAAAATACCTGATTACGTGACAATATATAACGCTGAAAAATCAATCAATGACCTTCCCTCTTTAGAAATAATGCATTTTTTGTCTTACCTTACTCACCCAAGTTCGAAAATTTTGGCGACAGTTTCTGTTAGAAAATCCATTTTTTGTGGTGGGTAGTTTTAATTTTGTATCATTTCAATTCTTATATGCCCTTCTTTTATGGAAGACACTAACTTCTCTCTCCATTTGTTTCCTATAGTGTTTGCTCCAGGCATGACATATACACCATCTTACGATATTAATCCAATTAAACAACACATTTGTACAGTATGTATAAATAACAGAAAGATATTTCTGGTAGAAAAGTGTATTTGTTCATGTTTGTAAGTTTTCCTTAACTATTTTAATAAATGGATTTTTTAGTAATAATAATATTAGTATTCTAAATATGTTGAATTCCAATGAATTCTCTGACTTAATGGCAAAGTGATTCATTGGCTATTAAAGACTAAATGACACTTACCTTGCAGCATTTTAACTGGCTATATCTGTGATTATAGGCATTCAAGCTCCAATGTATAAAATTATAGTAAATCTATTTTTCTTAGTCATAGAGCTTAGTCAACCCAAAACTATGCATTCTTTTTTTGAGATTGAAAAAGAAGAAATATATTCTGATTTAGCTGCAGGATACAGGAGGATTTGGGGAGATTGCTTCACAGTGGCACTAATTCATTTCAGAGATTCCAGAGGCTTGCATTAGGCATATACTCATCTACCTTGAAGAGTCTGTTTTGGTGTCTGATAGGGTTCAAGCCTGAAGTTGTTACCCTTCTTCTTCAATATCTACAGTAATCCAAAGCCACTGCAGAAGTTCATGAGGTACTATGGGCTGCACTGATGATAGTCAGCTAAATCAGTCTGATTATCCCCTGCTTTGTTCCTTATATAGTCATTTGCACCAGTGTAAAAAAGAGGGTGTAAAATGCCCCTGAGTCAGAATGGCGGCCTTTTGCAGAACATAGGGCCCATGCTACTTGATTTTTTTTTCTCTCTCTCTCTCTAACCCAAAGATTATGAATACAAATCACCCTTGTAAACTCATGTCAAATCTATGTTAATAATCCTATTGCCTGCTGGATATTGCAGCATATATGCTTTTAATTTGGGGGAAACATTTTTTTATACAATATTATTGGAATGTAGGTTCATTAGAAATCCATTTAATAATGATGTTATTTAAATCTCTGGATTCATACGGTATTCTCTCCTCATTTTAGTGAGCTGCAGAAGTAGTAGCATTAACTACAGAGATTAGCAACCTGTTGGAAAATGCATTTTGTGCCAACAGTTTGCATGTTGTTTAAAACACAACCAAAATAAGACTTTTAAAAAAGCAACACATAGGTGTGTGAATGCAAGCTTCTAGGCATATAGGGAACAATCAGTGGAGTTAATTCAGTTTACACCAGTTGAGGATTAGGCCTAAGACCAAGGTATAACATTTTGAATGCTGAGCCCATAATGTCAAATACAATCTCCTTCACACACACAAAAACAGGAATCTCATTTCTTTTCTTCCTTTTATCCCAAAGGTAAAAATGTCACAGAAAATGATTTAATTAAATATTTGCTCACAGACTCTCCTGGGTAAACCACATGGTTTTTCTTCAGCTGCAATACAAAATAAGCTAAATAACTAATTAATTTGTGCTTGACATTACCATGCTGTAGCTCCAAAACAAAATAAAGTGTGAAGATAAATTATTGGTGTTAATTTAATTACATACATATATGTAAAACATATAAAAGGGGAAGCATAGTGAGTGAAGGTGGACTCAACAAAATAAAGTACAATTATGAATCAATGGTAGGTAGATCTCTGTGTGTGCTTCCAGCTGTAATACAAAAATAAATACATATGGCAATCTAGTTCTTCTTTACTCCACGGCAGCTAATGCAGCAGGTATGGTTCTGTCTGGAGCACCTTGTAGAGCCAGGGCTTAAGTCCCACTTCCACTCAAAGTATTCAGTAATGCAACAAGCAGTAAAGCAGCATAAATGCAAAGGGCTCCATCAGACTCAGTTGTCACAATTAGGAGAGCTGCTCTTTCATTTCTATGTAGCTGAGAAACTCAGTCGCTGACAGATTTATCCTCACAACACCCTTCTGAGGTGGAGAAGCATTAGCATCCCTGTCTTACAGATGGAGAACTGAGTCACAGTGCTAACTAAGACACTTACTCTAGGTTACACAGGAGATCTGCAAGGAGCAGGGAAATTAAACTAATACACATGAGTCCCATTTTAGTACTGTTATTCCCTTCTTCCCTCAGGGTAAGGCTAGGGATCACAGGTGGCGGGTGGATGCTGACCAAGGGAAGATCTAGGTTTAATGACTGGAACCAGAGTTGGAGAAATCAGGCACAAGGGTATCCTGTACCAGATGAAGAATAAACTCGCTGTTACTATTTACTGTAAATAGCAGTGCCTCTGAACGAGTCCTGAAACCAGCTTCAAAACAAGAGAAAAGCAGCTGCGCGGCCACTTTTATGACTGCCAAATGAATCCATCCAACTGTCATTAGCCTTCCTGAGAGCCTCTGTTACCCTCTGTTCTCAGTCACCCGACCATAGCCATAAACTGTAATCAGCCTCCCTGACCCCATGGAGCCAGAAAACATTCAAAAAACATTCATATGGCAGTCAGGTCAAAGGCCTCTGGAAGGAGAAACCTCTTGCACTCTGACTGCCATAGAGTCACCCACTCCCTGTATGGCTGGAGGACTTCCCAGAGACTCTGTCTCAATACCCCAGAGGTCAGGCTTGTTAAAAATACCTTAACCACAGGACCTTCTTTATTCCCATAATATCTGGCACCTTTGCTCAGTCCCCTGCTCCTGGCTTCCTTTTGAACCAATCATACAGTGCATAGAGCAAAATATAGTCATTTATCAAAAGATATTCAGCCAGTGAAAGAAAACAACCATAACTCCTTGTCCACCACTGCAGTAATTTGGGAGGGGAAGAGATGCCCTCATTAGGTCCCATCATCAGTGGGTGAGTATTTGCTGGGTTCCATGCCAGTGAGTAAAAAAAAGAAGCCTAAGTCCCCTAGGACTCTACTATGACAATACTATGGTGACTAAGATTTAGATCTGGTCATCCCTCACCTGCCTACAAAAGAATGGTGAATCTTTCCAGAAATTCCCATTTACACAGTGTCCCAGTAACCAAACAATCTCTCCATGAAAGCCACCCAGAAGCTGTATTCTGGATAGATCAGGAATAGGAGGAAAGTCCAGAAGGGAAATAGTTTTGCAGAAAATTCTAGAGTGAATGCAGATGGGGCCTGGGAGATGAGAATGGGATCGAGAGACACATTGGTGTATGTATGTAGGAATTAGACATGGGGGAGGGTGGTGGTGCTCAAAGTGAGTTTTTAATTTTAAACTCATTGAACCATTAAAGTCAAATCCTTCCTGCAATATAGTTGTCCTTATTACACTTGTTCATATATCAAAAAAAGTCCAAATGAGAACTTGATCCTCCCTTTTGCTAGGCGCAGCTGAAACACTTCCCCAAAAGAGTTAAAATGCAGCATGATACAAGATGCAAGTTAGTGCAAAGGCAATTAGAAGACAGATAGAATTGTGAAGTTGTTGTACATAATTTAGCTATGTGAATATCTCGGTGGTTCTGAATCATTTCTGTTTATCTCTCCATTTTTAAAGTATCTGTGTATTCATCTTTATAGCCACTTCATGTCTGACTCCAGTATTTAGACTGTTTTTATTTCATCCCAGGTCTTCTTGAATGGATGTCAGATGCTTTTGTTTTCTCTTTTTCATTAAAAATTATTTAGATTCTGATGGTATGCTATGTTAGTCACCAAGGAACTATTTTGGTTTGCACTGATCAACAGTGCCATATAAATTAGCTTCTGATAATTGCCAGCTCTTCTCTTCTTTTTATTGGCCTTTGCTGCTCTGTCTACTGTTTGTTTCATGAGCATGTAGCACAAAAGGAAATGCTTCTTAACATACTTTAACTTCCATTTTAAACCTAGCTCTGGGTTAAAAATAAAAGGCACATCCTCCAGACTTAGAGCTGAGATGACAACTATTTTGCAGGAGTGATATGACAATCTCAATTTCCAAACTCTTTACATTCATTTCAGAATGCAGCAGACCTGCTACCAATGTGACTCTAATTATTATTACAGTACACAGTGTTCAATAAAATGATTTAAAGAGAAAAAAATGCACGCTATATTGTTTTTATAGATGACCCAGTCTTGTTTGATGAACTTGTATGATGTGCACTGTGGGGATAGACATTATCCAGTGGAACTGTTAGTTTACTCCATGTGCAATACCAGTTCCTTTTACTAGATCATGTAGCTAGGACTTCCTGTCTAGCCAGGTTATGGAGTTACCTGTAGCCAGTTTTTCAGAGATGCTGATCATCTACACCTCCCATTAACTTCAACAGACTCTGAAAATCAGTCTGCTGCCTTCCCTTATTTTAGAATAAGTTATTTTCACACTGAGAGAAACCCAGTAATATCACAAACAACAAAATGCAACAGAGGGTCCTGTGGCACCTTAAGAATAACAGAAGTATTGGAGCATAAGCTTTCGTGGGTGAATGTCCACTTCATCAGACTCAAGTAATGGAAATTTTCAGAGGCAGGTATAAATCAGTATGGAGATAACGAGGTTAGTTCAATCAGGGAGGGTGAGGTGTCCTGCTAGCAGTTGAGGTGTGAACACCAAGGGAGGAGAAACTGCTTCTGTAGTTGGATTGCCATTCACAGTCTTTGTTTAATCCTGATCTGATGGTGTCAAATTTGCAAATGAACTGGAGCTCAGCAGTTTCTCTTTGGAGTCTGGTTCTGAAGTTTTTTTGCTGTAAGATGGCTACCTTTACATCTGTTATTGTGTGGCCAGGGAGGTTGAAGTGTTCTCCTACAGGTTTTTGTATATTGCCATTCCTGATATCTGACTTGTGTCCATTTATCCTCTTGCGTAGTGACTGTCCAGTTTGGGCCAATGTACATAGCAGAGGGGCATTGCTGGCACATGATGGAATATATAACATTGGTGGACGTGCAGGTGAATGAGCCGGTGATGTTGTAGCTGATCTGTGATGGTGTTGCTGGTGTAGATATGTGGGCAGAGTTGGCATCGAGGTTTGTTGCATGGGTTGGTTCCTGAGTTAGAGTTGTTATGATGCGGTGCGTGGTTGCTGGTGAGAATATGCTTAAGGTTGGCAGGTTGTCTGTGGGTGAGGACTGACCTGCCTCCCAGGTCTGTGAAAGTGAGGGATCACTGTCCAGGATGGGTTGTATATCACTGATGATGCGTTGGAGAGATTTAAGCTGAGGAATGTAGGTGATGGCCAGTGGAGTTCTGTTGGTTTCTTTTTGGGGCCTGTCTTGTAGCAGGTGGCTTCTGGGTACACGTCTGGCTCTGTTGATTTGTTTCTTTATTTCCTTGTGTGGGTATCATAGTTTTGAGAATGCTTGGTGAAGATCTTGTAGGTGTTGGTCTCTGTTTGAGGGGTTGGAGCAGATGTGGTTGTACCTCAGTGCTTGGCTGTAGACGATGGATCGTGTGGTGTGACCGGGGTGGAAGCTGGAGGCATGAAGGTAGGTGTAGCGGTCGGTGGGTTTTCGGTATAGGGTATATACCTATATAGGGTTATATTTCGGTATAAGGTAGCCATTTTACAGCAAAAAAACTTCAGGACCAGACTCCAAAGAGAAACTGCTGAGCTCCAGTTCATTTGCAAATTTAACACCATCAGATCAGGATTAAACAAAGACTGTGAATGGCTATCCAACTACAGAAGCAGTTTCTCCTCCCTTGGTGTTCACACCTCAACTGCTAGCAGAGCACCTCACCCTCCCTAATTGAACTAACCTCGTTATCTCCATACTGATTTATACCTGCCTCTGAACATTTCCATTACTTGCGTCTGATGAAGTGGGCATTCACTCACGAAAGCTTATGCTCCAATACTTCTGTTAGTCTCAAAGGTGCCACAGGACCCTCTGTTGCTTTTTATAGATTCAGACTAACATGGTTTATCCTCTGATACTAAACAGCAAAATAAAATACTACATATAAACTAAGATATTATGTTACAAAAAAACATTTACATGTCAAACACTCAAGAAGAAATGACAGAATTAAGGTTATCTGTGCACTTTTAATTCTGCTGCCTTTTGCTTATGTATTGTGATACAGTCTTTAATTAGATGGTCAAGTGTAAAAGTATAATTTGTCAGGTCAAAAAAGAATTTGAAGGGCAACCAGCAAAAGACACACAAACTAACAGCATTTTTTAAAGTACATCAGAAATAGGAAACCTGCCAAACAATCAATGCAGCCACTGGGCAAGGAAGGTGTTAAAGGAACAATCAAAGAAGACAAGGCTGTTGCAGAGAAGCTAAATGAGCAGCAGTCTTCATTGCAGAGGATTTGAGGGAGATTCCCACACCATTCTTTTTAGGTGACAAGTCTGAGGAACTGTTCAAGACTGAGGTGTCAATAGAGGATGTTTTTGAACAAATCTATAAATTAAATAGTAACAAGTCACCAGGACCCAATGGGTATTCGCCCAAGAGTTCTGAAAGAACTCAAATATAAAATTGCAAAACTATTAACAGTGGAACCTATTGCTTAAATCAGCCTCTGTGTGAGAAGACTGGAGGACAGCTAATGTCAGGCTGATTTTTTCTAAAAGGTTCCAGAGGTGATACTGGCAATTAAAGGATGGTAAGCCTCACTTCAGTACTATAATAAAGAAAAGAATTATCAAATGAGCATGATTTGTTGGGGCAGAGGCAATACAGATTTGGTAAAGGGAAATCATGCCTCACCAAGATATTAGAATTCTTTGAGGGTGTCAACAATCATGTGGACAAGGGAAAGCCAATGGATATAGTATATTTGAACTTTCAGAAAGCCTTTGACAAGATCCGTCACCAAAGTGAGCAGTCTTGGGATAAGAGGGAAGGTTCTCTTATGGATTAGTAACTGGTTAAGAAACAGGAAACAAATGGTAGGAATAAGTGGTCAGTTTTCAGAATGGCCAGAGGTAAATGGCATGGTCCCTCAAGGATCTGTACTGGGACCTGTGCTGTTCAACATATTTATAAATTACTTGGGGAAATGGGTAAACAGTGAAGTGTCAAAGTTTGCAAACAATAAAAAAATATTCAAAAAAATTTAAAGTCCAAAGCTGACTGCAAAGACCTACAAAAGGGATCTCACAGAACTGGGTGACTAGGCAACAAAATGTAACATGAAATTGAATGTTGCTAAATGAAAAGTAACGCACATTAGAAAAACATATTCCCAACTATACATACAAAATGATGGGCTCTAAGTTAGCTGTTACCACCTAAGAAAGATGTCTTGGAGTCATTGTAAATAGTTCTCTGAAAACATCTGCTCAATGTACAGCAGCAGTCAATAAAAGCTAACAGAACCATTAGGAACTATTAAGAAAGGTATAGATAATAAGATAGAAAATATCATCATGCCACTATATAAATCCACAGTATGCCCACACCTTGAATTCTGCATACAGTTCTAGTTGCCCCATCTCAAAAAAAGATATATTGGAATTGGAAAAAGTACAGAGTGGAGTAACAAAAATGATTAGGGGTATGGAGCAGCTTCCATATGAAGAAAGATTATAAAGACTGGGACTATTTAGCTTAGAAAAAAGACGAGTATGGGGAGATATGATAGAGGCCTATAAAATCATGGATGGTGTGGAGATAGTGAATAGGAAATGTTATTTACCCCTTCACCTAATACAAGAACCAGGGTTACCCAATGAAATTAATAGGCAGCAGGTTTAAAACAAGCATTAATATATATATACACACACCTATCTTGTAGAACTGGCAAGGACCCTGAAAGGTCATTGAGTCCAGCCCCCTGCCTTCACTAAAGCAGGACCAAGTACTGATTTTGCCCTAGATCCCTAAGTGTCCCCCTCAAAGATTCAACTCACAACCCTGGGTTTAGCAGGCCAATGCTCAAACCAGTGAGCTATCCCTCCCCCCATAAGGAGTGACTTCTTCTCACAACCTGTGGAAATCATTGTCAGGGGCTGTTGTGAATGCAAAATTTATAAATGGGTTCAAAAAAGAATTAGATAAGGTCATGGAGGATAGGTCCATCAGTGACTATTAACTAAGATGGTCAGGACACAACCCCATGCTTTGGGTATTCCTCTCTGACTGCTAGAAACAGGGTCAAACAAGAGGGATGGATTGCTCATAATTGCCCTGTTATGTTCATTCGCTCTGACACATCTGGTACTGGCCACTGTCGGAAGACAGGATACTGGGTTATATGGACCATTGGTCTGATCCAGAATGGCTGTTCTTATGTTATTATGCTATTTTCCCCACACATCCCTTGCTGGAATTCCTTCTGAGACATTTTCCATCCTGCTAATCCAGAACACCTTGTTCAATTCTGTACAGTTCAGTTCATTTCTGGGAGAACAGTTTATCCAGTTCTCTGGGATCCAAAATACTCAGTTTGACTCTAGCTCATCAGTCAGGGTACTTTATTAGTCATGTAACAGCTCTTTGCCTTCTCTGGAGAGGCCGGATGTAGGGGGGTTAGTTACAGGGTAATAGAACAATTCCAGTCCATGTCAGACACCACACAGTTGATATGCATTTTTCCTAGCTACTAACATCTATACTTCTGGCATGTAAAGACCAATTACTCTGCAGATTGCAAAAGGCAAACTTACCAGTTCAGGGTACTTTTGCTTATTTTGGTTACTCTAAACGTACCCACAGTAGTTAGTTTCTGCCCCCCCTCGGCCCGCGCCGCTTCCCACAGACCCCATTGGCCTGGAGCGGTGAACCATGGCCAGTGGGAGCCCCGATTGGCCGAACCTGTGGGCGCGGCAGGTAAACAAACCAGCCTGGCCTGCCTGCCAGGTGCTTACCCTGGCAAGCCGTGTGTCAAAGGTTGCTGATCCCTGCTAGTTGTTTCAGCTTTTATTTGTTTGGGCTTGTTCAGCCGTTACTTGTTGAAGCATGTCTTTTCTTAACTTGGGTCTGCTCATGTCAGCTAAGCCAGCCCTATACCCCTTCTACAAGTTTTGCAGTACATGAATTTTTATAACAGGAATCATTATTTAATTTGTAAGTTAAATAATTAATTACATTGTAAATTAAATACAAAGGTATCATAATTTTTAGCACAGTTCTCAGTCAGTGCCTGTCACGGAGCAACTGGCCCCTATGATTAAAGCAGGTTCAGCTCCCTTGTGCTGGATCAGATGCTCCCGTTGAGTCAATTAAGGGGGCAGAGCTGCACCTGGGCTATAAAAGGTCAGAGGCAGCTCACAGAGCATAGAGCTAGTAGGAGGACTGTAAAGTGAAACTGTAAGGAGTTCTCCTTGAAGAAAGGGGCTGGCTGCTTAGACACCAGAATAGGACAGTAATTCGGGGGGAGAGGTTTTGCCCAGCTTAAGGCTCTGGATGGAAGATTTATTTTTTGTGTCTGTTTTTTGAAACTTTGTGGTAATAGAGAAACCAGACCCCAAGATACAAAAGACTGTGCAGTTTGTCTAAGCTGCCCTGGGGCAAACAGAGACAGGGCACTGCAGAAGGGTGGGCCATGGTGATACACTGCCTCGTTTGAGAAAATTAAACATAATGCTTCTTTGTAAGAGGATGAGTGTAAGTTTGTAATGGAAAACTAGAATTCATGACACAAGGGAGGAGGGACAATAGGGAGGGTACGGAGTGGGCAAGTCTGACAACATCTAGGTTTTCACAGCTGAAAGTGGCAAGGACAGGCAGGGTGGGAAAAGGATAGTTTCATTTAATCAGCCTTCAGCTTTTCAGGCTACTTTCCCTTTACAACATTCCCATTAAAATCCACCAGCCATGCTCCCTCCTTCTGTACCTCTATCCCAAGAATGCAACTTCCCTGTATATTTTTCCTTCCCATATACCCAGCTGTCTATTCTTTTCTATGATCACCAGACGTCCCGATTTTATTGGGACTGTCCTGATATTTACTTGTTTGTTTTGCGTCCCGACTGATGGGACGCAAATTGTCCCAATATTTTGCCCCCAGGCGCACAGACTTCGCTCCCCACATGCCCCCAACTCCACCCCGGCCCGACTCCGCTCCCACATTGGATCCCTCCCCACATTCCCACCCTTGCCCCGCCTCTTCCCCAAGCATGCCGCATTCCTCCTCATCACCCCTCCCTCCCAGGCTTGCGCTAATCAGCTGTATGGCGGCGCAAGCGCTGGAGGGAGGGGGGAGAAGCAGGATGCAGCACCCAGCTCAGGGGAGGTGGAGGCGGAACAAGCTAGTGAGGGGTGGCAGGGCATGGAGCTGCCGGTGGGGGCTCAGCCCCCACCAATTTTTCCTATGCTCCGGCGGCTCTTTTTTTTTTTTGTTTTTGCTTTTTGCTTTTGTTTTTTCCTCCGCCGCCGGCTTTTGGGGTTTTTTTTTGTTTTGTTTATTCTCCGCCGGCACCCCTCCCCACACATCCCGATATTTCACATCTCTCATCTGGTCACCCTATTCCTTTCTCCTAAAACCTCACTGATTCCTTGCGCCATTATCTGGACAAGTAGGAGTATAGCAGGGTTTGTGGAAGTGATGCATGTGACTACAGTGCTGAATTAAAAAAAGGAGGTGTGGTCAGGTGAAAACAACATGTATGTGTATGTTACTCATGTGTATGTTACTCACCATGTTACACACCATGCTCATTTGTAAAATGCACAGTGAAGAAGAAATGGAAAGGTGCCCTAAGAAACTCTTTAGTGCACATTTTGTCATGATGAATTGTAATAGTGATGACAGGAGGAGGATATTGAAGTGTGGGTACGTGACACAATTGTCAGAATTGTTGTATCATATTGGTCCTGGTCAGGACAGAGGTATAGACAAGTAGACGAAAAAGTCCTCTGACAAAAGGTCTCTGGTAAAGTGACACATCAGCCCCTATATGATGGGAGACATTTGCTGGAAACCCATAATTCCCTCATAAATCTAATCAGCCCTATCAATAAAGGGTGGCCTAAAATTTAACAGTGGGGTCATGTGAATGTGCATTTCTACACTAGTACTATGATTCAGTAACATGTGTTGCCTATAGAGCAGTGTGCTCAAACTTTTGTATTGGTGACCCCTTTCACACAGTAAACCTCTGAGTGCATTATAACACTTTTTTTGTATTTAACACTATTATAAATGCTGGAGGCAAAGAAGGGTTTGGGGTGGAGGCTGACAGCTTGTGACCCCCCATGTAATAACCTCGCAACCCCCTGAGGGATCACGACCCCCAGTTTGAGAACCCGTGCTATAGAGAGTCCCCAATGTACTGCTGGTTCTGACAACTCCAAGTGTTATGTGCAAACCCCACTATAGGCTTCTATATAGCCTAACGGCACCATATGTCACTATGGACTCATTGAAAGTGTACCTCACAGTTGCCTCCCTGTTCCTTGTTTTTTCACCTTGCCTGATGAGTGTTGTAAACAGCATATAATCCACAATCCTGATTTGTCATCCACTTTCCATGCCTTGTATAGGATGGGTGACACATATGGACCCTTAAATATATATATATATATTTTTCCTTTTCCACATGTTGCTTAAAATGGGACAATTGGATTCACAATCTGCATGCTTTTCAGTTACCAATTGTATCATGTTACCATAGCTATATTTTAGGGTTGGTTAACATTTTTCCTCTAGAAAGTGCCTAAACAACCAATATGGTTTTGTTGAAACCAGAACTTTTCATGGAAAAATATCAATTCCAATTTTTAAAAGAATCGATTTTTCCCTTGAAAATATTAGAACAAAAATTTCATTGCACGACATGTTAATTTTCATTCAATTGGTTTGAACAAAACTTCCCACAGGAAAATGAAAAGTTTTTAACTAAAAACTAAACAGCTCTCGCAGTTTGGGTTGTTATGTGTAGGCACTTTGATGGATGATTTATTTCATTTATGACCCAGTTTACATTATTTTGCTGTGTGTTTCTTGACGAGATTCAATCATAATAGTGGCATTACAAAATAAAGACTACTCCTTCTATACTGCAAATAATTTAAGATGAATTTCTTGAGCAAAATCAAATTTGTCCATCTTACTGATTGTTCAATATGGGCAGGCATTAGATTCCTTAACGGGGCACGGGGGAAACAGGGGGGACAACAAAAATGCTGGGGTACCAATCAGGAAGGGAAGGAAGCTTCAGAAGGAACGGGGCCAGCTTTTGCTGATGGCTGAGCCCATTAAGTTCAGGAGGGAGGCCAGAGAGTAAGCAAAAAGAACATCAGAAAGAACTGAAAGAAGCCAGAGAATGAGTGGGAAGAGATTCAAGATCCAAGCAGAGAACAGAAGTAGTAGGAAGTTGTCCTAACTGGGAGCCAGTAGGGAAATGGGATGACCAAAACCATCAGAAAGGAATGCAGCAGATTTCCCGGATAAACCAAGTTTCTGTATGGTTGGCTGAAACACTGGGTCAAACCATGCAGAAATGTAACTTATCAGGGTTCTCCAGACAACTTATGTCTATCTTAAACCAAGTCAACTGTACCAGGAAAGATGTGTTTGCATTCAAATCAAGTTACATTTCCTGTTGGTGCAGCCACCGCTGAAATTAAAGAGATGACAAAACTGACAGGAATTGTCTTTTACGGAACTACCATTTACCAGCAAGTCCAATTAATGTATAATTATTGATAAACACTAGAAGGATAAATTATATAAGTGAGTGAAGGTGGGGGAGGTAATATCTCTTACTGGACCAACTTCTGTTGGTGAAAGAGACAAGCTTTCAAGTTACTCAGAGCTCTTCTTCAGCTCTGTGATCCTGGGACCAACACAACTACAACAACACTGCAAACAAATTATATACTTGTCAGATGGAACATAATCGCTAATTTATAAGAGCAGGTTTTCTCATTTTTAGGCTTTGACAAAATGTATGAGCTTTTTATCAAAATTTAAAACTGAAAAAACAAATATCAAAGATACAAACAGAAAATACCTTCTTATTATTTTAAATGGATACAATCTGGGTGGGAAGATAAAGTGTGCACTAGAACACTCTTATTAAATAATGGAACGAGTAAAAATACCAGAGGAGCAGAACATTGTTTAAATGGCTCTCTTTTCCTTGTGGATTGCGTGTGGGAGAAAATCCTTGTAATTCTTTGGACTGCTCCCACACATCCACCTACACAAATGATCACTTGACTTTCAAACTAACAATAGAAGTGCTAGTAGAGCTATCACCATCTGCAGAATGAACTGTGATTTTTTTTTAAATGCAGCAACCATCTCAGACAGTAGTAGTAATAATCATAATTTATAGACATAGATTATTCCCTAGTAATCACATCTTTCCACCTTATGAACAAGGTGTGGAGTCAGTAGGCAAATGGGATGCCTGACCAAAACTGTTAGAAAGGAATGCAGCAGATTTCCTAGACAAACCATGTTTCTGTCTGACACCCAAGGTTTCTTCAAGTTTCCTTTAAGACATTAACATAAACAGACTGTCTGAAGGTTCTGAACCTAAATCTGAAAATTCATCTTATTCTCCTTTTGGGTTTTGTCCATTTTAAATTTTAAAAAGTTTGCAACCTAAGGCCCAGCTCTTGCGTTGTGATCCAGCACAGCAGATCCCAGCACCTGTACAGAGTCTACTTTATGTTTACCATACCCAAGGGCTGATTCTTCTCTGTGTTAAAGACACCACAGAAGTGATTGCAACAATAAGCCAATAAATATTTTAAGTGGAGCTATGTGGATGATGGAAATTGTGGTTTCTGAAGGATTTTTAGGTTGATCTTTTTCTTCATTTTGATTAGGAATAAACCACATATGTTGCTAAATTCTCCACAAAAGAAATATCTGAGCGAAAAAAAGTTTGGGATCGATGGACAATTTTTTAGATAAAATCAGAATACTTGCCTTTTTAATGTTACAATGTTTAAAAAGAAAAAAACAATTTCAAAACATTTGAAAAATTTGACATTGTCAAAACTTTTTTCCCCATTTTTTCTCCCAAAGGAAATTAATTTAGTCAAAAAAGTTCCAACGAGCTCTATAGTTCAGTTAAGCTTTCCTGCTAAAGACCACATCACATATGAATTAAAAACAAAGAAAGAAACATAACAATTGAAGCCCTGATCAACCCGAGAACAAAAGAATGTAATGGAAACTTTTTCTTAATGATTCTATTTATAGTTCACTGTTTCCTTTAGGAAGGCAAAAAACTAGATGAAAATAACTTTGCAGACTAATCTGTGAAAGGCGGCAGAGTGCTGGCTGGTAAAAATAAATCCTATGTGTTGAATCTGTTTGTGAACATCAGCCTGTAGTGAGTCAAAATGCTTTGATGAAAAAAAAACCAATATTTGTTATTTATATTCCAGTAGCGTTCAGAGTCCCATCTGAGATCAGGGTTCAATGATGCTAGGCATTAGACAAACACATAGTAATTCATACTCCGTGCCTGCCCTAATGAATTTAGATGGAGCACAGTCTGGCCCTTAATATGTAATGAAACACAAAGCATCCCCCTTATGCTCTATGCTGGCTAACTGCATCATCTATCGTAGTGTGAGAAGGAGAGCAATATCTGCAGGACATGGGTACTGGACAATGGCTCCATCCGTACATCCCCCAAATGCACTGACCAGTGCATCTGTGCCAGCAGGGAAGGGGAACTAATCTGCACCAGGCATAGTGCTGACACAGGGTATGTCTATACAGCAATGTAAGCCCAGGGTTAGTGGGACTCTTACTCAGTGGACCCTGAGTTAGAGAATCTCAGGCTTGAGCATCTACACTGATTGTCAACCCTAGGCTAAGAATGTTTTAACCCAGGCTTGATCCTAGGACTCTGGTGTTCACATAGCAGCATGCAGACCTGAAAAAAAACCAGCCATATTCCAGATTCCCAATACCTTGCTGAAATATAGCTGCTCTAGCCCTTTGACTGGTACAGTGTGCGAAAACAGACTGTCCAACCCGCATGTTAACAGGAAGTTTGAACAGCCGATCAACACATCCTGCTGAGCAGTCATTTTGGTCTGCATGTTCCCATGGAGAAGGTACCATATGAAGAATTTATTTTGCTTGTGCTTTCACTCTTGTTATAGGAAGTGGGTTGAGCTTCTGTGAAGATCTGGTAGATATTTCAGTGGTGTTTTCTGACCCACCAAAGGCACCTGAACTTATGATGGACCAGGAGGAGGAGAAGGAGGACACAGACATGGCAAACTCAAACTGGCTGATGCTGTTCATGACACTCATTATAGACCCAGTTTAGACCAGAACTTCTGTAGCAGGGTTACAAGCACAGAATGGTGGGATCACATCATCTTGCAGATCTGGGATGACCAGTGGTGAGTCCAGAATTTTTGCATGAAGAAAGCTGCATTTATGGAGCTCTGTGAGCAGCTTGCCCTAATCCTCCAGCATAAAGAAACATGCATGAGGACATGCTTGTTGGTCCAGAAGCAGGTTGCTATAGTCATGTGGTGCAAGCTGACTACCCCAGGCTGATACAGGTTTATTGCCAACCAGTTTGACATTGGAAAGTAGACTGTGAATAAAGTGGTGGCTGATGTTTCTGAGGCAATCAGTCATGTGGTTTACCCCTGACGTGGTGAGCATAAAATATATTCCTGAGGTAATTGCTGGCTTTGAGAGATTGCGATTGCCAAACTGTTTTGTGGCCATTGATTGGACTCATGTGCCCATAGTTTGCCCTCCTCAAGAAGCACACGAGTACATAAACCACAAAGAGTACTACTACATTGTTATGCAGATCCCCATGGACCAAAGAGGTTGATTTATGAAAGTCAACATGGGTTGCATATTCATGATGCAAGGGTCTTTTGCTGGTCATGAGTCATTCATTCATGGACAGACTGGGGCACTATTCCAAAAACGACTGCCATCAATGGAGTTACTGTCCCCACCATTATTCTGGGGAATCCCATATACCCTCTCTTGCCTTGGCCTATGAAACTTACCGTGACATCTGAGGCCCTGGTAAAAGGAAGTTTAATTACACTCAAGCAAGTGTAGAATGGTTGTTGAATGTGCTTTTAACAAATTGAAATTCCTTTGGAGATATCAACAGACCTATTTGGATTCCAGTGTCATCAGTGCTATCTGCACTGCTGTGCTCTTCACAATCTTTATGAAGCCAGAGGTTAGCCATTTCCCCCCTGAATGGACCTATGACAGCGTGGGGCTGCTGAACTGATACCCTCAACCAGAAAGTGCAGCTACCACAACTGGAGCTGCATGCAGCTGGGCAACAGAAGCCAGGTATGCTTTATGCTCCCACACTGTGGACATTTATGGCTCAATGGAAGAGAGAAAGTAGTATCTTTATGAATGTGCTTGTTGGGGGACAGAGTGAGGGGTTGATTGGCCTGCAATGTACTTATGAATGACCCGACGACTTATCAAATAGGAAGGGGGGGTGTTGATTCATAGTATGAATTGAAGTAATGATTGATGTAGCTTAACTGTATTGAGAAATAGTGTTTGCATACGAATTCTCACTTGTTCCTGATCATGTTTACACCTTTATTATTTGAAATACACATAGTGTGATGTGAACCAGTGATAGCAATAAAAAGCTTTTTTCATAACGTGTATTAGAAAAGTACAACATTCACCCATTGTTAGGTAGACCAGCTGCCGTTACCACACCAAAACACGGGTAGCAATATAACCTTAAAAAAGTGCACAAAAAAGTGCAAACAGTGAAACTATATACAAAACAGAAACATCCTATTGTTGCATGTCTCTTGCTCCTCCCCCCCATTTTCCTTTCCCCTCCTTCCACATTTGCCATGCACTTGTCACAGGAAGGGGGAAGGGATCAATAAGGAGCAAAGTTTCCCTGCCTAGCCACTCATAGGACCTGATTACATGGGCCACCCAGCCATGGAGTTGTCCAAGATGTTTCTGGACTTCATCACAGAGTAATGGAGAGGGAATTCAGGCCATGCTGTGGGTGCAGCAGGAACCAATACTCTTGTGATCATTAGTGATAGCAGCCACTCAAACAGCTCTTTCTGCTGAGCTCCGTCATCTTCCCATAGCCGCCATTCCTGCTCCTGTGCTGAAACTCTGTCTCAAGCTGTGCAGCCCGTCTGAGCTTTTCGTCTTGCCTTTTGCCATGTTTTTCTCTGGCTATGAGTCCCTCCATCTTTGGTACTGGACCTGCTTGTTGGCCCTGTCTGCAAATTCAACCATAAGTTCACCACGGAAACACTTCTTGGTCCAAGAAGGTATGTTGATCCAAGCTTCTGCCACAGTATGGGTAAGCTGTTGAGTTATATCAGCCTGCAGAGGTCAGGAAGGCTGGAGTAGGACAAGACACAGAGGGTAATTGTCTCAAATATCTCACTGTCCTTGTGGAATTTCAAGGGTATGAAATGTTACTTTTCCAAACTGAAATTCAGTATATTGTGAGAAGGACACTTGAGACCACAGAATCTCCCTGGACACAGCCTAGTTACCACAGCAAAAGAAGTGCAGAGATTATGGCAAGTTTAAAAAAAAAATAAAAGGTCCTTTTTAAAAAAAAAAAAAAAATTGCATAATAACTTGGGTTTGAGGAGGCAGTTGGTGGTATGCTACCAAATGTTTTTTCTGTGATTTCAGACCTTTGACATGTTGGGGGACATAACATATTATTCCAAGCTGCTGATGGAAAACCAGCAAGTAAAGTATCCAAATGTATAGTGACTGAACAGCACATCTATGAGTGGAGTGGATTGGTCAACTACCAAGTTGGGCCTAGAAAATAAACCCTTCCCTGAAATGTGATTACCTCTCTGGAGTTCCTGCTTCAGGAAAAGTTTGCAGTTATCAGCACTTGGGATTGGGTCAGAATTCATGAGAGAATCAACAGGATGTTGCATGAGCCTCCATTTGGCTTAGCCCAGAGGTGGGCAAAATACAGCCCATGGGCCACATCCGGCCTGCAGGACCCTCCTGCCCAGCCTCTGAGCTCCTGGCCCAGGAAGCTAGTCCCCGGCCCCTCCCCTGCTGTACCCAATCCTGCGCAGCCGCAGCTCACTGGGAGGTGGGGCTGAGAGCTCCTGGGAAAGTGCAGCTGCAGAGCCGTAGCATGACCTGGTGCTCGGTGTTGGGCGGTGATGTGGTTGGCTCCAGCCGGGCAGCGCAGCTGACTGTCCTGGTGCTCTGGGCAGCGTGGCTGTAGCGGCGCCAGCCATTGGTGCTCTATGCAGCGTGGTAAGGGAGCAGGGAGAAGGGGGGTTAGATAGAGGGCAGGGGAGTTCGACGTGGTAGTGAGGGTATGGGGGTGTGTAACGGGGTTGGGACTCACCACCGCAGCGCCTCCTACTGGTTGTTCCGGGAATTAGCTCAGTCCAGTGGAGCGCCCCTCCTGGTGGTGTCCCGTCCGTCGTCTCGCCCTCGGTTGGTGTGTCTGAGCCCTCATCGCTCACCAACTCGCGGCATCCTCTTTGGGACCACTGCCCTCTGGCAGTGCCCCTCAGTCCTTCCATGCTCCCTTCCGGGGGGGGGGGGAGGGAGCGGGGAGTCAATCAGCAGTCCCTGCGTTCCAGCCACCGTGGTCAACCGCACACCCCAAAGTCTAATCCCTCCCGTCAGGGATCTGGCGTGGCCTGTAATAGCCGCTCCCTACGGCCAATGACTGGTTGTCCTGCATGCGGGGTAGGAGGGGACCCAGGCCTGCCCTCTACTCTGGGTCCCGACCCAGGGACCCTCTGGCGGCAACCTCGCTGTCCTCCTTCTCTCCTCTCTTCTGTCCGCTTCCCTGGGCCGCTTCCCCTATGGCCCCTTGCACCTGCTAGGCCCTTCCACTCAGGGGCTGCAGCCTGGCAGACCTTAGGCTAGAGCTCCTCTCTGCTCCCTGAGCCTGGCCAGCACTGCGCTGTCCACGGTGCTAGTCTCCCAGTTTGGAGATAGACCTTCCCCTCTCGAAGGCCCGGGACAGACTGCCTGCTCTATCCCTGTGCTCCCAGTAAGCCCTTCTCTGATTGGCTGTGTGTGTCTGCGCAGGCCCACTGGCCTGACGCAGCCCATAATCTCAGGGAGTGGGGCAGCCACCCCACTACAGGGTGTGAATAGGGGTTGGGGCAGTCAGAGGGTGGAGAATGGGGGGTTGAATGGGGGCAGGAATCCCGGGGGGGCAGTCAGGAAGGAGAGGAGGGGTTCGATGGGGTGGCCGGGGGAAGTCAGGGAGGAGGTTCCGGGGGCGGTCAGGGGACAGGAAACAGGATGGGTTGGGGCAGGAATCCCAGGGGGTCATCAGGGGGAGAGAAGCGGGGGAGGGTCGGATAGGGGGTGGGGGCCGGGCCACACCTGGCTGTTTGGGGAGGCACAGCCTCCGCTAACTGGCCCTCCATACAATTTCAGAAACTCGATGTGATCATCAGGCCAAAAAGTTTGCCCACCCCTGGCTTAGCCTGTTATGACTGCATGCAAACACACAGAACTCCATAGCCATGCCCCTTACACCCCCTTCCTGGCACATGTCTGGCCAAAGTTTCAAACCCCTATCATATCTGGAATAAATGATTTTGTCACCTTTGAACTACAAGGACGATCTTTAACTCAAACGGACTAGATTTGTTAGGGAAAATATTTCCAGATCCTCCCCCATCCCAACAGCTCATTCTTTCCAGGCAGCTTGTTACACCATTGAGTGGTTACAGAGCGGAGTACTTAATTAATCCCTGCTCCCTGGCTCCTCCTCGAGATACAACCTGGGCAATTAATTGGCCCATCTAGCCACCTTAACTCCTTCAGGCCTTCTGTGGGCTGGACACCCCATCACAGGGATACTTTTGGTGGACTTCTAAGACCTGGGGAGCTGCATCTACACTTAAAACAATAAGGCTTGAACCTGGGTCCCAGCTTGACTCAGGGTTAAATCCTTCACTCCCGCAGGGTCGTAGGACCATAGGTCTTTGTCCAAGTTTGAGAGATTTGTGTGTAGATGGAAGAGGGGTTTGGTCTCAAGCCTGAGTGTGAGCCCAGGATTACACTGCAGTGTAGATATACCCACAAATTATTCCTGTCCCACTTGGAGCAAGGAAGGAAATTGGGGACTATTAGCCACAACTATGCATTGTCACTTACTCAGGGCTTGTGGCAAAGCTCCAATTCAGCTCTAGGAAAAAAAAATCAGGGAGGCAGAAAGGCTCATCAACCCCATTTTCCAGATAGGGAAGTGAGGTACAATGAGATTGTGATTTGGGAGGGGGTGTCACACTGGATGCCCGTGGCAGAGCCAGAAATTGAACCAAGACATCCTGAGTGAGAGTCTAGTGCTATAAGCACAATACTGCCTTTCCACCTTGAAAAGGATTAGCTAGACTCACAGGGGTCGGCAACCTGCGGCACGCGTGCCAAAGGTGGCACGTGAGCTGATTTTTAGTGGCACTCTGCTGCCAGCCGGGGTTCCGTCTGCCGGCCCCTGTCAGCCAGGGTCCCTGCTGCTGGCCCCGCTCAGCCTGCTGCTGGCCTGGATGGACAGAACCCCGGGCCGGCAGCGGGCTGAGCAGGTCTGGCAGCTGGGACCCCGGCTGGCAGGGGCCGGCAGCCAGAACCCCAGACCGGCAGTGCGCTGAGCGGCTCAGCCCTCTGCCAGTCTGGGGTTCCATCTGCAGCCTATGCTGCCGGTCTGGGGTTCTGTCCACTGGCCTTGCTCAGCCCGCTGCCAATCTGGGGTTCCGTCTGCTGGCCCCTGTAAATGTAAAATTTATTACTGGCACGCGAAACCTTAAATCAATGAAGACTTGGCACACCACTTCTGAAAGGTTGCCAACCCCTGAGCTAGAGTGCAGTCTCTGCTTATCATGGACAAAGTATTGAAACTTTTTATGTCTCCTCCAATCTCAGCCATTCATCACCCTACCACATTTGTATAATCATACCAACAAACAAAACATGTCTGAAGCTCATCAGATGCTTTCCTACCTTGTCTTAGTGTCTCCTGTTCATTTCCTGTAAATATCACACCATCCTGCCAAAACTTTCATGAGTAGGTGATATTGAAAGTAGCAATTCATTTGAAGAGTAGGAAACAAGAATAGGAACTGGCATGTAATAAGTGGAACATAATACTTGCAATAAGCATCTATTTTATTCAAAATATGAGTTGGGTTCATTTCTTCCCATTTTTTTGCAGTTCTTATAATTCTCATATTAGTGGCAATGCTTGGCTGTGTTTTGACTGTTGCTCAATGAAAAAGTAGTTGCAGTAGCAAACCTGTGCACAGACAAATCTCAAAAGGTTTTGAAATGTGGATGCTTTTACACACTTAATCTGAGTCATCTGAACTTCTTGAGTTTATAAAAAAATGTAAAGGAAATCTTATGATTAAATTCTCACAACGTTTTCTCATGAGATACTACATAGATGGCCTTTGTGGTTTAGTGGCTGTCATTAAAACCTTATTTTGTTTCTTAATTAACTTTACCACATTATTCATGGCTTCCTCAGATTTACAATAGGGAATACTATGAATACAGTCATAACATCATCTGCAACAATACAGAGTCAAGATTTTAATGGTAACCAGTGGATTTTGGCTTATCTGCTTCTGCTTCTAACTGGAATCTCAAGTCTACAGTTATACGGCAATGAAAAAAAAAACAGTAAAAACTATTAACCAAACATTTTTTAATCTCAAGAAAAGTTCTGGTTTGATTCATACATTGGGCAAGGTTTAGGTGCATTCACTAATCTCTAAGGAAACCTTATAGCAGCTGTGACTGTCATTCAATTACTAGGTAAAAACTGGTTTAACAAAATTAGTAAAATAAATTACCGGAAAGATGGAGAAGATCAGAATAGATGGGAATAGCTTTCAGGGTATAATTTTCTTTTAAATACAGAGCTTGATGTTGCTTCTATTGAAGTCAATGGGAGTTCTGCCACTGACTTCAGCTGGAGCATGGTCAGATGTGTACTGCGTGGATGGAAATAATGGTGTATTGGCGAATGTAACCTTCAGTCAATTAATGAGTTCATAATTACACTGATGATATAAAGTATTTCCATTATTACCCAGACAAAAATGATATAATCTGAATAAAAGTCAACTAGCTCAAATATAATATAATGGATTTCCATGTTTACCCAATTTTACCTATAGTATATGTGTGTGCGCATATATATATATATATACATACAGAGAGAGAGAGGGAGAGAGAGGCTAAAATTCCATGGAATAAATGTCTAATAGTTTAATCAATGGCTTTCTAAAAATAGCATCAGATTGTTCCATGTTTGTCATTCAGTGATATCTCAGTTTACAAGTAAAAAGGTGTCATTTCCCCCCTCCCCCACCCCATGCCATAATTTCAAACTCAAATATAGATCCATAACAAAGATTTTTAGGGCTACAATTGTTCTCTGTTACAAGTGTGCAACCCTTCCAAATTCTTCCCCTTTGCTGGAGTGGAGAGTGCAAAGTCTGAATGAGCTGTTGAAATTTAGTTAGTCCTTCTGTTGTTGTCACATGAGCCAGAATAGAATCCAACTCACTTTCATTGATGTTTTGGCATTGCAGTACTAACAGGATTAAAAAAGGAGAAATAATTTATTTTTGTTACCCAACGATAATGGGACAATGAATACAGGCTGAAATTGAATCTGTTGATTAAGAAAGTGCAGTGTTTGTATGCTAGAAGAACTTCTCTGGTGTTACTTCACTTTCAGATTTATTGCAGAATGCATTTCTGATGAAACAAAGTAGGTACACATTTTATCCTTATTTTGTCAGATAAAAGTTACTGAATTTCAGTGGTTACCTGTAATAAGAGCAACATTTTTAAAATAGCTTATTAATTTTTAATAAAAATAGTTTATTTGTTGATGCTATTTCAAAAGTAAACAGGAATAGGAGGTTGGTCTGGTGAGGGATGACGGAATTCATGGTTACCAGTTGAATTCTGGCTTATTCCCCCTCTATCCTGTAATCCAGTCCATACCAGAAGATCCTGGGGTCTTCACAGACAAGGTCACTCCCACACTGCTGCACTGGGCAGCACAGTATGGGAAGGAGGTGAGCAGCCCTCAGTGGTGAATGAACAGGTTAAGGAATATTTAGAAAAACTGGACGTGCACAAGTCCATGGGTCCAGATCTAGTGCATCTGAGGGTGCTGAGGGAGTTGGCTGATGTGAAGAGCCATTGGCCATTATCTTTGAAAACTTGTGGCCATTGGGGGAGGACCTGGATGATTGGAAAAAGGCAAATACAGTGCCCATCTTTAAAAAAGGAAAGAAGGCAAAGCTGAAGAACTACAAATCAGTCAGCCTCACCCCAGTCCCTGGAGAAATCATGGAGCAGATCCTCAAGGAATCCATTTTGAAGCACTTGGAGGAGAGGAAGGTGATCAGGAACGGTCACCATGGATTCACCAAAGGCAAATCATGCCTGACCAACCTGATTGCCATCTATGATGAGATAACTGGCTCTGTGGATATGGGGAAAGTGATGGATGTGATATATCTTGACTTTAGCAAAGCTTTGGATGTGATGTCCCACAGTATTCTTGCCAGTAAGTTAAAAAAGTATGGATTGGATGAATGGACTATATGGTGAATAGAAAGGTGGCTAGGTTGTCAGATAGTGCTCAAGGGCTCGATGTCTAGTTGGCAGCTGGTATCAAGCGGAGTGCCCCAGGGGTCTGTCCTGGAGCCAGTTTTGTTCAATATCTTCATTAATGATCTGGATGATGGGATGGATAGTGTAGTAAGTGAAGGCCCTAATGAAGGCCCAGTATGAGGCCTGAGGCCTGAACCAAACTAAAGTAATGGTCAAGACTTTGCTAACATAAAGCAAAGTTAAGCTGTGAGCAAGAGGCAGGCCCTGCTCACAGAAGCTGGCAAGAAAAGGGCTGATGTTGCATAAATATATATTCATCTCGCATAGTTAAAGTATAAACATGGTACCAAGATACACTATACCGGAACATTCCACAGATAACATGGAACAGGCCGACCCATCCCAATGACAAGGGCAAAAGGGTAAAATGATGGATAGAGTTGTTTTGATCTAACCAACATGTACAAGGTGCGAGGCGGCACCTTATTACGTGAAGGGGTTGCACCTTAATACGTCAGGAGTGATGTGTAACTTGTTTGTACCCATGTATAAAAATGTATCCTTGGGGTGGTGTCTTTGTCTGGCCACGGGGGCAGTGGAAAGTCCCGCCACTGAGCCGGGTCCTTGCCAAGAGGCATCTATTAGTAGTATGCCCGGTAGACTAAGTAATCTACGGGGAACTGCAATTGTGTCCGAGGTCGCAATAAACCTGGCCAAGGTGCCTTTGTACCTTACTAGACTCTGTGGTTATTGGGGGTTCTCGTCGGGTTTGCTGTGTCAGCTATCTGCGCAGAGCTGGGGCAGCACACAGAGGGAACACACGCACGCAGCCGAGTGATATCAATAGGAGAAAGCAGAAGCACCACGCCAGTAGCATCTGACAACAGATAGCACCCTCATCAAGTTCATGGATGACCCTAAACTAGGGGGAAGAGGCAGATATGGTGGAGGGTAGGGATAGGGTTCAGAGTGACCTAGATAAATTGAAGGATTGGGCCAAAAGAAATCTGATGAGGTTCAACAAGGACAAGTGCAGAGTCCTGCACTTAGGAGCAGAAGAATCCCATGCATCGCTACAGGCTGGGGACCGACTGGCTAAGTGGCAGTTCTGCAGAAAAGGACCTGGGGATTACAGTGGACAAGAAGCTGGATATGAGTCAATAGTGTGCCCTTGTTGCCAAGAAGGTTAACTGCATATTGGGCTGCATCAGTAGGAGCATTGCCAGCGGATCAAGGGAAGTGATTATTCCCCTCTGTTTGGCACTGGTGAGGCCACATCTGGAGTATTGTGTCTAGTTTTAGGCCCCCCACTACAGAAAGGATGTGGAGAAATTGGAAAGAGTCCAGAGGCGGGCAACAAAAATGACTGGGGGGCTGGAGCACATGACTTACGAGGAGAGGCTGAGGGAACTGGGGTTATTTAGTCAGCAGAAGAGAAGAGTGAGGGGGGATTTCATAGCAGCCTTCAATTACCTGAAGGGGGGGTTCCAATGAGGATGGAGCTAGTTTGTTCTCAGTGGTGGCAGATGACAGAACAAGGAGCAGGGGCTTGGACTAGATGACCTCCTGAAGTCTCTTCCAACCCTAATCTTCTATGATTCTATGGGCATGGCTTCACTTGCAGATGTAGTTAATGTGACGGGTTGGATCACAGAAACCCCCTTGGGAGCTGCCACCTGATGTGCCAAGACTACCTCTGCTCCTGTTTTCCCTGCCAGCTCAGGACTCCAGCACCCTGTCTTGCTGAGCCAGACACTCCCATCTGCTCCAACACAAACCCAGGGTCTGACTCACTTGTCCCAAAGCTGCAAGTTTACCTGAAAACAGCTCACAGAAGTGTGCTTGTCTTTAGCACTCAGATGCCCAACTCCCAATGGGGTCTAAACCCAAATAAATCCGTTTTACCCTGCATAAAGCTTATGCAGGGCAAACCCTTAAATTGTTCGCCCTCTAAACACTGATAGAGAGATATGCACAGTTGTTTGCTCCCCCAGGTATTAATACATACTCTGAGTAAATTCCTAAATAAAAAGTGATTTTATTAAATACAGAAAATAGGATTTAAGTGATTCCAAGTAGTAACAGACAGAACAAAGTAAGTCACCAAGTAAAATAAAATAAAATGCGCAAATCTATGTCTAATCAAACTAAATACGGATAAGTTCCTCACCAGTTCCAGAATGCTCCCTTTTACAGGCTAATCTCCTTTTAGCCTGGGTCCAGCAATCACTCACAACCCCAGTAGTTACTGTCCTTTGTTTCAGTTTCCTTCAAGTATCCTGGGGGGCGGGTGGAGAGGCTCCTTCTTTAGCCAGCTGGAGACAAAATGGAGGGGTCTTCCACAGGTTTAAATAGACTCTCTCTTGTGGGTGGAGACCCCCGTCCTCCCTCCTACGCAAAGTCCAGCTCCAAGATGGAGTTCTGGAGTCACCTGGGCAAGTCACATGTCCCTGCATAACTCAGTCTTTACAGGCCGAAGCCATTGTCCACATGGTATCTTGCATGTCTCCAGGAAGACCTCTTGTGTGAATTGGAGCATTCCAAGATGCATTTTTCCCCAAGTGTTTCCAGATCAGGTACTTAACCTGGCGAATTCCTTCCTAAAGAAGCTGACTAAATGCCTCACAAAGCTTACTTAGAAACCAAGCCAGCATACAGCCCATATTCTTAACCTCAAGTAGAAAATGATATACATGTACAAATAGGATGAATAGCTATAGTAGACCATAACCTTTACGGAGATATATTACATGGCACAGGCAGCACAAAGCATATTCCAGTTATGTCATACATACATTTATAAGCACACACCCCCCCCATAAAGCCTTATGTGGTACACTGTCACAGTTAAACCAGCCTTCGGAGACCACAGCAGGGAAAACACTGCCATGTGTTTACACTGTCAGCTGGAAGCACACTGGCATGGCCACATTAGCAGCTCTTGCAACGCCACAAAGAGCAGTGCATTGTGGTAGCTATCCCAGTGTGCAAGTGGCTGCAATGTGCTTTTCAAATGGGGGGTGGTGGAATGTGACAGGGAGTGTATTGTGTGTAGGTGTTTTGGGGGGCTGAGAGTGTGTCAGCATGCTGTCTTGTAAGTTCAGACAGCTGCAGACCCCCTGCCCTCCAGCCTCTCTCACGCACACACTCACAGCAAGCAACAGTCCACAGTAACAGTTGCTTTGTCCCGGAGCAGATAAGCATGCCGGCTGTCAGAAATGGAGCTTTGAAAGGGGATATCCACATTCCTGTAGCCGATTTCAAAACAATGAGAAGAGTGGCCACTTGACTTTAGGGGATTATGGGATGTTTCCGGAGGCCAAACACAGCGCAAGCAATGCAACACCTCGTTCACACTGACGCCTGGGTGTGTCAGCCGGGACACAGCAAGCTTTATGCTTTTCGTAGAGGTGGATTACCAGGAGCGCTCCAGCTGCAGAGTCCAGGCACTCTATGTGCCTTGCCAGTGTGGACACATCGAGAGTTAGAGCTCCCGGAGCTGCTTTAATGCGCTCTAACTTGCAAGTGTAGCCAAGCCCTCAGTCTTCACAGAGCCCTACTGATGTCAATAGGGGTGTGCCCAAATGGCTCTTATGGCAGGAGAGAGGCCTAACTTGCTACTTGAGACAAAGGTCATTTTGAATAATGGTTCTTTGTTGGCCTAACTAAAAAAGACTTGTCTTAAGCCTTGTCCAAATGGTGATCTTTGACCATAGGTGCAAACACCTCGTATGAAGGTGCACTGCACCAGTGTAAACACCATTGAAATGTGAACTGGTGAAAATCAGTTTGCATGGGTGCAGTATGACTACAGAGGGGTTTGCACCAATGCGGTTATATAGGTGTAGCTATACTGGCGGTTAAAATCCCAGGGAGAATAAGACCTTGTTTTCTCTCTAGAGCACAAGTTCACATCACAGATCACCATCAGCAATTTACACACTACCTAAAGAAGGCAAAAGATAGAGAATGAGCATGGAACATGATCTTCCCTCTAATCCACGTGAGGGTCAAGGTTGAGAGCTACACTTGTAACGTAATGTGGGGAAGCTGGTCTTCCTATTGGGTGTTGAGGTTAATTATTAATTATTATTATTGTTATTGTTATTATTAGCACCTGGGAGCTGTAGCCATGGACCAGAACCCCATTGTGCCAGGTGCAGTACAAAACCAGAACTAAGATAGTCCCCTTTGTTCTCTGGTAAATAGAGGTATTCACTCTATGGTGTTGTTACTCTGGCATCTTTGATTAAATTCACTGATTTTTTAAGAGTACACAAGCTTATTTGAAATGTATAAAAATGTCTTTAATTTTTATGGCTAACATGTTTCAATTTCATATTCAGAGAAGGCAAGGCATAGGTGTTAGAATTGAAATTCTATGGAAAATTGTAGTTTAAGAGCCAAGATCATAAATAATATACTGGGCATGCTAGGTAATAGACACAGTACCTAGGCATTTTCCCTGTGGTATATTAAAATATAAATGTGTTAAATTGCAAACTGTGTCCCTAGTTCACAGGTAGCTAATTCAACTTACATCGATCTGTCAACTGCCAACATCAAGGACAAATTTTGCAAGTGAGCTGAGACTTTTAGAAGACTTAGATAATTTGCTTTTTTCCCTATGTTGTGATTATCCACTAGGTATGATCAGTCTAATGTAATAAAGATGATGCCAGTGATTGAAAGGGGGGCAGATTACTGAAGTGGTGCACAGAAAGCAGATGCACAAATCTTGGTAGGAAATAAAGGAACTGATATGCTTGCCTCCCACATACTGCTTTGAAAATGTACCTCCCCAAAGGGCTGGAAGCTATGCTGACCCACAGAATTAAGTTGTCTCTGCACTTATTTTTAACTGAACATTAAACCTGATCATGAATATGTAATGTACGATGTAGTAACTTTGTCTTAATAAAAATGTATGATATTGTTCTAAATGAAAGACATTCTCAGAAAAGGAGAATACCTTTTTGTGTAGACTAAAACTTGATTTTCCTCTCATTTAGTCTGGCGTGAATCATGGGTAATTCAACTGAAGATAAACTAATATATGTGAGACGAGAATCAGGTTCCTAGTCTCTTTAAGGTACATGGGAGATTTATGTGAACTGTTCTTATTAGCATTAATCACTGTAAATAGCCCTCATGCACTGAGAAAAGAACAGGGTCCTTAGAGTTCTACCTGGTTCTCAAACATCAGGTCCATTCATACAAAGCATGCAGTTGCTATCCGGAGTCAGCATATGTAGCTAACTAACTGTCATGGAGAAGTATTCAGAAATGAACTTAATGGATTTCAGGCATCCAGAAAGTGAAAATATATAGCAGCATGTAGGAGAGAGAGAGAGAGAGAGAGACACTATAAGCTAGAGGCAGATGAGATAATTAGGTCATTTCCCCCCTGCTCTGGGATTTGTCTTTTTTCAAATTTGTGTAGTAGCTACTGTTCAAGCCATTAACATTTCTTTGAAAATGAACATAAATTGTGTTGCCAGTCCCTTTGGAAAAACTATTTCTCCATACCTGCCCTTTTACCAAGAGCATAAAAGGTACTTTCCTAAATAACTGATGTCAGCGTCAGTAGTTTTGTCTGATTGGTAGGGGATGCTGTCTGACTTCTGCTGTCATTTGCATGTGTATGATCCTTCTTCCTCTCTTGAGATGGGCGTATCTGATGCATAACATTTCAGTCTCATTTGATCCACTTACATAGAGCCTGTCACCATTACTAATTCTGTCCCTGGATGTAAGTGTTCCAATTTTTTAACCCTGGCTTTTATACACTTGCTGTGACTATTGCAATTCTGACCTACTATATTATTTCTTAGATATTTTCGATCATTGGGAAAATTGTGACTTGATCCCCAAATGTGATTTCTGGGAGAGGTAGAAAATACCTTACCTGCAGTGAACATACATTAAGTATTAGTCAACTGATCGTACTTAGAGTTCTACTTTCCCTTGGCCCAAAAAATATTCTGAGGAGGGTAAGGGAAATACCCACCATACTGCACCAGTCTGATTCTACTACTTTCCGCCCAAAAAAACATACAACTTCCAGCATCATGAACCCAAAAGGTTCACTTAGAACTGTTGTATTAGGGAATCCAAAAAGTTTATGTTAGAAGCTGGTGTGCAAAAGCCTAATGTTTTCAGTAGTACTGTAAACTGGCTTGTATGCTGAGCTATGCCGGGTGGCATCTGTTGAAAATAATTCTGTGTTCAGTTATCACAGAAAGCCAGACCTGCTAATGCTCACCCAGAAAATCTTTAGCAATTAGATTTATTTAGATAAGTAAAAGGATGTAACATTCAGTAGTGGAAGATAACATCTCAGTAATTCTTCTTTTTTACATCAAAGATTTAAAATGAAAGAAGTTATAAATTCTTTAAGTCATAAAACAAGGCCTCTGATAGTAGGATAGCTGAAATATTTCCATACTGCTCCTCTAGCAAAATCTGCACTTCCTCCACAATTTTTTCTTTGTTTTCTCTCATCAGTAGAACTTCAGAGCATGCAGCAGAACATAGCGATTATGTAACATGTCTAAAACTTCAAATTCGTCTTCGAGTGGTGCCCTTGTGGGTGCTCCACTTTAGGTGTCGTTGCGCCCCTGCGCTTGTAGCCAGAGATGTAAGGTGCCTGGTTGGGTCGCACATCACAGTCCCCGTCTCTCTTCTCTTCAGGCTGTTAACTAGTGCTGTGCGACCCACCCACTCCCACTTCCTTCTCCTCCGCTTTCGACTTGAGTCAGAGCACTCAGCAGCACTCACAGCTAGAAATAAGCCCTTTTTCCCTTTCCTTTAGCAGTAGTTCTCAGTTCTTAGTTAGAATATTATAGCCTTTTCCCTTCCTACTTTACCTATTTTATCCCCAACCCTTAAACATTTTTTTTCCTCATAGGATCTTAAGTTTCAATTATCCCCAATTGCAGCGACATCTCTCTCTCCACATCACTGAGAAATACGTTCCCTCAGGGCATTCCTTGTTCCTCGGGCTTTAAACACTGCACTACCTGACGGCATTCAGCACATCTCTCAGATGGGCACGTTCAGTGCATCTGCTGCCTCGGTGAGGAACACATACCACAAGTGCTCACACTGCCACAGCTTGAAAGCCTGCACTAGAAAAGCCAAGGATTTACAGCTAAATATTCTCCTCATTCGCCCGACATCTGAGCCTGAGGTACGAAACCCTCCTGGCCAGAAATCGCCGACTGCCGCCTAAGTTAAAGGCTCCTTTTTCAGCAGCAAAGAGCCTGAATGACATACTAAGAAGGAAGCAAAGAAACGGGGTTCCACATCCCCTATTCTGGAGTTAGCCAAGAAGAGGCACTCCGATAGCAGCAAATGCTCCCAGTACCAACTGCATTGGCCATACCAATGGCCGACAGACCAGGTCCCTCCAGTACTGACGGTAACAGGAAATCCAGGTCTCCTAAGTAGTCCAGCTCTGACACAGGCAGAAAAGTGAAACCCCATGCCGCAGCACGGACAACAACATACAAACCATAGGTACCAAGCATCCCTGCTGTAATGCTGCCACCTACTGCTGGCACTATGCATTCCAGCCACACACCTGCTCCCGTAAGCTCACTCCAGCATGCGGTACCGAGTTCCCTCATTCCACCCGTACTGGGACCTTGCACGTCTCAGCAGTTCCTCTGTCATACAGACTAATCTGTCTCATCGGTACTGCAGTCTCCTCTCCTCAGCACAGATGGTACCATGGTACACGCGGTATTCAGCCAACCCAGCTCGTCACAGTTTTCTAAACAATTTTCTAGTGGGGAGGTTGCCGAAGAGGAGAATATAGGACACTCACCACAGCTTCCCTCTCCTGTGGCTACACCTGCTACACAGGCCCCACAAGACGACAAAAAGGATCAGTACAAAGCACTCGTCACAGAAGGCCAACTCATCACCAGAACAGCGCTACAATGGCCCTTGACTCAGCTAATTCCGCTGCTAGATCCATAGCAACAGCGATCGTTATGAAGAGAGGCTCCTGGCTCCATCTATCCAGTTTTCCAAAGCCAGTGCAGTCTACTGTAGAACTTACCCTTCGAAGGCACCAAACTCTCATGGACAAAACAGATAAGTCATTTCACACCTTGAAGGACTGGAGGACCATCTTGTGATCTCTGAGCATCCACACACATAGGAACAAGAGAAGCAGACCAATACCAGACCAATTACCAAGCTCCTCAACAATTACAACCCCCTACATATACTCAATGATGTATAATAGATATTGTGACCAATGGGGTGGAAACAGAGAACCTCGAGGAGAAGGCAATCTGCTCCCCAGACTATTACCTCTTAGCCATTAACCTTTAGACAACAGATTTGAAGCCTTGACTGAGGGCCCGAGATTCCCATCTCTCTCAATATTGTCAACACCTGCCATTGGCAAAATTTTTGGAGATCGCCTACTCTCATTCTACCCCATCTGGCAGTCCATCACCACAGAAAGATGGGTATTAGAAATCATCAGAACTGATTGCACCATCCCCCTTACCTGTGAACCCCCTACCCACTCCCCTTCCCTCCATCTTCAGGGACCCCTCTCATGAACATCTGCTGCGGGAAGTGGTGAACCATCTCATATCCCTGGGAGCAATAGAACCCGTACCAACTGAGTACAGAGGGAAGGGGTTCTATTCCAACTATTTTTTCACCCAGAAAAAAACAGGAGGTTGGAGACCTGTTCTCTACAGCGACTCAACAAAACCCGCGTCACCATGGGACCTCAACCTCGTTCTCCACGTCCTCACTGATTACAAAAGCAGTATTTACCATGCCATGATATTTGACTATACTGTAGAATTTGCAGGATTTACTGGAAATACCATGGAAAACTCCATGTTGCAATGACAGCACATGTTTTTTTTTTTTTTTTTTTGTAATAGCAATCAATGTATGTTTAGTAGTTAAGTTTCACCATTACTGTTTTCTCAATAAAGTCATTGTAAACATTTTGGGAGGAGGCTACGTGGTTAAATTTTTGGATGGGGGCAGAGCCCGGGCATATACAGTTTAGGTGTCTGAAATGCGCAAAAGTCCATTTTATAAAACCATCAAAGATCCACAAAAAGAGCTATTTATCCAAGCCCAGATCTCAGCTGGTATAAATTGGCATAGCTCCACTGACTTCAAAACTATGGGGTATTTTTTCCTAAACAGCAAGCACTCCAATGATTTCAGTGGAGCTATTTCTCTGCTTCCTCTAACATGCTATTTCCTTCATTTTCTGCTTAAAGTGAGTTTAGCCATAACTACTTTCCAACATCCCCTGAGGATCCCTTTACCTAGACCCATTTTATTATTGCATGGAACACAAGATGATCCTTCCCTCTAACTCCTCCCCTTCTAGAGTGATCCAACATTCCAGAGTCACTAGCACTCAAGCAGCCATGTGGCTATCCCTTCCCTAATGCCTGCTCCAGCAGATCTGGCTGGGACACACATCTACATACACTATTCTGATACAAACAGTTCTTCTTCTTCAAACAACACAGAAATTCTTCCACAGGTGCCCCTTCTCCAGGCTTAGCCTCTGCACTTTTGAAGGGAAAAGAGGGATAAAGAGGGTAGGAGGGGCATGTAAGGGATAAAGAGGGTAGGAGGGGCACACACTTAGAATCATAGAATCCTACAAAGGTAGGGCTGGAAGGGACCCTGAGAAATCATCAAGTCCAGTCCCTTGCACTGTGGCAGGACCAAGTAAACCTAGACCATCCCTGACAGGTGTGTGTTTGTCCAAACTGTTTGTTTTTTAAAAGCTTCCAATGATGGGGATTCCACAACCTCCCTGGGATGACTATTCCAGATCTTAACCACTCTTAAAGTTAGAAAGTTTTTTTCTATCTAACCTAAATCTCCCTTGCTGAAGATTAAGCCCACTATTTTTTGACCTATCTTCAAAGGAAATGGAGAACAACTGATTACCGTCCTCTTTATAACAGCCCTTAACATAATTGAAGGCTGTTATCAGGTCTCACCTGTCTTATTTTCTCAAGATTAAACATGCCCAATTTCTCAACCTTTCCTCATAGATCAGGTTTTCTAAACCATTATTATTTCTGTTGAACAATGTCTACTTTGTCCACATCTTTCCTAAAGTGTGGTGCCCAAAACTGGACACAGTACTCCATCTGAGTCCTCAGTAGGGCCAAGTGGAGTAGGACAATCACCTCCTGTGCTGTATATATAAACTCCTTTTTACACACCCTAGAATAAAATTAGTCTTTTTCACAGCTGCATCACATAGTTCACTCATATTGCATTTGTGATCCACTATCACTGGTCCTTTGCAGCAATACTAGCACCGAGCCAGTTTCCCCAGTTTGTGGTTGCACATTTGATTTTTCCTTCCTAAGAGTAGTACTTTGCACTTGTCTTTATTGAATTTCATCTTGTTGAATTCAGACGAATTCTCCAATTTGTCAAAGTCATTTTGAAGTCTAATCCTCTCAAAACACTATCAAAGCATTGTCTTCCCACCCCTAAATCTTAATACAATGCTGACCAATTTATCATTATAGTAGCTGGTATGGATACCCCATCTATTACATTCCCTTCACAAAAAGAGGATGCATGGACAGTGTATCTTTATTAGAACCATGCTTCCATGGATCAGGAAGGTGGCCAAACCTGAGGGCAATGCAGAGACACCAGTCAGCTGGGATGGCCATTGCCTGTTCCCCTAAAATTAGTAGATTGGGGCTGATTAATCCTCTACTGCTACCAAATGGCAAATCCTATTGGAAGTAAAAGGATGAAACTCTGAGTAGCGTGGCCTTATGTTGGACAAAAATATGCATAATGGATCATTAGACCCAGTGTCTCTTTTTTATAATGCCCACCATTACCTGTCAATAACATGTATTTTGCTACTGACCAAAAACTTCCATTTATTCTTAATTTGCCAAGTAGCATTAGACTAAAAGCTAATGTATCGACATAAATTAATATGTGTGCATACATCACCTACCACAATGGAGCACCAATTCTGATTGGGTTCTCAGATCTGCACTCCAATACAAGTAATAAATTATAATAATGTTTGTATCTAATCATAATAGTGAATTTATTATAAATTAAAACAAGAAACGCTTATATCAAAACAAATCAAATATAAAACTATAGAAAAATCATATATGCATATAGTCAATTATGCACACATAGAATGTCAAAACGTCATAGAACAGGCTAGTCCAATGCCATTAAAATCAAAGAGGACTACCACTGACTTCAGTGGAATTTGGTTCAGGCCCTAAAATATTAAGACAATTACAGGGGAAAAATAAGGTTGTTTAGGTGTTAATCATTCAGAATTTTTTCTGTTTATGGTCTGCAGGCTTGGATGTTCTGGATGCTGTCAGAATTGTTTATGTAATAATAGCATCTGATTTCCATTGTTTTAAATATTTGGGATGGTGGGCATAAAAACATAAGAACATAAGAACAGCCGTACCGGGTCAGACCAAAGGTCCATCTAGCCCAGTATCCTGTCTACCCACAGTGGCCAATGCCAGGTGCCCCAGAGGGAGTGGACCAACAGGCAATGATCAAGTGATCTCTCTCCTGCCATCCATCTCCATCCTCTGACAAACAGAGGCTAGGGACACCATTTCTTACCCATCCTGGCTAATAGCCATTAATGGACTTAACCACCATGAATTTATCCAGTTCGCTTTTAAACGCTGTGATAGTCCTAGCCTTCACAACCTCCTCAGGTAAGGAGTTCCACAAGTTGACTGTGCGCTGCGTGAAGAAGAACTTCCTTGTATTTGTTTTAAACCTGCTGCCTATTAATTTCATTTGGTGACCCCTAGTTCTTGTATTATGGGAATAAGTAAATAACTTTTCCTTATTCACTTTCTCCACATCACTCATGATTTTATATACCTCTGTCATATCCCCCCTTAGTCTCCTCTTTTCCAATCTGAAAAGTCCTAGCCTCTTTAATCTCTCCTCATAAGGGACTCGTTCCAAACCGCTAATCATTTTAGTTGCCATTCTCTGAACCTTTTCTAATGCCAGTATATATTTTTTTTAGATGAGGAGACCACATCTGTACGCAGTATTCGAGATGTGGGCGTACCATCAATTTATATAAGGTCAATAATATATTCTCAGTCTTATTCTCTATCCCCTTTTTAATGATCCCTAACATCCTGTTTGCTTTTTGACCGCCTCTGCACACTGCGTGGACATCTTCAGAGAACTAGCCACAATGACTCCAAGATCTTTTTCCTGACTAGTTGTAGCTAAATTAGCCCCCATCATATTGTATGTATAGTTGGGGTTATTTTTTCCAATGTGCATTACTTTACATTTATCCACATTAAATTTCATTTGCCATTTTGTTGCCCAATCACTTAGTTTTGTGAGATCTTTTTGAAGTTCATCACAGTCTGCTTTGGTCTTAACTATCTTGAGCAGTTTAGTATCATCTGCAAACTTTGCCACCTCACTGTTTACCCCTTTCTCCAGATCATTTATAAATAAGTTGAATAGGATTGGTCCGAGGACTGACCCTTGGGGAACACCACTAGTTACCCCTCTCCATTCTGAGAATTTACCATTAATTCCTACCCTTTGTTCCCGGTCTTTTAGCCAGTTCTTAATCCATGAAAGGACCTTTCCTTTTATTCCATGACAACTTACTTTACTTAAGCACCTTTGGTGAGGGACCTTGTCAAAGGTTTTCTGGAAATGTAAGTACGCTATGTCCACTGGATCCCCCTTGTCCACATGTTTGTTGACCCCTTCAAAGAACTCTAATACATTAGTAATACACGATTTCCCTTTACAGAAACCATGTTGACTATTGCTTAACAGTTTATGTTTTTCTATGTGTCGGACAATTTTATTCTTAACTATTATTTCGACTAATTTGCCCGGTACTGACGTTAGACTTACTGGTCTGTAATTGCCGGGATCACCTCTAGAGCCCTTTTTAAATATTGGCGTTACATTAGCTAACTTCCAGTCATTGGGTTCAGAAGCCTATTTAAAGGACAGGTTACAAACCTTAGTTAATGGTTCCGCAACTTCACATTTGAGTTCTTTCAGAACTCTTGGGTGAATGCCATCTGGTCCCGGTGACTTGTTAATGTTGTTTATCAATTAATTCCAAAACCTCCTCTAGTGACACTTCAATCTGTGACAGTTCCTCAGATTTGTCACCTACAAAAGCTGGCTCAGGTTTGGGAATCTCCCTAACATCCTCAGCCGTGAAGACTGAAGCAAAGAATCCATTTAGTTTCTCCGCAATGACTTTTTTGTCTTTTAGCGCTCCTTTTGTATCTCGATCATCAAGGGGCCCCACTGGTTGTTTAGCAGGCTTCCTACTTCTGATATACTTAAAAAACATTTTGTTATTACCTTTGGAGTTTTTGGCTAGCCATTCTTCAAATTCCTCTTTGGCTTTTCTCATTACATTCTTGCACTTAATTTGGCAGCGTTTATACTCCTTTCTATTTGCCTCACTAGGATTTTACTTCCACTTTTTAAAGGAAGTCTTTTTATCTCTCACTGCTTCTTTTACATGGTTGTTAAGCCACGGTGGCTCTTTTTTAGTTCTTTTACTGTGTTTCTTAATTTGGGGTATACATTGAAGTTGGGCCTCTATTATGGGGTCTTTAAAAAGCGCCCATGCAGCTTGCAGGGATTTCACATTAGTCACTGTACTTTTTAACTTCTGTTTAACTAACCCCCTCATTTTTGCATAGTTCCCCCTTTTAAAATTAAATGCCACAGTGTTGGGCTGTTGAGATGTTCTTCCCACCACAGTGATGTTGAATGCTATTGTATTATGGTCACTATTTCCAAGCGGTCCTGTTATAGTTACCTCTTGGACCAGCTCCTGCGCTCCACTCAGGACTAAATGTAGAGTTGCCTCTCACCTTGTGGGTTCCCGTACCAACTGCTCCATGAAGCAGTCATTTAAAGTGTCGAGAAATTTTATCTCTGCATTTCGTCCTGAAGTGAAATGTTCCCAGTCAATATGGGGATAATTGAAATCCCCCACTATTATTGGGTTCTTAATTTTGATGGCCTCTCTAATTTCTCTTATCATTTCATCATCAATATCACTGTCCTGGTCAGGTGGTCTATAATAGATCCCTAATGTTATATTCTTATTAGAGCATGAAATTTCTATCCATAGAGATTCTATGGAACATGTGGATTCACTTAAGATTTTTACTTCATTTGATTCTACATTTTCTTTCACATATAGTGCCACTCCTCCCCCCCCCCCCCCCGCACGACCTGTTCTGTCCTTCCGATATATTTTGTATCCCGGAATGATTGTGTCCCATTGATTGCTCTCAGTCCAGCAGGTTTCTGTGATGCCTATTATACCAATATCCTCCTTTATCACGAGGCACTCTAGTTCACCCATCTTATTATTGGCATGTTGAGAGTATAAGGAATGTCATCTCTTTAATTACATCTTTAAACCTTAACTGTGACTATACAAAGATTTTGTTGGTGTTGTTTTGGATTTTCCATATACTCATCGATTCAAAGGCCAGAAGGAACCACTGTGATCATCTAGTCTGACCTCCTGTATAACACTTCCCAAAAGTAATTCTTAAAGAATATGTTTTAGAAAAAATAAACTAACTCCCAGTGATGGAGAATCCACCACAACCCTTAGTAAATTGTTCTAATGTTTATTTCCCCTCACTGTTAACATTTTGCACCTTATTTCCTGTCTGAATGTATCTTGATTCAACTTCCAGTCATTGGATTGTGTTACACCTTTCTCTGTTAAACTGAAGAGACTATTATCAAATATTTGTTCCCCGTGTAGATACTGATAGACTGTAACTAAGTCACCCCTTAACCTTCTCTTTGTCATGCTAAGTAGACTGAGCTCCTTGAGTCTATCACTATAAAGAGGGTTTTCTAATCATTTACTCATTCTTTTGGATCTTCTCTCAACCCTCTCTAATTTATCAGTATTTTTATTGAATTGTGGAAACCAGAACCGCACACAATATTCCAGCATCTGTTGCACCAGTACCAAATAAAGAGGTAAAATAACCTCTCTATTCCTACTCGAGATTCCCCTATTTATGTATGCAAAGATCGCTTGCACTGCGACCTCGTCTTCAACTGATTATCCAACATGACTTCAAATATTTTTTTCAGAGCCATGGCTTCCGAGGTTAGAGTCCCAATTTTATTTAGTGATTATGTAACCCACACACCTCCTGGGTGTGGTGTTCTGTCCCAACTAGTGGCACTGAGACCACTTAGAGAGAGTTAAATGAGTCTGCTCTACAATCTTAGCTAAGACCCACTTGGCTTTTAGCTAATGCGGTAGAGGCTCATGCACTAAGCTCCAAAGGTCCCAGGTTCGATCCCAATGACCAGGGTCTGTCGGTGTTACAATTACATCCAAGTATTAAAATGTATTACAGTTATCTTTGCAATGAGAGAATATAGATTGAGTTAATAGCCAAAAAGTGCTGATAGCTAGTTTGGTAATGAGCTCCTTGGCTGACCGGTCATATGTTCAATTAAAAAAGACATCCCACTTTTTAAACTTGACAAGAACTAGTCATTTTCTACAGGTCTGCAGAAAATAATATCTGACTTTGTTCATTTTGCCTATCTGCCTCACTAGCTTTAAAGTTTATGGAATAGAATAATAATTTCTGTATGTAGAAAGCAACAGAGGGTCCTTTGGCACCTTTAAGACTAACAGAATGAAGAGTTAGTTAATGTATGTAGAAGAGGATCATAATTTTTCTACATAGTAAGCATATTTTAACTAGAAATAAACTGATAATTGTGAAATCTTTTTAAAAGAAAAAGATTTTGTTTTGAAACTTCAGTAATACCAATTACGTTACTATGTTTGTAGTAGTGAACAATATATACAATCAAGGTTACAGATCAGCTTTCTTTATACTCCCTTCATTTCTGATAAAAAAAAAAAGTTTAACTTTTAGAAAAATCTCATATCTAGAAATATAGTAGAGGAAGTCAGGAGCTCCTGGGTCCTAATCTTGACTGTTACCTCTGACTCCAGGGGTAGAGCTGCACTAAATGTTTCAGCTGAAATTTTTTGGGCAACCCTGAAACATTTTAAAAATTCATGATGATTTTTCTGAATTGTTTCAGTCAAAAAGGAAAAAAAATCTTGAAAAAAATCAATATATTTGATATTTTTGAAATGAAATGTTTCTTTTTTATTCAAAATGATTTTTTTGTTTAGAAATTTCCTTTTATTTTAAACATTTTAAATGTTTGCAATCAAAATTAATGTTTCATTTGGGGCTGAACAAACATTTCATTTGACCTGAAACATTTTTTTCAACTTTTCAATTCACCAAATATATTTAAATTTTTCTTTTTTGGTTCAACCTGAAACTTTTGTTTTCTTGTACAGTTTTTTGAAATTGCCACCACACTGAAACATCTATTCTTTGCCCATTTTACTGTGGTGCCAGACTTTCCAAACCTGGATTTCTGTTATTTAGCATATGCAATTTGTGGGTGAGGTTTTATGTATGAAATTACTATTACTTAGGCTTCTCCATAGCTGATTTGAAGTTTCAAACAGGTACTTAGATGTCTATGTGATTGTAATTGTGTCTGGAAAGAAGCATGAACACAAAATTGTGCCCAGTGCTATTTACACCCGCAAGAGAGTAGGTATAAAAATAGAGATTTGCTTAAGGGCACTCTGAAATTTGTTCCTTAACCTTTCTACATCACTTCCCCATCTTGAAAAGTGGAATATTATGCAAATCTACTGTACCCTACCAAGGTTTCTGTAAAATGTAATTAGTTAATGTTTGAGCACTTTGAAGATGGAAAGCACTACATAATACCACTTTGAATTCTTGATCATTGTATTTACTGTTACTTCCTTCCCAAAACTCATTTTCCACAAAGCCTTGATCAGAAAACACAACTCTTTATAGATCTGTTAAAGCAATGCAATAAGCTGAGTCTCAAAAGAGTAGTTTGATTTTTTTTATACACAGTTTGCAAAGTATTTTGCTGGAATTTTTGAAACATTACCCAAAAGCTAATTAGGATATTTGAAGCAGCCCTGAGCATGCAGACAAATGTGAAGACTCATCAGGAGTTTTTTTGCTACTGAAGCCAATGCCGGAAGCTTTTATACAAAAACAAAGCATATATGTTTACTGTCAGAATTAAAAATTGCCTCTATTCCTCATACCTTACATTGTAAAATGTTTAAGGAAACTGGAGCTATTCAGGTTGTATAACTCTCTGAAGGCATATTCAGCTTTAACTGCCCCATCGATGAAGAAGTTGATGTCAAGAGGACCCCAGACAAGCCATTTAGTGAATATCCCAGCACTCTCCTAGTGAAAACTAAGCTATCAAAAATGGTTCAGAGGTTACCACAGCAGTGACTCAGAACACTGATGTTCAGTTTTGTCTGTTCGCTTTTTTCATTTCAGAGGCCCTGAGGACAATTATTGTAAGACCCAGATGGGCTTGTATACAAATGCTTAATAACCCTGTAATTTCCAAAGCTCAGTGATAGTGAGAGTGGAGGACATTAAAATTGGGATAGCTGGGAGAAACTATAATGTCTTTTTTCCCTCATATCTTTTAAATCAAGTGTTACATAGACGAGTTTACCTTCATTCCGCAATTATGATCCATGTAAAACAATGACTGGGGTCTTTATATGAGTGCCAAAAAAAATAATAGAAATCGTAACTCACATTTATAGACAGTTATTAAAGCAACTATATCAGAATAAAATAAGTAAATGGCCATTAAAAGGAATATATATATGCCAGAAGAGGGGTGGGGGAAAAAGGGGACCAGGGCTAGTTGAGCTCAGTACCACAGGGGCCTTATAGGAGGGAGATCTCTTCCTCTCAGGTCCTGGGGAGAGGGCCAAAAGTGCGGTTAGCACTGTAAATAGCCTGTTGTATGGGGATTTTGTTATCGAAATGGTGGAGGGAACATCAGATAAAAAAATGCAATGAAGGCACAACCACTGGAGTCTGTGCAGTTTCTTCAGGGAGAAAGCAGGAGTGGAGCCACACCCCATGACACAGCCCAATATGCTAGATTATGCTGTACTCCATACAACTCTTAAACAAAACATACCCTACTCCTATGAAAGCAGACACTAGAGTTGATCAAAAACCTTAGCCTTTTTTCTATAGAAAAAAAATCTGTAAGCTTTAAACACTCCTTCTCTCCCTCCTTCCCTACCTCCCAATTTGTTAACCAGCTCTTCTTGTTCAATAACCTAAGATCAGGAAAATATGTCCAAGCAGAACAACAGCGGCCTCTTGATGGAAAACATCTAAACTCTTGCATCTAGCAATTTGTAGTGTGCATCCACAATATGGTAGCAACATTTTACCAAAAAAGACCCATAATATTGCCATCTAGTATCACTGGCAATTCTCATAAATGCATCAGTACCGGAGATGCCATATTGGATTGTCTTCTCTTCAGCAACTCCATTGTAGTTGGTAATATGTAGCCACTTGGCCAAATTCAGCCAACCAAGCCTCACTGTATAACAGGATATGTCTAGTGCAGTTGTTCCAGCACCTTAAACCTCAAGTTAATACTACCTTGTGTGGACTCCTAATCCTAAATACAGCTGGAAGGAAAGCTTCTTTTAACAACTGCTCAAGCACCAATTCTACACTCACTCCAAATCATATATTAACTCTGGATCTTAGCAGGTCTCTCTGCTGGTGACAGTAGCTGCTACTTGGATCTAAAATAAATCTACAAGAGATGAAAGACAAACCTCTGAATGCACTTTCTTCTCATCATTCTTTGGCTTCATAAAAGTAGCTGAAGTCTTCACTCATTACATTCTGAGACCCTATGTCATTAGAGGCATTACTTGCCATTCACTCAAAAGACTCACCAAGGACTTATTATGATCAAGGCTGTGTGAAACTCACTAACTGTACTTCACATAATTTTCAGTGAACCTCACTGGCAGCTTGAACTGGCATGTTTTCAGTCCCTTTGCTTTTATAAAACTATACTTGTCAACTTTTCAGAGTAAAAATATTCAGGGCCAAATTCTCAACTGATGTAAATTGGCATAGTTTCATTGAATGCAATGGAACTACATCAATTTACACCAGCTCAGGAAGGATCAAGGCTTTTGAGGTGTTTTTTGTTTTATTTTGTTTTGTTTTTTTAGTGAAAATTGTGAAACCACCTTTAAACCATAGATTCGAAACCATGAGTAATAAACATGATCAACAATAAAAAAGTGCAATGTATCTTCAATTTTTAATCACTGTGATATATATTTTGTGCCTATTACTGTTGCATGGCTACCATGCACCTTACAACAACATTACACAATTTAGCTATTCTGAGTGCCAGTGAGCTACTCTCATTTACATGTTAATTAACTTCTAAAAAAAAGTCTGAGCTGTCCATTTTGCCTATAAATATGGTAATAAATCATCCTTCTTAGAAGGTATACCCTAATCTTGCTATCAATAAAAGAAGTCTCATATAGTAGTCGAAACATAGGCCAGAAGTATATTCAGATGTCCAGAATGAAACACTAACAAAAATGTCACAGATAATCTTCTGTTTAACCCTCTAGGTATTTATATGGCTTTCATAAACATAGTACCTGAGCATCTCACAAACATTAATTGATTTTGACTTCACATTACCCTGTGGGGGAGAGAGGTATCGTTATTTTCAGCCAGTAGAAGAGGTTTTTAATTAATAACAGTTCCAAAGAAAAGAAAAGAAAAATCTAGCTAGAATGTAGCCATAAGATTAAGGATTCAAGTACATAAAAGTCAAGGAATGGTGAATTAATGTCTAAAGTTCAATATTATCTTTGTACCCTTGTGACTATGACTAAAAATGTGGACTCTATCTTTATAAATAGGTATCAGTAGTCAAATAAAAATGTAATTTCTTATAAACCTGTGCATACATAGCGCTCAGACTGACTGCATCTAATAAAATAACATGAAATTCTGGAGATGAGATGTAGAATATTAATTTTATGAAATATCAGTCAGTCTTACTTGTCTTGAAATCTTTGCTATTTAACTATCTTCAACCATTTAAAAACTGTATAGTAACATGAACCAGAAAAATACTAAGAAAATATGACACATTCTTAATTTCTGTATTTTATTAGTGGCTATTCACTTTTCAAATTTATGTAGAGCTCAGGTTGCATGCAGAATTTCACAATCTCACAAAATACACCACCGCATTTTTCAGAGATAATTAAAAATGATCAAAAATAAATTCATTTCACAACTCCTGATGGCCACCCACATCTACACCTACCTTTCCATCTCTCTGATCTGGATTGAACTTTAGCCCACTACCTCTCATCCATTTATTTTAAATAAATAATAAATTCATGCTGCCAGCAGAGATCCTTCAAGTTACTTAATTGAGAACTATTCTGTTTGACATCTCCCAACCACAGCTATACCAACACTTTCTGAACTCAGCTTGCTTTTCACGTAGGCCTCCAAGAATTCACCTGTCTCAAACACAGCATCACTTAATAGTTCAACTGGCAACAGAGTTCAAAAGGCCTCGGAGTCTGGTAAGCTCAACCATAAGGAAATGACTTAAGAGTTTACAGTATCTTAAAATATGCAGTCATCGTCATCATTTTCCCATTATGCCTCTGGTGTTTAGGGCAACAACGAAGCTCCTCCACTCCTGTCTGTTTCTGGCAAGTCTTTCAATGGTTCCCCAACTGTGCCCCAGGTTTTTCAGCTCAGCTTCCACAGCTCTTTGCCATGTTGTTTTCAGGTAGCCTCATTTTTGCTTGCCTTCAGGTGTCCAACTTATTGTTATTCTGGTGATGGAATCAGTTTCCATCCAAAGCACGGGATCCATCTCCAACGCCTCCTGGTAATGATGGTGCTCATATATTCTTGGCTGTACTGTGTGAATAGATCTTCGTTTGAGATTGTTCTGGGCGAAAAGATACAGAGGATTTTTCCGATGCAGGTTGTACGGAGATGTTGGACATGTACATTATAGTGCAGAATGCTGGGAATGACAAAGTTGCGTTGAAAGTATTCAGCTCTGATAAATCTTGAGTTTGGTTTTAGTGTTGTATTTGATGGTTTCCAGACTTCTGAAGGATGTCCTGGCTTGTTCCACTGTCCTGGATGATGGTGCTGCCCAAGTATGTGAATGTTTCTACATTGGTGAGAACTTAATCCTCTATCCATACTGGTGATGGTGAGGCAACATTAAAGGTCATGATATCTAACTGTGGTTGATTTTTAGTCCAATTTGCTGCGTGAATGTGTTGCGTTGAATTGTTTTTTCTTGTATACGGCGTTGGGTATGAGATAGGAGAGCAAGATTATCTGCAAAGTACAGGTCTTCAAGGGATGAGTCGGGTGTCCATCCAATTCCTCTTGGCAGGTCTTCTGTTGTAGAGCACATTATGCAGTTGATGGCAAAGTTGAAGAGGATTGCAGACATGACATACCCCTGAGGTATTCCTGTTTGGGCTTCAAAACTGAGTTCACTGTGATCTACACTGCAAAGTTGTAATAGAAGCTTTTGATTTTGTTGATTGTACAGAGAGGGATTCCCTATGCCCACAGAATACATCATAGGCTGGTCCTGTGAATGCTGTCACATGCATTTTATGTAATGTTGCCATTACCACTCTAAGCATTGTTCTATTATTTTTCATAGAGTGATGATCTGGTCTGTGCATCCACTCCCTTACAAAAAATTGGCTTGCTCTTTTCTGAGAACACTATCAACTGCCTCTGATATACGCTGGATTTATAATCTTACACAATACCTTGCTTGGCACAGATAAAAGTGTGATACCACACCAGTTATTACAATCACTGAGTGTTCCTTTCTTTGGTATCTTCGCTATAACCCCATTGGTCCATTCATCTGGCACGTTTTTCCTTTCCCAGACTGATGTAAATAGAGGAGCCAGGATAAATGCTGCTAATTCAGGATTTACCTTGAACAATTCTGCATTCAAGTCATTATTGCCAGGAGTTTTCCCATTTTATAAGGATTTGATGGCTTGAATGATCTCTTCCTTAATTGGGGTGTCTGTGTTGATATCAAGATCTTCTTCTGCCTCCCAGATGTTTGCTTCCTCTTGGGATGGCTCTCTGTTCAGCAAGTCTTTGAAATGCTCTGTCCAGTGCATTTCTTGTACTTTTTCCTGTTGTCAGTAGGTGGCCTGGTTTGTCCCAGATGAGAGTGTTTGTTGGTGTCTGCCATTTACCACTGATAAGCTACATCATTTTGTCAACAGTTCCTTGTTCACCATGAGCAGCTGCATCGTCTGCTTGTGTAGCCAGATTATCAATATTATGTAATTTGTCTGCTCTCACAGGGCTTTGGATCTCCCTGTGTGTCTTGCTATACTGCCCGTGGTATTTATCTGTTAGCTTCTGGGATTTTGTGTCTAAAACTTTTTTCTTCAGGGCTCGTTTGATTTCTATGGTGTTGCATATGATGGACATAATCCACTCCTTTCTTTAATTCTCTCTTTAGCCTAGACAGCCTTCACTGTTCTGTTTATAGATTATTGTTACTTTGTCCCACTTCTTGTTGATCTCCTCATCTGTGTTTCCCCTCCTTTTAATTGAGGTATGTAAGTTCCTGTAACCTGTTCTTTAACTGCAGAATGAAGGCTTTCTGTATTTCAGGGGCATTTACCTTGTCAATGTCATAATGTCTATGTCCCTTGTTTGGTGGACCCACACTTCTCTGTTTTAGCTTGGTGGAGGCTGTCACCAGGTGGTGACTGCTGCCAACATCTGATCCCCTTCTCACTTTCACATCTGTCAGTGAGCATTGCCATTTGCCATTGATCATCATATGGTCAACCTGGTTCTTATCTCTGCCATTTGGAGAACACCATGTCAGCTTGTAGATTTCACAGTGTTGGAATAGGGTTCCGCCAATGACTAAGTCTTTCATATTGCAGAAATCAACCAGCCTCTCTCTGTTTTAATTGATGGTGACACATCCATGTCTTGTCCTTACCGACCTTGGCATTCAGGTCTCCCATGACAATAGTTAGGTCGTAGCATGGTACTCTCTCTCTAACTCCACCTGTAATGTATGTTAGAATTTGTCCTTTGCTTTTCATCACTGTCATTTATCGGAGCATAGCACTGAATCAGGGTGATATTATTCTGTTTCCCTTTCAATCTGGCTCTCATAAATCTGCTGCTGATGGATTTCCATTCAAGCAGGGAATGCTCCACTCCCTTCTTCAAACGGATGGCAACACCCTCATGGGGTGGTCCATCATCCTGTCCAGAATACAGCAGAGTTTCTCCGGAGGCTATTGTTAATCTTCCTGATCCCGTCCATCTGCTCTCACTGACACCCAGGATGTGTATGTGGTAGTTTCTCATCTCTGCTGTGACCTGAGCTAGCTTACCTGTTTTGTACTTTGTCCATACGTTTCCTGGTGTTGAGCACTTCAGTCTCCATGCCAGTGGCTTCCTTTTGGCTTTCATCACTGGCAGTCATACAGTTCATTGACTCTTGAAGGCCATCACACACAGTAATGGTCCCTTTCTCTACCGCTGTTTCTGTAACATATTTTGTTTTTTTACGGGACAGGGTTGTTAGCCCTGTGCCTAACCCCCAACCTGGAGGTTGTTCTGTCTGGTCCCTCCCCCACCGACCAATCCAGCATGGTTGAACCTACCAGGAGCAAAAAGTCCCCACCGACACAGACTGGAGATTGGCATGGACACCAGAGGACAGAAATATGAAGTAACCCAAAATTATTCATAGTACCCCCAAAAGTTCTAAGCTACTCTAACTTTTTAGGAGGATCAAAATATTAACAGCAAATTCTACTGAACCACTTTTTTTTTTTTTAAAAATCTTCTTTCTTCTTCATTAGACCTACTGAATAAGCTGAGTTAGATATTTCTACATTTTGCCATTGCTGAATTATCCATATGTGCATTTTCAAGAGAGAATATTTTGTATCTTTTTTTGTATGCTTCTATTACTCTCATAATGACTATATAAAAAAAATCACCTCTGCATTGAGACAAATCATGGTAAATTTCTGCTCTTAATAAATTTATTGAAAAAGCTATGAATTGAGACAGTGGGGTTAGATTGCATGCTAGAGCTCAATTCTTATTCTACTACATGCTACTTTGTAGGGTGCCAATAGAAATGCTAATAAAATGTATTTATTCCAAACATTACTGTTAACATTTCCTTGTCTACCTGTAAATTGTTTTCCTCTGTGCCTTTTGTGCCCAATGAAAATTCAGCTGGTCTATCGGATTTAACCCCTGACAAATGTGAGGAAAGTGCTCAACCCATTTAATGATGCATCATCAGCCAAAACCATAGGTAGTGTAAGGCTACAGTGTAAAAATTGCAGTAAGCTAGTAAAACAAATACCAGTATATCAACAGATCAAATGTATTCTATATTTTGATGTGATTACTAAGGCCTTGTCTACACTACGAGAGTAGTTCGATTTTACTTAAATCGAATATTTGGAATCGATATTGCAAAGTCGAACGTGTGTGTCCACACTAAGGACAGTAATTCGACTTTGTGAGTCCACACTAACGGGGAAAGCGTCGACATTGGAAGCGGTGCACTGTGGGCAGCTATCCCACAGTTCCCGCAGTCCCCGCTGCCCATTGGAATTCTGGGTCGAGCCAGCAATGCCTTCTTGGTAAAAAAATGTGTCGAGGGTGCTTTTGGGTAACTGTCGTCATCCATCCATCACTCACTCCCGCCCTCCCTCCCTCCCTGAAAGCGCCGGCGGGAAATCATTTCGCGCACTTTTCAAGTCATTGACAGCGCGGACGCCACAGCACTGTGAGCATGGAGCCCGCTGCAACCATCGCTGCAGTTGTGGCCGCTCTCAACGCCTCGCAGCTTATCATACAGGTTGCCCTGAGGCAGATGCAGAAAAGTCAGGCGAGGAGGCTACGTCAACGCGGTGATGGCCTGAAGTCTGAGAGTAGCACAGACCTCTCAGAAAGCAGGGGACCCAGCGCCGAGGACATCACGGTGGCAATGGGTCATGTTGATGCCGTGGAACGGCGATTCTGGGCCCGGGAAACAAGCACTGAGTGGTGGGACCGCATAGTGCTGCAGGTCTGGGATGAATCACAGTGGCTGCGAAACTTCCGCATGCGGAAGGGAACTTTCCTTGAACTTTGTGAGTTGCTGTCCCCTGCCCTGAAGCGCAATGACACCCGGATGCGACCAGCCCTGACTGTCCAGAAGCGAGTGGCCATAGCCCTCTGGAAGCTTGCAACGCCTGACTGCTACCGGTCAGTCGCGAGCCAGTTTGGGGTGGGCAAATCTACCGTGGGGGTTGTTGTGATGCAAGTAGCCAAGGCAATCGTTGATGTACTGCTGCCAAAGGTAGTGACCCTGGGAAACTTGGAGGCGATCATAGATGGCTTCGCAGCGATGGGATTCCCAAACTGCGGTGGGGCCATAGATGGAACTCACATCCCTATCCTGGCACCGGACCACCAGGCCAGCCAGTACATTAACAGAAAGGGCTACTTTTCCATGGTGCTGCAAGCACTGGTGGACCACAGGGGACGTTTTACCAACATCTACGTGGGATGGCCGGGCAAGGTTCATGACGCTCGTGTTTTCAGGAACTCTGGTCTGTTTAGACGGCTGCAGCAAGGTATTTACTTCCCGGACCACAAAATAACTGTTGGGGATGTGGAGATGCCTTTAGTGATCCTCGGGGACCCAGCCTACCCGCTAATGCCCTGGCTCATGAAGCCCTATACAGGTGCCCTGGACACTGAAAAAGAACTCTTCAACTACCGGCTGAGCAAGTGCAGAATGGTGGTGGAGTGTGCTTTTGGACGTCTCAAGGGGAGATGGAGAAGCTTGCTGACTCGCTGTGATCTCAGCGAAACCAATATCCCCATTGTTATAGCAGCTTGCTGTGTGCTCCACAATCTCTGTGAGAGCAAGGGGGAGACCTTTATGGCGGGGTGGGAGGTTGAGGAAATTAGCCTGGCTGCTGATTACTCACAGCCAGACAGCCGGGCGATTAGAAGAGACCAGCGGGAAGCGCTGTGCATCCGGGAGGCTTTGAAAGCAAAGTTCCTGAGTGAGCAGGGTAACCTGTGACTTTCTAATTTTGTGTACAGAGAAGCCTTCACCCCACTTCCAACACACGTTTCAAAATAAAAATAGTTCAACTTTGTTAAAGCACACCGTTTTCTTTAATACTGTTTTCGCGGGAATTTTTAAAAACTGGGACGCAGACTGTGGTGCGGAGCGGGTGTAGTGTAGTCGCGCGAATGCAGCTTCTAAACTCAAGGACTGACAGGCTCCGCTGCGGTGGGATGGTTCTTTCAACGGAGCCTGTCACCCCTCCTGATAGGGACTGTGTGTATGGGGGGTCTATATGACTTTGTGGCAGGGGTGGGACGGTTACAGATCCCCTGCTGTGTGGCTCTGTGATCCTGCCTAAGGACCGCCGCTTAAGATCTCTAACTGCCCTCCCCTGCCACAAAGTCACAGAGCAACCCACCCCCCACCACATAACATGAAAAGAACCTCCCAGACTAACCAGGGTAAGTAGTCACTGCATCACTGCACTATGTATGTGCCTTGCTGCTGTGCCTGCCCCCGACTATGTACCCTGCCAAAGGTGACTGTCCTGTCCAATTACCAACCCCCTTTCCCCCCCTCCTCCAAAAGAACATGATGGAAACAGTAGTTAACAGAAACATATTTTTTATTATCAACTACACATGGGACTGGGAAGTGAAACTTGGACGGGGGCTTGTGTCAGGCGGGAAGGAAAGTACTTGTCAAACTTTGGGGAATGAGAGCCTTCTGCTGCTCGAGCTCTCTGCAGGGGTGGAGTGAGAGTTAGCAGGGACTCTGCCGCCTCTCCTTCTGTGCACTTTGGGTGAAGGGAGTATGGGACTTGGTGGCGGGGGAGGGCGGTTAGAGATGGACTGCAGCGGGGCTCTGTCCTCCTGCCTCCGTTCCTGCAGAACATCCACAAGGCGCCGGAGCGTGTCCGTTTGCTCCCTCAGTAGTCCAAGCAGGGTTTGAGTCGCCTGCTGGTCTTCCTGACGCCACCTCTCCTCCCGATCCATGTTTGCTTGGTGCATTCGGGTCAAGTTTTCCCGCCACTGGGTCTGCTGTGCTGCCTGGGCTCGGGAGCAGGCTATAAGCTCTGAGAACATGTCCTCCCGTGTCCTCTTCTTCTTATGCCTAATCCTCCCTAGCCTCTGGGAGTGTGATGACAGGCTAGGTTGTGAGACAGTCGCAGATGGGGCTGTGGGAATGGGAAAAAGGGAGTGAATTCCTCAGAAAGCTAAATGTACTTGTGAACAAAGAACATAGTCTTTCTCTGTGAACAGGACCATGCACAGCACCTATCACATGCGCACTCAGCACAAGGTCGAATTCTCGGCCTTCGCATTCAGTGTCTGGGGTTTTGCAGAGCACTTTCGAGAACCCTGTCAGGACAACGGAATTGCTCTTGCACGCAGACATGGTAAGCCGTAGATTCGTGGCAGCTTAAAACTTTAATATTAGCAATGGCCTCATTTCACATTGAAATCAATGTCGGTCCCTGCTGCCAGCAATCCGGCAAGCAGGAAGTCTGCTCCTGTCCCACACCCTCGCGGCTGTCCCCGGGAACGATCCCTTTCGGCTGACCCTCTCCCGCCTCCACCGCGTGGCTGCAAACCAGCGGTTACAGTTCTGTAAAGGAACGGTAAAGCAGTCCCAACACTAACATTCCCCTACCTCATTCAAAGCAGGTCGTCATGAGCGACATCACCCTCATGAGGATCTCTGAGAGCGACAGACAGAGAATGCTCCGGGAAAGCCTTCAAAGACCAGGGCCGTATGCCGCCATGCTGTGCCAAGCAATGATTCCGGAGTACTTGCTAGTCTCGTGGCGCGGCAACGTGTCCTACAACGGAGGACCCAATAAGGCCGCTCTCCCCAAGAACCTAATGCAGCGGATTTCAAATTACCTGCAGGAGAGCTTCCTTGAGATGTCCCCGGAGGATTTCTGCTCCATCCCCGGACATATAGACCGCATCTTACTGTAGCTGCAGTAGCAGGGACTAAACAGTAGAGCGGCTTGGGCAGGACAATCATGCAAAACCGGACATTGCTAGATTTTTTTCAAATAGTTGCACTGCCCATGACTGAACCGTTAAGTTAATCAAACTAATCATGAGAAACCCATTTTTTAAATTGTTAATAATCATGTTCTGTTACAAATAAATGTTTAGATGTTTACAACACTTACTGGATGATCCTTCACCAGATTCTGTGTCCGGGGTAACGGCTGGGGAGGGTTGGTAGGGGATCTCTGTAAGGGTGATGAAGAGATCCTGGCTGTCGGGGAAATCAGCGTTGTGAGCGCTGTCGACTGCCTCGTCCTCCTCATCTCCTTCCTCATCTTCCCCGTCCGCTAACATGTCCGAGGATCCGGCCGTGGACACTATCCCATCCTCAGAGTCCACAGTCAGTGGTGGGGTAGTGGTGGCGGCCGCACCGAGGATGGAATGCAGTGCCTCGTAGAAACGGGATGTCTGGGGATGGGATCCGGAGTGTCCGTTTGCCTCTTTGGTCTTCTGGTAGCCTTGCCTCAGCTCCTTGATTTTCACGCGGCACTGCGTTACATCCCGGCTGTATCCTCTCTCTGCCATGTCTTTAGAGATCTTCTCATAGATCTTTGCATTCCGTCTTTTGGATCGCAGCTCGGAAAGCACGGACTCATCGCCCCACACAGCGATGAGATCCAAGACTTCCCGATCAGTCCATGCTGGGGCCCTCTTTCTATTCTGAGATTGCACTGCCATCAGTGCTGGAGAGCTCTGCATCGTTGCCAGTGCTGCTGAGCTCGCCACGATGTCCAGACAGGAAATGAGATTCAAACTGGCCAGACAGGAAAAGGAATTCCAATTCAAATTTTCCCGGGGCTTTTCCTGTGTGGCAGTTCAGAACATCCGAGCTCTTACTGCTGTCCAGAGCGTCAACAGAGTGGTGCACTGTGGGATAGCTCCTGGAGCTATTAGCGTCGATTTCCATCCACACCTAGCCTAATTCGACATGGCCATGTCGAATTTAGCGCTACTCCCCTCGTCGGGGAGGAGTACAGAAGTCGAATTAAAGAGACCTCTATGTCGAACTAAATACCTTCGCGGTGTGGACGGGTGCAGGGTTAATTCGATGTAACGGCGCTAACTTCGACATAAACGTCTAGTGTAGACCAGGCCTAAGGGTTAAATGCTTATACTTTTACTCACATTGACCTTGTCTTTACAACAAGACTAGCCCCTTGGCACTCAATTAGATTACTTTTGCAGTAAGGTGCTATGAGACCATTTATGGGCTGCAGAATCTGATCTTAAATTGTAAATACATTTGTAGTGACTGAGTTATATGGCACATATAATTCTACACTTTACTTAGGATGCGTAGGATCTTACTCCTCAGATGGTTCCATTGATCTCAGCATGAATAAAGTGGGCAAATTTGAGTGAATCATATTTACATTTATTTGTTACTATATTTGTGTTTTGCGAGTTTAATTGCTTTTATTTTCTGTTTGGAAAAGGTTTTATGTCAGCTTAAGACCATAGAATGTCAGGGTTGGAAGGATCCTCAGGAGGTCATCTAGTCCAACTCCCTGCTCAAAGCAGGGCAAATCCCCAGACAGATTTTTGCCCCAGATCCCTAAATGGCCCCCTCAAGGATTAAACTCATGACCTTGGGTTTAGCAGGCCAATGCTCAAATCACTGACGTATACTGCAGTTATACAAACCATTTTTCCCCCACCCAAAATTTGTGTATGCTGTGCTTCAAAAATCCTACTAATCACAGTATGTTTTCATAATAAAGATATATTCTGGTTTTCCTTTTATAATACCTTAGATATTCAAAATCTGTTATACTCGGGGTCATATGTTGCAGAGGGACAAGAGGAATAGAATGAATGCCATCCCTGTAATGTAAAAAAAATATTAAAGCCACACTTGTTGAGATAGAGTTAGCATAGTTTCAGCTTTCTACCAGATCTATAGTACTGTTTACTTCAAGAGACGCATTTGACAACCATCAGTGGTTTTTGTGACATGGCATACTGCAATGTAGTCACCATATCAAATCCTAATGTATCTAGATAACAAAATACCCCCTAGGGAACTGAGATAATGAAAAACAAAGTCCAAATTTTAAATCAAAAGTGCTTGACTATATTTTAACAGACATTAGAGACAGAGGCATTATTTATAAAATTTCAAAGGCCATTATTTCCTGGATTTTTCATTTTGTACTCCTTAATATTACTGATTATGAAGAAGTTGCTACAACCTCCACCCCCCCAAAAAAAACAAACACCCCTCTCCCCAAAAAACAAGATAATTAGCTCCATATCAACAGAACAGCCTCATCTCAAAATTAAATATTATGGGTCCCTTCTGCCTTCGTTTAACATCCTGAACTCCCACTAAATTTTGTTAATTTAATTCATTTCTACTAATTAATGTATTAACTAATTTCAGTGAGACATTTGGGTGGACAATAAATGCAGAATTATTCAAGGGTTATCCATGAAGAGTGTTCTTCCTTGTATTAAATGATATTCAGTTTAAAAATTACATTATTGAAGAGACATCCAAATGCTGTCATTTCCCTTAGCATTTTCTTGTCTGATATGAATGTGTGGGAAGAGGAAAAAAATCTTTTAAATTATCATTTTATATAGCATCATTATTGAAAATCCATTCAAACAGAGTTTCACAGTGTATTCTTCTGACTGGCACTTTCTTTCTTTTTGATGTGGAGGAGTAGCCAGTTTTTAAATCTTTTTTTTCTTTAATAAAATCACTTCACTTTGATTCAGTTTTAACGTTCTCTCATCTTAGGTGTGTTTCTCCCCTTTCCCTTTCCTTCTTCATTTAGTATATTAAAATATTTGTCACCATTTTATAAAGTGGTAATTCATGAATGAGTAGCATGACTCTGAGATGTTGAGTGAAATGCTAGCCCCACTGAAGTCAGTGAACGTTTTGTGATTGACTTCAGTGGAGGCAGGATTTCACCCGTTGTCTCTAACTACTGAGCTCTGGCCAGGGCCGGCTCCAGGGTTTTGGCCACCCCAAGCAGCCAAACAAAACAAAAAACAAAAAACAAAACAAAACAAAAAAAGCTGCGATCGCAATCGCGATCTGCGGCAGCAATTCGGCGGAAGGTCCTTCGCTCCGAGCAGGAGTGAGGGACCGTCCGCCGAATTGCCGCCGAACAGCTGGACGTGCCGCCCCTCTCCGGAGTGGCTGCCCCAAGCACTTGCTTGGTAAGTTGGTGCCTGGAGCCGGCTCTGGCTCTGGCATTTGGTGTGTGTTCATTGATCGTACAGTATTTAAAGTGCTTTCAAGAGCTCTACTTTATTCAGTGCCTGGTTCCAGCTGGCTGTGCATAGTAGCAAGAGATTCACAGCCTCCTGCCCAGACTCTCTACCTCAGCCCTTAAAAATACAGCTTCTAATACCACATACGGTTGCTCCATTAAATGTCCAGTGTTGAAAGAGTCATGGCCAAGTGTTTAAAAAATGGATATTTAAATTTATGCATTCACATCTATACTTAAGCACCTAAATAGTGGCTTAGTTTTCAAAAGTGATGAGTTCCCAAAAGCCTCCACTACAGTCAGAATGGATTTAGGAACCAGACTTCCGAAACCCATATTTGAAAATCTTGGCCCAAGTCTCTTCTAGAGGGTGCCAGTGCAGCATTTTGAATAAAACAATTACCATCCATTTTGCAGCTGATTGAAAATTCTGTGGCCAGTTCCAATTGTGTAGGATTATTGAAAACTCAAGGCTTGGCAATATGACAGTTGCTTCAGTCTGAACAAAATAGCTTCATATTCAGACTCTATCTGACAGGCAAAATTCTGCAGTTATTTATATTTTCCCTTTAACTGTTTAAACAATGGAACAAAAACAAAATAAAAAGCAGGTTAGTTTGATTTTCTTTCCAATGTAGAAATCGTCCAACTAAAAGGAAAATTAATTGTGGTTTATCCAAACTTGTGGAGCTATATTACAACTGTTTGGACATACTTACCACTGTGTGCCCTAGTATGAGCTCCTGATAATAGGGGAGTGCCCACTAGAGCAAGGGTGCTTCAGCACCCTTTTTGAGTTTCCTAATAGGTTTTTTTTTTCAGAATTGAATTTTTCCTAGAGAAAATTTTGATTTTTCAAAAAAGAGAATTTTTCATCAGAAAGTCATTTCAAGGGAAAATTCCTAATCAAGTATATTTGGCATACTTCTGCAAGAGTAGGAGAGGCTCCTTTCACCTTGCCATGCACAACCAGACACTTTGACTTGTCGGTATTTTTTTTTTTTTTTTAAATATGATTTATTGAATCTATTATGGAATTGTCTAAAGAATCAAACTGAAATCAGGACCCCAACATGACAGCCACTGTAAAATTACATAATGTGTGTGTGTGTGTGTGTGTGTGTGTGTGTGTGTGTGTGTGTGAGAGAGAGAGAGAGAGAGAGAGAGAGAGAGAGAGAGAGAGAGTCCTCATCCTGAAGAGCTTACTATTTAAATAAACAAGATAGACAAAAGGGTGGGAGGAGTATCAATATTATCCCCATTTTAAAGATGAGGATCTGAAGCACAGAATGATGGAAGGCCTTGCCCAAGGTCACCCAAGAGATCTGTGGAGGAACCAGGATTTGAACACAGATTTTCTCTGGCCTGGCGCCTTAATCACAAGACCCCATTCTTCTAATGAAAGAAAATGGTACATTTAAAAAAATCTTTCAATAATGTTTTATATTTTTATGTATTGTTAATGTAGAAAATTTGTTATAAATATTTAAATTGCACAGTAGAAATTGCTGTTATGTGACTGGAAACCTTCAAAAAGTGAACCTTTGCCAACCATCTCTAATACAATTACTGGTATATTCCTATTCTAACTATAGCGAAAAACTATGGTAATGCCAGATACCCCTGTGAGGTGTTTGGCAAAACATTTTGCCAACATGATAACTTTTTAATGGCCACCATTCTAATTTAGCCTACAGGTGTCTTATAAACATCACACTTTAAAAAAATAGATAAATAAATGAGATTTAACAAATAAAATGATTAAAAATTCTTGTTTGAAAACTCCCATTTCCGGATTATAGTCCAGGGCAACTAGCCAAGAAAAAAATATATCATGCATGTACTATATCGATGACACTGCAATGCATTGATAGGAGTTACTCATCTGTGTAGGATCTTTGCTGTTATTTGCATCAAATTATTCAAGAAGTAATGGTCACATAAATCAGCATAGCTAAGACAACCGCTGTAACCTGCTTTATTTATTTATTTTTAAAGAGTTTACAGTAACATATGTAGCAAAAACACAAAGACTGAGCAGTCTGAAGACATGTTTCCTTTTGAATAGTTTGCATATATCTGTCAGGAAGTGCCTCTAAAAACAATACCAGCAGACAAAGATGACTCAGCTTATGAAATTCAACCTGTTGTGCTTCATGGCCATTAATAAGTATAATTTTTTGCCACTAGTTGACCACATCCTATGGCATGCAGTATTTCTCACAGATTTTGTTTCATAGATGCAACAGAGCATAAGCTTTCGTGGGTGAATACCCACTTCGTCAGACGCATCGTATTCACCCACGAAAGCTTATGCTCCAATACATCTGTTAGTCTTAAAGGTGCCACAGGACTGTCTGTTGTTTTTTACAGATCCAGACTAACACGGCTACCCCTCTGATACTTGTTTCATAGATGTAAGTGAGAGAACTGTGCAAAATTGTCATAACAAAACCCCTAAATCAGTGCGACCTGAAACTTGAAAGAGTTTCACCAAGTTTCACTAACCTGAGCCTGCCTGCAAACAAAGTAAGGCCAACTTTTGTTTTCAGTTAATCTTTTGTTTTGCTTAAACTTGAAACTCAGAATGCAATTTCAATGATATGAACTGATGGGAAGTAAAACTGGGTACAGAGTTCCCTTGAAATCTGACAAAAAGGAAATGCAGAATTTCACATAGCTCTAGTAATTGGTTTGACTAAATTTAAAAAAAAATAATAGTAGGGAAGAAGTTTAACCTTGAATAAACTTGAATAATATGCAATATAGTGCACTATGGATATTTTTACACCTAGGTTTTTAAACTTGTGTACCAATTGCTGACTACAGCAGGTCCTTTTCTAGTCATACAAGGTTGATTCCCCCTACTTTGTCACTAGATGGCTATTGATATCAAAGGGAAACGTACAATTCTTCAAAAGGTCAAGGAATTGCTGAAAATAATGTTGCAACTGCCAACACTTCCAGTAGCAAAGATCTGGAAGTACATAAAAAGGTGGGAGAGAACTAGCATTTTCTCTTGAAAGCAAAATGTAGTATAAAAAGCCTATGTTTGACTTTTGAATTCTATTAAGGTAAGAAATGGTACAACAGATAGCAGTGAATTACAGAACAGATGGCAGATACAAAAGATATTATCATCATGCATACTGTACCTTCATCTGGATAGGACAATTTGATCAAATGCTCTGTAAAAGCATTCCTAGGGACAACAGCCCTACAGGCAAAAAGATAGATAACCCAGAAGAAGTGCTTTTCAACAGATGATCATACTAAAAAGAGTGAAAAAATAAAATCCTTATCAGGATAATTTATCTAAAAGCAGTCTTGACTATGAAGTAAATAGATCAAATCCCAACTCGTAGAAGATACATTTTAAAAGGTTTATTGAATCCTTTTCTTTCACAAATTATTTCACCCAAATCCTTATAATCTCTTGAAATATCCCACTGCTGCAATAAAACCTGCTGGTGAAGGACAGAACTGTAGGCTTTCCTCCTGCTAACCTGAACCAAACTGCCAAGTCAATTAACCTGAGTTTGGAAGGATATTATGTCCTAAAAGAAAAATGAGAATAGAAGAATTAATTGACTTGCATGAACTGATTTGGCTTCTACTAGATCTGAAGTGACATTCCTCTGTAGACAGTGGTGTACAGTACATAAAGTATTATAAATATGCTTACCTTGTATTCTTTAGCTACCAACATATAGCTAATGCTTTTTAAAATGTGTTATGCATATTGTGCACTGAATTAAAAAATAAAATTTAGGATCAGACTCTCCTCTTTCACTCGACCCGCTTTGGGCCACTCAGTTGGTTTGAAGGATTTACAGAGCTTCCAGATTACCTCATTCAGGAATTCTCCCTGAATGAGAAAGTCCGCATGTAGAAAACAGTCAGCATAGTTGGCTCCTACACCACCCTCTTCCTCCAGCCTTTGATACAAGGCATATGTTGTAGGCAAAGGAGTATGTAGCTAGAGTGCTAATGGGACTATTTTCAACTGGCATGATGGTCCCTGGATTGCTCTGAAGAAATTAATTTTCAAACTTATTCCATGATGAGGGAGCCACAACTGGATTCTTCTCAATCGTCTACCATGAAGCTGAGGATCTGAAACATAGTCTCTGTGCATACCTTGTCCACTGAATTTTTATACAGTACACAGTCCTGGAGTCTTGAAGATTCTAGTTGTCCTGTGGGCCAAGAGAAGCTATGTCACAGCAACTCATTACTATTGATTGGAATTTGCTTTACAGGGAAGGAAATCTCCGGTTGTTCAAATGGTACAGTAAGATCTAGGTCTGTAGAAGTAATATGCTAGGCCAATATAGGGGCAATATGATTTAAAGTACTCTATGATGATCACTTTGTGTTATGTTCCCAGCACACATAGAGACGTTTGATAAAAAAATAAATACTGTTGCTAGAAGGGTGAAACATAGCACTACTTTATTTCTTAGGCTCTAGAACATTAACACACATGAAGCAAAATCAGAGAGACAGAGAAATCAGGCTGATACCTAAGATACAGATGCACAACTCATCTCATCTTCCTGTAGGCTGGCTCATAGCAAACTGCCTGCTGTTGGACCCAGATCATGCACTTCCCTGAAGAGCTTGCAAGCAGGACCAGGAAAACTGCAGGGAATTTAAAGTGATAGCTGTGAAGTACTGTTCAGAGCACCCAGAATTGCAAGCTCCTGTTTTACCCCTCTGTGTATCCCAATTCCTGAGTTCCCCAGAGACGTCTCTCTGCAATGTACAGTCCCTCTCATTGGACCAAGACCCAACAGTGACACTTGAACAACCAGAGATTTCCTGCCCTGTAAAGCAAATTCCAATGCATAGTAAGGAGACAGAGTATGCCCCGGCTTGTCTGACTAGCCAGGGACTCATCTTATAGTTTAATACACAGCACTGAGATGGTTTTGTAATAAAACAAGAATGAGTTTATTAAGAAAGAATAGAGATTTAAGTGATACTCAGTTGGAATAGAAGGCAGGTATGATTACAAACAAAGCAAAATAGGTATTCTGTGACTAAAACTTAATTTTATCAAGTTACAATCTTTGCCTAAGCAGTTTCTCACTAGCCTTTCAAGTCAAGAGGATCCTGCTTTCATGGGCTCAAAGAGTGCTCTACCCTATTGTCCCCTCAGTGATGGATAACTAAAAGGGCTTTTCACTCCCTTTATATTTTTCAAAGTCCATTGTCTCTGCCTCAAGAGCCAGGAAGGTTTCCCGGGGTACAGATTCTGTCCCCTGGTATAACTGTTAAATGGTTTTCGCCCTCAGTTGCTTATCTTGATGGCTTTGTTTAACTTATATGTAAATGTACTTCTATTGTCTATTACCTATAACCAAGCCTGACACAGGTAAATACACATTTCTTTGAGTAGGGCAGGCTAGATTCCTGCTTTGCTTGTCAAAAACATTTTAAGAATATTATTTCCAGCACACACCAATAACTCATTGTATAAAATCCATACATATGTCACGCAATGATTTTCGGGACCATCATGTCACCAGTTTACATATGATACCTTACATGACACCTTTGAGATATATATTATGACAACAGTATGTGGGGACAATGAGTGTTTCAGGCCTTATGTAAGTTACAATATGATGGGCCCATTGCCAGCTGGCATTGAGGGACTCCCAGGGTCACAATAACTTACAATTTTCAGCACAGTTTTCAACATACCACAGTTGTTATGCCTTCACAGTACCAAGACTTCTGCATTTTCCCCCCAGCATTCAAGACAGTTATTGAAAAGCCTAATCCTAAATCTATACCTGTATGGGAAAGCCTACATTTTGCATTCATTTTTTCAAAGCCATTGCACACAAATATCACTGATATGATTAATATAATATAGGATATATTTTACTGACACATATATGTCAGTGAAATTTCATATCATCTATCTAGCTAGCTAAAGATACATTATGGGGCCAAGTTTACATTGCCAACCATAAGTGTGAAATGGATTATTAAAGGTTTGCTTTGACTGACCTGGTTCAAGACATTCTTATAGTACTATTTATCTGGCTATCTTTAAGTATGTAGATGTCAAATATGAGGGAGAGAGGAAGAAGAGGATCAAAGAAAGAGTGAAGGATAGGAAGCTCCCCCTTTCTTAATCAGTACTCATGAACTAGAGGAATGTGTTAAGACCCCCTCTACAAGCTGAAAGTGAGGAATTATAACCGGGTGTGTTACATGTCTCCTTTTGGGTCTGATCCATAGAGGACAGGACTCTGCTTCATACCTTAGCTCAAGTTATAATAGCCCATGCTTTTTATTGTGCAGAGCCCTGGTTCAACAACTACTCACGACAATGCTCACAAAATCACCCACACACATACCTTACCAGAAGTCAGGGGGAAATGGTAAACTTCAAAAAAATTAGCTCACATTTATAATAGTATATTCAACAATATATTAGCATCCAAATTTACTTTATCCTGTGACTGTTTTGCATTGTTCTGGCTGTAGAAAGCAGCTGTAAATCCATCTTAAACTGACTTGTTACATGAGGGTTTTTTATTGTTTTGTTGCTTCCGAACAACAAGAATATACAGGTAAGTCTGACCCTAAGTAGTACAATACAAGCCATTCACTGTCTACTGTCTCATGTATTTGTGTGTAACATATTTGATCAAACTTTGAAGAGACAAATATATGTATTACATAGTAAAGGGGAAGGAGCTAACCAGTTGCTTGAGGTAGCATATGAACTAGAGTATTCAAATAAACCAGAATTAGAATTGGTATGGAAATATTAGCAAACCAGGGTAAATTGATTCACAGTTTGTTTGTTTTCTTCAGAGGGAAAGAGGGAAGCATTTATTGGTGGTGGGGGGGAAGTCTATATATCTGACAAAATTGATATTGAGATGGATTGTTATTAAAATGATTGCTTTTAGCGCAATGACTTTATATGAGGTATTACATAGTTTAGAACTGTTTCAGAACCTAGCTTGCTATAAAATATTCAACCTATCTCCACTTCAAGCTAAAAATATTCCACTAAAATTAGAATTGGACATCTTTAAAATAATTGGCAATATCAGTTTTGCAGAGGAAAGCAAAAGGGCTAGTAGGTTTAATAATACCTTCATTGATCTTTGCATATGAGAGTAATCCTCCTTGAAAATGAGGTTGTTAATGCAAGCATGAATCTTCCTTTTTCTGGTTGTGCCCATATTAATGATCTCATGCTTCTTCACAAAGTATTTGCTGTGAAAAGGAAACTAACATACTGTACATAAAAAAACTGAAGATGGGTTGATATCTGATTCAAGGAAATTCAGGTGCATCTGACCATTCATGTACCCACCAACCTTCCTAGATGAAATTTTAGTATTAAATGCATTATCTCGCTACCAGTAGTGGATTGGATACTTTGGACTATCTGGTGGGATATAAACTGAAGGAAGAGTTGAGGGCTTTACATTAGGTAAGGACAAACTGTTTAAAAATGAGAGAGAGAGAGAGAGAGAGAGAGAGAGAAACTAAATCAAATCTTGATTTGAAAATAATTTGGTTATTGGAAAATTTTCAGTTATCTTTTTATTTTTATTTTATTTTATTAATTTATTACAGCTCATTACTTTCTAGTTATATTGAGCCCTGGAACATGTTTATTTAACAAAAGGACATAAGATTAACTGATACCAAGTATCAATTAAAAAAGGTTACAAACAAACAGAAACAAAACTATGATTCTAAGACTAAAACATATTTTCAGCAAGTTACAATCTTTGCCTAAGCAGATTTTTTCACCCAAACTCAGTTCCCAGAGACATCAATACCCTTGGTTGAAGAATCCAACACTCTTTGATTTCAAGAGCTCTTGCCCCATGAAACTTCCAAGTAATGGATCCAAAATAACTTCCTGTTCTGCTTATATATCTTCCAAAGCTCATTTAACTTGTTACAAGAGACAGGAAGACTTTCTACTGTTCTTTCTTTCCTGTAGATTTCCCATCCCTCTGCTGATATGCAAATAGGGCTTCCATTGCTTTGATTCAATGCTTAATTTATATTGAAGACAGGTAGATAGGCATTTTCCCTCCCGTCTGAGAGAAAACCAGTTTCTTATATTGTGTGAATATATACATTTCCACACAGTGTCACAGTCTTTCATAAAATAACTTACTCAATACACTTTTATAATACAGTAATACAATCAATTGATTCAATTGCTTATCATTTGAGGCTCAATATCCTGTGTTTATAGCCCAATAAACCTTTTAAATGTTTCAAAAGTTCCTTTTTTTCCTGCTGGGAAGAGGCGCCATGTGATTGGTAAAGTCTTCATACTAGTTCTTCCCAGGCTGGTGACAATTGGGTGGGTCCCTCCTCCCCTTGTTAGCTTGATGATTTCTACCTTACATGTAAATGTACCTTCATTGTCTCTTTATGATGATTAGGCTAATCAGATAAGCAAATACACCTTCCTTTGTCTAAGGCAGGCTGTGCTTCTGCATTGCTTACCAAACACATTTTGAGAACATAATTCTAGCACATGTATAGTGCTTTACATCAGTGGTTCTCAAAGCCGGTCCACTGCTTGTTCAGGGAAAGCCCCTGGCGGGTTGGGCCGGTTTGTTTACCTATTGCATCAGCAGATTTGGCCTATCGCGGCTCCCACTGGCCGCGGTTCGCCACTCTAGACCAATGGGGGCTGTGGGAAGGATGGCCAGCACATCCCTCGGCCTGCGCCGCTTCCTGCAGCCCCCATTGGCCTGGAGCGGTGAACCGCAGCCAGTGGGAGCCGCGATCGGCCGAACCTGCAGACGCGGCAGTAAACAAACCGGCCTGGCCCACCAGGGCCTTTCCCTGAACAAGTGGAGAACTGGCTTTGAGAACCACTGCTTTACATACCCTATATATACAAGAATATTAGTGATCAGTGAGCTATTCATTTTCCAATGATATATTACAGGCCACGTTTTTTATATATAACGTGACAATTGTGTGTTAGGTGTACTGAGTATGTCAGTCCTTCCAAGAGTAGCTAACACTAGGTAGTGAATCACCGATGGGCCTCTGTGTCACAGAACTGAGAACAGAGGCAATTTATCCAGTGCTCCTAATTCAACTGTGTGTGTGTGTGTTTCATTGGATGCAGATGTTGCTGCAGCTCAAGAAAGAAAAGTAACCTTCTACTAAGAGATTCCCTCATACACTCAGTACTGATACTGCTGCAATGTTTCAGAACCACCTGCAGGAAGGAATTAGAGTCCTATTGTATGAAAATAGAATACTTGTTGAGGACCCTGAGAAAAAATAAAATCATGGAAGGGCATTGTAGTTTCACAATATCTGTCATGCTTCTACTCAGGTTTGACTCATTCTGAAACAGGACACTCACTCAGAACAAACCCCAGGGAACCCAGATATGAGCTGTTCAGGGTTGATGAAACTTTAAGTTTCCAATTCAATAAAATGCTTAGACTCCATTAACCTCAACATGACTTTAAATTTGGGCCTAGATGAGAAACTGCCTGTGTCTTTGAAAACTGCTGTTGAAGAACAATAAGAACTATTTCTAGTGTCTCCATAGCCTTAATATGGTCAAGTGCCATTCAGAACAAGAAGTTCAAAATCTAAACCAGAGGCAGACACTGAAAGAGGGAGACATAGGAAGTTTACTTGCAATAAATTATATGTGTAGAAGTGAAAATTAGATGGAAGGGGACTGCCAGCTTGGCCAATGTTGAAGGAAATGTAGTTTGCCTAAAATATAGGGAAACTACTTATGCTGCCAAGGTGAATGAGTCTGTGGTGATTTTATCAGGTCACACAAATAAAGCTGTCTTGTGGGTAGCTGCCATTTAGGTATCTATATTTTTAAGGATTTGAACACAAGAACATAAATAACTTGCTAATCTGGGCCATTTCCCCACCATCTGTACGGTGCCTGACACGTTTAATGAGTTGAACATATTACTAAAAATAAAGGCAGTTTTATGCCAACATTTATGCAGCATTTAGCAGTTCTCTGAGTGACTAATAAACAAAAATCATCACTCACCTACAGAGTAATACTTGATTGGTTAAACTGACATGCATGTGAAGAGAAGCAATCACCCACATTTCATGTCAGGAATGTCTGTAAGGTTGGCACCATACTGAATATAGCAGCAAGAATAAAGAAGAGGAACATGTTAGGACTTTGAGAGAAGAGGGATTTCTTAAATCCTATTAAAGGCTTGTCTGGGCCAAGACATGGAATGTTCTGATTTTCTCCTGCAGTCAAGTACAAATTGGCCTTCATAAACTTATTTGGTTTACTCCGTATTTTTTTTCTAAAAAGAAACTATTTGGGTAAATTTTCAAATGTCAGTCTAACGTCTCTCAGAAAACGTCACTAGGACTGCCTGGATCCCACAGTTGTTTTTGGAATGATAGAACTGCAATGGTCAATAGCTGTGTGCAGGAACAATTACAGTAACTGATTACTACATGAAACACAAGACTCTGCAGGCACAGCTTGTACATATGCCTTTTAGTAGGCACACCCACTGCACTTGGTTTTAATAATTTGGCCCATTTTGCAATCTCAGTATATTTGATATATTTAATATATACAGACAAGTGCCCAAATTCTGCCATTTCTTCATCCACAAGATACTGAAAATCTAACTCCTCCTCTCTCTCCTGTCATCTGAAAATCTTGTTCATGCCCTTATCTCCTACTTTGAATACTTTCAACTTGATACACATATCATTCCTCTCTGCCTATCCACAATGCAATTGCTAAAATTATCTCCCTCACCTGTCAATATGACTATATCACCCATCTCCAACATCTCTCTTTAAACTGCAAACTCTTTAGGACACCAATATGTAGTCATGGCTTGAGATAGAACGATCAATCAATCAGTCATAATGATACAAGATCTAAACTAGTCTTGAATAGCTTTCCTAAACAGTAGATAGTTAATTTAGTTATTTTTGAACACCTAGTGCACAATGGCTGGAAAAGAACATAAGAACGGCCGTACCGGGTCAGACCAAAGGTCCATCTAGCCCAGTATCCTGTCTACCGACGGTGGCCAATGGCAGGTGCCCCAGAGGGAGTGGACCAACAGGCAATGATCAAGTGATCTCTCTCCTGCCATCCATCTCCATCCTCTGACAAACAGAGGCTAGACAAACACCATTCCTTACCCAACCTGGCTAATAGCCATTAATGGATTCAACAACCATGAATTTATCCAGTTCTCTTTTAAACGCTGTTATAGTCCCAACCTCCACAACCTACTCAGGTATGGAGTTCCACAAGTTGACTGTGCGCTTCATGAAGAAGAACTTCCTCGTATTTGTTTTAAACCTGCTGCCTATTAATTTCATTTGGTGACCCCTAGTTCTTGTATTATGGGAATAAGTAAATAACTTTTCCTTATTCACTTTCTCCACATCACTCATGATTTTATATACCTCTATCATAACCCCCCTTAGTCTCCTCTTTTCCAAGCTGAAGAGTCCTAGACTCTTTAATCTCTCCTCATATGAGACCCGTTCCAAACCCCTAATCATTTTAGCTGCCCTTTTCTGAACCTTTTCTATTGCCAGTATATCTTTTTTTAGATGAGGAGACCACATCTGTTTGCAGTATTTGAGATGTGGGCGTACAATCAATTTATATAAGGGCAATAATATATTCTCAGTCTTATTCTCTATCCCCTTTTTAATGATCCCTAACATCCTGTTTGCTTTTTTGACCACCTCTGCAAACTGCGCGGACATCTTCAGAGAACTATCCACGATGACTCCAAGGTCTTTTTCCTGACTCATTGTAGCTAAATTAGCCCCCATCATATTGTATGTATAGTTGGGGTTATTTTTTCCAATGTGCATTACTTTACATTTATCCACATTAAATTTCATTTGTCATTTTGTTGCCCAATCACTTAGTTTTGTGAGATCTTTTTGAAGTTCATCACAGTCTGCTTTGGTCTTAACTATCTTGAGCAGTTTAGTATCATCTGCAAACTTTGCCACCTCACTGTTTACCCCTTTCTCCAGATCATTTATAAATAAGTTGAATAGGATTGGTCCGAGGACTGACCCTTGGGGAACACCACTAGTTACCCCTCTCCATTCTGAGAATTTACCATTAATTCCTACCCTTTGTTCCCGGTCTTTTAACCAGTTCTCAATCCATGAAAGGACCTTCCCTTTTATCCCATGACAACTTACTTTACTTAAGAGCCTTTGGTGAGGGACCTTGTCACAGGCTTTCTGGAAATCTAAGTACACTATGTCCACTGGATCCCCCTTGTCCACATGTTTGTTGACCCCTTCAAAGAACTCTAATAGATTAGTAAGACACGATTTCCCTTTACAGAAACCATGTTGACTATTGCTCAACAGTTTATGTTTTTCTATGTGTCTGACAATTTTATTCTTAACTATTGTTTCGACTAATTTGCCCGGTACAGATGTTAGACTTACCGGTCTGTAATTGCCGGGATCACCTCTAGAGCCCTTTTTAAATATTGGCGTTACATTAGCTAACTTCCAGTCATTGGGTTCAGAAGCCTATTTAAAGGACAGGTTACAAACCTTAGTTAATAGTTCCACAGCTTCACATTTGAGTTCTTTCAGAACTCTTGGGTGAATGCCATCTGGTCCCGGTGACTTGTTAATGTTGTTTATCAATTAATTCCAAAACCTCCTCTAGTGACACTTCAATCTGTGACAGTTCCTCAGATTTGTCACCTACAAAAGCCGGCTCAGGTTTGGGAATCTCCCTAACATCCTCAGCCGTGAAGACTGAAGCAAAGAATCCATTTAGTTTCTCCGCAATGACTTGTTCGTCTTTAAGCGCTCCTTTTGTATCTCGATCATCCAGGGGCCCCACTGGTTGTTTAGCAGGCTTCCTGCTTCTCATATACTTAAAAAACATTTTGTTATTACCTTTGGAGTTTTTGGCTAGCCATTCTTCAAATTCCTCTTTGGCTTTTCTCATTACATTCTTGCACTTAATTTGGCAGCCTTTATACTCCTTTCTATTTGCCTCACTAGGATTTGACTTCCACTTTTTAAAGGAAGTCTTTTTATCTCTCACTGCTTCTTTTACATGGTTGTTAAGCCACGGTGGCTCTTTTTTAGTTCTTTTACTGTGTTTCTTAATTTGGGGTATACATTGAAGTTGGGCCTCTATTATGGGGTCTTTAAAAAGCGCCCATGTAGCTTGCAGGGATTTCACATTAGTCACTGTACTTTTTAACTTCTGTTTAACTAACCCCCTCATTTTTGCATAGTTCCCCTTTTAAAATTAAATGCCACAGTGTTGGGCTGTTGAGATGTTCTTCCCACCACAGGGATGTTGAATGCTATTGTATTATGGTCACTATTTCCAAGTGGTCCTGTTATAGTTACCTCTTGGAGCAGCTCCAAGATGTATGGATCACATAATCTTGTTACCTACAAAACTGATGCTTCACCCAGGGATGTCTCAATGCTATTCCACCCTAGAGAACCTGAACTGGTGACCTTTACAGTTATTCCGTATTTAGGCCCTTATCCAGGCAAGAAATTAAGCACACATTTAACTTTAAGGACATGAGTGGACCCATTGAAGGCACTAGGACTTTTCACATGCTTAAATTTAAACACATACTCACTGGCTTTGCTGGATTGATCCACATTGCAGTTTCAGGGACATTCACTTGATGTCTTGCTGCTTTGCGGGCTCAACTATAGTGTGGAAAACAAAGCAAAAAAATCAGCAGAAAGAAATTAAAATAAAACTTTAAATTAAAAGGGAAAAGAAATATTTCTCAAACACCATGAAGTGCACAGAAGCATTGTTTGTGTTTGTGAGACTGACTGATCTGCTCAGTGTGACACGGACAGACCAGCTCAAATCAAAGCCATAGGACAATTCACTTATGTGTGAATATCAAAGAAATGTTAATTGTCTTATGCCTCCTAGACCACTTAACTTCTATGTAGATATCAACAAAATGTTAATGTTATTGTCTTAATTTATGTATAACCTGCTGTTTACTATCCCATTACATTATGTATACTCCGTACCTAGTTAACCCTAGAACAAAAGTGTATGTTAATGAGAATTTACTTGATGTGTAAATTTCAAGAAAACTAATGAAAGATTGTTTGGATTGCTGTAACTAAATGCATCAAACAGGATTGGAGCCTTGGAACTGTAAATGGAGAAGCATGCTAATTTCAAAGCATGGGTCATTATGTTCAACAATGGCAAATCCACAGACCCAGTCTGCATTTAGTCAACAGAGAAAAAGCCCCTCCTGTGATGGAAACACTTGCCAGATCTTCAGGAGAAGACAGCTGTAAGAATTGGTCCATGGAATGATCCTGTATCTCTCAGCTGCTTGGACATTTTCAGGAAGCATTTCAGATGCAAGACAGAGATCCTCTGAGAGATATATGGAAAACTAGCAGATTACTACATCTCTGCTATCACTTTGACTTTACAAATTTGAACTGACCAGTTAATGTATTTTACCCTCTTTAACCTCTCAATATCTCTCATTCTCTTTTTTTAGTGAATAAACCTTTAGTTGGTTTACCTGAAAAATTGGCTGCCAATATTGTTTTTGGTGTATCCAAAAACAGTATCCATTGACCTGGGGTATGTGACCAGTCCTTTGGGATTGGGAGTAACATAATGTGAGATGATTTTTGGTTTTAATAACCTTTCATCACAAAATCTAATTTGTCTGGGCAGCAAGAAGAGCTGGAGAGTGTAAGGGGACTGTTTGTGGTTCCATGGTAAAACGGATATATTAATCCATGAGTGCACATTAGTTACTGGGTTGGTGAAATCCAATAATAGAATATACCACAAATGTGGGGTGTCTGCCCTGTTTTCTGACAGTCTGACCTGGGATTGGCATTCTCAGTTGTGAGCTACACTAGACAGCCGACAACTGTTTTAAATAAAATCCAACTGAGTAAATGTTTATTTACATAAAGGCAAAATAGCACTTTGTGATAGACAAGGCAAATGTCTACAATATCCTCGAAAAAACATATTGAATTAAGTTTAAGTCTCTTTGGAGTCCATTGTATTGAATACAAAGTTTATGTACTATTGTGGGAATTAAGATAATTGGTCAAGGGGGGAAATATGGCCAATGTAAATCTTAAGAAAATGTCACAAGCTTCAAAGGAGTGTTTTAAACAATGTTCCAGACAAAAAGAGATGTTTGTGACAAAATTATGTGATTTTCTAAGGAAATACGTTGGGGAGAGGTGAATGAAAATTCTGACATATGGACAAAATATTATTAAGAACGATATGGAGAATGTGAATAAGGAAGTGTTATTTATTCCTTCACATAACACAAGAACCAGGGGTCACCCAGTGAAATGAATAGGCAGTCAGTTTAAAACTTACTTAAGAAAGTATGTTTTCACACAACTCACTGTCAACCTGTGGAATTCATTTCCAGGAGTGTTGTGAAGGCCAAAAGTATAACTGGGTTCAAATAAGATTTAGCTAAGTTCATGAAGGATAGGTCCATCAATGGCCATTAGCCAAGATGGTCAGAGATGTATCCCCGTGCTCTGGGTTTCCTTAAGCCTCTGACTGCCAGAAGCTGGGACTGGGCGACAGGGGATGGATTATGTGATAATTGCCCTGTTCTGTTTATTCCTTCTGAATTATTCCTGACATTGGCCACTGTTGAAAGACAGGATATAGGACTAACTAGACCAGGGGTCGGCAACCTCTGGCATGCGGCTCGCCAGAGTAAGCACCCTGGCAGGCCAGGCCAGTTTGTTTACCTGTCACATCGGCACGTTCGGCCAATCACAGCTCCCACTGGCTGTGATTCACTGCTCCAGGCCAATGGGGGCGGCGGGAAGTGGTGCAGGCTGAGGGATGTGCTGGCCGTCACTTCCCGCCGCCTCCATTGGCCTGGAGTGGCGAACCACGGCCAGTGGGAGTCGTGATCGACTGAACCTGCGGACGCGGCAGGTAAACGTACTGGCCCGGCCTGCCAGGGTGCTTACTCTGGCGAGCCGTGTGTTAGAGATTGCCGACCCCTGAGCTAGACCATTGGTCTGACCCAGTATTGCCGATCTTATGTTCTTATGTGGAACTGTGTAAGTGAAAGACTGATTTATTACTGGGTGTGCTTGTTTTGAGATGAAGTGGTTATGAACTTCTATCCACATTAGCATGTGTGTAGGTTCTTGTGTGGTTTTTAATATGTTTTCTCTGTAATGCCTTTACCTTAAAAATAAATATGCTTGCTTAGAAGGAGCTGTGTGGTAATTTATAACTGTTCATGGCCTCTGAGGGGAAGGCAAAGCACAGAAGCTAGCATGTTTAGGCAGTCTGTCTTGCTGGGGAACACACAGTTTAGGCAGGGAACTGCAAAGCCTGGAAATAGTCCAGTCAGGAGGGAGTGAGATACAGGTCTCCACCTAAGAGAGGTGATGGCTGGGGAGCCAGAAGCCTAAGAGTGGATGCCACTGGTGAACCAACAGGAGGTAATACAGGTTCTGTTGTACTGCGCTGTGACATATTTTATCTTGTGTTCCCTAAAATGGGGACAGAAGGAAGGGTAGTACAGAAGCTGATGTTGTGGCTCTGTACTAGATGTGGTGGCTCCAGCTTGATGGCTATTTTGCATCATCAGTGCACAGCAGCCTCAATGGGTCCAGGATCAGGCTAATTATTTTATTTTAAAAGTTCCACTTACAAGTCTTTCATATAATACATTATCATTGGGGCTACAATAGGTGAGCAGCTCCACTCCTTCTGTCTTTGTTCCCACAGTATTTTAAGATCATTGCCTTGAAAAAAGTCGTGAATTGGCTAAATCTCTTTATATTCCAATTAGGTAAGTGGTCTGTTTTGTAAATGAAAATGAGACTTCTTGCTACACTTCCTATTCTACCGTATAATATTCCAGTGGGAATTTTTTTTTTAAATAGACTAATTCAAGGCACAGAGTTTATGTTGCTGAAAAAATAATGTATAGTGTACTATTATCTTAGTGATTGGCAGCTTAATAGAAGCAGATCGTCACTGAAAAATGTAGTTTCATTCCACACTATGTGTAGCTGACAAGGAAGACTTCTGTATTTCTAAACAATATTGGGTCAGCTCCTCAACTGGTGTAAATTGAAGTAGCTCCCTTGACTTCAATGGAGTCACTTCAACTTACCCCAGCTAAAGATTTGGCTCAGGATCCTTTGTACTGTTCTCTTTCCCCAAACGAAGACATGAGGTCTGGATCAAAATTCACAATAAATAAATTTATACATGACGACTATCCTATGGCAAGTGATCTGTCAACAGTTAAACTAGTGGTTAAGGAACAGGACAAGCAGTGATTCCGACCTGGCTCTGCCAATTCTTTTTTTTTTTTTTTTTTCCTTCATCGGGGGAAAAATGGAATTTCACAATAAAATCTTGTAAACAAAGACCTGAGATATGTCACTAGAGCAGAAAAATTCAAAATCAGCAAATATCAGAATGGCACTGTAAGGACTGGTGAGATTATACCTGACATATAAACCACAATTTGGGGTTTTGTATGCCTATAAGAATGTGAACTGGCAGAAGGAGAAAAGAGATCAACAAGGCATGTCAGAGTAACAAATCAAGGTCATATCACTAAGAATTTAGGAAAAAGTCAGATTAATGGGACGTGATTATGATGTGTACCCCATGTGGGATACAAGATAAAATAGAGCACACACAATTATTTGGAAGTGGAACAGGTTTGAAAATACAAGGTAGCATGAACTTAAGTTTGTGAAAAAATAGGCATTATGGGAGTTTAGAGGACAATAAAAGAGCTACATCTTTGAATGTATTGGGTTGTACTCTGGCCCCCATTCTAGGCAGGTAGTTCTTGGAAATCTGCCCTTTGTTGGTAAATATGGAGTCCCCTGGCATGAGGGAATATTGAGCCACTCCACCCCCCTCCATCCCTCAAAATGGGCATATGAGGCATGTGACTACTCTATGGACTGGGGGATTTGGCTAGTAAAACTAACTGGGACTTTCTCAATGAATCGTTTCTTAGAAAAATGTCAATTTACCAAACCTGAAACTGTTTGAAAAACAGAGTTTGGGTTCAAAGAATTTCCTGACTCGAAAATTAACAACAAGAAAACAAAGTTTTGAAGTTATGGAAATGTTTTGTTTTGACATTATCATAGTAAAAAATTCCAGTTTTGTAATTCAAAATGGCTTTTCATTTGGAAATGCAAGCTGATTAGACTTACTTAAGTCTAACCTAAACATTTAAAAAGAAACCATTCTGATTCACCCAAAATGAAATGCAAAACAAAACACACACCCCCCAAATTAGTGTGTGAGTTCACAAAGATTTTCAAGAGTTTGACTTTTCAGTCAAGTTTGTGATGGGGAAAAGACTGCACTCTTACAAATATTCACAGTGCAGGAAAACTGTTTCATGCCCAGCTCTAGGGTCTAGAACAGTGGTTCTCAAACTTTTTTACTGGTGACTCCTTTCACATACCAAGCCTCTGAGTGTGAGCCCCCACTTATAAATTAAAAACACTTTTTAATATATTTAACACCATTATAAATGCTGGAGGCAAAGCAGGGTTTGGGATAGAGGCTGACAGCTCGCGATCCCCCGTGTAATAACCTTGCGACCCCCTGAGGTATCCCGACCCCCAGTTTGAGAACCCCTGGGCTAGTGTATGATGCACCAGCATTCCCTGCTAGTTTAACTGCCCTTTGGGGCAATTAAAAACAATATAGTTCACTAGAACACAAAGCTTCATATGGGACGGTAGGAATCCTACCCCAGGATCTGAGAACAGAAAACTTCCCTGCTCCACCCAGGTTTCCTGGGTGACCTTGGGCAAGTCAACTGATCTCTCTGTGCCACAGTTCCCATCTGTACAATGAGGTTTATAGTACTTTCCTACCTCACAGAGTAATGTGAACATAAGTACATTAAAGTAGTAAGGAGCTCAGAGACTATCATGAGAGGATCTATATCAGGGCCGGCTCCAGGCACCAGACCACCAAGCATGTGCTTGGGGTGGCACCTGGAGCGGGGCGGCACGGCGCGGCACTCCGGCCTGAGAATGGGGCTGCGACTGGGCTCGCCGCCCTCTCCACGGCGCTCTGGCCACCGGGGAGAGCGGAGCCGCAGCGGGCTCGCCACCCTCCCCCGGCGCTCCGGCCGGTCGGTGAGAGTGGGGCCCTGGCCGGGCTCACCGCCCTCCCCCTGGCGCTCTGGCCAGTCGGGGAGAGCAGAGCCCCGGCCGGGCTCACTGCCCTCCCCCCCCCGGCGCTCCGGCCAGTCGGGGAGAGCAGAGCCCCGGCCGGGCTCACTGCCCTCCCCCCCCAGCGCTCTGGCCGGTCGGGGAGAGCAGAGCCCCGGCCAGGCTCTCCGCCCTCCCCCTGGAGCTCTGGCCACCAGGGAGAGCAGGCCCACGGCTGGGCTCGGCGCCCTCCCCTGCCGCGCTCCCCGCCGGGTAGAGCGGAGCCCCGGCCGGGCTCTCCGCCCTTCCCCCAGCACTCCAGCTGGTCAGGGAGCGGAGCCCCAGCCGGGCTGTCCACCCTCCCCGCTGGGTAGAGCGGAGCCCTGGCCGGGCTCTCCGCCCTCCTCCCGGCGCTCTGGCCACCGGGGAGAGCGGAGCCCCAGCAGGGCTCTCTGCCCTCCCCTCGGCACTCCGGTCGGTCGGGGAGAGCGGAGCCCCGGCCGGGCTCTCCACCCTCCCCCCGGCGCTCTGGCCGGTCGGGGAGAGCAGGTCCACGGCCGGGCTCGGCGCCCTCCCCTGCCGCACTCCCCGCCAGGGGCGGGGGGCAGCGGGAGGCTTTTTTGCCTGGGGCGGCAAAAAAGCCAGAGCCGGCCCTGATCTATATAAATATCTAGGATAAAGTGAGAGAACTATCCTTACACAGGTTGCATCTCCAGATCACTTTGATGTACCTGACACACTTTCAGGGTAAACTGCACCTGTATTTCCTCTCCGTGGTCCTCTCCAGGAGTGCCCAGTCATTTCTCCAGCCATCAACTGTCTCTGAGCAGGGATCCTTGTCCCACTCGCTTCAGACCGGGGGTTTTAAGGCTTCACAGCAAGACAGTCTGTGTAACTGCCAGCGCTTTGCTTCCTTTCTGTAGCCTGTGGTAAAACTAGGCAAATATCTAGATGTGTTGATGTACCCCCTGAAAGACCTCTGAGTACCCATAGGAGTATGCATACCCCTGGATGAGAACCACTGGTCTAGCCCATCTCGCTATAATGGTTTTTGAGGTTTACATGCTTTAAACATAAAACATAATATGGTCCCCAATGATGTTGCATATGTTTGCAATATCACAGTTCCTTTGTGAGACAATGTAGTTCTGTACCTGTTCTGTAGATAAACCTGTTCTGTAGACAAACAGAAGACTTCAGTCACCCAGGCTGTTGATTGGCCAATGCAGTGAACCATTACAGGTTTTTGTTATCTATCACTGCTGGTTAAGTTCTGTTGTTTTAATTTAGATGGAATATAGGGGCCCAAAGAGTCCAAGGTGCTAATACAACACAGTCGCTGTCCAATATTAAACAGTGTTAAACAAGGTTTGGGGTTTGGTATACAGAGATGTCAGCCTGTTTAGTACCATGGTAAACATGCCATTAAAAATCCTTTTAGCCTTTTTTAAAGATAAAGAAAAGAAGGTAAAACAGTTAAAACATTTGAAATGTAAAGAATTAAATAATGCTTTCATTTTAACAACATCCCTTGTTCCTTGTCCCTTTATCTGGAGAGAATTGTTAGAGGAAAAACCCTTTGTTTGACAGTTTTTAGATGGTATTATCTCATAATTATATGGAGATAGGTTTATCTCATAGAACTGGAAGGGACCTTGAAAGGTCATTGAGTCCAGTCCCCTGCCTTCACAGCAGGACCAAGTACCATCCCTGATAGATTTTTGCCATGACAATAGCTGTCATTTTTGGGGAAAACAGAAGAAATTAATTTATATGGGCTGTAGCTGTCATTGTTGTGGTTAAAATCAGATCCTGGCTCCAAAGAAGACAAAACAAGACAAACACACACCAAAGGCAGGGAGAAAAGAATAGCAAAGATAGAAAATGCAGCTTCTGTGATATTGACTATCACTTGCAGCTTCACTGCTGGAGAAACACTGGCACAGCACATAGTTAGCCACTCCAAGACCTGGCAAATGTATACCAGTGTTGGGCTACTTAGGGTATTTCATTTAGCTGCCTTTTTGGTCACAGGCTTACAGCAGTGCTGAAAAACATGCAGTCTTGGTTGGCTAAAATGGATTTTTATTAGACAGAAGGAAAAAAAGAGAGAGACAGGAAAGAGATGAAATAAGGTAGGAAAGGAAGAGGACAAATGGGAGCGGTGGAGAACAAAATCTCACATCACATGCGGTGGTAGGGATTTAGCCTGAGCTGGTGGAGGTGGTGATGTCATCTGGATCCCTCTCTCTTTTCTGTTCTGGTCTGGTCAAGACATTTTTCAGAATTAGGAAGCTTCAGAGTCCAGGAGGCTGTGGGGTTGAAAGCCATGATGGTGAAGCTCACTCCAGTAGCCAATTTTTCTCCTGAAGTCTTTCTTTAAGGACAACAAAAGGGAATGGTGGGTAGAATAGCCCATTAATTCATAATTTTGTCCACCAACTCGGCCTAGTTTCTGGCACGTCAATTTTGGTTCACTGATTTCTGGTTTTACACTTTTCTTGTTTACTTGAATTCTATCAGTAGACTCTTTTGTTTGGATTAATTCCGTCTTTCTCTTTCCCTTTTGCAAATTTTCCCATTAATATTTGTTATTATAGATTAGTGGGGTACTTATGATTCTCACTCACTTTTTATAGTTGAGCTCCTAATTCAGATACATTTGTAGGGCCAATTATCACAACAATGAAACCGACTCGCTCCTGGACACTGCCTGGTGCAGCGCAGCAGCTGCCTAGAAGAGTGCCTGGCTGCAGCAGAAGAAGGCTGCCTCCCGCTCAGACTTGGCTTCCAGGACAGCAGCTGAGTGAGCTGGAGGGGCATGCTCTGTGCTCAGCAGCGAGCGTCTGACTGAGAAAGAGCATCAGCAGCAGCCCGCTCTCTGCCCAGGCTCAGTTTCTGGGGACAGGAGCAGACTCTGAGCATTCCAGGGGGTAAGGGGGCTCTGGCTCGCTTGGCCACTGTCCCCAGAAGCAGCCTGCTGCCGTCTCAGCCAGGCACTCTCCCAGTCAGCCACTGTGCTGCACCTGGCAATGTCCCAGGCACAGTTGCCAACTTTCACGCGATAAATAAGCACCCCGACTTTCACAATAAGCCAAAAATCAAGCTAAGCCCCATTTCTAAACAAGGCCAAAACAAGCCAATCCCTAAGAACCCCAACACTCTATGTGACTTGATCCGCCTGGCGTGCAGTCTGGGACTGTAGTGGGCCCGCTGTGCATCCCTGACTCTCTCCCCCCCCCCGGCCCCTGCTTGCCCCTTGCCCCTGCTTGCTGGGAGCCGATCAAAAAAAAAGCTACAACAAGCTACAGGATAAACAAGCAACAAGGTACAAGTCAAAAACTAGCTATCAAGCAACTCACAAGCCAATTAAGCCAAAAATAAGCCCAATTTCTGTTGTTGTTTTTTTTTTTTTCATAGGTTTGGCATGTCTGGTCCCAGGAAACGTGGCTAAAAGAGGCTCTGGCTCTGCCCCTTCTCTTCTGGCTCTGGCCCCGCCCCTTCCGTTCCCTGCCTGGGCCAGCTGCTGGAGCGGGGGGAGGGCACTCAACCATTCATTTCCCTCTGCCCACCACAAGTCACCTGGTTTTCTTGTTGAGGGAATGTAGCTACAGGACACCATCTTACACCTGGCTACAAGTAAATGCATAATCTAGCCACTTAGTTTGAAGAGAAATGCTAAGGGCCTGGTCCTGCAATACTTACTACTGGGCATAATACTTCTTGGTGGTAAATTAAGATCTTTTATATTTACAAAGAACTTAGCACAAATATTTTACAGACACTAAGCCTACATGAGATCAACATGCTGAAAAGTATCATCTTGAACTAGCTCTGCCAATTGTTATGTACAAATTCAGCAGGCGTGATTGTTATGTACAAGTTAAGATGGAGTGAGGAAGAATGGCCTAGTATTAGCACACATCATGCAAGATAATAAGAACCACAAAACACGTATCCATAAATAATGTCAATTGTTAAAAACATTCCCAAAGAACACAGTGGCATTTTCTGCTGATATGTGAACTTCAATCATCCAATTTGGTCCTGTTTCAGAAAGAACAGGCATTATTTCATCTTACAACAGGACTGTGCTGTTTATTCATATACATTTGTAACAGCAACAATTCTTACCATATCTATTAATCAGTATTAGTTGCTACTGAGCAATCCATCAATGTATATCATCAATCATCATGATCATGAATTTATGTTAACAGCCTTCAGCTAATAAACAAGAGATCTAAAGTAAAAAATACACAGAATGTCAACCAGATCAATGATAACTAATTTGTATAGACTCAGAAATTATATCTATCTACCTCAGGCAATCAAAGATTTTTTTTTTAATAATTGCACTGGAACCTGTTTTTATACAATTAGAACTGAATTGCCAGCAAACGTGTTAGATTAAAAGAAATTGCATTTTAAAATTTCATAGCTGAAAATTAAATGGAAACAAGAACCATATTTGTCTAGTAAGCAATTAGAAACATAGGAAACTAGGATTTCTCAGAGTTTAAATATGTTTGATTCTGCATCTTCCACGTCATTTTGGGTCACTGTTGAACATATATTATAGGATTAGGGCCTGATGTATGATGCTTATGAATAAGGCATGGATATGCATTCATAGAACTTGAAGTGACTTCAGTGAGAGTTCTTTGTGCCCTGAGCCTGACAATAAGCCCTTAAAATGTAACTTCTCCTTTGAATTCTTAGCAACATAGAACCCAGGGAAATGATACAGCAACTCATCCAATTTAATAGCATTCAGTATTTAAATTTCATTATTGCTAATATCCCATGTTAAAAGTTGCTACGTGTTGTTATCCACTTTAGAGATCCAATGCTGAAAAATAAACATAAATGTTATTAATATTAAACCTGAAGCTGATAGTTTGAGCCTCAGGTATTATGTCAACTATTTTGTCCTGTGTACTTTGAGTATTTCCCTTAACATTTAACATCAGTGCTGCAGACAGAAAATGAATTAAAAATAATAACAATTGATTTTTTAATAATTCTCTGGTGTATTTATTACTTCATAAAATTGGTTTCTTGAGGAATCTGGATGACAGTAATAAGATACAGTTCCTTTCATCTCTAGGTCTCAAATCCAGGCCATGTCAATAGTGCTTCTTCAAAGGAAGCACCACATAATGGCTATTATGTGGCCCTTATGAAATGAGCAGGTCATCTCAGTCTAGCTCCTGAAGAATCAACCACCTCAAATGTGGAGAAATTCCAAGAAGTTAAGAGTTGCTCTGGGTTGAAAATAAATTATTTCAAAGCACGGTTAGAAGCAATTAATGGGAAATGTCCAAAAGATACGATAAACTTGTGATTCCGTGGACTGGTTCACCCAGCTAGCAAATATACTGTATGAAGATTTTAACCAGGAACGTATATAATTGCCATGGTTATTTTTACTGCATATTGATATTTTAGTAACACCCCCATCAGAAGTAGGGGAGGCATTATGCGAGGTTATTGTGCAAACACATAAGAAAGGCATTGCCTGCTCTGAAGAATTTGCAGTCTTAGGCCCTGATCCTCCAAACACTCACATACATGCTAACTGAGAAGTCTGTGGAACTACTCACATGCTTAGAAGTTAAGCATGTGTTTCTAGGATTAAGGATTAGGACAAGTGACATGCAGAGGGTAGATACGCAATTTATATATATATGCTTTATTTACAGTACTAATCTTTTTTTGGGAAATTTTACTAACGATAGATTTAGCTCTGTATACTAGCTACTGTTCCATTTAGCTTTGATCACAGCTTGGTATCTCAGTACGAAAGGAATTCTTTAGATTACAGCTATGTTTGTTGTTTTATTTCTGCACTCAAAAGATATGATTGCATAGTAAATGCTGTATGATGTTTGATCATCAGGTGAATATATGGGGTTTGCAAGTTTTATTGGGAGGAGAATATTAATCAATTTAAAGGAATCTGTTATTTCACTGAGCTTACTAATCAGGCAAAGGTATATTGTGAAATCCTACTACAACAGAATTCAATGAGCTTTTTGCCATTGACATCAATGGAACCAGGATTTTACCCATTGTGAAGCATTTAATTATGATTAGTTTGGGGCTATTTTTGTTTTACATTGTGAGACTCTTATTATCAGACAAGAGGTCATTTTGGTGCATAAAAAAGAATTTCTTTAAAAAATAGGATGGGTGAGTAAAACTGATCTCTTCTGTCTTCTTCCTAACACATATCAGAGTTCTTCTGTTTAGCCAGGTCAGATGTTAGACACTTTACTCCATATTCTACCATACTGCCAACCTCACCACTATTCTGTTCTTAGATCCAAATGTAGTTGCCTCAAGGTTCTTGCCATGAAGGAGGCTAACTAGTATGTTATGTTTATGTTAGGACTCACCTACATTTTTTCCGAAATTTCCCATTTTCCCATCTGACGCATTTCTCCCTTTAGATACGCACATACAACTGTGGCTGTAGTCATTGGGCTTCTTGTGTACTTTTCTTGGGAACAAAATTTTGTCCTTTTTGATGATTTGGCAAATAAATAATTGTCCTGACCTGCACTGCCCCTATGCAGGGTCACCCACAATTTACCCTATAGATAAAATTTTCAAAAACGTCCCAAGTCCCACTTTCAAAAGTGACATGGCCTTATTGAAAGTCAATGGGTCTTAGTCTTCTAAGGCACTTAGGCATTTTTCCCCATTATTCTTTTATTCTTTTAATCCTTCCTTTTCTCCTCCTCCATCATATCTCTGTTTTCCTGTTCTTTCCTCCTGTTTCTCCTCAGCTCCTACATCTTCTATTTCTTCTCGTCTCCATCTTTCTATCAGCTCCTGCTCCACTCCTGGACTTCTCCCTTTCTTTCCCCATCTGCTCCTGTGTTGACTTTACTGCTGATCCTTATTTAAAATGTTATGGGAAGGAGCTTTTTTCCAGGATAACTCCCTGAAAACCCTATAAGAACAGCTGTTCTCATTTTACTATCAACATCCAATATTGTCCTTTCCCTGAATGAGGCAGAAAAACCTCCCTAGGAAGAAAAAAAGAAAAAGAAAACAAGAGGATCGGCACTTAAACCACAGAGGCTCAGTCTGTTTACAAAGGACTTTGTTGGTTCCTGGGAGGAATGCCTTCATTATTCTAGTACTGATTGTTCACCCAGTCCTACTGTGAAATGATTTTTAAATTACGTATTGAAACAACCTCTCATGAATTGTCATACATTGTAAATTATGTAAAATTCCATCTCTCTCTCTGCGTTCAAAGCCCACTTTATGCTCTCCGCACCCCCTTCTCTATGCACAGTTTGCCGCCTTCTCTGTATGTAGGATAGTTAATGTACCCACTCTTCCCTCTTTATCTGGCATTTGTTTTGAATTGTGAAATATTCCAATGTGCTGTCTGTATATTCAATCTAAACACTGCCCCACACTACTGATGCCTTTCCTTTGTTGTCCTCGTGTCCTGAATGACACGATGGCTGCAGGGGGGAGAATAACACTGCTTGAACCTTTGTATTTTATCACTGATGATATTATGTTAAAAGCAGTTCAATGATTTTTGGCTTTGGAAGTGGCTTTGATGATGTTCTGTGTGACTTCCCTTCCTGGTACTATTGCTTTTATCAGTAAAGTTCAGTTCCTCTCTCACCTAGAGTCTTTTTCTCCGAGGTTCATCAGAAGGTTCTGTTCACTAATCAACATCACTCTTTCCTTTCCTGCTCATTACTAATGCCAAGTATGTTCTTTAGGTCACTAAGGCTTTGGCCCCTTGACCTAGAGCCCTTACACTCCTCCCGGCAACTCAGTCTCTGTGACTTGCATTATTTGCCAACAATAATTTGCCATTATTTATCTTTCCTCTTCCCTAATCAAAGTATTTACAGTACAACTGCACTTTAAAATGGGAGAAGCTCTTTGGCAGAAGAGGGAGGATCCCTTCTTTACGGAGAGCATAAGGGGAGAGAAGAAGGATGAGAGAGGTGGGAATGAGGGCTCCTCACCAGATTAAATCCTGGAGAGGAAGTTGCTAATCAGTGCAAGAAACAGAGCCAGATTAAACTTTTGTGGGCCCAGTGCCAAACATATTTGTGAGCCTTCATGGGAGCACTTGGTCCTGGTCTTCTCTCTGAGGCCCCGCGCCCACCCCACCTCTTCCCTCCCGAGGCCCTGCTGCTCATTGCTCTCCCTCCTCCCTCTTCCCCAAAGCTTGATCCTCTCCACCTCCCTCTCCTGCCCCAGGGGTTTAAGCAAAGTTAATGAGGTCACGTTATGCTTGGCCTTTGTATGTCCATATAGTTCTTTTCTGACAAAGAAGAAAACTTAATCATGTGGATTAACTATCCACTTACCAAAAATGGAGACAGAAACATGCATGAAACTTTCCTGCATAAATGAGACTAGTTTCATAACTCCATACAATTTTGCATGGCACTTTGAAAAGCCAGTCCTTAATTACATTTATTACTAAATAATGTCTTAATCTGACAAATAAAAGTAGTATTTAATTTCTTTGGCAACCAAATATCAAAGACTTCTGGACATGGTAACAAACTCTATATAATAGTAAAATTATAAAACAAACTACATATTGTGTATATATATATATATATATATATACATACACATACACCAGAGCAGGATTAAAATTAAAATTCTTGAGATTTCAATATTTGCAGAGGATAAAATGCACAACATCCAGTAACAACAATAGAAAACACATGTCTAACGCTTTTCTTATTGGGCTGAAGTGTGTGTGGGGGGGTTTCCTTCATCTATCACTATTCCTTAATTTCAGGGGGGGAGTGAGGGAAGGAGGAGCCAAGGGCTGGTCTAGGAGGGGGCAGCACGGGTCCATCCTCGGAGTGAGGCAGGGACCAGGGGCAAGCACAAGGAGTGGGAGACAGTATTCCCCATGGGGCAGCATGGAGCTGGGTCCTTGGGAGTTAGTTCTCTCTCTTCCCAGGTGAGCTGCAGCTCTTCCAGGCAGCAGCAGCAGCTGCTCTTCCCGCCGTCTTGGCAGGGAGGCTGATTGCGGTTACTCCTGCACTGCTGACCGGACTCCGCCAGGTCAGCTTTTGGACCAGACTTTCCATCATTTCCATAGCCTCATCACTTTTAAAAGGAGCGAGTGGCAGGCGCAGTCTTGGGGGAAGAGCTGGAGCAGAGGCTGGGAGAGGCAGACTAAGGGCAGAGCCTCGGGAGAAGAGGTGGTGTGGGGGTGCGGTCTCAAGAGAAGAGGCTGAGCCGGGGGGCAGAGCCATGGTCCAGGCACCGGTGTGGGCCCCTTTTGAGTCTGGGCCTGGCACCATGGCGCCATTGGCACTATTGTAAACCCGGTACTGGCAGGAGCACAGGAGGTCACAGGAAGCTCAGTAATGCATAGTCCAATAGGGTCCAAGGCTGAGGGATTATGGCTTACACAATATATGAACCTGTCTTCAGAGGCGAGAGCTGGTACAGCAATGACTTTTCCAAATAGTTCTTGACAAAGTCCTCCTTGAAAAATACTCAGAAGAAAGGGATTACCTGAAATAGACAAAATAATGTATATACAGCACATGGAATATGTATATAGTACATGCACAAAACAGGAGAAATCAAAAGCACTCTGATTCACAACATTTAACACTAATAAAAATAATGCATTTGTAGTTGCTAGTCATTCCTTTTTTCCCCTTTTCAGATATTTAATCATTTTCTAGCTTTGCTCTTGTACAGTTTCTATGAGGGGGCACTTTATTAAAAATATTTTTGTATGGGATGAAATGCATGAATTATACATACGGCCTTATAGGTATAAAGTGCCTTTAAGCCAGAAGCATCCTAATGCACATTACAGGCTCTCTCTATAAGGATCACTCATGCCGCTCTGAAATGCAGCCAGCCGCATATTACATGGAACACATCAGCATTGCTAGTTTTCAGGAAGCCTTCCACAGGTCAATTCTATATTAGATTATGTGATCTGATGAGCTCACCGCCCACAGTAGGGTGTTAACAATCTGACCTTGTTATTTATTATTTGACAAAGTGATGAAGTGACTGTCAATAGAACGAAAAGACTCCCATTGACTTTATTAGTCTTTGGATCAGCACTTGGCCTGGGTTTTCTGTCACATACTGGCTACAAGGTAAACCAACAACACTGAAAATCCAGCAAACAAAATCTTTGTAACCTTCATATGGCTTTAAATATTTTGGGTCAGATTCACCAGTTCATTCCAGCTGCTTTCCTCCACTCTTGTGACTCAAAGCAGCCAAAAAATTCCCTCCCTCCCCCACCTTAACTCGCTAGTTAACTAGGTCTGTGGCAGCTTTGTGTCACCAGAGTAGTGAAAAGCAGATGGAGTGCACCAGTGAGTCCAACCATTTTTGCCATTACATTACAAAAAATCTGTTTCTAGTATTCTCTGGTTTATACTTTTTCCCCTCCTCATTTATGAATGAGCTCATTATTTTCAAGTTGTGATGGCATTACTATAGTGAAAGACTGAAAAAAGAAGCCATTTCTGCCCTGTTCTTGTACATCTCATTTATTTTTCTGCTTATTCCATTCATTTGTACCAAAGAAAACAGCACTGAGAACAAATTTCCATTTGCAATGATAACCTACGAGTGAATGATGTTTGATTTGTAATGCATTTGTGCGTTCCTCTCTGATAGTACCGCTTACCACCTGACACATTTTCTCTAACTCACTGGATCTACATTTGAATAGAATGACCTCGTACAATGTGTACATTCAACAGAGATTACAGCACCATGAACACACCAAAAAATGTGTGCTATCTGGCCACTCCAAATGTAATCATTATTTGAAATACTCTTTCTGGAAAATAAAATAAATGTTGAAAAATTACATAAAAATACTATTTCGATGTTTAGTTTAAGGCTGGTCAGAAAGCAGGAAACTTTTTTTAAAATGCACATTCTTTTAGACAGTTGAAAAACAGGATGATTTTTTAAAAAGAATTTCTACAAAAAATGTTTCCCTGATATTTGGCAAAAAATTCATTTTTTTTCAACCAGTTTAATTCAGATTTTTTACTTCTTAATTTTTTGTGAAAATCTATAGACCACATCTATTTTTTTTCCAATTCTGATAAGCCTTCCATACCTACCTGTATTTCTTCTCACTAATGATAAACTGCTTCTGATCATAAAACTTTGGGAAGCTCTGAACATGTGGGTCAGTGGGTATTTTGAAGCATCAGGTGTTCTAATTGGTTTATGCTTTAATATAATTCCTTGAAGCATGTGGTAAATATTTAGACCCTATCCAAACAGCAAATATACTTCCAGAAATTATATCACAGAATGACTATTCGGTATTTCTGCAAATATCTTGCTATTAGGGGATACTCATGAGTTTCCTTTTGAGGCAATGAAATGTCATGGTTAGTCTGCCTCTTCAATGATTAGTGAATTGTCTTCAAATGATCATGGAGAGATTAAAAAGTGAATATTTTACTGATAATCACATTTACAAAAATGAAACAGGGCAGACTGAATAAATCAGAGGCAACAAAAAATAGGTACTGATCCTTTGAAGTGCTGAGTAGCTGCATTTCCATTGAAGATAATGGGTATTAACCAGGAACTCTGGTCCTTTGCATCATTCCATTTTCAATCATTTGCACAAATACAAAATGGGAAATGACTGCCTAGGAAGGAGTACAGTAGAAAAAAAGATCAGAAAAAGAAACTAAATACATGTCAACAATGTAATGCTGTTGCCAAAAATGTGAACATCATTCTGGAGTGTATTAGCAGGAGTGTTGTAAGCAAGACAGAAGAGGTAATTCTTCCATTCTTCGCAGCACTGATAAGGCCTCAGTTGAAGTGTCGTGTCTGATACTGGGCGCCACACTTCAGGAAAGACGTGGATAAATTGAAGAAAGTCTAGACGATAGCAACAAAAATGATTAAAGGCCTAGAAAGCATGACCTACAAAGAAGGATAGAAAAAACTGAGTTTGTTTTGTCTGGAGAAAAGAAGACTGAGGGAGAACTTGATAACAGTCTTCAAATACATAAAAAGATTGTTATAAAGAGGAGGGTGACAAATTGTTCTCCTTAGCCAAGGAGGACAGCACAAGAAGTAATGGGCCTAATTTGCAGCAAGGGAGATTTAGGTGAGACATTAGGAAAAACTTCCAAACTGTCAGGGCAGTTTAAGCACTGGAACAAATTATCTAGAGAAGCTATGGAATCTCTCTCACTGGAAGTTTTTAAGAACAGGTTGGACAAATACCAGTCAAGTGGGTCTAGATAACACTTGGGCCTGTCTCAATGCAGGGGACTGATTAGAAAACCTAACAAGGCCCCTTTCAGTTCTACTTTTCTACAATTTCAAAAATCCAATATCATGCTTACAATATTATACCATAGCATTCTGTGGATTCTCTCATATCTTCTGCAAGCTGATGAATCTGAAATCCTCTGGTAGTGCCCTCATGAGATGACTGTTGTGCTTTTCCATTGAGCTGCACATTTTCTGTATGCGCTACAATTCGCAGTTTTTATAGTTTTCCTTGAACCAAAACCCATTGGCAGAATATTGTTTCCCACAACAAAAGTATAGTTTTTGAGTGTTGTTCATAGTGTGCATTGAGCTTGATGATCATTTTATTTGTTGCACAGATTATATTATGCAGTTGCAGCTCCCTGACACCTTTATTATCTGTCTTCATTGATACAGTAATTTCTTGAGTTTGTTTTAGAGTCAAAGCAGCCTCAATCAATAGCAGTTTTGGATGGGATCTCCTTGCATTGCACACAGTAACTTGTCCCTTAGTGCATCATATAAACACTTTTCAAACTGGCAATGCTCTGTTAATTTCCTTAATTAGCCACATTTTCAGAAATAGTTTCTTTTTTTTTTGTTCCATTTATCAAGGCAGAACACTCTGCTATCATCAATAGGCTTCAGAGATAGTTGATTGTGTTGAATTCCCACAATCTTACCAAATGTTTTGTCTCTTGGTTTAATAGGAGCATATAGGCTACACAGTAGGTTATATGTTTTAGCCCCACTACTCTTAGTAAAATCATAACGTTTTCTTTCAGTTATATCAATAGCTATTCTATACTGTTCCAACCTCTCAGTTATAGGTGATCCTCTACTAAGCTAGCAAACAAGTCAATTTTCCCCAAAAGGTAGACATTTTAGCCTTTTTTTCTCTTTAAATAAGCCATTTACTCATAGTCCCAGTGGCTGAAAACTTCAGTTTCCTTTTAGTTTCACTAGATCTCGGCCCTTACTCTCTATTTTACTGTATTCCTGGACTAGGATCGCCCCCTTATCATCAGTTGTTGTGCCTTGTTGTGAACAAAATAATATGCCAAAATAACATGAGCTCAGTGGGTTCCAAATCATAGTGTGTAAAAAATGCATACAAACATGCAAGGTCTAACTACTTGCGTACGACTGCTGTGGTGGTATTCTGAAATGTATAACATAGTGAGTTCCACTAGAGGGCTCACAAATGATTTAAAGGGATGCTGTACTTTACAGATAGATGTCACTGAACCTTTAAAATTTAATTTGGAAAAGCCACCTACAGTCCAGATGTTTACAGTATATATTCTTCTTGATTCTATGGTTAATAGAAGAATCAAAAAACTAACAAAAAATCAGTATCTGTAACAATGGTGCTGCAGCACTAGTGGTTTTTGATGCTATGCTGTATAGATGGTGCCCCTTCTCCATGACACAACAGGAGCAACAGGCAAGAAAATAGAAACTTTAGTAGAATCAGGAATGGCTCGCTCAAAGAGACAATTGTCTAGCCTGGCAATTTGGCCCCTAGGAAGGGTTGATTCCACCTCTGATAAAAACTGAGAAACCCGGTAAATAGAATGAAAATCAAACTTGACAGCTAAAATATGCTCTGAGATCCAGGTAAAACTAATAAAATCAATTAAATTAATCAGTTTTGTTACACCTGCTGCAATAAGGCAGGAGACAAGACTCCCAGAAACAAGATTAGGATTCCTCATGGCAGAATTATAAACAAGGGGTTCAGCAAGCAGCCCTGGGAATTCCAGACACCTACCCTGTGGCCTCAGCTTAAACAACAAAAAACAAACAAACAAACAAAACCCCTCCAAGCATTAAAAAGGCATTTATAAAAACCTAGTAACACCTCAAAATTGAGGCACCCAAGGGCTAACGAGAAAAGTGCCCAATCAAAACCCATACCTCCCACCACCAAAGGAAGGCAAAGGCCAGTTGCTTACAAGGAACAGAATCATCCACAAACAACAGCTACTGCAGAGTCTGTAACCAAAAAGTAGCAACTCTGCCGAAAGACCAATGAGAAGTTCACACTCTTCCACAATGGCCAGATGCAAAATATTCTCAAACAAAAGCTCTGTGATATACAGGTCTGAGAAAAAATTCACAGCAAAGTTTCTAATCCTTATGGGATCTATAAGCACTTAGCCCAGGGGTCGGCAACCTTTCAAAAGTGGTGTGCCAAGTCTTCATTTATTCACTCTAATTTAAGGTTTCATGTGCCACTAATACATTTTCTATAAGTCTATAATATATAACCAAACTATTGTTGTATGTAAAGTAAATAAGGTTTTTAAAATGTGTAAGAAGCTTCATTTAAAATTTAAAAAGGTTTTTAAAATGTGTAAGAAGCTTCATTCTGGTGGCCAGGACCCGGGCAGTGTGAGTGCCACTGAGAATCAGCTCGCGTGCCGCCTTCGGCACGTGTGCCATAGGTTGCCTACCCCTGACTTTGGCCATTTCAAGATGTTGCTGGGCTATCCTCTTCTGCTCTGCATGTTTCTTTTTCCATAGCAAAGAAAATGGAGTTAGGTGCGTATTGTGACGGGTTGGATCACAGAAACCCCCTTGGGAGCTGCCACCCGATGTGCAAAGACTACCCCTGCTTCTGTTTTCCCTGCCAGCTCAGGACTTCAGCACCCTGTTTTGATGAGCCAGACACTCCCGTCTGCTCCAACACAGACCCAGGGTCTGAATCACTTGTCCCAAAGCTGCAAGTTTACCTGAAAACAGCTCACAGAAGTGTGCTTGTCTATAGCACTCAGATGCCCAACTCCCAATGGGGTCTAAACCCAGATAAATCTGTTTTACCCTGCATAAAGCTTATACGGGGTAAACTCATAGATTGTTCACCCTCTATAACACTGATAGAGAGATATGCACAGTTGTTTGCTCCCCCAGGTATTAATACATACTCTGAGTTAATGAAGAAAAAGTGATTTTATTAAATACAGAAAGTAGAATTTAAGTGGCTCCAAGTAATAACAGACAGAACAAAGTAAATCACCAAACAAAATAAAATAAAATGCGCAAATCTATGTCTAAATCAAACTAAATACAGATAAGTTCCTCACCAGTTCCAAAATGCTCCCTTTCACAGGCTAATCTCCTTTTAGCCTGGGTCCAGCAATCACTCACACCCCCTGTAGTTACTGTCCTTTGTTCCAGCTTCCTTCAAATATCCTGGGGGGGGGGGGTGGAGAGGCTTCTTCCTTAGCCAGATGAAGACAAAATGGAGGAGTCTCCCACGGGTTTAAATAGACTCTCTCTTGTGAGTGGAGACCCCCCTCCTCCCTCCTATGCAAAGTCCAGCTCCAAGATGGAGTTCTGGAGTCACCTGGGCAAGTCACATGTCCCTTCATGACTCAATCTTTACAGGCCGAAGCCATTGTCCACATGGCATCTTGCATGTCTTCAGGAAGACTTCTTGTGTGAATTGGAGCATTCCAAGATGCATTGTTCCCCAAGTGTTTCCTGATCAGGTACTTAACCTGGCGAATTCCTTCCTAAAGAAACTGACTAAATGTCCCACAAAGCTTACTTAGAAACCAAGCAAGTATACAGCCCATATTCTTAACCTCAAGTAGAAAATGATATATGTGTACAGATAGGATGAACAGCTATAGTAGACCATAACCTTTACGGAGATATATTACATGGCACAGGCGGCACAAAACATATTCCAGTTATGTCATACATACATTTATAAGCACCTCCCCCCATAAAGCCTTATGGGGTACACTGTCACACGTATATCTGAGAAAGTCCCTGAAATCAGGCCATAACCAGTGCACTCTGAACTTTGCTGTCCAACAGGTCTTGCAAGAGCTATTTTTTATATGATGATCAAGCTCTCATGCAACCCAGTATCATTACTGCCATGAAAGGCATTTTCAAGTTCCACAAATCCCACAATCCCCAATTCTAACTCCTCCATACTGCAGCTAAGGCCCAGGGTTGTCTGTTGCATGTATTACTGACAAAAATGTTTACTATTAACTTCTCCCACCACTGCTTCAAGGAGGAGAAAATGTCATTTGAGGTAACCCAGGCTCCCCAAAAATAATTGAATGAATCCTGAACGTGAACAGCTTGTAAAAAAATGAGTGTTAAAAATGCTAGTATGGATCATGGTCTTGAACAGAAGGAAAAGACAACACAAATAAGACCAAATCATGATCTGAAATCCCAGTAGGGACACTACAACTAGAAAGCATATGAGATAAATCATGAGCAAAAACATTAAAACAGTCCGAACAGGCCATAGGGAAAGCAGGCACTAGCACTCAACCAGGAGTACTAGTGCTCATAAGGGTGAAAATGTCACCACACATCAATCAGGTCAGCAGCATGTAAAAGAGTTTCAAGTCCCTGAGCAGACAGTGGATGTGGTTTCAAATTATTCCTATCAAATCGCTCATTAAGTGTACAATTGAAATTGCCCCCTCCAAATTAAAACATCATTTGTCAAAAAATTTGTAAAAAGAGCACCCAAACTCTGAAAAAAAATCACCCTGTCTTTCCCTACAGGAGGAGCATAGACATTGAGGGAGTGGGGAGATGATATTGCTCAAAAGTAGATAAAACCGCCAATATACATCCTGGAACAACTTTGTGTACAACCAAAGAATCAGGCTTTACCCTGTCTGTGAAGAGAATGGCAACCACCTTGCCTACAGTGGAAACATGACTTGGAAAAACCTCTTCTTTCCTATCAGCAATTCAATCAGTTTGTGTGCCTGCAGCTGTGTGTGTGTCTCTTGCAAAAATGAAATCTCCACCATTTTCTGGGACAGGTACTCAAAAAGAGCGATACGTTTTTCAGAATCCCTGCACCCATTCATATTCGGAGAGCCACATACAAAACTATCCACCAGCCCAGGGACCAGCAACCTTTGGCATGCGGTCTGCCAGGCAGCAGAAAGGGACGCGGGCCAAGGGATGTGCTGGCTGCCACTTCGCACCGCCCCCATTGGCCTGGAGCGGTGAACCGCGGCCAGTGGGAGCCGCGATCGGACAAACCTGTGGACACGGCAGGTAAACAAACCATCCCGGCCTGCCAGGGGGCTTACCCTGGTGGGCCACGGGCCAAAGATTGACGATCCCTGCACCAGACTATTTCTCACCAGAAAAAATATGAAAAAGACAGACCCGGGGGGAAAAAACCCAAAACTTCAAACAAAACCACCGAATTATCCTGTACCCTTTGATCCCCAACATTTCCATTTGTCTATGAGATACTCACCTTGGTCATCTGTTTTTTTTTTCAATCTGTTTGTCAAACTCAGACACAGAGACACATCTCATCATAGTATACTGACCAGACAACAAAAACAGATTAGGATCAGGATACCAATCTGCCTCCTCTACTCAGAGGCTCAAGGCAAAATCTGCAATCCATGGCCATAGATTAAACCTCCCAGAAACTCAGGTCTCTGTCCCCCAGGCTGGCCATGTCCTCCCAGAAGGAAGACAAAAGTTTTCTAAAACAAAAGAGATCCCAAAATTCAACCCAAAACGATCACACACAAAAAAATAAATTTCCCCAACAGAAAGAAACACAGAAAGAACAGCAAAACTCTCTCAGCCTCATTCCCAAAATCTTCTGAGCAAGAACAAGTGTCTCTGTATGTCAGTGCATAGGACACCCACCTGTGAGGTGGGCAACCCAAGAACTAGTCCTCTTGTTGCAATCACTCCATCACTATTTATCCACAGTTTCAACAGGAGCGAGTAAAGGAGCCCTGCGTCACACTACCCCAGAACCAAGTGGTTTAGTGCACTTTTCTAAGATGTGCGAGACCTGTTCAAACCCTGTCTCCCCATCTGGTACAAAGAGAGGAATTGAACCTGGGTCTCTCACATCCCTGTTCTGTGCTCTAATGACTGACCTAAAAGTTATAAAATGGGCACCCATTCCCTCATTTTAAATGGCATGAGGCAGGCACCTAACTCATACCTGCAAGAAGTGGCTTAGGTGGTTCCCATTTATGGAGCACTAACCAGAGATAAGCACTTCCCTGCTGCCTGGACTTAGGCGGCACCTTCTCCACGAGAGAGGTAAGGCTTAGCACAAACTCCTCTCATTGGAATCTCCCACTTACTAGCTTAGGCAGCTCCCTGCCTGTGTGCAGGATTGCATTTTATGGATTGCATTATAAGGCCTCTTCCCATTCATTCTATAGGAGCCTAAGCACCTAACTCGGTTTTGTAGATCTCGATGTTATTCCTGTGCTTTTTCTAGGCACCAAAAAGTTAGGTGCCAGGACACTCAGGGATCCCATCCTTGGTTTTTATTATAGTAGAGTTATAGTATTTCTAGGAACTTGCAGACAAGTCCACACTAAGACCCCACTGTGGATGGGGCCAGCTAGAGATGTCGTTAAGTGTACAGTGCCTTTTGATCCCTTGGTTGACAGTTTCTTCTATGTCTACTTCGTTTTTTGTTGAAGTTGATGGAAGCTATTGGGGCTCAGAATTTCTGAATATCAGACTATTGAATCATGTGCCTTTAGTTTCCCAAGTGTGAAAATTTTGACCTGTGTGTAGTTATGATGACATGTTAACACATTAAATAGATATCTACTGAATTTTAAAAGTTTCAGAAACATATCAATTACCTAGATTTTTAACCCCAGTAAATATTTTATTATCCTATTGACAAATAATATACACTCTCATTAAATCTAAATTAAACACATGGCTAAGCGTATCTAAACCAGTTTATTTAAAGTGTCACTGATTCCTTCATTTTTAATCTGCAAATGTTATAACTTCACATATCAAACTCTTAAAAATATGAAGTGGATTTTATTACTGTACACTTATCCAATAAACATAGTGTGCTAGCTAGCAACCCAAGTAGAAACTGAATACTAGTACATGCTTCATTAAGCAATTACCACTGCAAAAGAAGGATGATTTTAAGATTTTTTGGGGGGAAATAGCATTTTTGACAGTAAAATTTACTTAGAAAGAGACAAATAACTCAGCTCTCTTTAGTACTGTATATTATTTTTCTTAAATCAATAGCAGTTTATTAATTTAATGAATGTGTTTGTTCAGGCTTTTAGCCTAGAGTAATTATTTAAGGCTACAGAAAATGTCAAGTCTCAAAAACTATTTTTCAAGGAATAGCTTTGAAAAGTATAATAATTGGCTTAATTCTTATGGTCTGAAGTGCCCAGTAATAATGCACCAATTACATGCAAAGGTCAGATAAAATGCTTTAAATTTTTTCATCATGACCAAACATCATTTAAACTTAGCTTACTCTTTCCTAACTTGACTAGACCAACATATTTTTTTCTTATCTTGTTTCTAAAGCAATTAATGGCATCACACTTCACCATTGTCCATTTCAAGCTCTTTGTTATAACTAAGGAACATAGGAGATGAACAGTTTCATTTGAAGCCTCATGCTGCAATGTGTTGATCACCTTCAAATCCATTTGAAATCAATGGGACCAGAGGGGAACCAGCACCTCTGAGGAGCTGCTCCTTTCACTCACTTTTAATTCTTCTCCTATCAATATTTCTCCTCATTTCAGGATGTCTACACTGCAGATTAACCCAGATGATTAGCACCCAGGTGACCATAGCCTGGATGTGAGCTGCCATACTGCAAAGCCATACCTGATTCACTGTGTCCTCATTGATGCTGTACTCACCCATATGTGTTGCTACAACTTCTGGGGACATATCCCAGGTTCCTAGTTGGGCAGAAAGCTGAGCCACTCTATGATTCCCAGTGAACTGCGAGAGAATTTTTCTGTCCTTCTGGAATTGTGGGAAGCATTGGAGGACTGTCAGCATTTGAGTGATTCATCTTCATCCACACTACAAAATGGGTGGCTTACCAGCCTGAGGGCATATAGCACTTGGACTTTAACCTCTACCCTCAGACAAGCCAGTTATCCTGTGTGAAAATCACCACAACGCTCAGGTGAAGGGGGCTGTGGATAGATGGGAGCCAGGTTGGGGCCACACCTGAGTAAAAGCCCAAGTGAAAACGTATTTTTAGCAGCGATGGCTGCTGAAATCTGGGGCAAGTGAGTCATAGCTCCCCTCTGTGCTCTTCCCCCCATCTGCTGCCCTTCATCCAGCCCCCAGCTCTCTCCTCCACACTATCTGCCTGAAACCAGGCCAACACACTCCTCCCACACCTTATCTTTGCACCCTGCCCCAAGCTCTCCCCCCTGCAGCTCCCCCATACTCAGTTTTGCGGGTATGAGGGAGAAGCAGATGGTGGTGGATGGGATTACTCTAGAAGCAGCAGCAGCAATAAAATGGAAGGAGCACCTTAAGAGAGTCAACCCTGCATTTGGTCTGGATTGTTGTTCTCTATTTTCTCTGAGGTTTTTCTCATTGAGCCTGCCTGGAGCACTCCTGTCAAGGCTGGATCCCCACTTTGAACTTTAGGGTACAAATGTAGGAGCCTGCATGAAAACTTCTAAGCTTAACTACCAGCTTAGCTCTGGTTCCGCTGCCACCATTTCAATTTTTCCCTCCCTGGGAAGCCTTGAAAAACCTTCACCAATTCCCTGGTGAATACAGATCCAAACCCCTTGGATCTAAAACAAGGAGAAATTAACCATCCCCCCTCCTTCCTCTCACCAACTTCTGGTGAATCAAGATCCAAACCCCTTGGATCTTAAAACAAGGAAAAATCAATCAGGTTCTTAAAAAGAAGGCTTTTAATTAAAGACAAAAGTAAAAATCATCTCTGTAAAATCAGTATGGAAATTAACCTTACAGGGTAATCAAACTTAAAGAGCTCAGAGGACTCCCCTCTAGTCTTAGGTTCAAAGTACAGCAAACAAAGATAAACACTCTAGTAAAAGGTACATTTACAAGTTGAGAAAACAAAGGAAAACTAATACGCCTTGCCTGGCTATTTACTTACAAGTTTGAAATAGGAGAGATTTGTTTAGAAAGATGAGAACCTGGATTGATGTCTGGTCCCTCTCAGGCCCGAGAACGAACACCTCCCAAACAAAGAACACAAACAAAAGCCTTCCCCCCCCCAAGATTTGAAAGTATCTTGTCCCCTTATTGGTCCTTTAGGTCAGATGCCAGCCAGGTTACCTGAGCTTCTTAACCCTTTACAGGGAAAAGGATTTTGGAGACTCTGGCCAGGAGGGATTTTATAGTACTGTACACAGGACAGCTGTTACCCTTCCCTTTATAGTTATGACACGCCCCCCAAATCACAGATAGTGTTGGACGTTCGGTTCCACACTGGCTGTGATTTCTTCCTGGAGTTCTAGGAGAAAACAGAGTTAATAAGACACATGTACCTTTAGACATACTACTGATTATATAAAAACTAACAATATATTTCATTCCAACAACAATTATGAACCAGTTAACTCTGGGAAACTTTCCCGGGAGAGTGCATCAGCCACTTTGTTAGAAGCTCCCGAAATGTGTTGTATTTCAAAATCAAAATCTTGGAGAGCTAAACTCCACCGAAGAAGTTTTTTGTTATTTCCTTTGGCGGTATGAAGCCACTGTAGCGCAGCATGGTCTGTTTGTAGTTGGAAATGCCGTCCCCAAACATATGGGCGTAGCTTTTCCAGCGCGTACACAATGGCATAGCATTCCTTTTTGCTGATTGACCAATGGCTTTCCCTCTCAGACAGTTTCTTACTGAGAAACACGACAGGATGGAATTCTTGATCCGGTCCTTCCTGCATTAAAACTGCTCCCACGCCTCGCTCGGACGCATCTGTGGTTACTAGGAACGGTTTGTCAAAGTCTGGGGCCCTTAGCACAGGGTCAGACATGAGTGTTGCCTTAAGCTGGTTAAAGGCCTTTTGGCACTCATCAGTCCACTGAATTGCATTTGGCTGTTTCTTTCTGGTTAGGTCTGTCAGCGGGGCAGCGATTTGGCTGTAGTGGGGTACAAATCGCCTATAATATCCAGCCAAGCCTAAGAAGGATTGGACCTGTTTCTTAGACTTTGGAACCGGCCACTTTTGGATAGCATCCACTTTGGCCTGTAGGGGATTTATAGTTCCTTGACCCACCTGGTGCCCCAGGTAAGTCACTCTGTTTTGGCCTATTTGACACTTTTTAGCCTTAACAGTTAGTCCTGCCTGCTGGATGCGCTCGAAAACTTTTTTCCAGGTGCTCCAGGTGCTCTGCCCATGAATCAGAAAAAATGGCCATATCATCGAGGTAGGCAACTGCAGATTCTCCCAATCCTGCTAGGAGACCATCTACAAGTCTTTGGAAGGTGGCGGGTGCATTTCGCAACCCAAAAGGGAGTACATTGAATTCATACACCCCTGCCTGGGTGACGAAGGCTGACCTTTCCTTAGTGGGTTCATCCAGTGGTACTTGCCAGTACCCCTTGGTTAAGTCCAAAGTAGAGATGAATTGGGCATGTCCCAATTTCTCCAATAGCTCATCTGTGCGTGGCATTGGATAGTTGTCAGGACGAGTTACAGCATTTAGCTTACGGTAGTCCACGCAAAAGCGTATTTGCCCATCTGGTTTGGGAACTAGAACCACTGGAGATGCCCATGCACTCTTAGAGGGGCGGATTATACCCATCTGTAGCATGTCCTGGATCTCCCTTTGTATAGCAGTTTTGGCATGAGGTGACTCCCGGTAGGGTGGGGTTCTAATAGGGTGAGCATTACCTGTGTCAATGGAGTGGTATGCCCGTTCGGTCCATCCTGGAGTGGCTGAGAAAATTGGTGCAAAGTTTGTGCACAAGCTCCTTGATCTGCTGTCGCTGCAGACGTCCAAGGGTCGTGGAGAGGTTCACCTCTTCTACGCCACCATTCTTTTTTCCTTTGTAGTAGAGGCCTTCAGGCCACTCCGCGTCATCTGTTTCCTGGGCTGTAAACTGGCAAACGTTTAATTCTCTGGAATAAAGGGGCTTAAGAGAATTAACATGGTATACCTTAGGCTTTATGTTGGAGGTGGGGGAGGCTATGAGATAGTTAACAGCTCCTAGGCGCTCCTGGACCATGAATGGTCCTTCCCACGATGCTTCCATTTTATGGGCCTAGAGCGCCTTTAAGACCATGACTTGGTCTCCTACTTTGAAGGACCATTCTCTGGAAGGTTTATCATACCAGGCCTTTTGCTCTTCCTGAGCATTCTTTAGGTTTTCTTTAGCAAGGGCTAAAGAGTGTCGGAGGGTGCTTTGTAGGTTGCTTACAAAGTCTAGAATGTTAGCTGCTGGAGAAGGCGTAAACCCCTCCCATTGCTGCTTCACCAACTGTAATGGCCCCTTAACCTCGCGGCCATACACAAGTTCAAATGGTGAAAACCCTAAACTGGGATGTGGTACAGCCCTGTAGGCAAAAAGCAACTGCTGCAACACTAGGTCCCAATCACTGGAGTGTTCATTTACAAATTTACGTATCATGGCCCCCAAAGTTCCATTAAACCTCTCCACCAGGCCATTGGTTTCATGGTGGTAAGGGGTGGCAACCAAGTGATTCACCCCAGGAGCTTCCCACAGGTTTTCCATGGTCCCTGCCAGGAAATTAGTTCCCGAATCTGTAAGGATGTCGGAGGGCCAACCTACCCTGGCAAAAATGTCTGTTAATGCCTGGCACACACTTTTAGCCCTGGTGTTGCTTAAGGGTACTGCTTCCGGCCATTGGGTAGCAAAATCCATGAAAGTCAGTACGTACTGCTTTCCTCTGGGTGTCTTCTTTGGGAAAGGACCCAGAATATCCACAGCTACGCGCTGAAATGGGACCTCAATTATGTGTAGTGGCTGGAGAGGGGCTTTAACCTGGTCTTGGGGCTTTCCCACTCGTTGGCACACCTCACAAGACCGGACATATTTAGCAACGTCCTTGCCCATTCCCTCCCAGTGGAAGGACTTCCCCAACCGGTCCTTGGTTCTGTTCACCCCAGAATGGCCACTGGGATGATCATGGGCTAAGCTCAAGAGCTTTACCCAATACTTAGTGGGGACTACCAACTGTCTTTGAGGATGCCAATCTTCCTGGTGCCCACCAGAAAGAGTCTCCTTGTATAAAAGTCCTTGTTCTACAACAAACCGGGATTGGTTAGAAGAGCTGAGAGGCGGTGGGGTGCTCCGCGCCACCACCCAAGCTTTCTGAAGGCTGTCATCTGCTTCCTGCTCGGCCTGGAACTGTTCCCTTGATGCTGGAGACATCAGTTCCTCCTTGGACTGTGGACTGGGGCTTGGTCCCTCTGGAAGCGATGCAGGTGCTGGGGCTGTTGCCATTGACTGTGATCGACTGTCCGCTGGTGCACTATGTGGTATCTCAGGCTCTGGCTGAGCCTCTTGGGTAGGGTTATCTGCTGCTTCCGCCAGGTCAGGCTCGCTGGTGCCCTCTGGCATTGGAGTTGTAGACGGGTTTGCAAGCGCTCGACTCGGTGCTGGCAATGGTTCTGGTGCTGGTTGCGTTGCCAGTTCCGGTTCTGGGACTGGCTTTGGCTGGGTCTCTGGGATTGGATCCACTACGGCTGTTGCAGTCGTTGGCAGGGGATCCTGTTCCACCACCTTTGTCTGGGTCTCTGGTAACACAGACGGGGCCCTGGTGGACGGCTCAGGAACAGGGATGGGGGTGAAAGCTTGCTTAGCCTGGCTGCGGGTGACTATTCCCACCCTTTTGGCTAGCTTCACATGGTTGGCCAAATCTTCCCCCAGCAGCATGGGAATGGGATAATTGTCATAGACTGCAAAAGTCCACATTCCTGACCAGCCCTTGTACTGGACATGCAACGTGGCTGTAGGCAAGGTTACAGACTGTGACACGAAGGGTTGAATTGTCACTGTAGCCTCTGGGTTGATGAGTTTGGGGTCCACTAGGGATTGGTGGATAGTTGACACTTGAGCCCCAGTGTCCCTCCAGGCGGTAACCTTCTTTCCGCCCACTCTCAAGGTTTCCCTTCGCTCCGAGGGTATGAGAGTGGCATCTGGGTTTGGGGATCTTTGGGGTGATTGGGGTGTAATGAACTGTAATCGGTTGGGGTTTTTGGGGCAGTGAGCCTTTATGTGTCCCAGTTCATTACATTTAAAACATCGCCCTGCTAAGGTATCACCGGGGCGATGTTGGTTGGTGGAGACTGGTGTGGTGGGGTGAGAAGGCGTTTGGGGTTTCCCTTGGGATGTGGGTGGGGCCTTGGGTTGTCCCCGGTGGTAAGGTTTTGTTTCGGCTTGCCCCTTCTGATATTCGCTCCAACTGCTACTAGTTTTTTTCTTTTCTGCCACCTCCACCCATTTGGCTCCAATCTCCCCCGCCTCAGTTACAGTTTTGGGCTTCCTATCTAGGATGTACCTTTCTGTTTCCTCAGGAACACCCTCTAAAAACTGCCCCATTTTTACTAGGGAAAGCAGATCTTCCAGAGATTTAACATTTGCTCCTGATACGCAGGCATCACAATTTTTGTCAATGTGGTAGGCATGATGGGTAAATGACACATCGGGTTTCCACTTTAGGGCTCTGAACAGCCAACGGGCATGCTCGGGTGTTAGCCCCATTCTGAGTCTGGCCTTGTTTTTAAAACGTTCATAACTGTTCATGTGTTCCTTAGGCATTTCAGCCGCCACCTCTGCTAAGGGTCCACTGAGCTGCGGCCTCAGCTCTACCATGTACTGGTCTGCAGCAATGCTGTATCCAAGGCAGGCCCTTTCAAAATTTTCTAAGAAGGCCTCAGTATCATCGCCTGCCTTGTAGGTGGGGAATTTTCTGGGATGGGAAGTGGTACCTGGAGGGGGGTTGTTAGCATTGGCTGGTGCATCCTGCTTAGCCTTTGCTACTTCCAGTTCATGCTTCCTTTCTTTTTCTCTCTCCTCCATCTCTTTTTCTTTCAGCTCCATAGTTCTCTTGTGAGCCTCCTCTTTGGCTTTTTCCAGCTCCATCTCTCTTTCATGGGCCTCCTTTTTGGCTTTTTCTTCTCTTGCTCTCTGCTCTGTCTCGAGTTTTGTTAATTGAAGCAGTCTCTGATGTTTTCTTTCATTTTCTTCTGCTTCTAGTTTGGCCAGTTCTATTTTTTTAGCTACTTCTTTGGTAGTCATTTTCCTGTTTTCTTGTGCTGGGTCACCCCCTCTGCAGTTGACTGAAACTGGGAAGCTCTCAGCTCTGGCTGCTGCTGAGTTAACAGAGACTTTCTAACTAGCTACTCCCGAGGATGTAAAAAGAAAAAAAAACAATTCAGCTTGTAAATTATCTTTACCATTGTTTGCCCATTTGAACACTTCTCTTAACAAAGGACCTTGTTAAAAAAACTTAACACCTCTGCCTTCAGGCAAGGAGAGATAAGATATGCATCTATCTACCTCCAGCTCGGCTTTCCAAGCAGCTAGAAGGAAAAAGAAATCTCACTGGCTTTTGGGTTTAAAATGATTCCACCGCTCTACCACCATGTCAAGGCTGGATCCCCACTTTGAACTTTAGGGTACAAATGTAGGGGCCTCCATGAAAACTTCTAAGCTTAACTACCAGCTTAGCTCTGGTTCCGCTGCCACCATTTCAATTTTTCCCTCCCTGGGAAGCCTTGAAAAACCTTCACCAATTCCCTGGTGAATACAGATCCAAACCCCTTGGATCTAAAACAAGGAGAAATTAACCATCCCCCCTCCTTCCTCCCACCAACTCCTGGTGAATACAGATCCAATCCCCTTGGATCTAAAACAAGGAGAAATTAACCATTCCCCTCCTTCCTCTCACCAACTTCTGGTGAATCAAGATCCAAACCCCTTGGATCTTAAAACAAGGAAAAATCAATCAGGTTCTTAAAAAGAAGGCTTTTAATTAAAGACAAAAGTAAAAATCATCTCTGTAAAATCAGTATGGAAATTAACCTTACAGGGTAATCAAACTTAAAGAGCTCAGAGGATTCCCCTCTAGTCTCAGGTTCAAAGTACAGCAAACAAAGATAAACACTCTAGTAAAAGGTACATTTACAAGTTGAGAAAACAAAGGAAAACTAACAAGCCTTGCCTGGCTATTTACTATTTAAGTTTGAAATAGGAGAGATTTGTTTAGAAAGATGTGGAGAACCTGGATTGATGTCTGGTCCCTCTCAGTCCCGAGAACGAACACCTCCCAAACAAAGAACACAAACAAAAGCCTTCCCCCCCCCCAAGATTTGAAAGTATCTTGTCCCCTTATTGGTCCTTTAGGTCAGATGCCAGCCAGGTTACCTGAGCTTCTTAACCCTTTATAGGGAAAAGGATTTTGGAGTCTCTGGCCAGGAGGGATTTTATAGTACTGTACACAGGACAGCTGTTACCCTTCCCTTTATAGTTATGACAACTCCTGACAGGGAATCGCTGGGGGTTTTGGCTGCTGCAGCTGCTCCTACTCCTGAGCTCAGTTCCTTTGCTCACAGGGCAAGCCACAGGTTACTGTGCCTGTATAGTGCTCTAACTGCTGGATGTAGACTCTGCTGATGCACTCTAAAAGGTACCTAGAGTGAATTAACACAGTCCTTTTTGACACAGGACTAAATCAGTGTTTATGAGGTACAAGTGGCATGAATGCTTATAGACATGACAGGTTTCCAGATGAGGAGAGAATTAAAAGATTGAGGAGGAGACAAGCACAAGGGGATTTTATAGAGGTATAAATGCTAATGAATGATCATACAATCATAGAAATGAAGGGCTGGAAAGGACCTCAAGAAATCAAGTGTTTGTCCAACCTGTTTTTGAAAACTTCCTATTATGGGGATTTCACAACCTCCCTTGAAAGCCTGTTCCAGATCTTAACTACCCTGATAGTTAGAAAGTTATTCCTAATATTTAACCTAAAACTCCTTGCTGGAGATTGAACCCATTCCTTCTTGTACTACCTTCAGTGGTCCCAGAGCGCAATTGATCACTGTCCTCTTTATAACAGCGCTTAACATATTTGACCACTTATCAGATCCTCTCTCAGTCTTCTTTTCTCAAGACTAAGGGCTTGTCTACACTGGTAATTTACAGCACTGCAACTTTCTCGCTCAGAGGTGTAAAAAAACCCAACCCCTGAGCGCAGCAAGTTTCAGCGTTGTAAAGTGCCAGTGTAGACTGTGCACCAGTGCTGGGAGCTACGCCCCTTGTGGAGGTGGGTTTATTAGAGAGCTGGGAGAGCTCTCCTCCAGCGCTCTGCCATGACCACACAAGCCACATTAAAGCACTGCCTCAGCAGCACTTTAGTGTAGACTAGCCCTAAACATAACCAGTTTTTTCCACCTTACCTCATAAATCAGGTTTTCTAAACCTTTTATCATTTTTGTTGATCTCCACTGGACTCTCTCCAGTTTTTTCATAACTTTTCTAACATGTGGCTATCAGAATTAGACACAGTACTCCAGCTACTGGTCTCACCAGTGCCAAGTAGAGCAGGACAATTACCTTCCGTGTCTTACATATGATACATCTGTTAATACACCTCCAAATATTAGCCTTTTTTGCAGCTGCATCACATTGTTGATTCATGTTCAATTTGTGATCCACTACAACCTCCTGATCCTTTTCGGCAGTATTACCATTAACGAGTCTTTCCCCATTTTGTAGTTTAGCATTTGATTTTTCCTTCCTAAGTGAAGTACTTTGCATTTATCTTTATTGAATTTAATCTTATTGAATTCAGACCAATTCTTCTTTATCAAGGTCGTTTTGAATCTTGTCCTCCAAAGTGCTCGCAACCCCTCCCAGCTTCATGTCACCTGCAAATTTTATACGCATACGCTCCACTCCATTATCCAAGTCATTAATGAAAAGTAGAGGACCCAGAACTGATGCCTTTGGGACCCCACTAGATATACCCTCCTAGTTTGACAGCAAACCATTGATAACTACTCTGAGTATGGTCTTTCAAAAAGTTGTGGAATCCACTTTACAGTAATTCCATCTAGCCCACATTTCACTAGTTTGCTTATGAGAATGTCATGTGGGACTGTGTCTAAAACCTTACTAAAATCAAGATAGATCATATCTACTACTTTCCCTCAAGTCTCTAGGTCAGTAACCCTGTCAAAGATGGAAATTAGAATGGTTTGGCATAATGCTGACTATTCCTTATAACCTTATTATCCTCCAGGTACTTACAAACTGATTAATAATTTGTTCCAGTATCTTTCCAGATATCAAAGTTAGGCTAACTGGTCTATCATTTTCTTGGTCATCTTTGTTTCCCTTTTTAAAGATAGGTACTATGTTTGCCCTTCTCCAGTCTTCTGGGACTTCACTTACCCTTCAGCAGTTCTCCAAGATAATTACTAATTGTTCTGAGATTGCTTCAGCTTGTTCCTTAAGTACCCAAGGAGGAATTTCATCATGCCCTGCCAACTTGAATATATCTAACTTACCTAAATTGTCTTTAACTTGTTCTTTCTCTATTTTGGTTTGCATTCTTTCCCTCTTATTGTTAATATTAATTGTGTTGAGTATCTGGTCACCATTATATATTTCAGTAAAGACTGAAACAAAATAGGCCTTAAAAGCCTAACTTTCTTGATGTCACCAGTTATTAGCTCTCCTGCCCTGATAAGTAGAGGACATACACTTTATTTCACCTTTTTGTCTTGCTCCTAATGTATTTAAAGAACCTCTTCTTATTGTCTTTTACACCCCTTGCTAGGTGTAACTCATTGTGTGCCTTAGCCTTTCGGATTTTTTTCCTACAATTTTGTGCTATCCTTTTGTACTCTGCTTTAAAAATGTGTCCATGTTTCCCCTTTTTGTAGGATTCCTTTTTGATTTTCAGGTCATAAAGATAGCTTCTGATGGAACCATATTGATCTCTTACTATCCTTCCTGTCTTTCCTTCACATCAGGATAGTGTGCAGCTGTGCCTTTAACATTTCCTCCTTGAGAAACTGCCAGCTATCTTGAACTTCCTTTTCCCTTCAATTTTTGAAAGTAAATCAGGTGTTCCTATCTACTCTCTCTCATAATACAATATGAAGGAGACATTAAGTGAAAATGAAAGGTAACACGTTTAAAACTCACAAATAGAACTACTTTCTAACCAAATCATTAACCACCTGTAAAACTCATTGCCATTAGATATCATTGAGACTAAGACCTTAGTAAGATTCAGAAAAGGGTTAGTCATGTGGAAAGTAAAAATATTCACATATACTCTCTCTCACTCACATACACAGAGAGAGAGAGAGAGAGAGAGAGAGAGAGAGAGAGAGTTATATAATTTTCTTATTTATAAGGGGTATATTTCTTATACAGGCCATAAACCAGCCATGAAATGATAGAAATTAAGAAGAAATTTCTCCAGTGGGCAGATAATTCCATTATTGTTTCTTTTTACATCCTCCTTTGAAGCAACTTCTACTGGCCCCTGTCAGAGTCAGGACACTGGATTAAATAGACTTTGGGCCTGGTGCAAAATGACAATTCCTATATTCTTATGTGCACTTTCCTATACCAGCTTTGCTAAATTTGATTTATTATTTATTTTACACATTGGATTACAAACGGAAACAGCCTTGTTTTACAATAGTTGAGATACTGTAATATAGATGATTAAAATTGGACCTTGTTCTCAATTTTCTGACTCTTCTACCACTGACAGTGGGTTAAGCCTCCTTCCTTTTCTCAACTCGACTGTGACAACATCCTCTCTGTGCAATGTGCGCAGAGGTGCTGTCTCTTGAGAAAATTAATATTGACACTAGCTGGCAAGGAGTGTAAAGCCCAGTATATGAGGGACAATAGAGTAAATAAAATAAACCCCAGAAAAAGAATGGCATATTCAAAATAACAGCATAACGGATGGAGACTTTATGGGGAATGGGAAAACAGGATCTGGGAAATGAAAGGGTTAAGGTTAACTAATACACTTATAAATAAATCAGTTCCCCCACCCCAACACTCACAAACTCCTCCAATCCCAGATCTCTCCCTAGCGCCTTCTCAGACAGATGGTTGGCTGAGTCTGAGTGTCCTGAGAAAGAATCTTGCAGCACTGTGGAGTTGGCTGGTTTAAACAAAAGTCCCCCTACTGTATCTTCACCCTGGGTGGGGCAGGGTCTTCTTCTGACTCCAACTGGGCTCACTGGTTCCCTGGTCTGGAAGCCTCCTAGGGCCTTAGCTGGCCTTGATAACCTGTGCTGAGTCAGATCCCTCTCCTCTGGATGTTGCTTACTGCAGTGCTGGAATTCCCTGGTCCATTCAGCTAAAGTTTCATAGCAGTGCAAGAACTCTCTTCGGGGACTCTCAGAGCTGTGCTGTCTCTCTTTTGGCTTCCAAATCCAAAACTACATGTAACGTCTCCTTTGTGTAGAATCAACCTGTCCGTTCACTGGGGGCTCTGCAGTCCTATCTTGTCATTGGTCCAGTGCACTGTTTCTCCAGATCAATCCACATTAGCCTCAGCTCAGATTTCTTGTTCCTTCTGTCCCTACCCCTGATTCCAAGAATGCTGGGAGATGTTGGCAGAATGATCTGGTAGCCTTTATAGTTGTATTCCTTTTGTCGGAGCCCTCTAGAGGCTCAGTCTGGAATTCCAGGATCTGGCCAACTCCAGTTGGGGTTTACAATTCTTTCTCCTTAATATCTCCAAACATCCTTTGTGGTCAAATTCAGTCACGACATAAATGGTGGTGATTGTGAACCTGAAGGGATTATACTAGCAGAGTTTGAAAAGTTGCCAAACAGCTTGCTGTAGCTCTGGGAAATTTTTGTCTAGTGTGTCTTGATTTCAATTTGCAAAGTTATATATCCTAAGAGCTCCAGATATTGTCATGAATTAATGGCTTGAAAATTATATAGCTGGTGACTTTACTTTTTCCGGAATGATTTGATCTGAGTAACAATTTAGAAGTGCAAAACTGAAGACAAATGACCTCACAGAGCAGCAAATTAATAAAGTCAAATTTATTAAAGTCAGACCCATTTTTGTTATGTTTTTTTAAATGACAGTTCAAATATATATGCACTGACTGACTAATCCACTAGTATGTGGTACTTTGCACGTACATTTTGTTGCTTTTCATTCCAATATGACACAGCATAATGAAGTACATTGTGACCTTTTTGTCCATTAGATTATATATGACAGGGTGCAGAGGCATTGTCTGGTCAGTAGCAATGGGGACTTAACTCCAGTTCTGCTTTGCTTCCTCCTCTGCCTGCATTAATGTTCATGTTATGCAGTGGACACTGAAGGCCAATCACACTACCCAGCAAGAAGGCGGGAAACTCTGTAAGAGTGGCTTCTTGGAAAACAGAATGAGAGGATATCCTGGCAAAAGGTGTACGCTATGCACAGTCACTGCAGGTTTGGGGTGATAGCTCAGACTATCTTTTTTTTTTTTCTTGTTTTCCGCATGTGTAAAAACAATTTGTTATCATTATTTATTTGTATTGCTGTAAGGCCTACCAGCCCCAATCAGGGACCCAAGCTCCATTGTGCTAAGCAGTGTTCAAGTATCAAGTAAAAGATGGTCTCTGCCCCAAATAGCATGCACTCTTGGGATGGGAAATCCTGGGCCTGTTGATGACAAGGAGAGTTTTGCTATTGACATCAATATGGCCAGGATTTCATGTTGAAATATTGTTGTATGTAGTAAATCTTGCTCTCAAATACCCTAACGAATAAGAGCAACACAAGTGGCCTGTAAGCTTTAATTTGTTATCGCAGTTCCACGTGGCAAGTCATTCTCCCACCTGATAGCACATTATTGCTTCAATATTGTTTTTTTTTTTTTATAAAGAAAGCCATTCAGTAAAGGCTTACACTTGAGTGCAGTGCAGAACAAGATACATTCTTTGGAGCCAGAAGACATAGCTGACAATAGTATAGCTGTTTAGTCATCTGCTTGAGAACATGAGAAATTGCCTAAACATGTCTAGTGCTGACCCGCATCAAAATATGAAAATGCACTAAACATTAGCACTCAATGAAACAACTTATATTGAGCAACTGGCTCCATATATATTGGCCACTGATATTAATTTGCAATGCTGGACTGGTAGATTGCTTAGAAAACAGCTTAATTAACCAAGTGAGGTGTAAAGGTTATATTGAAAGTGGAGAAAAACATAGCTCTAGGTAAAAAGAGGGGGAGTAGGGAGGCCAAGCAGGCAAGTGAAGAATATTTTTAATAACACTGGATATGAACAAAAAGATTTGTATGCATTTTCTCAGAGACAGATATTTAGGCGTTCAGGTCCAAGAGGCATCTTAAACAATTTTGATATATGTTTAGGGATTTGTGCACATGATTTTATGACCCATTTTCTCTCGCAGGCACCCTGATTACTCATGTATCTTAGTGTCTCATAATCTTTAATGTATTTATTCTCACAACCCCCCTGTGAGGTTGAGAAGTGCTAGGGGATTAAGACAGAGAAACTTAGGCCCAAATCCACAAAGGAATTTAGCCATTGCAGTGCTGAACATTGCGGGACCTAACTTTTAAGTGCCTAGCTACAGTGGAAACCCTGGTTTAGGTGCTTAGGATCTCTGTACAGTGCATAGAGAGAGAGAGGTGCCTAAAAATGGAATCCACAAAAGCCATCATACTAGGTGGGAAGCTGTCTAAGCTAGCCAATAGCAGATGCCATTGAGAGGGGTTTGTCCTAAACCCAGGGGTGAAAGTAAGGCGGTACGGGCCGGTAGGGCGTACCAATAAAAAGTAGCTGCCGGTACCGGCCCATACCCAGCTGACTTTAAAGCGCTGCCGCAACGGCGCTTTAATGTCGTTGCCCCTTTTGCGCCCACCCGTCGGCGGTCCTGTCAGGTCCCTACCAGTAGGGCCGCCGACGGGGGGCGCAAAAGGGGAAACAATGTTAAAGCGCTGCTGCGGCAAAGGACCCTGCTTGTTTAAGAACTGCCATGGCGGCTGGAGCCCTGGGTCCTTTAAATCGCCACTGGAGCCTCAGGCGGCCCAGATGGGCTGGCTGGGGGACGCTGACTCCAGCCCCGCCCCTTCTACCCCTTCCAGGGGGGGCTGGAGCCGGCCCCCATACTGGTAAGAGTTCAAATTTACTTTCACCTGCCTAAACTCCACCCCCACAGGTGTCTAAGATCACCTTGAGATCCACAGTTGGGACTCCTGTCCCAGGATTAGGTGCTTAAGATGTCTTTTATAAGAAACACAGAATGAAGAGGTGGTGGCGGCAGCTCTGGTATAACTTTTAGCTCTGTGGTTAGAGTACTTGCCCAGGATGTGGGAAACTCAGGATCAATTCTCCTCCCTCTTCCTGATGGAAAGAAGGGATTTGAACATGCATTTCCCATTTCCTAGGAGCATACCTTAACCCCTGGGGTAAGGGATAGTCTGATATAGGGTTCTCTATCTCTCCTGTTGGAGCTATTGCACTGGTATAAATAATTAAATATTCACTGGGCCAGAAAGAGTGTGAGAATGACTCTATAGCCTGGAAGTGGGAGACTCATGCTCCAGTTCCCCTGCTCCCATGAGTATTTAATTCTTTCTTGGACTGCCTTTAATAATAAACACACATAGCACAGCAGCCGTACAATAAATAAATAGACAATTAAAAAGAAAGAAATAACCCCTCACAAAATTTTCCCCTTGATGAAAAAAGGGAGAAAAGGAAAAGAAAGAATTATACATGACAAATGCTAGTCATGTTGCTTAAGGCACTTTTGAAATGTGTATCAATAAAACAGAATATAAATGACTGGGACTTTGTGGGGCAACAGAGATCTGCATACATGGAGTTTCTTTGTAGAATAGGGGCCTTAATCATTATTATTTACTGAGGTGCACAGAGGCTCTTTTGGCAGGATTGGTGTCTGAGCCCAGCAGTATCACTTAGTGGTGGGAGTCCATGTCCATGTCGCCCAGTGGTAAGCATCTATGGCTGGTGGCAGGGGAACCTCCTTTTTGAGCTCCATAGTGAACATGCCCAGCAGGTGAGGCTGGGCAGGACCTTCTGGGCTCAAAGCTGCTCTTTAAACCTTTGTTCCTCAGTGCCGGGCTTATACACCCCATCGCAGGCCCCAATCAGTACTGGCCCCATTGTACTATGTATTGTACAAACACATAAGAAAAATGAGCTCCTTCACCGAAGCGCTTATAATGGGAGTTGAAAACCAAATACAGCAAGCAGGTGTAACTACCGGTAGTAGAAGAATGGAGACGGAGTATAATATATAGACATATAAGCATGATTGGCGTAAACCAGCTTTGTGCACAAATTTTAAATAACGAGGTTTTACTTAGTTAATAGAAGGAATATTTTCCTCCCCACCAAAATAAGTATCTCTTTGTCTTAAATAAAAAATGCCCAACTACATAGTGGAAGACCATATAGCTGGACAAGTTGCAAATGCACTACTTTGTTCTCAATGAGTCAGGGGTTAAATACAGCTCAGCTCCCCCTATCCTTGCACAGACATTCAGAAGAGAGCTATAGGTGTGCAGGATACAGAGTGGCGGGGGACAATGCCTTTGAGAAGGTAAAACTAAATCTCATGGTTCATAGGACTGGGTTGAACTCCAAAATGGTCACTTAGGGCCAGATTTTTTTTAAAGTATTTAGGCACCTAAAGATGCTGATAGTTACCAAGTGGGAATTTCAAAAGTGTCTAGACAACTAACTCCTATTGATTTAAATACAAATATTCTCATTAGGTGACTATCTACATCAGGGGTCAGCAACGTTCGGCACGTGGCTCGCCAGGGAAATGCACCCTGGCGGGCCGGGCCAGTTTTATTTACCTGCTGATGCGGCAGGTTCGGCCGATCGCGGCCCCCACTGGCCGCGATTTGCCGTCCCGGGCCAATGGGGGCAATGGGAAGCAGCGCGGGCGAGCGATGTGCTGGCCGCGGCTTCCCGCCACCCCCATTGGCCCGGGACGGCGAACCGCGGCGAGTGGGGGCCGCGATCAGCCAAACCTGCCATGTCAGCAGGTAAATAAAACTGGCCTGGCCTGCCAAGGTGCTTACCCTGGCGAGCCGTGTGCCAAACATTGCCGACCCCTGATCTACATCTTTATGCACATTTTAAAATTGGCCCTTTCTCTGTCCATTTTGTTACTTTTGAGGCATGTTATAGGACTGAATCCGAAGCTCATTAAAATTAGAGAAAAGACTGGCATGGACTTCAATGGGCTTTGGAACTCACCCATAAAAATTAATCCTTGTGGAAAAGACATAAGGTACAGATTTACAAAGTTAGTTAGGAACCTAAAGATGCAGGCCAAGTGCCTGATTCAATGGAAAGTCAAAGACAGGGATCTAGCCTGGTTATTTTTTTTTTAATGCCTCTAGGTGCTTCTCTGCATCTTTAGGCCCCAAAATACTTTTGAAAATATGGCCCTAATTAGGTTTTCCCATCCTGAATCATTCCATCAGCTGACAATATTTTGTTTGCCTTCATGTATTTATTGTCTTTGTTTATGTTCTTATGCATAAAACAAGCAAAAATATTTTTAAAATGTCATTGTAATCCAGCCTGAATTGGTACTGACTAAAAGCTGTTACTACCCATGCCAATCGACCTGCCCATTGGAAATGAATATGGTGTTTTTGTCTCAGTTCTCAGTGGACAAGTTTCTCCATATTTTTTTAAGGAATCCACCATGAAAACTGCCATTTATTGGAACCCAATTTAGCAATATTCATAAGACTGGACTTGGTCTCCTGGGGTCTTAATTTGGCATCTTTCACCAGCAACAAATACACAATTTTATGTTACAAATACTAGTAGTATATGTTGAGAAATAAGACTGGATTTGAGTGGGTAGACAAATCACAAATAACATCAGAGATTTCAACTTCAATTCACTGTCGGTGTTTAAAGATTTATTATAAATAGAAGATGGTAAGGCAGAATGTATGTAGTGAGATGATGGGATGTGCTGGAATTCCACAGTAGCATCTATTTTCTATTTTGGATCAAAATGTAATGTGAAATGGGATCAGTCCTCAAACTATATACCTGGGTATACATGGACGCTATTAAAGCAGGTTCAATATAGTATTTCAAACAGCATTTTAACTTACCACCATGATACAATGACATTTAATTTTTATTAGATGAGTTATTGTTTATTTTCATAGCACCATAGCTAGGTGCTTGTTAGATGTTTAAGTAACAAGGACCCTGCTCCAAAGGGTTTGTAATCCATGGGGATTGCCATGCTTACTCTCTCAGCATTGTAAAGCTACCATTGTCTCCAGTGGCAGCAGAGTTAGGCCAACAAGAAGTGCTTTTAAAAACCCACCAACAATTCAACAATGGAGAGACTTACGGGATGGGACGTGGGACTGGCAATGAAGTTTAGAAGGCACTGTGCTTGTTTTATTAAATTTATAATTTATGTATTCCTAATTTTCCCCTCTGTGCAGAGCAATTAAATACTAAAAATAAGGAAACCAGGGGTTAATCTTAAAATGAAAATTGAAGAGTGCAAAAACAATAATAATATAATGAAAGTCTTGTTTTGCTTCCTTTCCTTTGTGTGTTGTCTAATAGATCAGGATACTTCATTATTATTATTATTATTATTATTATTCAATATTTGTAGTAAGGTAATATCCAAAGACTCCATTTGGAATTGGGGTCCTATTGGGCTGAGCTCTGTCCAAGCAGAGAAAAGAGAATCTGTGCTCTGAATGGCTTCTAGAGACATAAATAGAAGAAGAGTAGAGAGTGGCATACAACAGAACAGCAAATGAATTTGGTGAAGAATTGGCACACCTTTAGTTAGTTGTGTATTTTTTTTTAAATGGGAATAGCAGTGAGAAAAAATGGAGTATGAAAAGGAAATAAGGCAGACCTCTGACAACGTCAATGGAATTCCACATGACCCGTTTTGATCTGATGGCAGGATCACAGCCATAAATTGGAGAATGGACTAATCATCTTTATGCCCAAAAGATTCGACCCACACTTTGGTTGCTATGTAATTAATAAAATGATAAAAGAATTAATAATAGAACATGTTATCTAGGTCTCTTGGAAGAAGTACATTTTAAGAAAGAATTTGAAGGAGAAGAGAGCTGAGGCAAGATGGGTTGTTAATGGATTACATAGAAGTAAGAATGAAGACAAGAGTAGTAGGAGACATCAGAAGGAGGTTATCACATAGCCTGAGTGGATTGAATTGTGGGGGGAGTGAAAGGAGACAAGCAATAAACTAACCAATAGTTTATTTAAATATTTAGGCTAAAATCTGCTCACAGACACATACATGACATTTCCATTTACTTCAATTGCTTGCATGCATCTGAGAATACAGTTTGGGACTGTGGACTACTGCACTGACTTTCCAGCCCTAAAAATAAACCAGTTAAACAGTCATCAGTCAATTGTGGTTCCCTACTTTCTAGGACACCTTTATGGGAATTTATAAAGAGTTAAAACACAACAAAAACAGCAGTAGCAAACAAAGGCAGCAAATATAATCAACAGTCGTCTCTGCAGTCCTGTGAGCTGCCCCCAGCTCACACCTTCTGTTTCCCTTTCCTCTGTCCTGCTCCCCTTTTCTGCCTCCCAGGCCACCCTTTATATTTCCCCTATGCCCTCTAATAAGTCAGTGTAATTGGCTGCTGCCTTAATCATTTAGTATCTGGGCTAAGCAGTGCCCTTGTACCCTCTCACATTGCTATTACCTTGCTTTGCTGACATTGCATTTACTGCGTCATTGTTGTTGTGACAGGTATATGACTCATGGGTAGTGCTCAGCTGAAATTACATTCAGATGAATGGATGACAGCATCCAGAGCAGACTCACTTGCAGCCTTCTGTTCAATTATATTACTTGAACAAAATGTTTTATGGTTAGCAACTATTACTATTTGGTATTTATTTATTTATTTATATATAATGTATAATTTACCCTCTGTCCATTGTTACCTCATGTAGTCAAGAGAACACATCTATTTGTGTTGCAGCCACATTTAAACCCTTCTTCCAAGAGTACATATTCCGCTAAGTCCAGCCCTCTCCTAAATTACTGGGACATCTTCTGGCTTTCTTGTGGAGCAGCTATAGCAGGGGTCGGCACCATTTGGCACGCGGCTCGCCAGGATAAGCACATTTATTAATAAAGTTAGTTCAAGACTAGATTCTCTCTCTCTCTCTCTCTTTGTCAAGCTATAGCTCAGGGGTTGCAACGTTCGGCACGCGGCTCGCCAGGGTAAGCACCCTAGCAGGCTGGGCCAGTTTATTTACCTGCCAACGTGGCAGGTTCGGCCGATCGTGGTCCCCACTGGCCGTGGTTCGCCGTCCTGGGTCAACGGGGGCGGCGGGAAGCCACGGCCAGCACATCTCTCGCCCCGCGCCGTTTCCCGCCACCCCCATTGGCCCGGGACGGTGAACCGCAGCGAGTGGGGGCCGCAATTGGCTGAACCTGCCACGTCAGCAGGTAAATAAACTGGCCCGGCCCGCTAGGGTGCTTACCCTGGCGAGCCGCGTGTCGAACGTTGCAACCCCTGAGCTATAGCTTGACAAAGAGAGAGAGAGAGAGAGAATCTAGTCTTGAACTAACTTTATTAATAAATGACAGTAAGAAGCACATCCTGTAGCAGCATATGGATAAATGTGTTTACGCTCACACACACCCCATCACGGGAAGCTCTGTTACTCATTCCTGTACATTATATGAGCCTTCCCTCAAAAATCCAACTTCCTTAAAAAAAAAAAACACAACACTTTTACACGAAGTATCATAAATAAATGATGTATTATGCTTTAATAATATTACTTAACATTATATTATATATGTGTCATTTTAATTTGCCACTGTATAAATAGAACTATTTATAGGGACCACCTGCTGCTTCCCTAAATGAATGCTGAAGTGTTCATCCATGCCCTACCAAAAAGCACAACAGATAATGTACATTAGTTAGGGCATAAAACAAACAAGCCCAGCCCTTTCAAACTGAAATTAATATTTCTGTTATTTTATATTTGCCAAACTTACAGTCCAGTGCTCCTCAGCCCAGAAATGTGGTGGTCCCTGTCATGGTTGCTGCTAAAAGCCCACACTTACAGCTTCAGGAAGTGTGGAACTAGGACTATCCTGTCCACTGTGCACTATGCTGAACTTGTTCAGGATATGCCCATTTACCTTATGGCAGTACCTAGACTGAACCACGCTGTAGACTAAACCACACTTTCGAAACAGCATTTATTAACATAAGGTAAAATTCTCAAAAGCACCTAAGTGAATTAGTTGACTAAATCCCATTGACTTCCATGTAGAACATTTAATGCATGTGTAATTATTTGGCATGTGGTGTTATCTAATACCTTAATAATTTTCCCTTATGTGTTGATCTAAGGAGAAGCATTTGGCTGTGTCAACTTCATGTTATGAGGCACCATCACAAGAGGGGATCTGTTCCTTATTCCTTGTCTACAGAATAAGAACTCATCAGAATGGAAGAAACATGGTCAAGTGGGGTTAAGTTTGCCATGTGGTACAAACCAAACACCAAAAAGTATGGACTCAAAATTGTGAAAAAGCCTAATTCCCTTTCAAATACACAAAACCACACACTTTAAATCAAAAGTGGCTCAGTCTTTCAGTTTGCAGAACTCTGACACCACCCATCCTATACAAAAAAGATATAAGGTTGACAATAGAGATTTCTAAACTGTATGCTAGATTCCCAGCTACTGTAAATCAACACAACTCTATTATGGTCACATTGATTTATTCAAGAGAGGGATCTGGCCCTGATACTTGAGATTCTAAAGTAAATACACATTTTATCTAGCACCACAATATATTAAGAAACAAGCTTACGCTGAGTTATGTCTAGTGTAGAACTCAGGTTCAGTATCTCAATAAATAGCCGGCTGACCTTGATCTAGAGAGAGAATCTTATATTTAAATTCCTCAAGACACTAGTAATTATTAGAGATGATTACTTAACATCAATCTAAGACGTCCTATCATATTCACTTATATATAATAACAGTTGCCTATTTAGTCATATTTATGTGTATCCATATTTATATAACATTTTAAAGACATATTTGAAATATTGATTTACTTATTGTTTGTGCCAAGGGTAAATAAGACATCATATGATTGACTTTTTTGCAATGGCAATGTACTGAGCCATTTTTTTTCTGTATTGAATTTCTGCTATGATTCATTTTTCTGGTTTTCCTTAATTTTCTTTGCTCAACAAATTATAGTTTTCTGGAATCAAAAAGTACATGGTTTCTGGGCCTGGTAAAGACTGTGAATAAATTCAGCTTTTATATGCGGAAGAAACAGTCTTTGTAAGCTTCATTGAGATTTTGTTCAAGTTAAATATAGATTGTTGGATTTGACCTTTTTGCCCCTACAATAGTAAAATGTTCAAATGGATTAAAATCAGAATAGCAAATGCTCAAAGTTGAAAACCTTTTGTATGGCTTGTGTCTCTAATGAGTACAATGTCTCTCTTCATGTTATTTTCTCTTCAAATGGGCAATCTTTAAAAAAATTACTTCCTTTCACAGGTCCTTTAAACTGTTTATAGATATCAATTTTCTTGACAGATATATATGAATGTTTATATTTTCTCAGTTTATGCACTTGCCTTTGTTATAATTGTACAGTATTTGTATGTGAATAATTGATGTCATGATTAAGTTGCCCAATCATTAAAACTCTAGTACTTATGTTTAAATATTAAAATGTTTTACTTATGAATTTTTTAACTGTAGGTCCTTCAAAACAGTTTCTAAAATACAGACATCGTCATTGGGTTTTGAAATTAAAGGGAAAAACGTAACTCCATCAGGATCAAATACCAAAAGATTTCTGCCTTCTATTGCTTTTGAAAATGTGTACAGTAATTCTGGCAAGAATATCTCTTAAAAAACATTTGTATTGTATTTTTACAATAGGGATAACAAAAGGTAAATCATATATGTAGTAAGCAATGCTTCATTAAGGATCAAGTATGACATTGATTTAATATCAGAGGCCTCCCCTATTTCAGGAACTAGGCATGAACAAAAATAATTCACTGCCCTTTCTGATGTCTGATTCTACACTGCAGCAGTTTTAAGAAAAAAAAATCAATAAGGGCCTAATTTAAAGCCCATTAAAGTCAAAAAAATCTTTTCATTGACTTTAATGGGGTCCCTAAAACATCACCCGAATGCTTAAAAAGTCAATAGGCCTGATGTCCAAAATTGTACATATAAATGACTGGAAATTGAATAATTCTGTTTCTCTCATTCAGTCACACGTCTGAATTTCATGGGTATTCATTAGAAAGTGTGCAAGTTCAGTGAACTGTTATTGGGAGGGGAAGCTGAAGGGGAAGGGGAAGGAGAAAGGGAAATGATGTTATAAGCAGCTAAAACTAAGCATCTATGGTAAAGTTAAAAACACATCATCACTTTGGTGACACATAGGAGAACTGTCACTGCCCAAACAATTCCAGATTAGGAAGAAACCAAATTCCAGCTCACCTCTAATTTATGAACAGCTTTTTATTGCTTTGTTCTCTTGTGCATGGTCTGCCTCCATGTTTACCAAACATCATCATAAGATTGCTTAGATAGAAGGAGCATTCTGATTATTCAGTGAACACTTTAAAGGGAAAGAGGAGCTTATTGGTAACACAAAGCACAGTTTTTACCACTTTTACCAGTTATCATAATTATACTATTAATAATACTCATTCTCTCCAGAGCAAACACTTTAGTGTTTTAACCACAGACAAAAAATTACATTTAAACAATAGTAAGCATATGACACAAAAGCTCAGAAACGTCAAACTTATATCTGGATCTCTAGCCTTAATTCATGCTGGTGTCAAAGAAAGAACAATAGCACAAATTAAGGACTTTGGGTCAGCTTTTAAATAAATATTTTTTTTCTTTTCTTGGTTTATGTCACCAATGCAAACCTTCTTTTACTTAAATACAGATTTATTTCCCAGTTATTTTTAATGATCCTTTGGAAAGGTGGGGAAAACTTTCCTGGAATGTTATCAGCCGGGTTATTTTGGTCTCTTGTGCTTCTGCATGTTAAATATGCATTTAAGTTGAGTTAAGTACATATTTAATGTATTTTTAAATTATATTATGGTCTAGTCAAATATATTGGCATGTGTATGAGCTTTTGTGTATGTATTATTTATCCATTTACATTCTCATACCTCCACTGAAGCATCACAGTTAGAGAAATAAGTACATTGGTACATACACTAATTTTAAGAAGACTTTTGTCATTTATTTGCGATATGGTAAGGACTCCTCCATCATAGTATATAATGCAACTCCATAATATTTTGGAACTTTAGAAATAGTGAAATTTTAATCCACCATCATTAGGAGTCATTATGGTTTATTATGTAAATTCTTCTAAACGAGTGGAAACACTGACCTATTACCTATACGTCTTTGATGTTTACCAGTGCCATTTCTTTTATTAATTATTATTTTTGTTATTATTAACTATTATTTATTATTTATTACTGAAGTTACTATGCACATACACTCAACCGTTAGACTAAAAATTCCTTGTGGAAATTTATTTGGAAATAAAGTGTTGCCTCTACCACTTTCTATAGTGATAGTGTGCTGAAATCATAGCAAAAGTAATGAAGTAACATACTAATAAAATTTTCCATGAATGGGGTAAGCCTAACAGCTATAGAAGAACCAATCATGTTTAGTATAATAAATAGAAGTCACAACACACCAGCTACTTCACCATTGCCAAGTGTTTTTAAGCACCACAACACTGGTGAGTTTTAAGGATGGGATGAAGGAGAATAACATGGCTCTATGCAGAGATCTCCACATGCATCAGGGACAGTAGAAATATCAATGTTCCTGAGGGAAGACTGAACTAATGGAAATGACAGTTGGCATTGTTAGCAGAATGAAGGCAGACTTTGCCTCCGTTAGGGTCAGACCAGAGAAGAGGGAGGTATCAGCCTTGCCTCATCTTCCTTGCTTCTTCCAAACTGATCATCACCTCCTTCTTCTCTGAATTGAGCTCCAGCCATTTTGCTTATGTTCTTGGCCAGACAATGGGAAATGCACTCTGGTACTTTAGTCACAAGAATTAGGTGAGTGTCATCAGCATATTGAAGACACCACAATCCATGCTTTCCCACTAACCATCTTATGGGAAAAAAATGAAAAAAGGAGACCAAGAGGAAGCTCTATAGATCTCAACGTGAGAGTGCTCTCTGTGTAGAAGGACTATTGAACAACCCCACCCCAACCCCATAAGCACACAGTTAACAAAATATCTTTGCTAGTTTGGACTAGCAAGAGATATATCTTTTCACCATCCCCTCATATTTGCTTCACTAACATTCACCATGGTACAGAGCATCTGATCCCATTTCATATGTCTTTATACTATCTACTTTTATTCCTGCAAACTGTTCTGCAAAAGTAAATTAATGTATTCATGAAGAGCCCAACAGAGGACCCAGATGTGTTCTGCATGGGTTCCTGGTTCCATCTGTGAGGAACAGCTTGCAGCATCAGACCCTTACATTGCATATTCTTCACACTTGTTTATAATTGCATTGTTACTGCAATACAAACAAACACAGTAACAGCCCACTCTAATTATTTAGGCTGAATATTTTACTGACATTTCAAAATTTGAAAATAAGGGGGAAAAGTCAATGATTTTTTGTAAGACTTTCACCCCATTTTCCCCAAATTTGGAAGTGTAGTAAAAAATTTCAAAAGTGCCTAAGAGACTTAAAAGCCTAAGTCCTGAAAGTTTTACTTTGTGGTAACCTTTTTTGGAGAAATTTTCAAAATTTTACAATTTGGGAATAAAGAAAGCTTAAAATTTAAACAAAAAGCTTTTCATGAAAATGTTTTCTTCTTCTTGACCAGTTTTTTTCTTCTTCTTCTTCATCATCATCATCAATCATCATCAAAATAATGAAGAGTATATAATCATCCATTGACATATCCATGTAACATGATGCTCCTTTAAAAAGCGCTGTTGTTGCTGAATAATAATAGTAAGAATAATAATTAATAATAAGCTTCCAGGCTGCTCATAAACTACATACCACTGTGTCTCTGCGTGTGAACCAGGAAGCTGTAACACAGAAACTCCTATTTCCATTTTCAAAAATCTAGCAAACTAAAAAGTTACAAAATTTGATTAAGATACTGTACATTCAGTACGAAAACAGCTATGCTTTAAGTTAGTAATATAAGCTCCAACTTTGCAAAGATTTATGCTTAATTTTATACACTGTGAATAGCCTACTAAAGTCAATGTAACTTATTCAGCCATGCCGGAAGAAAGACAGGAGTCAAAGGATGTAGTTTAATTAGTTCTAAACGTCATTCACATGAAACATCTGGGTGTACTCAGAAATAAATTGTATAGTGCAGGTCATCATCATTTCTGTATAATCTCCAGCCTGGTCCCAGATATCCTGTGGCTGGGATCCCACAGCTCTTCCCTTATACAAAATAAAAGGGGGCAATAAAAAGAGGAGAGTTGGCTACCCACTGTTGCAGTAGCAGGAGCCCCTAACCCTCCTTACTCAGCTGCTTAAGGGATACTTTCCTTCAAATCCTTTTCCAATACATTTTACACAATAGCTGTATCCCTTCCATACGTATTATCTGCACTGGACATCTGCCACAAGAAGGCACGAGAAATTATGTTTGGCTGCCTCCCCCTCCCCTGCCAGATTGCCAGATATTCACTGATTTCTTCCTTAATATCGGACAAAATTAAATGTTCTCCCTTGTCAGATAGGCGTGCCCCATCCTCCCTGAAAAACTCAAGTGCCCAGTAAAATATGGCCCAATGAGGAATTATCAAGCCCCCATGATACATATGAATCCTTCCACTTTGTTATTCACATACTTCCTGGTCATATCAAGCCAGGGAGTCTTCACAGCTCCCTTCCCTACCCTGTGCTGCAACATGTCAAATCAAATAATCATCATTCCATGGAACAATTCCCACTGAGCTCTGAGCATCAATTCAACCCCCTTACAACTTCCCAAATTGTCTTTGTTGAGGTGAACAATAATGGTATCCGGTGTTTGTTCCCGAGCTGCCAGAAAGTGTACAAGGGTCATCAGCTGGTTCTATAAGCATGGCCCTACTTCCATGCCAGTTCAGGACTGCCTCATCACCTAGGCCCAGCTGTGAATTGCTAGTAGATTTGGAAGCCTTACCTGCACCCAGTATACAACACTGTGCCTGCAGATCCTCGCCACTGCTTGCTTAGTCCATTTGCATGATTCTGAAATTGAAAATAGAGGCAAAGCAGCTCTCATTATCTACCTGAATTCTCATATATGTCATGTATGCATTTAAATGATAATGAAAACTGAAACCTACCTTGATTTTGTAGAAGGTGAATGTTGGGTTCAGGAAGCTGGTTCTGATTCAGGTTCTAGATCAGAATTAAAACTTCAGGGCCAAAGATTCTTCTAAGGTCAAGAGGTGTAACGCGTACCAAAACAATCTCAACAGATCTATTGTTCTTATGAAAGTGTGGACCAAAATATAAAATCAGCTGATATTACTAAATTTCTGCCCCACAAAGCCTTGGCCATTTCAGCATTGGCTGTAATGAGTGAGGAAGGTAGTGGGGGATGGAAGAAAAAAGGAGAGCAATCACTGAAAGAATATATCACTGTGTGTTATAATCTTATGCAGGCAGGGAGCATTCTGTATTCAAATAAAAAATGCCCCTGTAATAATCGCACAGGGGAAGGGAGTTCTTCTGAGCTTGTTTTTCCCTTCATTTAGATTCAAAATCTCCCAGTGATACAGGAGTGACTTAGCTGCCAGCATATTGATACAAAAGACCTCTAGTATTACAAGGGTGTTTTTCTGAGCCTGTTTTCCTTTGCTTTACACATACAATCCCCTAGTTGTAAAGGGGAATTCTAGATGCGGCAGTGATTTCAGAACTTATATAAATAATCTCTCAGCATCATAAGACAGCCCTAGTGAGCTGCTGAAACAGCATTAACCCCTATGGAGTCCCTCTGCATGGCTGTTACTGAGCAACCACAGGGGAACTCTGCCAATGAAAGCACAGCTTCTATTTGGGGAGTTAGCAGAGCTATGTGGAGGCACCTGCCATCCGTTCTATGAAGTCAAAGAAAAACCTCATGCAAATTCAGACAATATATTAGGATGGTTTTATTCGGTGACTTTTACATGATCACATATACTCACCCACCCATATATATATATATATATATATACATATATATATATATATATACACACACATGTACATATAAATGTTTATATATGGGGGGGAGGGGAGCGAGAGAGAGAGAGAGACTCCTTCTCCAGTTTGCGGGGGGAAAGTTGAAATATCTGGATGCTTCCTAATTCTCATCTCAAATTTGGCCCAAATGTTCCAATTTTGTAAAAACAAGCTTCCCAAAACGGATAACCATTGAAACACTGCCATCTATTTTCTTCTTAAATTCTAAGGCAAGCAATTGTTTCTAAATGAATAAATAGTCCCCTCCTGCATTTGAAACCCAAACAGGGAAACATTCACAACCTGGACATGAAACTGACAATAAAAAAAAAATGAAACTAATTCCATTGATTTTCACTGACCAAGCCAAAAGGCATGAAAAAAATTAATAAATAATGAAAAGCGGATTTTATTTTATTTTCCCAGTGTCTGTAATCGAACATATGGTAAATAACATAGGAAAGGATAACTGTTTGTTTAAAATATGATTTCAAAGGTGAGAGTCCCCATTTCAGGCCAAATCATCATAGCTGCCAAATTTTGTGCTGCTCCATGTGTGGCATTAATGACATAATCAGCAGATTTGAAAATAATTATTTTCCCTTTCAGCTTCACACATTCTACCTGCTTCCTTTTCACCTACTATCCTCCATTCTGTCCCTCCCCTATTGTTTACTCTTTCTCAGGTCCATATTTAGTCCTGTTCTCAACCACCATATGTGAGGCAGGATTAGAACATGAGATCTTCTGGTTCCTGGGCAAGTGTCACAGCTGTACCACCAATAATTCTGCTATGGTACTGACTGATGGGCTGTTAGCCTTTTGAGCTAACAAAGGGCCACAATGGCAGTGCTCCCATAGTCCCTTACTAGTCCAGATGCACTACTTAGCCTGGAGGGGACACCAGGAAGTTGTCTGTGTAACTAGGTAGGTCTTCATTCCACTGGAATGGGTTGCGGTTTTTAAAGCCCAGCTTGACAAAGCCCTGGTTGGGATGATTTAGTTGGTGTTGCTCCTGCTTTGAGCAGGGGGCTGGACTAGATGACCTCCTGAGGTCTCTTCCAACCCTAATCTTCTATGATTCAGCCTACTGATGAATCATAGCTGAAGGAGCTATGACAGACTGTGCTTCTTCGCCTTGTTTCTGGGTCTGATCCTCGGCTTTGGTTCATGGCTTCTGACCCTTGCCTCTGGTCCTTGGCCCCTGACTTTGGGTCCACCCACTAGCCCTGGCTATGACAACCTCCGTTCTGAACCCATCAACCTCCTGGCCTTCTCAACTGTCCCTGGTGGTCTTACATTCGCTTCTTTTTCTTTTCTGATGACCCAACAGTGTGAAGCTCCCTAGCTCCCTGAAACCGAGGACCATAATGGATCCCAGTGGGAGGAACAACAATCTTTGATCAAAGCATTTCTGGATGTAAAAGGCTCCAGCTGTGTTTTGGAAAGGTATGGTAGGGCTACTCTGTGTTTCATACTTGTCAGTCAGTCCTGCAGTCATTAGGCAAAACTTCCACTGAATGCAAGATTCAATACAACATGCAGAATTTGCCTCTTAGAACCCAATCCAACCATCAGGGCCAGCCCTAGACCAAATGGTGCCCCAGGCAAGGAGCATCTTCAGCACACACCCCCATTTGTTAAGCTTTTGAATACCTTTTTATTGTATTTGTAGCCCATTTAATGACTTTGATGCATGATTTGAATGTATGATTTATTCTTGTAGTATAAGATGAGAAATTTGCATGCTAATGACTGTAAATCTGTATTTATTCATGTCATATATAAGCAAATAAAAAATGTTTCCTCTAAGCTAATAGAAACTTTTTAATTTTAAGAATAACTGAAATGTACTAACATCAAGAAGCTGAACTGTGCACTAACATTGGATGGAGCAGTACTAACTAGTGCTACAGTAGGTGACAGCCTTAGAATGTTAACCCTAGTCCTTTAGTTCAAAAGGTCACTTTTCCCACCTTTGCCCTTGAGAATTGAAGCACAGCATCAGAGAGAGAGAGCCAAAGATTAGCCAATGGCATTTTCAAGCAATAAAATAGCAAGTGATGTCAGTCTCTTGTCAGCCAGCATTGATCAAAGATATGTTTTAATGAGCCTGAGCTTCAAAACGATTTGCTCACCACTCATGACTGTGACTGGCAGTGTGAACAGAATCCTCAAAGCTATCCACACATTAGGAAAAGTGTCCTTCAGCTCTGCATCATGAATGAACTGGAGAACTTGAAGTGGAGAGTGCTCCCATGTAGCAAAATGGGATGGATGTTGTCCAATTTGACATATCGGTCTTTATCATTGACATCCAAACATTCCCCATGTGTCAGCTTATGGGGAAGGACCATACAGTTGTTCAAGAGTGTTTTCCTGTTCATCGGCAGCTTACTAATGTCATACAAACCCCCCAGGTCTTTTTGTGATGCTTCATTTCTCCAAACCTTTCTTCGATGGACACTCAAGCAGAGTCAACAAGCGAGCAAAAAACTCCCTCTTCAATATTTCTTCCAAGTTCCTGATCACCTAATTTCTGGCCTCGTAACCAAAATGTCTCTTCTTCCAATGAATACAAGTCTACTTGTAGACAGGTTCAACTCCTAAGTTTTCTGCCATTTCTTTGGCAGCAGTGATGGCATCTTCAAATCCATTGTCTCTGTAGGCCACAACAAAATCAAGGCAGCTTCTCATCAACGTAGTAGTGGCCGCGATGTCCATTTACTCAGTTTGTAATGCCATGCTTACAATGTTTATTTGCAACAGGATATTGTGACAAACCATAATTGAAACCAGAAATTTGAAGGCAGTGATCTGGTTTGCCAAGCTTTGCACCTTGTGTTGGATTCCAGCCTTGGCTTTACTCGACTACACCTGTCCATCAGGGCATCATAAACCTAAGTCACTTGGTACGTCACTGGCCTTATGTTGTCAACGTGGCTGTCCCAGAGAGTGTCACTTAGCGGCCTCATGGTCAGATTTGTAACATTGTCCGTGAAGATCTTCCACCTAATAGTTGATGCTGAAGACAGGATCCTTTGCAGTACTCCGAAGAGAGATACTAAATCTAAGGAAGAAGACACTGCATTTGACACAACCAGGTTGAGGGAATAGCAATCATAAGGCATGAAGAAAGCTCATGGATTCAGCACAAGCATCCTTGCCTAGACGTCATTATTTCTTCTCTTCATGTTCATGCTGTTGTCATAGCAATCCTGAAGCTTTATTTTATTCTTATTCAAAACATTCATAAACAGTTCTGTTAGGCGTTTTCCAGTAGAGTCATCCACAGACCGGAAACAGATAAAGTGTTCCTTTATTTGGATACAGCCATCCTTGTCATCAACAAATCTTACTGTAAATGACATCTTTTCACTGTGACTAATGTCAGTAGTGCAGTCCATTATTACGGACTTTTTATTAGTAGTAGTACTTTGCTTTGCTAAGCTACATCAATGTTATGAAGCACCTTCCTTCCCATAAGGTCAATCAATTTGTTTTGAATTCTTTTGCTGAAGTAATGGTCCATAGCTTCTGTACGAACCTCTCAACCTAGCGTAATTGAGATCAAACACTCCAGCATTGGGTTTCTACATTAATAATGCATTGTTTTTCTGCATCTATGCATTTAGTCTGCTTGAGCCTGGACTCGACCTCCATCCATTTGGAGTGGGCCATAAAATGGCCAGGTGACTTTACATGTTGCTTCAGAACATCAACTAAGTTATTCCAGTAATTGTACCTGGAAAGCGCAAGCAGAGATTTGGCATTCTTGTCAAATATTTTGCAAAACAGTACACTTTGCCAGTAGATTTCAAGTAAACTAGCCAATGCTGATTCAATGTTTCACCATTTTTGAGCACTCTTTCACAGTGTGACTTTGAGAAGTGTGACTTCTACTCATTTACTATCCTTGATTTTGCCTGGCCCGTTCAAAATTGTACGATCAATATCAGCAGAGTTTAGGATCACCAGCCATAAAATAGGATATGATGTATCAATTTGTGGTGTGCAATTTTTCTCATTGCTGTTTCTGTCATTTATGTGAGTAATTCTTCTCTGTCTTTTCTCTCCTTTTCATATAAACCAGATTTTTCTTTGTCATTACTCTCCTTTTCATGTGAGCCACATTCTTCTTTATCAACACTCTCCTTTATGGCACAAGGAAAGCTGGATGATTGTCCATTACTTTCCTCACATTTGCATTCCTTATCTTCAGGTAAATTTGTTAATTCCTTAGTAATAGGACTGCCATTGTTTATGCTTCCTTCCTCAATTTCTTCTGCTCTATGATGATCGTTACTGCCTAAAGCCCAGTTGTTCTGATTCAGATATTTTCCCACCAAATTTGCCCCTTGCTGCAAACTAGATTGCAGTTGACCTTTTCACTTTCTAAGGCTTCTTCAGGGGCATCTTTTATTTTCTATGGGGGAACACAGACAGTATTAGTGAGAACATTAATCTATTTTCCACAGTCTTAGAAATTCATCTAACATTATGTGTTAAGCATGGCAAAATAAGTAATAGTATTTCTTTTATACAGTTGCATAGATAGAGCTTCAATAGATATCTCTGGTGTGTCATTCAATATGTCCTTTATTAGTCATTACTTACAATCTTCAAGTCTTAAAACACAAGTACACTTTCACAATTACACAATAAAACAGAGTTCACAATATCGCAGCTGGGCTCTCACTTCACTTCAATTTATTCTTATATCTCACTGACTGACTGGTGATGCCCTGCCCCTTTTATACCAGTGAAAGCTTGTCTGACAACATTCTAGGAGATTCAAGGAAAATGTAGTTCTCAGAAGGTCCATAGAAGTCTACAAAGGTCCAGAACATTCTAAAAAGTTAGTGAAAAAGGAATCCATATTGGGGGGCTAACTCAGTGGTTTGAGCATTGGCCTGATAAGCCTAGTATTGTGAGTTCAATCCTGGAGGTGGGCCATTTAGGGATCTGGCACAAAAGTCTGTCAGGGATGGTACTTGGTCCTGCTGTGAAGGCAGGGGACTGAACTCAATGACCTTTCAAGGTCCCTTCTAGTTCTATGAGATAGGTATATCTCCATATAATAACACATATGCAATACTTCAAACATTGTATTTTCCTTTTGTTGCTAATAACAAAAACAGCACCAGAGCCCAGAGCACCACAAGCCTGGCACCCCAGGTGGTCACTTGGGTCACCTGTGCATAAATCCGGCCCTAACAGCCCACACCTAATGGGATTGGGAATCTTTGGATCCTGCTTTTAGGCCACAGAACTACAGTGTGTATGTACGCGACAAAAGCACTGATGATTTGTACTTTTTACATACAAGATTATTCACCCTTCTTTGTTGAAATAGTCTCCTTATAATATGAGCTTTGTTTCACTAGAAAGGTCAGATTTTATGCTTGAGTCACAATTCACATTAGTAGGTGTCACTTTCCAGCGCATGCTTACAAAGTAACACTTTTAAACATATGTGTTCATTGCCATTTTTATTTTTTGTTACATTTAATTAAGGCTTTTGCTGACGCTGAAATTATTGGTCCTGGAATCATCTCTGACAATGCCTGAAAAGAGTGTTTAGAGTGACTGTTGTGCAGTGCTGTTCGCCAAACTACTGAGTAAAGCACCATTATTATACAGCACGTGGCAACTGGTTTAATGTTTCAATAATTACATGAAGTCCTTAGTTTGACATGGGGGACATTCAAGTGCGTACAATAGCTGCTTTTATTTTAGACTACTTATTAGGAAAATGCAAAGATATGTATATGAAGGATTGTTTCCCCCCTTCATATTTATATTCACACACACACAAACATGCACACACACTAAAAGACTTTCTGCACTGTCACTGACTTGTTATTGGCATGGCACTGTTTTAATGGTAAAGGACAATGTGATCATTGTTTTGACAGTACAACAGTTCTGAACTGCAGCATCTGTTTAAGTTTCCACTATATAAGTAGCTGTTTTTTGTCTATTTACTTTTTATATTTTTTTTATCAGAGTCACAGGTTTAACCTGTTGCACAAGTCTTCATGATGCCTGTCACTTATAAAGGCCTTTCCTACCCCCATTCTAAAATTCAATTTAACAATTCAAGATTGCACATGTGCTATACAGTTGAAGAGAATGGGGGGAAAAAACTGACAGATTACCAGTGTTGTTGTAGCCAGTTGGTCCCAGGACATTAGAGAGAAGGAGGGTGAGGTATTATCTTTTGTTGGATCAACTTTTGTGGGTGAAAGAAACAAGCTTTCTTGCTACACAGAGCTTTTTCAGATCATGTGTAGCTTGAAAGTTTGTCTCTCTGACCAGCAGAAGTTGGTTCAATACAAAATATTATCTCACTAACCTTGTCTCTCAGATTACCAAGTAAGAATTCTAACTTTATGACATGCAAATTGAATTTGTTCTATTGCAATTTTGGGAGAAGGTCCTAATCTGTTACCCTGGTCTCATTCAATGAAGTTACTGGTGTATTTTGGCCTTTGATTTTTCAGGTCTTGGGTACACTGCAGAGTTTTGTTGGCAAAAGGCAGCTTATGGCGGTAAAATAGTGGAGGGATACACACTGCAATGCCACTTTTGGCGACAAAACTCTTCAGTTTTGGCAACAAAATAAAAACACTTCAACGCGAGACATAGGTCTTTTTGTGCAAAAGTTTTGTAGACAGAGCGGCAATATAGATGCTGCTGTTCATTATGTTGACATAACTGGCCTCCCTCGGTATCCCACAATCCCGCAGTGACAACTGTTTTGAACTCAGCTGCCCTGAAGGCATGCGCCCCTCCCCTTTCAAAGCTCCAGGAAGCTTTGACATTCCTCAGTCTGGAGAGCTCACAGAGCTGCTGAGGATGCCGCTACCTGTAGCTGAGGAGGCTGCGGGAGAACTGGGAGGGAATCACAGAACCATTAATGTGGAATTGACAGGCAGGTAGAGCAGGCCGCTGCTGCTGGGGTGGGACAGAGGTGGGGCAGAGACTGCTGTGCAGTGCAGAGGCTGGGGCTGTTGTGGAGGGGAGTCCCCCTCCCTCAGGATTGGTTGTTCAGGCTGCTGTCTGAACTTAAAGAAACAGCATGCCAACACACTCTACCCCAACACACACACACACACTTCCCCAATACACACTCTGTCTCTCTCACGTATACACTCCCTCCTCCCCAATTTCTAACACACTTCCCCAACACACACTCTGCTTCTGTCTCTCCCCTCCCCCAACACACACACACACACACTCCCTGTCACATACTCTCCCCCTCCCTCGGCCACATACACTTCAGTTGAAAAGCAGCTGGCAATCTAGTAGGATGCCCATGAAATGATGGGATTGAGAAACCTGCATCATGTGACACTGTATCAGCCCCTTGAGGCATTGGAAACCCTTCCTAAAGCACTTTGCAGCCAGTTTCACAGTTACCCACAGTGCACAGTTCTCAGTGCTGATGCAAGAGCTTCTAGTGTGGATGCACTCTGCTGACACAGGGAGCAGAGTGTGGAAATGCAACAGCGGTTTAATTAAAGTGCTTTAATTGAAATGGCATGACTTTTGGTGACAAAACTCTGCAATGTAGACAAGGCCTAATTTAGCTGATCTGATGGGTTATCAATGAATCAAGATCTATGGTAAGTGACATTCACATCAGAACTCAGTATTCTCATGTCATACTGAATCAGTCAATTTTAAACACGGATCTAAAGGATTTAGGGCAATTGTAAAAAATAGATCATACACCTGGCAAGGTGGTTTAAAATCCCAAATCTGCTATTGTGCTAATTCTTGTGCCACCAGATTTTGTGTTTAAAGTTCAATACAGGCCAAGGTGAGTTATAACATGAGTTCTAGGTTGAACTGCAGACATAACTGAATATCTGCTTTGCTGGGCTTTATATTGAACAAAAATAATTTGGGGCCAAATAAAACATTTTGTTAGATCCAAAATGAAAGGTAACTTTTTGAACCTTTTTTAACTGTTGGTGCGGGGGGTGGGGCAGGAAGGTTTGATGAAACTGATGTAAATTTCAAACAAAAAATCATTTCACATTGTATTGTTTTAAAACAAAGTTCTTGAATTTTTTGTTGGCTTGTTTATTTGTTTGTTTTTTATTAAGACAATTGGGTGAATTTGACATGAATTCATAAAATATTTTGGTAGACCTGAATCTTTTTTTTTTTTTTTTTTGCAAAATACAATTAAAAAAAGCTTTGGATGAAAAATGTGGCCAACTCTAGTTCTAGGTACACACACAGCCAAACCAAGGAAGAATTTTTAGAGAGTGACTGTCTATCTCCATGATTTGCACAGATGGAGAAGGGAAAGAGCAACTTGTCATGGTTAAGCTCGGTCATGCATTGTTGGAAACAGAGCCAGTACAGGTCAATGGGAAAAGTAAGTATTGTAGAGAAGGAAATGAAAAGAAAAAAAGAAACATTATATAATATGATCTAATCAAAAGCTCTGAAGGGAAAGAGGATTGCATTATCGATAATCAAATGCTTCAGAGTAACTACAGAACGTATTACATTACAGGAAATACAAGACTCTGGGGATAGGGGGAGTGATTAGGGAGAAGGAAAGTGGTTTCCCCTCTATGGCCCCAAACCTGTAATCAGATCTGCTAGCAAGGATCCATGCAGAATCTCTCTGAAGTCATTATGGTTCTGCATAGGTACACAAAAGCATTTCTGCTGACTTCAGTGGACACTGGTACAGACCCTAAATTCAGTAGGCATATCCTCTTGCTTGAAGGACCTATTCCTTAGCCAGATCTCGGTTAACTTTTCTCAAATATGGCATGTGATTCTCTAGCTCAGTACTGCTGAGCATCTTAGAAGTACAGTCATATCAATAGAAAGAGGATTAGAAGGAGTGTAGCAGCACAAACTACAGCACAGTGGGAAATGGAAGAAGTAAAGGTCAGAAGATATGGACCATTTTCTTATCATTTTTTATTTGGGTTAGACTATAGGAAAGGATTTATCCAGAGCGGCTGATTACTGTGTTACTTCCACTTTGTTTACCCCCAGTGCTACTCTATTTACAGTGTGGTTTCCCACTGCTCTGAGAATTGGTAACATACAGAGAATGAGAGCAGTTCTGGGGGGGTTGGTTCTTTTTCTGTTTGTTTGTTTTTAAATCTAGTCACGAGCCTGTTTTCAACCAAGAAGATATATTTATAGTTATAAAGAAACTGATTGGGTGAGCATCTGCATCTTTTCACTGAGAATTTAATTAATGTGAAAATTGCATTAGTGGTTGTAACACTTGTGGACAAAGAGGTAAATCCAGAGGTTCCACTGGCAAAAGGGGTTTGATTTGAAGGGAGACATGCACACAGTGCACATCCTTTATGTGGTCTTCCCCTCCTGCCTCACGGACTCTCTTCCATTCTTCCCTCTGTAGCAGAATCATGGAGAGCTACTTCATCTGTTGGTGGATCTCTGGCTACTCCATATCTGGGAAGAGGGAAAGAAAAATAATTCTTCTATCTGAACCCCCACCCAAAGTGACTCTGGCTGTGTGCTGTGGCTCAACCAAAACAAACAAACAAACAAACAAAAACCCTAACGGCAGGAGGTTGATTGTAGTGGAGATTTACTAACAGTATGCAACTATACTTCAGCTTGGAACCTTATAATATCACTTCCTACATGGAAGGATGATTTAATGTTTGCTGCTTGGCTAACAGACTGCCTGTTTAAAACAAAAGATGATAATTTAGTGCATTACAGTATGTGGGAAAGAATAATAATAGAATACAATAGCCAGACTGAAATGCAAACTAAACTAAGGCCATGAAATATTTTTGATCTTGGACATAGTGTTTTTAAAAACAAAACAAAACACTATATTGATGAATATCCATACAGCTCATTCACCTGAAATGACATGTATGCTAATTTCTCTAATGGAGTGACTATAACACTTACGCACAAGTGCATATGCAGTGGTCAGGCTACACTAGGCTTTTTTTTTTTTCTGGCTTCCTAGTAAATGAAGATTGTAAAGACCTGAGAGCTTTTTTATTTCACAATTTTTACATGTTTGTATAGATCTAGCTTAAGGAGAAAAAATTCTGTTACATGTTAGTATAGCTGGGAATTGGTCCTGCTGAGCAGGGGGTTGGACTAGATGACCTCTTGAGGTCCCTTCCAACTCTGATATTCTATGATTCTATGATAACTCCATTGTCTCTTACCATTCAGAAGGTAATGTCTCTAAGGATATTACACAATGTGATTAAAGAGCCAGATCCTCAATCGGTTTAAATCAGCATAACTCCTCTGAAGTGAAAGGAGTTATGCTGATTTACACCATCTGAAAATTTGCCCCAAAATATACAATATGGAAGAATCATTGATCCGTTTTACCTCAGTCTCTTAGGTATTGCATATTTTATTGTACTAATGCTTCTTACAGTAACTACAGTATTAAATCAGATCTTTAACATTGAGTCATAAATAGAATGAGATCCGGGTATATAAATCAGAGAACTAAATTGGAAGTTTAATGTGAAGATTTATAAACTAACATACTGAATTAGAAGTTTTAAATTTAAGATTCAGCAATAAGAATTTTTGTATGCAGCATGTATAAATCAGGGCAATATATCTGACTCTGAAAATTAATATGTATAAATCGGAATTCTGAGATATGATAATAAATCATGGGAAATACATTATATTTAGTAAGTTTTTTTTAATGGAACATTTCCCTTATATATTATATAATAGATATCAACATTTGAGAAGTGTGTTTTAATCAGTTCTTTCTCTTTTATATGGGGGCACTGTTATTAAAATATCTAATGTGCCTATATGCCACCAAATTACTGTCACTCCAGATGATAAACAAGTGGTCTTGCCTACCTATAACTAAAAAAAATTGTGGGTCAGAAGTTCAGTTTATGAAATAGAAGCCAGATCCTCAGCTGGTCTGACTACAGAAATTCATACCAGCTGAAGATCTGATTCTAGGTTTCTAAAAATGAATTGGCTGAGATTTAGCAGGTATTACATATCACCAGTGTCACCATTACATATACATTACTATAGGGGAGCGTTTCCCCACCAAAAATATGAGAAGAGGTAAAAAGAAAGAACCAATGGGAACAAATTTTTATGCAGAGAATTGGATTCCTCCACCAGTACACATTCTCCTTCTTTCTCTCTAGGTTTCCTAGACTAACTCACTGGGGTTCAAATCCTGAAGTCCTCACCTAATTCTTATTCAGACTAGGCTCATTGGCTTCAATAGAAGCCTGAGCAGTGACTGAGTAAAGATGAAAGGATTCGACCCTTACTGTCAAGCAGCTGTGACATGTTCTGCAGATGGATTAGCAGCAGCATACATTCTGTACATCTGTGCATATACACCAAAAAGACATTTCAGCATCTCTTTTGCCAGCTAGCTATAGAAATCACACACACATGTTTCTGAGAGAGCGGGAGGAGAGAAAGAAAGAGAGAGAGTACAGGGAAAAGTCAATTCTCAGTGAATATATATATTCAGCCTAATCCTCTGGTGCATAAGGTAGAAAGGCGGGCAGATGTATAATTGGGGAACTTTTCCAGACTTATTTTTTAAAATATGATGAGCTCAGTTTTGGCTGCAGTACTCAGAATCATTTTGTCTGAACAATGCAGCTTGCACCACCAAAGATACATTCAGAGGGCCTAGTGAATAGTGGACAACTTACACAAGGAACTTTTATCAGCTTCAATTTCTGACTTTCCAGTACAGCAAAAAGGTTTTCCCTTACATGGCACAATACCCATAACCATCTAGGCAGGAATATTCTGTGAATGATTTGGATCACCTGAATGATGTGTTTTAGTTCTTTTTATTCTTCTGACTTCCTATCATTTCTAAAATACCTAGAAGCGGAAATAACATAAGGTATGGTGGACATATTATAAGATGGAAGAGCAATGATTTTTTTAAAGTGTGCATACCAAGGAATGCTGCTACATGGCCGGTGATCACATGGGCACCAAAAACTTTGGTGGCGCGACAAGACTGTATATTCAGTTTACGTCCATCATTGGCAATCTGACCACCTTATGCACCTTGTCAGAGATTGATTTGCAAGGAGGCCACTTCCATATGGGATTTGCCGTGATGATCATAATGTTTAGAAGCAGAAATGGGGAAACAGTGCAAAACATTTTTTGTGAATATTGGTTTGAATTGAGCAAGGAAATATGAGTCATCCATATTCATGACTAGAGCTGGGCAAATAATGGGGACAATGTTGAATAGTTAATTTGAAAAAAAAAACAGTAAATCTTATTGAATAAATACATTTGACAAATAAGTTCATGAATTATTTGGTCCAGGTTTTGTTAGAGGAGTGAAATCAAAAAACTATTTTTTTTTCTTTCTTCACAGAAATGAGAGCTGGAAATCACTTGTTAGGTCATCTTGTCTATCCTGTTGCATATGTAGGATTATTCTCTACAGAATATTCTTGAGTGCTTTGTTAAGGAATACAGTTTCCCTCAAATCATTGTGTGAACACGTGTGTATGTGTATGTATGAGAGCAAGCGACCAATTGAATGTTTGTCAGCAGTGACCCCACAGCATTTTTGACTAGCAAGAGCTCCACTAAGGATGGCATCAACTCACCACAGGGATCCCATCAAACCCTGCTGCTTGGGGGGGTGGAGATGAGGTAAATCCTGCTACCCTGGGTGCTTGCTCTAGGCAGAGAAAATGCTGATCTCCTCCTATGGGGAAGTTCTGCAGAAAATTAAATAATAAGGAGTGTGTTCCAAAGAATAGCTGGCACTCATCAAAGACTCAGTAGCAAAACTGACTACACCTGCTTAATGCTTGAGGGTTTTGGCTGTATGTGAACAAAGCATAGAGGGATTGAGAATATGAAATCCATCCATTTGATATAGAGCCACTACATCCCCTCCACTGAGCAGGTGCTATTTCAGCCAATGGGCAAGGACCTCTGTCTTAGCCCCTCAGCACAAGTTGCCAGACAAGGTTTAAATGCAGCTTCTGTAGTCCATTCCCCGCCCACATTTCACAGCCTTCTTTACCAACCTTGTTGGACTTCCAGATGTAGGGCTGGCTTTGCTGATATGGTCATGCCCAAGTTAAAGCAAGAGAAGGCTAAACAAGTTGAAAGGCTTGAAAGGTTACCCTAAAAAAGATGGAGAAAAATTGTTCTCTTTTACCACAGAGGGCAGGACAAGAAGCAATGGGTTCAAACTACAGCATAGCAGATTTAGAGAAAAACGTCCTAGCTGTAAGAACTGTAGGACAATGGAACAGACTGCCTAGGGAGCTTGTGGAAGCTCCTTCACTGGAGGTTTTCAAAGGGAGGATGGATAGCCATTGGTCTTGGATAGTTTATATACAATAAATCCTGCATCTTGGCAGGGGGTTAGCCTAAATGACCCTTGTAGTCCTTTCTAACCCGGCGGTTCTATGAAGTGACTGTTGAAACAACTAACTTGTGAAAACATTTATAGCAAACAAAGTAGGTTGAAACACCTTGAACTGATAAGCTTCCCTTATGTAATCTGTAAAGAGCTTCATCTTTTCATACAAGCTGTATAGGTGTTAGTAGCTAGGAAAGATATATATAAATTGCGCAATGTGTCACATGAATTGGAATTGGCATATCACCCTGTACCTAAACCCCATAGTTCTGGACCTATCCAGTGTGAGCAAATAGCTGTTGTGTATCTAATAAATTAATCTGAGTGATAAGTTTGAGTCAAAATGAGTTTTTTGGATCCCAGAGAACTGGATAAAGTGATATCTGAGAACTGGACAAGGTGTTCTGGATAAGTTGAGAGGAAAAGGTCTCAGAGGGAATCCCAACACCAGGGAGGTCCTTTCTGCAGGTTGCAGGGAATGCACATGCATCTCAATATGTATCTTCATATATATGTAGTTTCCACAGGCAGTCCCTCTACTTACCCATAGAAAGTTCTTGCATAGACCTCTCCATCCTTGCTGAACTTCACCCCAAATGAGTTAAAATATTCACCACTGAAATGTAGCCACCTCTTAGATAAAATATGTTAGCTGTTCAACAGCACACAGCAACACTAGAACATGTTAAGACAGGTAGCGAAGAATACCTTCTCCAGTTGAAACTGCAGAGGGAGAATGTAGATAGGTAGAATGCAGAAACCCATGATGACTATTATTCTTAGGTGTTTAGATGGTTTAGATGTTTCCCTCTTGATATTTCTGCCATTAATGTACTAGTGGCTGTGATCATTTCAATATATTTCATTGTTCACTTCTGCTGCAGAGCACAAGAGCATTTTATTTCTGTTTGCCTCCAAATTAGTGATCTAAAGCTGTAGGGGGAAGGAACTCTCTGCCGCCATCTACTGGTGAACTAGCGCCAGAGGCAGAATGAGCCGAACCTAATTGCATATTTGTTGCCCAGCTTGAACATTTTGTTGCTTTGGTTACAATTCAATTAAATTTTGTGTGTAGTGGTAATGAAATGTTATCCTTATTGTGTGACAAAACAGAAACAGAACTGTACTTAATATGCCCTGTGTGAGGAGTAGCCGTAGAGAGAGCCTCAATCTTGCACTGCTTGATAGTAGAGCTTGTACACAAGCAAGGCAGAGAGGGAGGCAGGGCTGCCCAGGGGAGGGGGGGGGCACGAGAGTTTTTCGGGGGCCCCTGGAGTGGGGTCCTTCACTCGCTCTGGGGGCCCCGGAAAACACTTGTGGGGCCCGGGCCCCTGGAGCTTCTTCCACTCCGGGTCTTCAGTGGCAATTCGGCAGTGGGGCCCCCACACCGCTGAAGACCCCAGACCCCTGAATCCTCTGGGCCGCCCTGGAGGGAGGAGAAAGGGGTTCCCACTCAATGGCAAGAAGTAAATCCCTGGAGGCAAGGACTCCGCCCAAAGGTTATATTAAGCATTAAACCTCACTGACAAGTGTCTCTTTGCTGAAGCCACAGAAGACCCGGTCTACAAAGATATTTCGACTCCTAACTTCTGATGATTTCAGGGGAAGTTAGGAGCCTTAGTACCTTTGTGGTTGTGTTTATGTAATAAGATAGGCTTCAGACAAGTAAGATTCTTTATTCCTTCAGAAATATTAGCAGCATATGTGGAGATATTAAGATTATTTTATTTATACTTCTATTACCACTGTATATTTTAAAGGTGAGGCTAGGTTATATTATATAGGATAAATTACTACTCAATCACTTATATAGTTACCTTCTTTTAATTATTTCAATGAAGTCACTTTCTACTTCCTTTGGTAAATGCCAAAATAGTTGAGATGCTCATATATTTAGAGTAAATTACTGTAAATAGGATAATAGCAAAAAATATGAGCTAGAAACACATTATCTCATTATCAGCAGGCAGCTAGGTTTTTAGTGACTGGGCTGTGGGCCACCAATTTAGAGCTCTAATCGAACCAAGCTTATGCCTCATGTAAGTTTGCTTTTCATGTAATATCAATTGAATGGCACGGAAAACTACACTGCTGCCTGTTACATGAAAATAACACTTTTTCACTTGTTTTTTTGCACATCAAAAATGCATTTGCATAGGTATGTCTGAAATGGCACAGGCAATGCTGAAAAAATAAGAGATTCTAGATCAAATGAGCTAGGCCTTGTCTACACTACGAGAGTAGTTCGAATTTACTTGCATCGAATTTTTGGAATCGATATTGCAAAGTCGAACGTCTGTGTCCACACTAAGGACAGTAATTCGACTTTGTGAGTCCACACTAACGGTGAAAGCGTCGACATTCGAAGCAGTGCACTGTGGTCAGCTATCCCACAGTTCCCGCAGTCCCCTCTGCCCATTGGAATTCTGGGTGTAGCCGGCAATGCCTTCTGGGTAACAAAATGTGTCGAGGGTGCTTTTGGGTAACTGTCGTCATCCGTCCATCACTCCCGCCCTCCCTCCCTGAAAGCGCCGGCGGGAAATCAGTTCGCGCACTTTTCCAGTCATTGACAGCGCGGATGCCACAGCACTGCGAGCATGGAGCACGCTGCGACCATCGCTGCAGTTGTGGCCGCTCTCAACGCCTCGCAGCTTATCATACACCTTTCCCTGAGGCAGATGCAGAAAAGTCAGGCGAGGAGGCTACGGCACCGCGGTGATGTCCTGAAGTCTGAGAGTAGCACAGACCTCTCAGAAAGCAGGGGACCCAGCGCCGAGGACATCACGATGGCAATGGGTCATGTTGATGCCGTGGAACGGCGATTCTGGGCACGGGAAACAAGCACTGAGTGGTGGGACCGCATAGTGCTGCAGGTCTGGGATGAATCCCAGTGGCTGCGAAACTTTCGCATGCGGAAGGGAACTTTCCTGGAACTTTGTGAGTTGCTGTCCCCTGCCCTGAAGCGCAATGACACCCGGTTGCGAGCTGCACTGAGTGTACAGAAGCGAGTGGCCATAGCCCTCTGGAAGCTTGCAACGCCAGACAGCTACCGGTCAGTCGCGAACCAGTTCGGGGTGGGCAAATCTACCGTGGGGGTTGTTGTGATGCAAGTAGCCAAGGCAATCGTTGATGTACTGCTGCCAAAGGTAGTGACCCTGGGAAACGTGGAGGCGATCATAGATGGCTTCGCAGCGATGGGATTCCCAAACTGCGGTGGGGCCATAGATGGAACTCACATCCCTATCCTGGCACCGGACCACCAGGCCAGCCAGTACATTAACAGAAAGGGCTACTTTTCCATGGTGCTGCAAGCACTGGTGGACCACAGGGGACGTTTTACNNNTTTTCCATGGTGCTGCAAGCACTGGTGGACCACAGGGGACGTTTTACCAACATCTACGTGGGATGGCCGGGCAAGGTTCATGACGCTCGTGTTTTCAGGAACTCTGGTCTGTTTAGACGGCTGCAACAAGGTATTTACTCCCGGACCACAAAATAACTGTTGGGGATGTGGAGATGCCTATAGTCATCCTCGGGGACCCAGCCTACCCGCTAATGCCCTGGCTCATGAAGCCCTATACTGGCGCCCTGGACACTGAAAAAGAACTCTTCAACTACCGGCTGAGCAAGTGCAGAATGGTGGTGGAGTGTGCTTTTGGCCGTCTCAAGGGGAGATGGAGAAGCTTGATGACTCGCTGTGATCTCAGCGAAACCAATATCCCCATTGTTATAGCAGCTTGCTGTGTGCTCCACAATCTCTGTGAGAGCAAGGGGGAGACCTTTATGGCGGGGTGGGAGGTTGATGAAAATAGCCTGGCTGCTGATTACGCTCAGCCAGACAGCCGGGCGATTAGAAGAGACCTGCGGGAAGCGCTGTGCATCCGGGAGGCTTTGAAAGCAAAGTTCCTGAGTGAGCAGGGTAACCTGTGACTTTTAAGTTTGTGTACAGAGAAGCTGAACCTGCCCCCGTTTCTTTACCCAGTTAATGTTGACTATCCTACCCAGTTACATACCCCCTTCACCCCCTTCCAACACACGTTTCGAAATAAAAATAGTTCTACTTTGTTAATGCACACCGTTTTTTTTAATACTGTTTTCGCGGGAATTTTTTAAAACTGGGACGCAGACTGTGGTGCGGAGCGGGTGTAGTGTAGTGACGCGAATGAAGCTTCTAAACTCAAGGATTGACGGGCTCCGCTGCGGTGGGATGGTTGTTTCAACGGAGCCTGTCACCCCTCCTGATCGGGACTGTGTGTATGGGGGGGCTATGTGACTTTGTGGCAGGGGGAGGACGATTACAGATCCCCTGCTGCATGGCTCTGTGATCCTGCATAAGGACTGCCGCTTAAGATCTGTAACTGCCCTCCCCCGCCACAAAGTCACAGAGCAACCCACCCCCCACCACATAACATGAAAACAACCTCCCAGACTAACCAGGGTAACTAGTCACTGCATCACTGCACTGTGTATGTGCCCTGCTGCTGTGCCTGCCCCCGCCTATGTACCCTGCCAAAGGTGACTGTCCTGTCCAATTACCAACCCCCTTTCCCCTCCTCCTCCAAAAGAACATGATTGAAACAGTAGTTAACATGAACGTATTTTTTATTATCAACTACACATGGAACTGGGAGGTGAAACTTGGACGGGGGCTTGTGTCAGGCGGGAAGGAAAGAACTTTTCAAGTTTTGGGGAATGAGAGCCTTCTGCTACTAGAGCTCTCTGCAGGGGTGGAGTGAGAGTTAGCAGGGACTCTGCCGCCTCTCCTTCTTTGCACTTTGGGTGAGGTGGGTATGGGACTTGGTGGCGGGGGAGGGCGGTTAGAGATGGACTGCAGCGGGGCTCTGTCCTCCTGCCTCCGTTCCTGCAGAACATCCACAAGGCGCCGGAGCGTGTCTGTTTGCTCCCTCAGTAGTCCAAGCAGCGTTTGAGTCGCCTGCTGGTCTTCCTGCCGCCACCTCTCCTCCCGATCCATGTTTGCTTGCTGCATTTGGGTCAATTTCTCCCGCCACTGGGTCTGCTGTGCTGCCTGGGCTTGGGAACAGGCCATAAGTTCAGAGAACATGTCCTCCCGTGTCCTCTTCTTCCTATGCCTAATCTTCGCTAGCCTCTGGGAGTGTGATGCCAGGCTAGGTTGTGAGACAGTCGCAGATGTGGCTGTGGGAATGGGAAAAAGGGAGTGAATTCCTCAGAAAGATAAATGTAGTTGTGAACAAAGAACATAGTCTTTCTCTGTGAACAAGACCATGCACAGCACCTATCACATGCGCACTCAGCACAAGGTCGAATTCTCGGCCTTCGCATTCAGTGCCTGGGGTCTTCCACAGCACATTTGAGAAGCGGGGCAGCACAACGGAATTTCTGTTGCAGGCAGACATGGTAAGCCGTAGACTTGTGGCAGTTTAAAACTTTTATATTACCACTGGCCTCATTTCACATTTAAAGCAATGTCAGTACCTGCTGCCAGCAATCCGGCAAGCGGGAACTCTGCCCCTGTCCCACCCCCTCGCGGCTGTCCCCAGGAACGATCCCTTTCGGCAGCCCCTCTCCCGCCTCCACCGCGTGGCTGCAAACCAGCGGTTACAGTTCTGTAAAGGAACGAGCAAGCAGTCCCAACACTAACATTCCCCTACCTAATTCAAAGCAGGTCACCATGGGCGACATCACCCTGATGAGGATCTCTGACAGCGAGAGAGAGAGAATGCTCCGGGAAAGCCTCCAAAGACCAGGGCCGTATGCCGCCCTGCTGTGCAGAGCAATGATTCCCGAGTACTTGATAGTCTCGTGGCGCGGCAACGTGTCGTACTTCGGAGGACCCAATAAGGCCGCTCTCCCCAGGAACCTCATGCAACGGCTTTCCAATTACCTCCAGGAGAGCTTCATCGAGATGTCCCGGGAGGATTACTGCTCTATCCCTGCACATATAGACCGCATCTTACTCTAGCTGCAGTAGCAGGGACTAAACAGTAGAGCGGCTTGGGCAGGACAATCACGGAAAACCGGACATTGCTAGATTTTTTTTCAAAACTTGCACTGCCCATGACTGAACCGTTAAGTGCCTAGGGCAAACTAATCATGAACAACCCATTCTTTTAATTGTTAATATTCCTGTTCTGTTAAAAATAAATGTTTAGATGTTTACAACACTTACTGGATGATCCTTCACCAGATTCTGTGTCCGGGGTAACGGCTGGGGAGGGTTGGTAGGGGATCTCTGTAAGGGTGATGAAGAGATCCTGGCTGTCGGGGAAATCAGCGTTGTGAGCGCTGCCGACTGCCTCGTCCTCCTTATCTCCTTCCTCATCTTCCCCGTCCGCTAACATGTCCGAGGAACCGGCCGTGGACAATATCCCATCCTCAGAGTCCACGGTCAGTGGTGGGGTAGTGGTGGCGGCCGCACCGAGGATGGAATGCAGTGCCTCATAGAAACGGGATGTCTGGGGATGGGATCCGGAGCGTCCGTTTGCCTCTTTGGTCTTCTGGTAGCCTTGTCTCAGCTCCTTGATTTTCACGCGGCACTGCGTTACATCCCGGCTGTATCCTCTCTCTGACATGTCTTTAGAGATCTTCTCATAGATCTTTGCATTCCGTTTCTTGGAGCGCAGCTCAGAAAGCACGGACTCATCGCCCCACACAGCGATGAGATCCAATACTTCCCGATCAGTCCATGCTGGGGCCCTCTTTCTATTCACAGACTGCACGGCCATCACTGCTGGAGAGCTCTGCATCGTTGCCAGTGCTGCTGTGATCGCCACGATGTCCAGACAGGAAATGAGATTCAAACTGGCCAGACAGGAAAAGGAATTCAAATTCAAATTTTCCCGGGGCTTTTCCTGTGTGGCTGGTCAGAGCATCCGAGCTCGTACTGCTGTCCAGAGCGTCAACAGAGTGGTGCACTGTGGGATAGCTCCCGGAGCTATTAGCGTCGATTTCCATCCACACCTAGCCTAATTCGACATGGCCATGTCGAATTTAGCACTACTCCCCTCGTCGGGGAGGAGTACAGAAGTCGAATTAAAGAGACCTCTATGTCGAACTAAATAGCATCGCAGTGTGGACGGGTGCAGGGTTAATTCGATGTAATGGCGCTAACTTCGACATAAACGCCTAGTGTAGACCAGGCCCTAGTTACAATGATTCACAAACAAACAAAGAAAAAACCAAGGCAGCTTTAAGTTACATGAGGTCTCACTGACCTTGGCAACTTTAAGGGATAATTTTTACATTTGTTTGTTACATATGTTTGAAATGTAGGTGAACAGTTTCTCTAATCCAGTGGTTCTCAAACTTTTTTTTTCGTGGACAACTTGAATATTGCTGAGGATTTCGGCGGACCACTTAATGGTCTTTCCAAATGTTGTTTGTACCATTAGCTACTATTGTAAAGCGCTTTGGATAAAAGCACTATATAAAAAAACCTTTATAATAATTCACTTTTTTTGTTCTACAAGTACAAGCCCACAACTCATATTTTAATATCAGTAGTCTTACCTTTCTAATGCGATGGATGTGCCCTCTCTCACCCGCCGCGTCAGCCCCCGAGCTGGAGGTGGGAAGGAGGGGTGTCTCTCCCCTGCCACAGCAGCCACGGAGCTGAGGCTGGGAAGGAGGGCTATTTTTCCCTGGCAGTCGCAGCCCTGGAGCTGGGGAAAGTCACCTCTTTCTCTGGCCGCTGCAGCCCTGCACATCCCAAATTCCACCTACCCCCTCTTCTCATCCCACTGCCCCCTCCCAACTTCCCCTGTTGTCAGAGGCTACCGGTGTGGTGCTTCTGCTTTCTCCTGTTGATATCACTCGGCTGCATGCGTGTGTTCCCTCTGTGTGCTGCCCCAGCTCTGCGCAGATAGCTGACACAGCAGACCCGACGAGAACCCTCAATGACCACAGAGTCTAGTAAGGTACAAAGGCACCTCGGCCAGGTTTATTGCGATCTCGGACACAATTGCAGTTCCCCGTAGATTACTTAGTCTACTGGGCATACTACTAATAGATGCCTCTTGGCAAGGACCCAGCTCAGTGGCGGGACTTTCCACTGCCCCCGTGGCCGGACAAAGACACCACCCCAGGGATACATTTTTATACACAGGTACAAACAAGTTACACATCACTCCTGACGTATTGAGGTGCAACCCCTCTACGCAGCAAGGTACAACCCCTATACGTAGTAAGGTGCCGCCTCGCACCTTGTACCTGTTGGTTCGATCAAAACAACTCTATCCATCATTTTACCCTTTTGCCCCTGTCATTGGGATGGGTCGGTCTGTTCCATGTTATCTGTGGAATGTTCCGGTTATAGTGTATCTTGGTACCATGTTTATACTGTAACTATGCTAAATGAATATATATTTATGCAACATCAGCCCTTTCCTTGCCAACTTCTCTGAGCAGGGCCTGCCTCTTGCTCACAGCTTAACTTTGCTTCATATTAGCAAAGTCTTGACCATTACTTTAGTTTGGTTCAGGCCTCATACTGGGCCTTCATTAGGCCTTCACTTACTACATCCCCCATTCCCCCAAGGCCACCACCTCACCTTACATGCGCGTCTTCTCCAGTGTCCTGTGCGGCTCCACTAATTAGGTGGATGGCCCTTCATTCTCTTGTGTGCAGCCACCCAGGCATGCACCTTAGAGGGAACTATCCTCAGATCACCTGAATGGTGCTCTGTCTGCGGACCACAGTTTGAGAACCTCTGCTCTAGTATATTAGGTACTATGTATTAGGTTCTCTAGTGTATTAGGTACTAATAGGTTTTTGCTGAACATTAGACATGAAATCCTTTTTGTTATAGTTCTTAAACAAACATTTAATTGATCAAATTTTATTACAAGCTTTTTTGTTTGTTTGTTTGTTTGTTTGTTTTAAGTTTGAAAAGGCTTTATTACATTCCATTCAAGGGAATCACAAGGAAGTGGAATGCTATTTTTTTCTTCCAATTTCCATATAGCTGGCAGTGGGCGTGGGGGACATTAAGGCTTGGAAAAATAGAAGCCATAAGCCATTTAAAAGAACACATTAAACATGTTTTATATTTGAGTTGGGGGATTCTCAAACATGCATCAGTAGAAGGAAAATACTTCCTCTCATACATGTTTAAGTTCTTTTCCCATCTTATACTTTCTATGAACAATGATTAAAGACTGGCTTTTTTCAAAATTATGTCTAGCTTTATTTTAATTAAATGTTTTCCTAATAGAATGGAAGGGCCAGATCCTTAGTAGGTGTAAATTGGCATAGCTCAATTGAGTTCAATAGATCTGTGCCAGTTTACATCATATGAGGTTCTAGTTATAGTTTTTAGAAGCCTTTTGCATTCACCTGGTTCACAAATCTGTCCTTCCTAGCAAAGTCAATATAATTAGGCTCCCTACATGCAATGTTCAGTATGCCATCTTCCCCACTCCACCTCTCCCAAGAACCTGTCCAGAACAACTGTGAGTTCGGCGGAGGGAGTAATGGGAATATTGTAATGGATAGAAATATTGTTCTCTGTGAAACAAAAGAAGGACACAGCCTGCAATGCACTCCAGACAGGTTAAAGAAAAACAGAGAGGCATCTTGATTCCCAAGATGATAAAGCTTGTTTTACTACAGAGACCTCAAGACAAAGCAGTTCAATACACAATGTGTGGCAGTAGGCAGGTGCCGTAAAAACCAGATTAGGATTTTAACCAGCACCCTGTGGCTTCTGCTTTGGCAGCAATGTCTGGATTGCCCCTTCTTTTCATTAATGTTTTTCCCTTTAGGACACTAAGTGTGATTTTCTCATGTAATGTGTATACTATAAGATCATTAGTCGCTTTCTCTCTTATGGTTCAGTGGCTCCAACAGTTAGGCAATTTATAGCATTACCTTTATAAACATGAAAACATTATAAACACAGCCCCCCAGGAAGAAATTTTTGGAATCTGGGTATATTTATGATATGCTTTTTATAAGTGTAGACACTACATGGATGTGTATTACAGAAAACCTTAAAAGAGATTAGATTTTAAAGTCAATATATTTTATATTTGTGAAGTCTTTTATATAGTCTCCTATTAGAGATTACCCCCTGATACTAGATTTCTATAGCTAATTTAGTAACAGGTTAAGCCAACTTATCTGAACACACACATGAGGCTGTGCCCCTGATGGGAGTCTGAAGTTTTTCCTCCACTTACGATTCTCGGTCCAACAGCCAGGCAGAAAAGGCCAACCAGTATCTATTAATGCTACAGTAATCATCACCAGGATAATTGGGCCTCACTACTCACTTAGGCGAAATTTGCCTACAACAATACAGACCATGTGTCTACAGGTCAAAACCCTTTTTTTCCCCCAATTATGGATGCCACCCCTGATTCCACCTGCAATTACCTGTGCCCTTGTGCAACCACTTCATACTTGGTGCAGAGGATTTGTTGGGCCCAGGAGGAAGTGGAGAATCACTTGGAAAAGGCAAGATCAGACGATAAGTGATATGCAGACCAGCATCGATGGTAAGGCCCCACCTATGCAGTAATACAAAAGGTTTGGCTCTCCACTGAGCATCTCCACACAGACAGACCTGCTCGCAACCTGGACTTTTGGTTCTTTTGCCCTTTTAAGATCCAGTCACTTCTGAACTCCAAGTACCCTGCTCTCTATAGATTCACTTGATGATTCATGTATCACTTTGAAACCCTACATGGAAAAACCTTTCCAGCCACCTCCTCTACCAGTACAGATACAGGGCCATGAAGAATGCATGGTTCATGAGATCCTAGACTCTAAACTTAAACATGACAGACTCAGGTATCTTATCAACTGGGGAGAGTATGGTTCTGAGGAGCGCACTTGAGACCCTGCAGAAAATGTACATGCTCCTGCACTTGTGCAGGTGTTCCATAGGAATCCCACACAAATACACCCCATATCACCCTGAGGGCGGAGGTGATGTCAGGCAACATGGGTCTTGAATGCTGGTCCACAGGGCTCTTACGAGCTATTAAGTTCCAACCTACCACCCAGTGACCTGCTATCAGTAGCCAGAACAGAAGCTGAACCCTGACAAAGGACTCCGGTCTTGGAATCTGATTGACAGAATGCTGGGGGTCCTGATTGGTTCACAGCTTCTATATAAACCCAGCACAGGAACAGGAAGTTGTCAATGCATCTGGGATCTCCCTGCTTTGGATTGCTTCCCCTGTGCTACCTGCTCCTACTGCCTTCTGCTGATCTGGTAACCTGACCCTGCCTGCCTCCTGCACCTCAGTTTTGCCCTCTGGCTTGCCTTGGACTCTGACCTCCTGGTAACTGACCTGGCCTGATTCCTGCTCTGACCACTAGGTCAGATTGCCCATGCCTTGGTCATGACACTAAGAAGACATGAAAGCATGGGGAAAGGACCTATACATGCTATTGATAATGAATGAGTCAAAGCATATATAGTCTTCAACTGTCCCTTTTTATTTAAGCGATGAGAATGAATACTTGAATAGCTTCTACTTCAATCTGCCCAGATAACATAATGAAGTCATTCCAGCCTATATTCGTGATTGTAAAGAAGAAAATGATTTCATACCTATCTTGTGGGATATCAGAAAAGGATTCTGGGCAGATGATCATTTACTCAGGCTACTAACAGGGAAGAAATGCCACTCTTTATGGCCTTTGAACTTGGAATATTCTCCCTAAACTTCATAACCTAGGGCTCTAGCCTGCACCCATTGCAGTCAATGGTAAAACTCCCACTGATCTCAGGGTGCAGGACCAAGACTTAGTCTGCCTCCTTCACTTCATATTGCTTAGAAAAGCTCTCTTCTACTTTGAACCATATGAGAAGTGAAAGGGAAGAATGGCAACATAGCTGAAAAATGTAACCTTCAGGGCATGTTTGTGTGCATTTAACAAGCGCAAGGGATAAGAATTGGAATCCTCATCCTTCTTCTTTCTTTTGCTCCTTGTCAACTTCAGTCTCTTTCTGACCACATGTTATATCATACTAAACTTAAATTCTACCTTCTTTGAAGCAGCATCCATATCTGTGCTTGTGAGGCACATAGATATATCTGGGTATTTGAAGATTAAAAAATAATTATGAAAAGGCTTCATTGTCTTTCCTGGATATTGAATTATTATTATTTATAATTAATTATTTTAATTGGGTTAGGGGCTCTAGTCATGGATCACAACCCCATTGTGCTAGGCACTTATGGGGTGGCTGGCCCCGTTAAGGGGACTCAAGGCCTAGTCTCCTTACGATGAGCTTCTTGGTGCCCATCATGGTCCATCTGGAGGTAACTAACTACTTAAATGGCTGTTTCACAGCTGATTAGCAAAGAAGCACTTGAAAGGCCACAAAAGCTCAGTTGGAGGAGGACACTCCTACAAAGAATAGCTCCCAGGGAACAAAACAGAACTCCCAGGGATAGGAAATTAGGGAATGTCCTACCAGATAGTTTCAGGAGGCCCAGTCAGTGAGGACCTATACACTGCCAAGGAGGAAGGGGAAACAGCATCAAGTTAGAAGTAGCCAACTTTAGCTAATAAATAAAGGGTCCCCTAAGGGAGAAGCCAGAGGACAAAGAGGGTCTGGGTTCCTCTACTGACCCCTCCAAATAAGGGGCCTCAATGCTTCCCCCAACACAAGTGGGGAACATGGATTAGTGGAGCTGAAGGCCTGAGATAAAGTCATTAGACTTCTACTTCACTGGGCTCTTTACTATGATGAAAGGGGTGGGGACTATAAGCAGACTGAGTTGTGAAAAGGGGCAAATTCCCCGGGCTTGGAGGTCTGTCGACAGGGGGCACCAGAATCAAAAAGGGAGCACATTGGCTGGTGTGTGATGCCTCTATAGCACTGTACATATATATAACAAAGAGTCATTCCTTGCCCCAAAGAGCTTGCACTCTAAGTATAAGATGACTGAAAAGAGGTGGATGCAAGAGATGGAGGGGAGAACAAGGAAAAAATGAGTTAATACAATATAACAGAGTTAAAACTACTAGGTAGAGCTGGCCAAAAATAACAGCATTTTTTCATGAAAAATATTTTAAAAAAATTTGTTTTGTAGGTTTTGAAAAGAATTTTTTTATTCTTTTGATTTTTATGTAACATTTATTGAAAACTCTAGTAATTTGAAACACAAAAATGGGTTTTTATTTTCATAAACCCTTTCTTTCTTATTTTTTTTCATTCCCTGCTTCCATTATTTTTTCCATTTCACCACTGAAAGAGGTGTGTGGTGGGAGGGATGAAAAAGGTGGCAGGAGGAGTGTGTGAAAAAAACGGACACAGGAAAACCAAAAGCTGAAAATTTTCACTTAATTGAAAATTGATCATTTGAGGGGTGACAGATTTCAAGCCAGCTCTACAACTGAAGTTGGATGGGTGCAAGCCATGTCTCGGATGTCACCTTTCCCTGTCACCTTTCTCAGAAAAGAGATTTGTGAAGGTCTAGGAAACTCCTGGTGTGGGTGAGACCCTGATTCAGGAATGCATTTAAACACCTGCCCACATCCATCCCTATTCAGGACAGGACTTAAGTATAAGCTAAAGGAAGTTGTCCTGAATTGTAGTCTGAAAATAATATCTGATGCACTTTAATCATTTCTTGCTAATGTCAATATTTGCATTAGCTCCCGCCATCATCAACCAGTAGCAATACAGTTAAAAGAATGTATATGAATATATTCTTTTTGTGTATTCATGTATTTAAAGTCCCTATCTAAAGTACAGTGGAAATCTTGTGAATTAGGGGTGAAACTTTCTGCTGCAGCACCTACCTTGCAAAGTCTCTGTTGCTAAGATCACTATTGCAGAACATAAAAACTTTTTTTTTTCTTTTTAACGCCAAATCTGGACAAAAAAAATGGAGGGAAAAAAATAAAAACAAGGTATTCAGAGCTGAAAACTCTGGATATACTAACAGAAACAACGTCACCAGATTATCATCTCTAATAGAAGGGAAATTTGGAATAAAATATAGAAGTGCTGAAGACAAATTAGTGTACACCGTTCTAATACATCTGGTTTAACCATGTCAAATATTAGATAGCATGATAATGTTTAGGTAGGGACAGGTTAAACATTGATTTACAGCTGGGTGTAGTTCCATCTACATTCAAAAAAATTTGATGCAAAATGTGTTGATCTTAAAGTCCATATCTCTGCATTACACACTAAACTCCAAGTGGTGGTAAAGATTACAACACTCTTGGAGAAACCTGCAAGCAGAGTAAGTATAAAATTGGAGTTATGGGATGAAAATAAGAAATCAAAAGCTTAGGATAAATATCGGGGGTGAGGGGGGGAAATGGTCAGTCGAATGGTCTCCAGGGAAAGTGATGGAAATCCAGTCCCCAGCACCATGTTTTTTAAGGAGGGATTTGAGGCGCATTGCAAGGAATATTCAGTTTTGTGCACTCTGAAATTCTGAGGAATGTTAACAATTCAGTTCTTGCTATGGTATGTGACTGTTGAGCTCCACTTGTGTGCCAGAATTTTCAGAAGTCAGCTGTCACATGAGACTAAGGTACCCGCAGGGTTGGTCAGAAAATGTTAACTATTTTCTGTGGGAAAGAAATGGGGGAAATGCCCCCCCCTTACTTTCTGGCATTTTGATGAAAAAAATCAAAATAAATTATTTTAACTTTAAAAATCCATTTTGGTTGGAAAAAAAAAAATCTCAAATAATTTTTTTCTACCAGCCACGCAGGGTCTGTGTGGTGACTACAGGGTGCCAAAAAGACTGAATACGGACCCCTGACAAACATGCAAGATATAGGAAATTGAACAGGCACTTGGATTGACACAGACAAACCTTCTCATCATTTCTTCTGCCTATCAGGCTAGGCCAGGAGAAATATTGAAGAAAGAGGAATGTGCCTGGAGATAAAGAACTACAGCAGCCCTGTAAAGGACTTGGAGGAAGTAGGGGAAATCATTTCATAAATGTAGTTGTGAAAAGTGTTGATTTGCGAATGCTGAGGACCAAAATTCAATGGACGTTGGATTGGAAACACTCACTTACCAAGGTCTTATGTTTGCTCACAGACATTGTGTGTGACAGATAGGGTTGTTTCAAGTGCATAAATATAAATACATATAACAAAAAGCAAATTGTTGTGGTGTGGGGAAACACAGACATCAGTCCCTGGGTTACTGATGTTTTTTCTCAATATGTATAATAGTGAAGAGAAGGAATCACTGAGGTCATAAATGGGACAGATAAGGATCTTGGTGGAAACTTGCTCACCCTCCAGCATCAGGAGCAAACTATTTCAAGGGAATCTTTAAGGGAAAGCACACGGGTCAACATTAATAGAAAATAACCCTGTTTTCCTCTGGGAACCTGCCCTGCCATCCATTCTGCTCCCTATACCATTCTATTCCTAACTCAACCTCCAACAGGAGAGGATGCAGTGGGATGCTATAGTCACAAAGGCTACATATCAATCACATATTTTTACAAAGGTGGGGACACATATAAGCCATGGGAATTACAAGAGTTAATGAACAAGACTACGTAATTTTGCAGTGAATCTCAGAACATCTTGAAATCCACCTTAGTAAATGATATCACACAGTATCCCATGAGATTTTGAAGTAATTTATGCAAGATCTCACATGGTAACTGTGACATTATGATACTATACTTAGAGTTCACTTGAAACTTGTTCCATTTTCTCTGTTAAATATATTTGATGATTTTTTTAATAACCTTGTTTCAAATGACAAAAAGTAGAATGTAGGATCAGAATGAATTTTGCATAGAAAAGACGACAATAAAAATGTAACTCCCATTTCTATATTACTCATGGGCTTTTCTGGAACACAACACAAAAGCGATCTTACATACTCAGGCAATTATCTGAAAAGGACTACCAATTCTTGCAAGAATGAAATATTTTGCTTGCAAACCTCTTGATAAGGGGGAGAGGGGGTTTTCCATAAAATCATGTTCTGTTAATTCCCCCCATAAAATAACTTATTTATTTGTTTTGCAAGATAGACACAATTCAATTTTAATGCCATTTGTCTAACCCTCTAATGCTTGATATACGCAAAAGTTTAGTGAGCTCAAGTGAAGAGCTTCCATGATTAGATCTCCAAGGTGCTATGGTAATACAAATTAGTATTATCATTGTTGTTAAAAGTCTAGACAGTTCACCTCTTTGTTTCATTTGAATCCTTTTCTTTGAGTTTTTCAGTTTATTATAAAATTTCTTCCCTCACCCCATGTTTCTGTTGTGTAGAGCGGTGTGCACGTCGGAAAAACAAATCCATGGGGGTTCATTCACATTTTTAATATATTTCTTTAAGACGTGCTTGTGCCTCATATATTACTCAATGGAACAAATATTTGCAGAAAGGTTTTACTACCATAAATGTTCATAAAAAGCATATTTAATCTGAGGACCAGGTGGTGTAAATTGGCATAGTTTATCATTAACTTTAATGATGCCAATGTACATCATCTGGGGATCTGGTCCAAAGGCTGAATGCTCATGGAAAGTGATTTTTGAGGTCTTAATACTGTAACCTCTTATACACATGAATAACTTTACACACATGACTAGTCCCATTGAGAGTCCCAAAGTTATTCAAGTACCTAAGAACTTTCAGGGTCAGGGAACAAATTTGCTTCCAATGATCATTCACAGCAGAAATTAGAATTGATTGATAAAAGTTTCCCCCGCAAAAAAAATCTTCCAATGAAAAGTCAATATTCTGATTTTTTCATGGAAAATTTCAAAAGAAAATGCAAATTTCAATTTGGTTAGAATAGAATTTTTTGTTTCAATTTGCCTTGAATATTTTGTTTCACTTCACTTTGAAAGCCGTCAGTTTTCTCTTTCTGTATTCTTTTCCCTTTCCCTTCACTCCTTTTTTAAATCCCCTGACCTTCCCTCCCCCCACTGGAAAAGCTTGTTTTCTCTCTACTTATTGCATTTCTTTAAAAAAAAAATCCAGTTTTTTTTCAATTGAGAAAAAAGGAAATTAGCGAGAGTTTTTCCCATTCTCACCCCCCCACACACACACACACCTTCTCCATTTTCAGTGTAGAGGAGGAAAGAAGGGTATACAGCAGGGATGGCCAACCTGTGGTTCCGGAGCCACATGAGGCTCTTCAGACGTTAATATTCAGCTCCTTGTGTAGGCACCGACTCCGGGGCTGGAACTACAGGCGCCAATTTTCCAATGTGCCGGGGGGTGCTCACTGCTCAACCCCTGGCTCTGCCCCCACTTCACCCCTTCCTGCTCCCTCCCCTGAGCCTGCTGTGCCCTCACTCCTCCCCCCCCCCTCGAGCCTCCTGCATGCCAGGAAACAGCTGATTGGGAGGTGTGGGGAGGGAGGGGGAGTCGCTGATCAGCAGGGCTGCTGGTGGGTGGGAGGCGCTGGGTGCGAGGTCGGGGAGCTGATGGGGGGCTGCTGACGTATTACTGTGTCTTTGGCAATGTACATTGGTAAATTCTGGCTCCTTCTCAGGCTCAGGTTGGCCATGCTTGGCATACAGCATAAAAGAGAGAGAAACTGAAAACCAAAACCGAACACTTCAGTTTTCAAAATCCAAAATGAAAGAAAAATGCAATTCAAATTGAAACAAATTTCAAATTACAATTAGTTTTTGGTTTTTTTAATTTTACATTAAAAACTAGATAAAAATAATGTTTACCCACAAAAATAATTTCAATTTTGTGGGAAACATTTTGGTTGAAATAATTTTTTTTACCAACTGTGCCAGAAGCCTAACTATCATATGAATACATATCCTATCAATGACAGAAACATTACCAAATGCTGTAAGTGACTGATACCACTAAGCGACACAGCTTGAAATTTTGATTTCAGTTTCCAAATTGAGTCCAATGTTCAAAAATATTGCACTGAATACTGAAATAAACATATTTTAGAAAACTGCAATCTTAAGGCAGACACCCTAATAAAAGAAAAAGAAGTAAAATGCACTGGAAAAATGTATTTGCTTTGAATGATTTGCTTAGCTCTAGTACTCACAGCAGAAGTGCTCTATTTTATGTGGCAAGAACATGGCTTAACACAGAAAGATAAGATTTTTCCCCAAACTCCTCATAAGACCATTAACAAAGAGGTAATTAAATGAGCAGACAAGGTGCTCACCATATCCGCCACAACTTGGGCTTCAGTTTGATACACAATTAGTTTGTATTAATGACTGTGATAATAACAGAAAATTATAGTCCAGTAAATAAAATACCATTGGTATATTCTATCTGAGATGGAAAAATGATTTTCAGATTGTGAAAGTTGGGGGAATATGCTTCCCAAGTGTCATCGCCAGAGCATTAGCACTGAGACAAAAACAAACAAACAAAAGAACAAACAAAAAGGTAGTGAAGGGCTGAACCCTTTGCAACTAGGGAGAGGACATGCAATTATTTTATGTCAATGTGACAAGAGAAAATGACATTTAAATTCTGTACCCTGGCAATGAACATAGCCTTGTTTTCCCAGGAATGGTAACACAGGCAAGGCCTGGGTGGTTCAAAAAGGATGAGTTTCAAACATTTGAAAAATGATAAATATCTGCTGCCTCCATCTGAGTGTGTCCCAGGATTCTTCAGCCCCATTCTACTCAATCTAAGAGCTACTCTGTTGTGTGACCAATCTAACTCAGCTCAGATTTGAAATATCAGCAATGAAACACTCACAGTGGACTGTTTCCAGTCAAGAAAAGATAAAATGTGCAAAAAAATATATGAAGTACATTTGAATAACAAATACATTTCAGAGGGCTATAACCTACTTGAAGACACTGGACAAGAATTTTAAAAGGCTACATTTGTACAGTGACTTATTTGATGTGCTAGTTGGTTGCAGAGTAATAGTAAAAATAGGATTTTGATAGAATTTGAAGGCAAAACCCTTCTGTGGGCCCCATTATACCCAGCATCACATGTAAGAAAAAGTCTCTCTCCCATAGGATGCTTGTGAGGTTGCCAGGCACAATTGCAATACTGGCTTTGCTGAACACAAGGGCTCTACAAGTCTAGCACTCACCACTGCATTGAATGAAGGAGGAGGAATTATTGCATGGACACCATAGGGCCATGGCCTACCCTCTTCTGTGCTGACCAGGGGAGATGGTACCAAATGAAGTGGGGAAGTTGATAATGAGTGTTCTAGCAGCTGATCTCCAGAAGCAGCTACTCTCTGCCATTGGCTCTGGTCTGCAGCCATAATTGGGTTGTCTCTTGGTAGTCACCTGTATGTATTCCTTTGAATAAAACGTAACATACTATAAGCATTAGGAGGTGATATAATCAGATGCCTACAAAATCATTGACTTCCATGGAGCTGCACAGACACACACAGGCTGAGGATCTAACTCAATATATATTGGTGGGGAACATAACGTTTGGATGATAATCTAGGTTTTGATTCCAAAATCACATCCTCTTCTCCACAGTTTGGGGATGCTCTACCGAAGACAAGCTTTCAATGTCCTGGACTTCTGGCTGTGATGAACTTAGTATCTGTCTTTATCTCCTTTTTTTTGTCCCACAAACTCTAAAAGCAATTAGCTCAGCCATGAGCTCTTTGTATAGATTAGAGATGGGTAGGAAACAATTTTCCCATCCCTCAAAAAGTTTCAGGTTAGACGAATCAGCATTTTCTGAAGAAACATTTTGTTGAAAAATTCCCGACCAGTCCTAGTACAGAGTGATTCCAAGTCTAGTATCTTTATGTGCTTCTCTACCCAGGCAGCAAACAACCTCATTGTTCCAGGAATGGTGCCTCAGGCAAAACCTAAGTGTCTCAAAAAAGAAAAGTTTCAAACATTTTTGAAATTCATAAATTCTGCTTATCTGCTACCTCTCCTTGAGAGATTCAAAGAAATCTCAGACATAACATTTTCTCCAGATCTCACCTGTTCATTTGCATTTTTTTTTCACTGCTACCTTTGCCAACCTTCAGTGGCCATGTCTACATTGTTTATGTTTCCCCCCGAGCAATTTCCTAGAGCAGCGGTGGGAAATTGTTTAGGAAAACCTGGCATAGACCAAGCCAATTTGCTTATATCATCTGACCTCTCTTCTTTCATTCACTTGGCACTTAATTCCCAGTCAGAGAAAACTCTTAGAAGACTCACTCACTTCCTTGCACTGTCTATTGCCGCCTCACTTCAGCTGCCCACAGAAACACAGCTGAAGATTTTAATAATGATTTGCTGAGTACAGGATTTAAGTAACAGGCAATGAATTTAGCACAAGCAGATGTAATAACTATAGTTGTGCTTTTAATCCTACCAACCTTTCTTTAGATTCGGTTGGAGATTTTAATACTTAGTGTAAATTCTCTACTTACCAAGAGAGGTGAATGTCCGATATCCTTCTGAGTTAAAAACAAAATAGTCCCCCCCAAACTAAACTAAAACATCCTACAGTTTTCTGCAAATACAGCTGCTGGAGGAAAACTTTTAGCTTGATAGTTTGAATATTCAAATATATTTTGGATTAAAAAATTTACCACATAATTTACTCCACCATGCAAATATGAAACAATAATAAGATCCCACCCCTCAAATCATTTTTCATTCTCCTCCCACTCCACAAAAAAAAAAAAAAAAAAAAGGGCCTATACAGCAAAGTAGTGTACTTGGGAAATAGTCTATTACTAATTAGCTTTGGAGGCCTGCTACTGTGTTTTATTTATTTTTTAACAGCAGGGGAAAAAGCACACTATGAATAATTTATGATGGGGGGGAGGAGGGACTTTCTCGCTGTCTGAAAAAGAAACAAACTCCAGCACTTCAGAAGCTTACTTTATGCTAACCATCAACAAATGTTGCATGGCCAGTCTTATCACTTGTGATTGTCCGATACTGAGTAAATTTGATTTTTGAAGGAATCCTTATATTTAGTGCTGGATGACAGCCAACCGACCACTTGGGAAGGAAAGAATGGGCTCAATCAACCCAGACTTCTTCTGCATGTGAGAAATACCACCCCAGGCATTTAATTAAATTAAACCAGAAATTATGTTTAATCTGACTGGTTGAATAAAATGCCAGAGAAATCAACAAGTACAAAAGGTTCAGCAATTTAGTAAGTGATCTCTGTGAAAGAGTGCTTTTTAAAAAGTATCTGGTTGCAGTTAAATAATGATGGCACACTGTGAAGATGAGTGATGTGTTGCCAACATTGTAATAAGGAAGGGAACTCCCCCCCACACACATACACAAAAATCTCTCCTTAGTCTGTAACGAAAGTCACATTCCAAAGGCATGTGAGCTTGCAAATCAGAGGGGTGAGGGTCAGGGAACTGTGTTCATTTGTCTTCCTTTTTAAACAAATATGTATACACAGAAAAGTGAAAGAGGGATGGATTTTGAAATGAAAGGCTGCAATATTTTAATGGGTGTGGGCACAGCTTGTCAGCCCTCCCTCCCCCCCCCAAAAAAAACAATACCAAGAATTGTTAAATGGCCTCCATGCCAAACAACCAATACTCAGAGTTAGCTCTCTTCAGCCTGCAATAGGATTCAGGTCACCACTGACTCCTCTTGCAATCATGAATAAGGGGGAAATGAAGGTACACATAAGGGGAACCTCAGTTTATAAAGACTTAATGTCTCCCCTTTTTCCTCCAAGCTTATATGGTCCACCAGCTATCTCCCAGATTGCAGGTTTACCTCAGTGATCTGGGTCCTGTGAGGATCTCACCCACACTGGACACTGTCCACAATTTATGACAAAATTATAAACTCACTTATAAATGTACAGCTTTTAAATCAAGTCCTTCTTATTGCCCTATAGCTAGGGCTTCATATAGAGGATGGAATCAATCAGCTCCACTTTCCCCCATTACCACACAAACAAATAGCCCAGCCAGTCAGCATAGAGAGGGCGAGGAATCTCTCCTCCTTTCCTGCTCCTTTTCCCACCCATCTCTATGTGCATTCTAAAGAGGATGGGGAGAAGGCTCCTGTGAAGCTTCCCTCAGCCCCAAACCTCAGAGTCCTAAGGATTCTTTATCCTGCTGGTGGGATCAAACATCTACCTTGCTAATATTGGGAGGTGAGCAATAGGGGATATTCTCGTAACTATAATCAAAGAGAGAGGCAGCATTGTTGAGAAAACAAACTGATATTAAGACCATTTTCCTGGAAATACTTTATTACCAAAAGGACATACTAAGTTTATTGATTTTATAGAAATTGGAATAATTTAAAAATAGGATGCAAACACCGTAGAGCCCTGGACTTTATTTTTTTTAATGCCTCTCATATGATGCCAGTTTTACCTAAAGAACCAAGGAGGAAGGGAAGTGGCAATAGATTTTTTTTCTGTGAGATGAAAGAGACTGACAGGGATGACAGAAAAGCAGGAAGGTAAGATTAACATGAATCAAACAGAAGGTGTGTATTTGAGACTGAAAGGGGTTTAACTTTTAATGAAATGATACATTCCTTTGCTTGGACCAATCTAATGTGTGGACAAGCTACCCATCCGCTCATGTGCAGCAATGAACCAAGTACATTACACTAAATGTTTGGATTATATCTGATTTACCAAAACACAACAGTTTAGACACATCATTTTCAGGCTCAGCTGTCAATAGTGGTGATGAGTCATAATAGCTAAATATTTTGCAATCACCAGTATTTACTATTATGGCCTGGGTCTTGCTAAGCATTATTACAGTGCAAGTCTTCAGCAACATCCTGGAAAAGAAAGGTCAGTTAAAATGATAACAGCTGATAAATTCAGGGTTTGGAATCTAGCTTTAAAATTGTGTCAGATGATCTGTTACCATGAGATTGAAAATCTGCCAGTTAAAAAAAAGCCTGGCATTAAAAAAATACCTCTAGGGAACTATCTGTTGTGAAAATATACCCCCTCCCGCAACTCATCCATTCTAAATACCTGAGAAGAAAATTGCCTCTGGGTTCTGCAATGTATTTGATCCAGCCTCTAGTGCAGCCTGCACAAAGGCTTGCATTGATTGCAAAAATTGAAGAGCAATTGCGCCTCTTCCCTCTCCCTTGCCCCCAGCATCTAATGTTCTGAGGCTGCGTGGTTCTTTTCTCAGATTAGGATATTATATTTCTCTAGTAAATTCTGTTTTGAAGTAAAAGGAGAAAGTATGGGGCAGCAACAGTCTGTGTTCTCAGTGTTTAAATTCTGGTCCCTAGCTATTTTTGATGCTAGACTAAGTGCCACCTTGAGGAAAAATAATGTTAGGCAGGAAAAATTCAGACAGACCACTAATGCCACAAAACCAACATCTCAGATTACCTCTGTGAAAATAGCTATTGAATAAATACACAAAGGGCAATTTAAAATTGCTTCAGTAATAAAATATATGTCAGGGCAATATTGAAAATTAGATTTCAGTTCAGTAAAATGATATTTCATGCATTATACAATGCCAATTACCATGTAAATAGATACGAAATAAAGTAATGTATAATTTAGGAGTTCAGTGTTTCACAAAGTAAGCATAAGAAAGCACTTGACATTTATTAAGTTTTAAAATTACCTATGACCCTCATAAAAAAAAAAGAAAGAAAAAGGAGCTATTCAAAATTTGTTTTTCATTATGGGACATATCTTATCTCCAAATCTTCCTTTGGCAAAACCAGTGCAGCTCGTCTGCAAAAGGGTATTTAGGATTTCTGGAATCTGGTCAAGAGATGCATAAACCTTTAAGGTCTAAGCCAATACCCACTGAAGTCATTGAGAATGTTTTCATTAACTCCAATTGACTTTGGGTCATGCCTTTAGGTAGCAATGGATTCCAGATCATTGCATCTCCACACAGTAGAAATTTGAGGCGGGGCAAGAGTGGGCTGGGAGAGTGGCAGAGTTACATACACCCATTCTTTAAGCCACCACCCACAGACAGATGATGGATTGCTAGAGAACATGCAGTATGGAGGCTATTCCAACCTTGAGGCTGGGCTAGTAGCCACAGAATAGCCCTCCCTAACCTTGGGTGGAAAAGGATTTTTTTCCTCCCAGCCCTGGAAGAGATTCTCGGTGAAATGCCTGGGTTGAGCCTGTAAGAACTCCAGTGACATTTTAGAGTAATAAGAAAACACAACTGTCTTTCAGAATGTAAGTAAATTTTGTTCTCACAGCATGTTTTCAGAAACTTTTATACCAGGGTATAATCAAGCAGTGTGACAAACCCCCCACGAGGAAAGGGATCTCATTTATTAAACTTTCCAAGCATAACTCTCAGAAAGCTGATGCTTACAATATCAGATGTATAATATACTTCACATATCCCAAAACAATGAAGCAAAGACATTGAATAAATAACCAAAAAGGTCACTTCCAACATGAGATATATCTATACATCTGGTGCTGGGTGTTCAGTACTGTAACGCGGTAACAATCAGGCTCCATGTAAGACACTGTAGGAGGAAATACAAGCAGAAAAAACACAACCCAAGGACAGAAAAAAGAGATATTAATAGAATTAGAAATCAAGGCCCAGATTGTGCCCTCTACATCCACCTGTGGATCTTCCTTACTCCTCACGCAAAGGGGCTTCTCCAGCACTATTACTACACCAGTCCACTATTAGGGACCAAGTAGAGGACTCTCAGTGATCTCTGAAGTCAACATAAGCAGAGGCAGTACCAGTGTGAGGAATGACTCACCCACAGTTGGGAATAGAAGATGCCTATTGTCCTTTCTCTGGACACACCGAAGGTATCCAGAAAAAAATAATACAGTCCTTAGCAGTATTAACTTTTCAGTGACCCCCCTGCCCAGGAGGCTGCTATGTGAGAGGGAGTCCCTGATAGCAGGACTTCAGTGGAATGAGGGGACAGGTGGAACAGGAGTACTAAGACCTTAACACAGATGATCCTGACCTGCAGCTGATATTGAAGGACTGGGTACAGCTTTTCCACAGGGAGAAACTGCACCATCTGACAGGATGTTGGTGGCTACAACGCAGGAAGCATAGAATCTTTAAGGAAGCCTACCATCCACACATGACCCAGTCCAACATCGATCAAGATAAGGTGTAGTTCCTAGAAGACCCTGAGAATCGTAGACTAGGCAGCAATGCATTCTGGAAAAAAGGCCAGGGAAATAAAAGAGCTTCTGCTAGTCAGCAAGAGAAAGCAAAGAAAGCTGTAAGTGGAGCTTTGTCTGAGTACGTCCACAAAAAAGCTGGGAGAGACTTGTGGCTGAGAATGGATACAGCTTGATTTTCTTCTGAAGGAAGAAATCTGAGAAAGGATAGGAGCTGTATGTATGTCTATTAATAAGTACCACAAGAGGGTATGTGTGTATTTATTTTAGACTCTCTGTTGCTTTTTTTTCCTTCTACTTGGAAGGGGTGGAGTCTTCCTAAATTAGCTAGAAGGCTAAATCAAATCACACACCATCCTAACAGAAGAGGCAGGCTTTGGACCAGAGGGGAAACTGAGGCCCAGTGGCACACCTGTCTCTAGGGAAGGTAAATGAGCTGACTATTACAGGGGGTGGTTTCCAGGATGTATTCCGTACAGGATTTTCCATTTAAAAATTACTTTCCATCACTTTTCATATGCGAGAGGACTATCAGGCCCCGCATTGGGGTCTAGACAATCTGCATTTTTTTCAGTTTTAGTCATGTGGCTTATCTTAAATGAATACATTTTAAAGAAGGGGGGAGGAATCTGAATAAGTAAAACTGTTCTCCAAGTGCATTCATCATGCTGAGCTGCCATGTCTATACAGTACAGTTTCACTTTTATAGTTGCATGCAGCAGCACTACATTTAATGTTTAAATGCTTTAGTATAATGCTACTGAGACTTTTAAAAATACTATAGCAGCTATATTTTGTCATGCTTCAGCTCTAATGTGCTATAAAAGTTAGCTGGTAAAATACTTTCCCACAATTCTTTCAAGAAGTAATGGCAGAGTACTAGTGTGTAAGCCAGATCTCTAATTTGAGCAAATTGACAAAGCTCCATCAAACTGAGCTAAGCTGCCTTCCACCAGTTAGAATCCGGCCTTCTTAATGCAGCTTGAAATAATGTTGGCTGTTTACAAACAGATGGTCCCCACAATTTAAAAGGAGGAAGAAGAGAAGAGAGCTGGGATGCAGAAAGAAGGAGAAGAAATAAAAGATGAATAAACAGGTTGATAAAGATGTGTGTTTGAGAGGAAGGTGGTTTCATACTTTTCCTTATGTTGTGTTTTTTCTGGCTGTATCTTTTAGTGTGTCTTACTGGGGGATTAGACCTAGTGACACATAACATGGCTTAACATGTTGCTGATAGGAGAGGGCAGGTGTCCCTTCAGCTCATTATATCACACCACAGGCTCCTACATATTTTCATCACTGCAGTTTGTCATATGACACTTACATTACAAGATGTTAAAAAGCTAATCACACAGTGATTACAGCTACCTCCTCTTCTAAGTACAGAGGAAAACTGGTAATCTCAGATACTGCAGCACAGTAACTGGTGTCAAATGTTGACATTTTAATGACCACTACTGTAAGTCTTACCTTGTTAGCCCTCCACCTTTTTATAACCAGCCTAAAATAAAGCTTAAATGCATGATGGAATGGAAAACAGAGTTAATTGCCTCAGTTTCTATTATGAGCTTTATTCTCACAAACACTGTTCAGCCTGAAATAGCCAACAAAGCTGCACTAGAGATACAAATTCTGCCATAATTGAATGTCTTTCCATATCAAGTGTCACTGGAGGTTTGTCCAGCAAACACCCCCTGAATGGAACTACGGGAAAGGAATTTAAGACAGTGAGAATGAGGAACACACCTGTATGTATATACAGGGAACATATATTTTGATTCTTTGTTTCTAGCTGTAACTTGCATGTCTCAATTAATTCAAGTTTGAAAATTCTTGACTAAGAGTACATCTACACCACAAATGAAGGTGTGGTAGCATGGACTTCAGCAGGCCCTAGCAACCTGCGTATGTACCCAGGATCCCTGGTATGTTTCTACTGGGACAGCTAGCCTGTGCTGAAGCTCATACTGCCACCTCTTCATTACTATTGTTACCTGTGCTCACTAAATTAAAGATAGCATAGATACACCTGTACTGCACTCACACCTTCATTCATTGTCTGTAGACCTACTCTTAGGTATCATAAGGCAATCCTTCCTAGTGGTTAGAGGGCCCTGAGCTTCAGACTACCTGAGTTCTACTTCAAGCTCTAACACTGTCTTTTTTGCATGACTTCTAGCAAGTCACTAAGCTTCATTGACCCAGTTTCCTCCTTCATTATATGGGATGTTGTTAATAATTATCACCTATCTCACAGATGTGTAGTGAAGATTAATATTGATAAAGCACTTTGAAGGTGAAAAGCATTTTTAATACTAAGTATTCTTGGTGAAAATTAACTGATATTTCACAGGTGTAACTCAGGACAAAATGTAGCTCGTAGAAACTGTTGTGGATGAGGATTGTAAGTAGCAACAAACCTAGCTTGGCATTCAGGTCCCAGAACGTGTTTGCATGGCTGCCAATTAGGGTGAAATGTTGATTTATAAACTGAAGACACATTTGCTAAAGAAATCAAGGTGAGAAAAACATTGAGCTTCATCATGATTCCTTTTTAATAGTCACTTTGGCATATTTACAGTCAATTTTCAGTGCAAAACATTACATTAAGATCACTCTGAAAGTGCACCTTCATTTTGGTATAGTGGCGGTGTGATAAAGTGTTAAAATCCCCATCCTACCACAACCACTAAGAGATTAAGAGACAGTAGCTACCTCCTCAGCTGTGGCTAATTGGCAAACCATCAACAGCTGTGGTGAGAGCATAAGGAGATGGCCAGGGAGGCTACAGTGGACTCTATAGCAGCTGCAAACTGGCAGAAAGCAGCTCAAGGAATTGAAACTTCCAGGTACAAAACAGTGGAATGAGTTTTTTTCTGGGAAAGGGCTGGGAGGTGAAGGTAGGGAGCAGCCCAGAGAAGCATCACTTTTATCTGATTAAGCAGATCTTAGCTGCACAGTAGAGGGTTCCTGGGCTAGAACCCAGGGGATAAGGAGGGTTTAGAGTCCCTTACCTGCCACTAGGAAACAGGATATAAGGGCCCTTTTGATACAACATGGTGAGGATTATTGAGATGGCCTAGGGTGAGGTTGAAGGCCTGGCATAGTCATTAGATTGTTTGTTGGTCTCTGAACTGGACAGCTGAGTCATGAGAAAAGTGCAAACTGCTGCAGGCTTGGATGAACTGTTGACATGGGGTGAGACAGAAGCTATTTCACTATGCCGAGCCATGAGATAATGCACTAGGGGTGAATGACTCCTTTTTTTTAATATGGTGATATACCTATCCTATAGAACTGGAAGGGACCTTCACAGCAGGACCAAGTACCGTCCCTGACAGATTTTTGCCCCAGATCCCTAAATGGCCCTCTCAAGGGTTGAGCTCACAACCCTGTGTTTAGCAGGCTAATGCTCAAACCACTGAGCTTTCCCTCATAAAGCCCTAGTGCTATTGCTTTGGAATTTGCTATTGGATTGGGGATAAGAATGCTCTACATTTACCAAAGAAGGTAAACTTTGATTTTATTTTCTCACTTTTTGCATGGAGGCAATAGTATAACCTCATCTGTGTTTCATCCTGCCTTGGTGACCTGCTACAAGGAGTTAAAAGGGAAAATGAAAATATACATAGTACAGCTTTTTAATCTGCCCTTGAAACCGCGCTGCAGTGAAATCTTACATAAGAGGAATCTGGGTGTTTCCACTCTACCCTGAACAGCTTTTAAAATTAAGAGTGGAAGGCGCAATAAACTATTTCAATAACCCTCTTAGGAGCTGCCTTGTCACAGATGGATTCTATTATTGAGGAGATGTCTGTGACAGGGTTATAGAGTATAGCAACAATCAGTCAGCTAAAGACTTTCTAGGGTAAGTGTCCTCAGTTTCACCTCAGGCACTTCACTACTAAACTAGTTCTTATCTGACAAAGAGAATGGCTGTGAATAGGCCTTATTACATACAGAGTGTGCCTTTGTATATATGGGTTTGACTTCTTTTTTTTCCCCAGAAGTAATGAGTCAATGGACGCTTCCAGTGCTAAGAACCTCTGACAGTCAGGCCCAGTGGATAGGACTGCGTCTATCTCAATCCCCCCCAAAAGGGGTGCTGGACCAATTTTTGTAGTTGGGGGGGGGGGGAGGAGGGGAGGGCTGATGATGGGAACCATGTATTTGGTGTTACTACGTCAAGCCAGTAGGTGTGGCAGTACCCTAGTTCCAGCACCACTAGCCCCAAAAATGTCAAGAAAAACCTCTTCTGCCGCAGGAGAAAGACACACAAATAATTTAAAACCCAAATATTTATGATTTTGCACTATTTTCTTTCCCAGAAAAAAAAGCACATTAAATAAGCACTTAATTAAAACCAATCTCTGGGGTACTGAACTGTTTCCACTAGAAAACCATCTCTGCTGACTTCTCCTGACTTGGAGAAATTGAAAACAATTACGTTTTAGAAATGTTATGCTTTTTGGTTTAATCAGTCACTGTCTAATGATGATGATTTATCTTGTTAATTGGCATGCAACCAGGTTTTTATATAATATGTATTTCAAGCTGTTTCAATTGTTTACAGGGGTTTATTTTTGGGGGAGGGAACAGGCAAAGCATTGTTGATGGGGGAGGTTGGCACTTTATAAGTGGAAATATCTAATGTTTGCATTTCAGACTGAACTAATTCCCATTTAAGGAGGAAAAAAAACCTCTTGTATATGCACATCATAATTACCTTATTTTCATGGTCTGGTAAATTGCACTTCACATTATCCAACAAAAGTTGAATGTTTTAGAAGTACATATACTGTAAGAGGGTGAAAAGTAACTTTTTTTTTTTTTTGGTCCCAGCAAAGGTATATGAAGCATTTTATTTAGTTTTGGTTGGGGGAAAAGGGGGGAAGGTCTAGAATTGGCAGCACAGGAAATCTTGCTCCAGTGGATAGGCCGTTATTTTCTAATCCTGACATTTTTAAACGGCCCAGACAGATTTTAAAATATGAATGGACTGACTATCACTTTGCTTATATTGGTGTAAGGCCCTAATCCAGCAAAGCACTTGAGCAGGTGATCAACTTTAAGTACACTAAAAGTAAACCCATTGACTCAGAAAACAGTTGGCACATGCCCATATGTTGTACCAGCACCTCTCTAAAGCTACTATCTGTTCTTAAAAAATGAAAGCTCAGATTCTGGAGAAGTAAATCTCTAGCTTTTCTGACTAGGTTCACACTGAAGTTTTGTTCAATGTGGTTGATGGAGAGAGCTCTAGCATGTGAAGTTGCAGAGACTGGAACAAAACCTCTGATAGCTGTGATCTGTCCCACTCATCTTGTTGTGGTCTAAACTCAATGTCCAATGATGACTTAAGATGTCAATATTAATGCCTTCACTCAATAAGTGTGCGGGGTGGGGGGGGAGGGAGGGCATGACATCACAGATCTGTGCACAATCTACTGTGAGTGAGGGCTCATTTTAATGACTCTCAAGGACAGAGCTTGGACAAGAACCACTGCTTTCCTTTGCTCATTTGACCCTTGCTTAAAGTTAGCCATGTTTAAGTACTCTGGGGAATAACTTCCTAAATCAGAAGTAGTAAATTTGAAGTCATTTGATTGGTGTTAAGCCTAAAGTAAGGGAGAGGTAAATAAAATAAATATCTGGGGTTTTCTTGCACTATATAAAGAAGCCATCCTCTAAGGAAGGTATATTTTGATGTCTAAACAGGTTGACCTTTTGGGCCTAACCAGCATTTCAAGATTGGATTTGAAATGTGATTGGACTCTGTCTCTACAGAACGGCTTTTGTTCTTATCACTGCCCACCACTTTAAAGTAGACCAACAATAATCAATTTTGTTTCCATTAAGGGAGCCAGTAGCATCACCCTCACTGTATCTCCATAACTTTTTGACTTTTACTATTTCCTTTATCAGTCCTTTATTCTGAGTGTTAATGGTAGAAGACTTCCTACCTCCACCCCCCACAAGCTCAAACACCTCAGTCTGTGTTGGTGGTATTTTTAATCAAGGATGTGAAAACATAGTCAAGATGATACTTAAGAATACAGACAAGAGGTTTTCACACAAACGGTACTTATGTAAATTTTATAATTCATCGAGGTGCTTATTCGTTCATCTACTTCTGGCCTCAGTCATAACTTTATTTTTCTTTCTGTTCTTCATATAGCCTCTGTCAGCTTTTCTTTTGCTTGTAAAGTCCACCCATGAAAGGTGGATGTGCTTGCAAAGAAACCTTAGAGTAACCCTATGATGAGGAGGAAAAATTAGGCTAAGCTTTATGCTGTAGTATTTTCAGTTGAAATAACAATAAAGGGAAGGGGGTGAATATTTCTCTGGGAAAGAAGGTATACAACAGGACAGGATTCTTTTGTCAGCCCACCTTGTTAGCAGGAGTTGGAACCCTACAAGGGAATGCTCACTGATTCCTGGTGAGCCACAGTAGCAGATGAGGTTTCTTAATCCATGCTGGATATAAAGGTAGTGGGGTGACTCTCTGGACAGGGGGAATAAGAGGCTGGAGCAGAGAGGAAATTCTAGGATGATCTTGGAGGGCAGTGGTTGCAGAGAGAAATCTTAGGCCTGGTCTATATTTAAAATGTAGGTCAACATAGTTATGGTTCTCAGAGGTGTGTGAAAAATCCACATGCACTTCAGCACCACTGCTAGACGAGTCTAAACCTTGTTATAGATATGATGAGGCTGACTGAAGAACACTCCCATCACTTGTAGGTGGTGTTCCTACAGTGATTTGGAAAAATCCCTTCCATCCCAGTAGGCTATGTTGACACTACAGGGTTGTGCATCTACAGTGTCTCTAGTGTAAATGTAGCCTTAAGCTGAGCTTTGTAGTAATACTGCTAATAAAAGAACCTCCTACAAGAGGCATGGGTTGAGGCACTAATCCAGAGTGTCTGAGCAGGAAAAGACTTCAGACCATTCACAAGGGGTGATTAAAATGTGTGGGAGTTCCATGATCCCTTTTAACCCTACCTTACACTGCACGTTTCCCGAGTACAATAAGAATGTATGCGTCTATCTAAAGGAAAGCATGTGCTATGAAAACAATGAAGGAAAGCATGGACAATAACTGGGTTAAACTGCTTGTTCTTTTACCCAGTTACATGGCTAAGACCTTAGCAATGGCTTTATATGCTTGAACAGCTTCCCAGTTGCTAAGATGTCAGGTTCAGGCTGGAGTATTGTTGACTTTTAAGCACTTTCCAAATAGCTTCTGAAAATTACAGACTGCAGCTCTAAAGAATCACCAAAACTACACAAACATCCTCTTGAACACTATTTTCTTTTTCAGACAAACCTCAATAATGTAACACGCATTAAACAAATTAGCACTGTAGTGTCATTGGCAGTTTTCATAATAAAAGAGGAGAGCTAGGGAAAACAGGTTAGTTATACAGATAGTATAGTGAAATCCTTAATATGAAGAATAGTGGTCAGTATGAGAGGAAGCTGTAAGTATCATGTTGTACAATGACTTTCACATAACGTTCAGCATTTTTATATGTTGTCATGGAGAACTTAATCTATTAATCAGAAATTGTTCTGTTCATGTGTACCCGGTGATAGATTCTCAGCTAGTTTAAGATGTTATAGGAAAGACTCAGGCCTACCTTGTAATAACTAGTTATATTCCTTGCTATCATAGCATTTAATTCTCTTTTGGATTTTAGGGACATGAAGGGGGGGGAGCAGGATTGAGCAAATATTTAGGGTGTCAATGTATCCTTATTTAACTTCCAACTTTTTTTCTAAATTATATTTAGTCTACTCAAATTGTAAAAGACCCTTAAGGCACATTTAACAAAGTGGCCCTTTAAAAGGTGGCCCTAAAATCATTTTTTCTGGTACTGTATAGCTCTATTGCAAAGTTAGCAAAGAAGAAATGTATTAAGAGGAAGTAGCACTGTTGTTTTCCTGGGAATACACTTAACTCACTCATTAAATTCAGAATCCTACAGGTATGCCCTTTATAAACACTTACCCAAGCACATTCTAGCCTGAAAAAAGCGAAAGTCCTGTCTAACAATTACCAGATCTCTACAGCTCAATTTTTCATGGTTGGATGCATTCCTGATCCAACATGGACTAGAAATCTTCAAAGACTTCAGCAGCTCTCTGTGCAATAGTTAAATTCAATCTTTTTACATTAGATGCAGCTGCCAAGTTCACTCCTAAGAGGTAATGTATCTCCAAAATAAGAAGCTGCTGAAAGGAAGCTTTTTTTCTCTGCACTCTTCTGAGAATCTTAAATGAACCAACAGAAATCACAGAAGGTTTTTCAGTCAGAGTTAGTGTGTAGAGCCTACTGCATTTGAAAGGTGGTAGATTAATTCTCAGTCATTATCAGGCCAGTCATAACCAGCTACAATGATCTTTTGAGTTTGAATGTGTGAGGCAACCAAGGGTGTTCTTTCAAGCAATTGCCCACAGTAAAAATGGATTTCAAGCCTCAAACATGACTGAGCTGATGACAACAACATGAATAATAGTTGACACGAGCAGAACTCTGTTATGGAAAGCCTGGAAGGGAGGTGCAGACTTGCTACGACTAGTAAATATAACTGGATACCAGGAAAAGTGGTCAATGATATAAATAAAATGGATCTAGTACAAAACACAGTGGTCTTGATCCTGCTATACCATCTATTTTTATATCCGTATGATGCCACTGACTTTGGTGGACTTGCTCCTAATTTACACTAGTGTAAGAACAGGATTGGGCCCACTTAGCATAGTATACTCAGGACCTGTGGTTAGATCCTCAGCTGGTTAATTAAATGGATCTAGGTAGATTTACACTAGCTGAGAATCTGGCCCAACTATAGGGCCTGATACTGTTAGTGAATTGTGATCACAACCAGGAACCCCTCTCCTGGAGTCAGGCAGCTTAGGTGCACAAGTCATTCCTGTGAAAAACACAGGAGGAGGTGGTGGTGACTCCCTTTATAATTTGAGCCAGCAGGTAGGATATTCACCTGGGATGTGGGAGACCTAGGTTCAATTTTTCCCTTACTCAGGCAGAGGAGGGAAAATGAGATTTGACCAGGGTCTCCCACCTCTGAGTGCCCTTACCACTGAGTTATGGAATATTCTGATATACGGCTTCCTTGGTCTCCCCTGTTAAAACTGTTGCACTATGTATAAATGAATCATTGGAGCAGGGGTACTGGACCCTGGGTCTTCCGCCTCCCAGGTAGGTTCTGTAAGCACTAGGCATTAGTCAGTCTGTCTCTCTCCCCTCCCTCCTACCCCATGACTATTTAAGTATTTATACAAAATACCTAAGTCTAGGGTTCAGGCACCTGAATTCCTTTGTGTATCTCGGTGCCTGATTATTGGAGGTGCTGAGACCTACAGCTACAAAATTGGGTGCCATGTGTCTCAACTTGGAAGCACAAAATTAACAAACTAAAGACCCAAAGCATATTGTCTTAATTGGTGCCTGAGGCACCAATTCTTTTCTTTGTAAAAGGACCAGATTCAGTGGTATATCTATCAGCTGCCTTGCACCACTCTCGTTATACAAAGCAGTTGTAAAACCTGTATAAACCTGTGAACATGATTTTGCAGCTGCTTTGAACCAGCAGAGTAGCACAAACAATTTGCAGTGCACCAGTGAATCAAGTGTAGCTGTGAGTAATTGGGCTAGGCTTGTGGTCACGCATACTACCGAGAGAGAGTGACGTTGAGTTACAAACTTAACACAACATATGTATTGTATTTAGTGGTCTCTGATATATGTATAACAGTCTTCTGTGTTTCATTTGTGTTTAATGGCTCATACTCTTTGAACAAGTGTGTTTACTGTATTGATATATGGCCTTTTACCCTCTGTTTACAGAACAGTTTTGGAACAATTCTTTGTTTTGCTTTTGAGACTTCCAATTTAACTCTGCTAAATCATTGTATATGACTACTGCAGTCCTATTAAGATATAAACAGATGCCACAGTTGTTATAATGATGAAATATGAACTTTTAAGGTAGCTGGTGGGAAAAGTTACAATTTTATTTCCACAGTGAGGGAAGTAAATGCTTCATGGAGTGTATTAATGACAGTGTTGTAGGCAATATGAAAGTGGAAAGGAGAGCTTTTCCTTAACTACTTGCTTTCATACTGTCAAGACCTTGCATGATGCATCTTCATCTTCAACTGTCCAACTGAAGTCCTTCTTTGTGCTAATATATAATCCTGGTTGTTTTTCTTATACTAGTTTAAACCAGGCGATGTTAACTGGTCTCAATGGAGTTACACTAGTGTAGAGAGGCACCAGAGGGGAATAAATCCCATAATTTGTGAATTAAGTATATTCCTTAATATCATTTCTGTGAGATCTTATTATTTTGTCTTTAACTTTTTCTTTAGGTTTCTTTATAGTGTCTTAACACTGAAAACCACTGTTTTACAGACTTCAATCTTTTTTTTCCCCTTCTATTTATGGGCCCCTAAAAAATGTCAAATGGATGGATAGATCCCTTTGGAAATCTTAGACATAGTCTGTGAACCCCAGGTTGAAAACCACTGCTCTAGAATTACTAAAGGGTTTTTGTTCTCTTATTTGCTATGTGCTATTTTGTAATATTTTTCTCAGACGTCTTTGCATGATTTGACCCTCAGAGTGCAGTAAACCATGCTTATGGTGGTGTATATTTGGTTTTGTTCAATGAGGTCTTTTTTGTCAGGAGGATGTGGGAAAACTTATGGTGAAGGAAAAATAAGACAAGTATGGTGGTCTTTTGTGACTCTGAAATGAAAGCCTGTTTAGATGTAGCACACTAGAATGAGTATACAAGTATTGGTCTTGTTATAAAAGCAGGCAGCTGAGTTTTCATTAACTAAAAATTGAGTGATGCAAAAGTGGAGACCGAAGAATAAATAACACAAAAATCACTACATCAGAGATGTTATCCTGCCAATGGCTATATCATTCAATAACATGAGTATTGCTCAAGAATTCAGGTAACTATGGTCTATGGCAGGGATCAGCAACCTTTGGCACGCACTTTGCCGCTACAGGCCAATGCGGGCTGCGGGAACCACGGCCAGTGGGAGCCACAATTGGCTGAATCTGCGGATGTGTGGCAGGTAAACAAACTGGCCCAGCCCGCCAGGGGGCTTACCCTGGCGAGCTGCATGCCAAAGGTTGCCGATCCCTGGTCTATGGGTAAGATACTGCCTATATGTGGATACAAATCTTATTCATAAGCTTATTTATATCAAAATCCACATGAGGGGTGTGTGTGTGTGTGTGTGTGTGTAGCGAAGTTCTCAACTTAGCTGGCTAAGATGTGGATCTCTCTAATATTCCAGGTTTAACTTGCAAAATGCAATTGTCCTGGGCCAATGTGAAATAGAGTGTGGACCTGACATCACCAACTGTAATAAATCTGAATCTTTTTGTTGGCTTTAATGAGTTAGTTTGGGCCCTATATTTGTCTGTCCTGGACATATTTAAGGGAAAGCTCGCAGTTGTGCTCTCAGTACATTCTGTTCAGGTCTTAGTCTTTCCTCTGTGGGGAGATTTTTTTATATGCCATGTGAAAAGCTTTTTTCCTCCTGCCCCATGCCCATCCTCTTCCCCCAATTTGAGGGCTGTAGTTATAAGCTAAAACTTGAAACAATGATCAAGAATTCTACAGATTCCTTTCCACCAATGGGAGAGATTCTGTTCCTACTTTCTCATTTTTTCACTGTGAAACCATTTGGCGAGGTATTCCTAACTGTTCCTTCACTTCCAGAGTATTGTATGCAGTTTCAAAAATAATACTTAAAACAGGAATTGATACTTTTTTTAACTGAAATGTTGTATCCGTTGTTAATCCTTGCTTTTTCATATTTAGGCCCTGATACTACACTCATTGTCAGTAGCGTTTATTCATATAAGTAGTTTCACTGAAGCCTATGGGACCACCTATGTGAGCAAGGGTTGAAGAATCAGTGGTGTGAGTCTTGTGTCCAGTGTTGCATCATGAAAGATTTTTTTATGATCTGTTCTGCACCACACACTGTGTGGGTATTTGTTGTTCATGTGGAATTAACTACAGTTTATCTGAACATATTTGGCCCAAGCAGTCTTAAATCTAAACTCTGCTAGGGAAAGGGTAGAAAGGGTCATAACTGTCTATATCTGTTACTCTATGTTCTGGCTGAAAATGACACACACGAACTAAATACAATATTGGGGGGAGGGGAGAGCTTCTTTCTTAGCTTGTAGTCTGATTATTTCATTATTTGAGTTCGGTGTTTCAATGAACAGGAATACAGCCAAATTCATTTAAAAAACAACCTACTTACAGCACATGATATCCATTGCAGAATTTAACCTTATGACCCAGTAAGTAAAGACTAAATTTTAACTATTGATGGGTGAATCACTTTAAGTGAAATAAATCCCCCCCCCCCTCCAAAAAAAAAAAAAAACTTTCATCCTTTTCTAGGAGTTAAACCTCTTCTGAGATTGTGGAAAGTTCAGGAAAGAATTTTCATTGTCTCTTGACTCCATATTTAGTTTTCGCATGAAAGACTGTTAGGGATGTTTCTAAATATAAGCAGGAAGTACTACAAAAAGCACTAGGGCCTCTTGCTCACAAAATTCCAGTCTAATTTCACTAATGCAGGACAGTCACTTTTTTTCAATAAAGTTTTGAATAAACATCTACACTTCTGAATGTTTATCCAAACTGAATCCAAACTATATTCCAAGCCTACTTACGATAGAGTACTGACACCAGTGAAGTAAATTAATTTATTCTGGGTTGACTCAAGTGTAACTGAAGATCAGAGTCTGGCCTACAGCTTCCTGAATTTTACCCATCGGTAATTTTAAGCATCAGTAAGGATAATCAATGTGTCTGCTTCTCATCAAGTCCAAATCTAATTTACATGATCTAGAACCGTGACCAGTATCATAATCTATACATCCCTTCAAAGTAAAACTGCAAGTGTAGATTTAGAATTACTTATTTTCTTAGATGGCAGTTCTGTGAGTGATGAAATAAAGCTAAGGAAGAAAAATGTAAACTTTAGGGCTGGGAGAAGAATAGAAAATAAAAATTCTAGCCATTATGGCTGGGATTGAAAGTCCATGGGACTCGGGTACCCAACTCCCTTGGGCTCCTTTAAGAATCCCAGTCTAGGATTGCAAAGAAGTTTTTTAAATCTAAACCAAACCACTGTCATCCTGGAAGTTTTCACTCTTCTTTACTGTTACTATTATTTTGAAGTGCCTAAGGTCTAATGTTTGGTCCTAGCACATCTGAGCAGCTGAGATGTACTGGGAAGCTCCTTCTTGGCAGGCAGAACTGCTGCTATTGCAGCCTGAAAGCTAATAAACTCTCTGTTCTCTTTCATAACTCTCCCTCATGTGTGAGAGGGGAGAAATGGTCACAGTATCTGCATACCAGAAGATCAACTCACCCTGCCCCCAATCCCTGTTGCACATTGATGTATTAGGATCCCTGGAATGCTTCAGCTGTAGTGTCAACAATGGATGGTAGTCTCTGCTTTAATGCCAGGGTTCTTTTTGGATCAAAAATAGCTTTTTTTTTTTAATTTAGGTCTTCATAGGGGTTTGTCACCTCACTGGACATAAGCTTGGGCAATGGCATTTCAAATCATGATTATACATTCCCAGGAGCCAATTTGGTTGCTTTTCGAGACCTGAACTGCTTCACCTAATGGTCAGCCTTTCAGGCATATGCTTTCACCCATCTTTGTTTTCAGATAACCTGTTCCCTCCACCTTCCTATGCTAGATCTTTAAGATGTTTTTATTTTAGCCACCAAAATAATATGCTACCTTAGCCACCTCAGCCCGCTAGGAGCTACTAACAAAAAGCAAACCACAAAAAAGTCAAAGCAACAAAATATAAACTTATTAATATTTTTCAGGTTTTCCTCTTGGCCTCATGGTGGCAAAAATGCATTACTGAAGACTCTCTTTGGGAATGCATCAAGCTATAAATTAGCAGTAGTCCAAGACCAACCCATATGATCCTCCAACCACGGTTGACAACCTTCTGACGGAACAAAACCGAGCACCCTTGCCCTGCCCCTTCTCCAAGGCCCCACCCCACTCACTCATTTTCACTGGGCTGGGGAGGGTCACTTTTCAACTGAGCGTTTGGTTGAAAATGGGACACACCTGGCAACCCTACCTCCGAGAAACACTTCTGGCTTCTCCAGGATCTAAAGGAAGTCCAGAATACTAATAAATTAATCCTCCACAGTATCTAATTTGTATTATTGTGTTACCTAGGAGCCCCAGTAATGGACCAAGACTGTACTGTACCAGATGTTTCCACAAACACAGAACAAAAAGATAGTCTATGTCCCCCAAGAACTTGCAGTTCCACATCTGCAATCTCTATGAATAAAATAAAAAATTAGTTTGAAAATACACTTTCATTTTGAATTAATAACCTGAGAGCTGTTAACTGTTCCCTTGAAAACAGGGCTGTGTTTGTGGATAATGTTCAATAAGTTGAACAGTCTCAATATCTTGTAATTGGCAGAATTAGCTATGCCTTCACTGTTTCAGATAATTTAACTCTTCTGGGTCTAACATGACGGCAGCAGGGATCAATATTTTATAATTAATATTTATATCAGATTAGTTGCACTTTTATGAAAACCATGAAGTTTATCAGTATTGATACGTTTTCATAGCTGTAATCCATTCAAAAAGTGATATTGATGTTAATGACAGCCTCCTGTTACACAGTCTTTATGGCACCAATTAAATACAGCATTTATCTTAGTCCCTGTGGTAACTTAAAACGTGCCATTAAATTGTTGTTAAACTTGAAAGTGTTTTGAGAGGTGTTTTCTCCCAAACTGCCAGAGCAGAGTCCACTGCTTCCAATCCTAACTGAGGCTGAAAGGAAAGAATCAATCTACCTGCATGGTGTTTGTTTTTTTCATGGCAGGAGTAATTCCAAATTTCCCTGCCCAATTCCAAAAGTATTTGCTGTCCCAGTTCAAATAATGGCACTGTTACGTATTAGTAGAATTAGAGATGGGGAAGGAATGATGAGATCACTTTGTCAATCCATTGCAGAATTATCTGATATCACATTTTCTTGCCATGCTAGGTTTAAAGATACCAAGTGACTGAAACTTCCATTTCTATCTGAAAATTATCCAGTTTTGGTCTTGAGGAAGACTAGAAAAACATAGAAAAGGCTTCTGATTTAAAAACACTGTATTTTATATTGATCCAGGGCCTTATTTCTGACCCAGCAAATGGATACCACCTCCTGTCCAAGGGACACCTAGCCAGAAGGTCTGGAAAGGTTTCATTCTAGTAGGGCCCCATAAAACTGATGGGTGACTTCTGGTCATCTTTTAACCTGCATAATAGGAACTTTTTATCTTCTCTGTAGTGCTTTTACCCTGAGAACAAATATCCTTCCTTAGAAAGAGTTTGTAGTAATGTGTTACTGTGGCAATATACAATATGTAGCTCTTGGAGAGGAAACAGCGCAGGCACTGACCTTTGAGCAGACTGGCTTGCTGGGGGTATCACAGCAGAAGGCAGGGAGCTGTGCGGTCTTAAAAACCCAAGAATAGGACAGAGAAAGATGTGCCTCTCCTCCCAAGAAGTGATGGCTAGGAGCCCAAAACCTTAAGTGGGTGCCCTGCAGGAGGACCTGAGCAGTGGGGTCAAAGGTGCCATCAGCCACAAAGCTGAGCCTCTGTTCTTTGGGCTGTTCCATATAGCAATACTGTAGAAATTGCCATTAAGTGACTCATTTAAACTGATTTTTACAGTTAAACATGCTATGTAATGTATATGTAGTCCATGTGCAGTACAGCTATGGAAAATAAAGTTGAATAGTTTAATGTGAATCGAAATCCAAGTGCACGGAATTCTATACCGGCAATATTCTTAGTTCATTTTTTTTGTTCCTATACAAGCAACAGTCCTGTTCAAATCGATTCACCTTTCCTAGGGGGAGGGATGGGAAATGGGGGAGAAATCTAGTGCATGAGATTTTAGGGAGAAGGGCAAATGGGAGGGGATTGTGGGAGAAATATCTTTTTCTGCATGAAGTTCTCTATCTTCAAGAGCCTGATAGTCACATGCATCAAAATGATTATGTGCAAGGCAGGATGCTACCTGCTGTCCTTAACAAAAAGCAGTAGCAATCTCTGGTCCTTATTGGGGAAAAGGTATAGAATGAGTAGGTTGGGAATAGATAAGAGAATCTCTGGACTACAGGTGGAAGATTTCAGAGACTTTGGTTGGGGTCCCAATGTCAGCCTTCAATTCCTATTATTTGTATTTTGGTAGTTTCTGTAGGAGAGGGTCCCATTCTGCTAGGTATTGTACAAGAATATAACTACAAGATAGTGCCTGCCTAAAAGATTGCATCCCATGCTTAGATGAAAGAACAGGTGTCTGTGATAGATGGTGGGTGGGGAAGAGGACGAAGAAACACTGTATTTATTGTGGTAGCCACTCCACAGTTGGATGCTAGCTTCGTCCATTATACACCAGACTTTTAAACCTCACCCAACATCTTCAGAATAACACACTTCTATAAAATTCCTATGTCTCATCTTACCCCAGGATGGAGTTCTTCCTGGAAGTTTGGCTATTGGGCTGGAACAGGTAAATAAGCTTTCCACAGTGTACCCATACGATTGTTTCTTTCTTTAACATTTTCTGGTCAGTCATATGAGTTATGGCTCATAACACTACAAAACCGTAAGGCTTACTCCTGCTTGCATTATCTTTAAAGGTGCAGGTAATACTCAGGCCATGGTTGTTATGCAAATTCTTTTGGTCTTCTGTTTCAAGTTTCTAAGTCAATGGGAGTTTTTCCAGTGTAAGTAGTTCAGGATGGGGACAATATACAGAAAAAATGGAAACTTTCATTATCTTGTTTTTATGAAATACAACAGTCATGTACTGGGTCATATCTTCAGCTGGTTTAAAGAGGTGTATCTCCTCTGAAGTTAATGGAACTATACTGACCTACATACACTAAGGATCTGACCCAAAATGCACTTTGTCTATTTCATGCAGACTTGCATTTGCTTCTTGTAGATCCATTGTTTTACTATGCAATTTCACTTAGTCTTAGGTTCATGTTGCAGCCTGCACAGTGGCAGGGCTGGCTTTTAGGGCGATTCAGCCGATTAACTGGAATCGGGCCCAAACCACTAAGAGCTGATTGAGCTGCTGCCGAAGACAGCGGCGGGACTTCGGGCCCCGTGGTGCCTAAAGCCGGCCCTGCACATTGGCACAGGATGTCAATTTCTAGTGATCTTATTTCTACAGCCCATTCAAGAAATGTTTTTCAACTTGCAATCTAGTAGAACCTGAAAGGCTAAATAAATTTCATCTATTCTAGGGCTGTCCCACAGACTTGATTATAAAATAAATTGAGCTAACAGCTAGTGACTGACCCAAAAACCTGTCAATGACTTTATACTTTCTAGGGTACCAGCTGGAGGGCCAAATTGCAGGAAGGGGTAGGCCACCTCAGAGGTGGAGAAGCCAGTGGTAGCAGACCCCAGCAGGGAAAGAGATGCCATGCCTGGCCATGAGGAGGTGCCATCAGTGAGTCAATCCCTTCACAGCAACAGTAGTTTAAATGACCCACTAAATCTTCATTTGAAATTGCAAGCGTTTTTCCTACAAACCAGGGCTTTGGAGCGGAGCCTGGAGCTGGACCACAGAGCAGCAATGGAGCTGCAGGTTTTTGCCTGGAGCTGGAGTGGAGCTGGAGCACAGCTCCAAAGCCCTGCTTCAAACTCAAGCAGAGTCAACTACCTCTTCTCTCGCTGTGTAGAACCTTAGTCCATGAATAGTTTGACTGGAGTGGGAGTACTTGCAGCATAAGGTAATATTCAGTGAGAGGGCAGTATCTGGCCCTGAGTAGTTTTCCCTTAGGATGTATATAGAAAGGAGATCTTTGAACGCCAAAATCCTAATTTCTTAGGGAGGAGGGGAATTGCATGTTTTTGGTCAAATACAGTCTCTCTAAAACAGCCTAATGAATAGGACCCTGAGAAGGAATTATTTGATCTAACACTGCATTGTTTCAAAGAATACAGAAGCGCTGAGATGCCTAAATGATATATTGTTAGTCTACGCTTGATCCTACAATACTGTACTAAAAATAGTGCATTTGACTAATTAAAAAGGTCAGTCAGGGCAAGGTTTAATTACCTTTCTGCCATGAACTATTTCTCTTACCCACATACTAATGAATATTCAACTTTGTTCTTCCTGCATGCATCAAATGTTGTCTCCTCTATCCAACAATAGTATCTGATAAATATAAAAAAACACTGGGTTAGTGGTTTGTGAAAGGAATTAAGGTGAATGAACCATTAGGGAACAATATGGGCATCCCTTCCAGAGACCTTGAAATGATAGAATACACATGACAGATGGGTGTCTTGGATTTTGCCTCATTCCTTCAACAGTTCAGTCCTTCTATAAACAACATACAGTTGTACGGTGTCCTAGTTTTTTATGCTGTATCCAAAAATCACTGCTCAAAGTGTAAATGCTTCCCTCAATCACAAATACTTGTGTGTACATTCAGAGCTATAATCATAGGAAGATCAAGTCACAACCCCTATATTTCAGTTCCTTAATACTTTTTGGTATAAATATTCTTGTGGCCTTCCCTTTTCCCCTCTTCCCCTCCCCCCCTCGAGCTCTAACACCTCCAAAGTGAAGTTCTGAAATACGGCAGGAAAAAAGTTAGAGATGTGCCTTTTCTTTGTCCAGTGAAATACCTTTCCAGTTTAGCTGAGATATAAACTGTTAAATCAGCTTACCTTCTTTCACCTTTGTTTCTCCAGACAACTTGGCAGCCTGTCAAAATAATGGCTGAACACAGACATTCTAAAGAGCCCAGCCCATTCTACTGCCACGACCACCCAGCAGTAGCCAACTCTGCACTAGGAATGCCTGGGAGCTCTTGGAGAAGCTGCAGGAGGGGAAATAGAGCTAGGCTGAGTTCCCCCCAGATGAAATACTGCTGCAGTCTCCCACTACAACCATCTACATCCAGGAGACAGGAGTTCCTCTGAGCTACCGGGTTGGGGAGCGGCAGGGGGGGAGAGAGAGAGATGGGCTGGATTCCTTCTAACACTCCACTCCCCTGGATCCAGAACATGGCCGCAGCAGCCTATCCCCTCAATTGAGAAAGGAAGAAGCTCCTTTCTTTACATTTTGGGGGAGGGGGGGGAAGAGACTTGGGATATGTCTACTCTGCAAGCTGTGCTAGCTTTACCCATGCTAGCAATAAAAGTAATGGTGTAGATGTGGTGGGATGGGCTTAAGCAATGCAAATAGATATCCAGTGTCCCTGGCATGTTTATACAGTCTGCTTACCACCACTCCACTGCATCTATGCTGCTAGATTTTAGTTATGCTAGCATGGATAAAGCTTACAGCTCAGATAGTGTAGATATGTTTCTCACTTCAGAACACAATGTAAACTTAGCCAGAGTGATGTGCTGGTCTGGGCTGGGCCTGGCTTCCTTAGTACCCCTGGCCCCGGCAGCCTATACCCCCATTCTCCTGATGCCAATGTATGTACTTAGTCCTGTAGCACAGGTAAGAGCAGTCAGTGCTGGAGGCTTGGAGTTTGTTAATGTGATGTATAACGCTTTCTACCACTCCTTTTTTTTAAAAAGAATATTACACTTTTCTTGATAAACTGTGTGGTCAAGTGTTTGACCACACTTTGGTTCATTATGAAATGTAGTCCAAATAACCAGTATCAGTCAGGTTTATGTCTATCAGCCAATAGTAATACATACAGGGAAAGGTTCAATAGGATACCAGTCTTCAAGAAGCTATCTCATTCAAGGTTATGTTCACCGTAGGCAGGTTTGTTCCCAAAATTATACCCCTGTAGAAGGACTCGGTCGGGGCTTGTCCCTCTGCAGGGCTGTGGGGCACCACACTGCTTTGCTACACTGTTTGTGCTGGGTTGGGGAACACCCAGTCAATGGCCCAGACCTCCAAGCTCCAGCCCTGGGTTAGGGCGGGGCAGCAAACAAATAGTCAGGGGCTCAGGCCCTCAGGCAGGGACTGAGCAAATAGTTCAATAGCAAACCCCAGGCTCCTGGCTCTGAGCGTCTGGGAAGAGGGGGAGACTGCCACCAGTGGGTTGGGTGGTGGAGGGACGCAGGCCCACCTGCTCCACTGTGTCCCAGCCCAGGGCCCTAGCAGTGGCAGAAGACCCGCTGCTGTGTCAGTGGGGATCCTGACTGCAACACACTGACATTGGTTCAGGCAAGGCTGCTGCCAGACTAGGGTCAGCCGCCCCCGGGCTACTTCTGGACTCCCCCTCGTAAGGTACCTGGGTTAGGGCGGTGTCCTCGGAGGTTTCCAGCACCATCGGTTCCTCTGGGTAGCTGGCGAGGGGTAAGTCCGGCCGCTCCTCTGGGTAGCTGGTGGTGTCACCCAACCCAGAGCTAGGCCACCGGCATCTGGCCTTTCCAGCAGCTGTAGTCCAAGTGAGCTCTGGGGTTGGGTTTTTATACTTCCTGTCCTGCACCGTGACCTCTGGGGGGAGGGCGCAGGATCCACCGGCTCCGCCCACGTTGGTGTCAGGGGAAGTTCTTCCCGCTGTGGGGCACCACACCGCCTCGCTACAACCCCATATCCCTGAGAGTATTCTGTGCCAAAAAAAATAAATTCTGCTCACAATATTTTAAAATTCTGTAAATTTTGTTAACTAAAAGTGGAGGCTCCACCATGGCATTGGGGAGCTCCTGGCTGCACAGAGGTGAGAAATTACTGTGCAGCTTCCCCATTTCCCACCAGAACACAGACTCAGCAGTGAGGCTGCACCCAACGCTGACACAGTGCAAGGGCTGGGCCTACCCCAGGGCCCTGCCCCGCTGTGCCAGGTGCAGCAGGTGTGGGCAAGCAGGATCAGCAAGGCAGGATCCAAGTGTAGAGGGGTGTGTGGGGGATCTGATTGCACAGGGGTTTATTGTGGGGTTCTGGGTGCAATGGTGATGGGAATTTGCAGGGGGGTTGAGGTGAAGGTGGTTGGGGCTCAGTGTGTGTGTGTGGTGGGGGGGAGCTGGGTGTGGGGAGCTGGGGGGGGAAGATGCTGGGGGAGTGGTGCTCAGTGGATTGGGGATCCAGGAGCAGCTGGTTGGGGCTCAGTATGGTGGGGATCCAGGTGCAGTTAGCTTGTTGGGGTGGTCCAGGTGCAGGGGAAGTGGGGCTCTTTGGGAGTGGGTCTGAGTGCAGGGGTGGATGAGTCTCTGCAGGATACCCTCTGGGTATGAGGGGTCTGGGTGCATGAGGATTGGGCAGATGGGGGAGCAGCTCCATGTACAGCAATCCCTCCCCCTGCAACTGAGAAGCGTTGGGTGCAGGAAATGTGTACAGCCAGGGGAGAAATCTGGGGTGCGTCTGACACTGCCCCAGATGCCGTGCAGAGGAAGTCCCATCCTCCCCAGCCTAGGTGGGACTAGCAGCTGAGCTTAGCACAGGGTAGGAGCACCAGCCGGGTCTTCCCCAGTCCTGACCCTGCCCCACAGTGATTTACCTCTCTGTTGGCTGCCCTGGGCACCAAAACATACTGCTGAGGAGGGTCACATAACCACTCCAGTGGCTTCCCTTTGCTTCCCCGACAAAGTCCTTTTTCTGCAGGGAATAAAGAAATCTGTGGGGGAGACAAATTCTGTGCATGTGCAGTGGTGCAGAATTCCCCCAGGAGTAACCCCATAACTTTTTTTATGTATACACTAACTGGTTATAAGTAAAAGGTGTTAAGTATGTCAACTAAAACTAGATTTAACAAATCTTCTATCTTGATTTTCCAGTACCATGCACTACCCCTTATCTCTAGCTTGTGAACACAAGCATTCCAGATACCAAGGGGTATGAAGGTATGTCCTAGGTTTATACCAAGGTAGAACATTCATATATCTTGTCCTTTTTCCCTTGAGACATTCCAGCATTGGCCTGTAGGAATAACGCCCTACCTGTTGCCATGATAAAACGCTCATATGTTCTGATCCTGACAGTTTTCCTATCTACTTAAGCCAAAGCCTTACTTCAGCTAATGAAAGGTGTTATGGGTACTTGGCTTGGAAGAACAGAATTGTGGATGGAGTATAATACATTCAGTTAACATAACTTCCCAACAGTTCAATATTAATACTATGCCTAATATATACATTAACACTTTAAAAAATTTTTTTTTAAACCCACTAAGTTAAGAGTGTAAAGGTCATAAAGTCAAACAGTGGAAAAATTAGGAAATGATAGATTTATAGTTTCCAGTGCAATATTAATTCCACTCTCTTGTGCGCATGTATTATGATAGTCTTTTATTACAAGATCACATACTATTTTTACCCAGGTTGGACACAGGGGCAGAATTAAGGGTGTACAGGCAAATCTGGCATACACAAATTTTTCAGTGCTTGATCTTTGTCTAAGGCTAATGTACTGCCCATCTTTAAAAAAGGGAAGAAGAAAGATCCAGGGAACTACAGGCCAGTCAGCCTCACCTCAGTCCCTGGAAAAAATCATGGAGCAGGTCCTCAAGGAATCAATTATGAAACACTTAGAGGAGAGGAAATCGTGCCTGACTAACCTAATTGCCTTCTATGATGAGATAACTGGCTCTGTGGATGAGGGGAAAGCAGTGGATGTGTTATTCCTTGACTTTAGCAAAGCTTTTGATACGGTCTCCCACAGTATTCTTGCTGCCAAGTTAAAGAAGTATGGGCTGGATGACTGGACTGTAAGGTGGATAGAAAGCTGGCTAGATCGTCGGGCTCAATGGGTAGTGATCAATGGCTCCATGTCTAGTTGGCAGACGGTTTCAAGTGGAGTGCCCCAAGGGTCGGTCCTGGGGCTGGTTTTGTTTAATATCTTTATTAATCTGGAGGATGATGTGAACTGCACTCTCAGCAAGTTTGCAGATGACACTAAACTGGGAGGTGTGGTAGATACACAGGGACCTAGACAAATTAGAGGATTGGGCCAAAAAAAACCTGATGAGATTCAACAAGGACAAGTGCAGAGTCCTGCACTTAGGACGGAAGAATCCTATGGACTGCTACAGACTAGGGACCGAATGGCCAGGTAGCAGTTCTGCAGAAAAGGACCTAGGGGTCACAGTGGACGAGAAGCTGGATATGAGTCAACAGTGTGCTCTTGTTACCAAGAAGGCTAATGGCAGTTTGGGCTGTATAAGTAGGGGCATTGCCAGCAGATCGAGGAACAGCATTCCCCTTTATTCGACATTGGTGAGGCCTCATCTGGAGTACTGTGTCCAGTTTTGGGCCCCACACTACAAGAAGGATGTGGAAATATTGGAAAGAGTCCAGCGGAGGGCAACAAAAATGATTAGGGGTCTGGAGAACATGACTTATGAGGAGAGTCTGAGGGAACTGGGATTGTTTAGTCTCCAGAAGAGAAGAATGAGGGGGGATTTGATAGCAGCCTTCAACTACCTGAAGGGGGGTTCCAAAGAGGATGGAGCTCGGCTGTTATCAGTGGTGGCAGATGACAGAACAAGGAGCAATGGTCTCAAGTTGCAGTGGGGGAGGTCTAGGTTGGATATTAGGAAACACTCTTTCACTAGGAGGGTGGTGAAGCACTGGAATGTGTTACCTAGGGAGGTGGTGGAATCTCCTTCCTTAGAAACCTCCAAGGCCCGGCTTGACAAAGCCCTGGCTGGGATGATTTAGTTGAGAATTGGTCCTGCTTTGAGCAGGGGGTTGGACTAGATGACCTCCTGAGGTCCCTTCCAACCCTGATATTCTATGATTTGTAACATAAATTGTATTAATAATAAAACATAAATTAAAATTCTTCCTACTGTATAATCTCTTGTGTATATACCTATAGGCCAGATCATGAGTGGCTAATTCCATCCTATTACTGTGAGGGTGGACCAAGCAGTGAGGTTTAGTACATATCAGTTGCCAGGCATATTCCTGGGCTGCAAACAGCAGTTTTGGAAGGAGTAGCTGTGGATCTTATTCTTGGAGGTAGAGGGTATTTGGGTGGGTGGTTTGTCCATGAGGATCAAGTGACTGGGCTTTGGGGCCAAGAACAGGTTAGACTAGACAGGTCTCCGTTTGGAGGATTGTGTGGCTGGGACCCTTAGGTCTGTGATCAGCCCTAGTGTTGGAAATCTCTCAGTGATTAATGCCTCCCTGTTAGAGAAGGGACTAGAGTATACAAATCAGGTGCCAGACAAACTCCTGACCAGATCAACAGGAGAAGCAAACAGGGAAAAAAGTATATGAGGCATTCTTTGTTGGTACCATTCTACACTCAGTGCCATGATGGTCAACAGTGGGATAGTGGTTGTGATCTGCAATAGATATGCTCTGTTTCCTTTTCTCTCTGAAACTAGATGCTCTGTAGCTTTGGTGGAGGAAAAGATTTGTGGGTTGGAAAGAGAAGTACTACTGCTGTAGAGTGTCAGAAGTTGGAGAGTACTGAGGTAACCAGATTCAGGAAGCATCAGCACTTCAGATTCAAGAAAGGAATTGCCCATCAAGGAACCAGAGAATAGAAATCAGAGAAGCTTGGCATTTCATAGCCACCAGTGGCAAGAGGACTAAGTAGCATGCTACACAAGTAGAAACGGAGAAGAGGATCAAGAGGAATTCCAAACCAGTAGACGCACCCAATTATTTTCAGGTTCTCATCATGGAAATGAAAAAAGAATCTCTGAAGATCCAGCTGGTCAAATGGAACAGAGTTGTATGGGATTAACGGAGGAGCGCTGTTAAGCCCAGCACACAAGAAAATCAAATGTGCCCACAAAGATCTCGCACTGTCCGAGAGACAGGTGATGTCTCAGGGATTCTGTGCCAAAAAGTATAGGAAGAATGTCTGCAGGTAGGCAACAGGATGGTAAGATGCCTTCCTGAAGCCAAGGCATGAGCTAGAAGTTCAGGACTGGATAGACTTCTTAAGTCTGTGGACACGGAAACACTAGTGCACAGTACATACTAGTGCTAATAACATTGCTAATAACATTGCTTCACATGAACTGCGTGAATTATAGAGGACTTCAGAGAACTTGGAAAGATGCTGAAGGAAAGTATGAATCACCGAGTGATCTTATCAGAGAGATCTTTTATCCTGCAAGTGAAGGAAGGCAGAAGATTCTGGAAGTGAATTGCTGGCTAAGAAATTGGTGCCAGATAGAGGGTTTTAGTTTTGTGGAACATTGGCAAAGGGGGTGTGCATTTTGAATGGGCCCCATCCCTTGAAAATTGGTGCCCCTTTACTGAGAACAGGCTGGTTAAATTAGTCAGGAGGGCATAAACAAAAGGTCAGGTGAAAAGGTCGAACAAATGAGCACTGATTTAGCACAAATGCTAAGAACAAAAGTTATCAATGCATGGAGACATAAAAAGAAGAAACTCTTGTTTTAATTGCCTATAAATCAACAATAGGAGCCTTGGTAATAAACAGGAGGAATTGATTTGCTAATTTATGAACGTAAATTTGAAACCTCATGGGGAAAATTCACATGACTGGAATTTTATAACCAGTGACTTCAACCAATTTATTAAGTGGGCATGAGGGGAGGAGGAATGGCACTCTGTCAAAAATGACACTACCTGTTTGAGTCACTGATAACTCCAAAGCAAATGATCTTGAATGCTTGTGGCTCAATGTTCTACCAGATAAAGCATAAGATGGGATGCTAGTTTGTGTCTGCTACAGACTACTGGCTCACATGAGAGAACAGGATGAACTGGTTCCTTACGCATCGATCTATAATATGTAGGGAACAGTCGCATTGTCATGGAGGACTTCAGTCTGAGTGATATATTCTGGAGGTCACATTGCCAGTACTAAAATGTCCTTGGAATTTCTTTATATAGATTTCCTGACTTAGTGTTTCATCCATCATCGGGGAGTTCTACATGAGACCTGAACTTGACAGAGAAAGAGAAAGTGATCACATAACTTAAGAATGAGTGGTTGCTTAGGATTTAGTGATAAAGACTTGATTAAATTATGCAAACATAATTAAGTCCAAACAGGTAATTTATATAGTGTATTATGCTAATTTTACAAAGCCAAAAATGTTTGAGCCAAATCAGTTGGCAGAATATAAACAGAACAATGTGAATGATAACTGGGAACTGTTTAAGAACATTTTACTAGATGCCCAAAAATCAAAAATTGAGGGGGGGGGGGGCGGAAAGGCTACATTGGTTTAAAAAATAGCCTGGCTTGGTAGGTAAATAAAAACAGCTGTAAAATTATGCAAAGGAAATGTTGATGGCAATGAGTATAAATCAGAAGCTAGGAATTGTAGAAAGTAAGGGAAGCAAAGGGACATAAGGAGAAATTGATGGCTAGCAGAGTAAAGGGTAGTAGGAGTTTCAGTATATGGGGAACAAAAGGAATCCTAATAGTGGTATTGTACCATTACTAGATGGAAAGGATAAAATTGCCAGTAAAAGTACAGAAAAGACAAAAGTATTCAATAACTATTTTCTGTATATGGGATAAATCCAAATGATATCACATGATGATGAAACTTTCCTTTCCAACAGAAATTCAGGAGAGTATTAAACAGAAGCTACTCATGGTACATAATTTTTTTTAATCAGCAGGTCCAGATAACTTGTATCCAAGAGTTTTAAAAGAGCGGGCTAAGGAATCCTCTGGATTGTTACTGTGTGTTCCCTCCTCATAATAACTCACAGAACACTGGAGAAGTTTGAGAAGCTAATGTTGTTGTGCTAAGTGATTAAAAACTGTAAACAGGATGATCTGTTAATTATAGGTTTGTCATCCTGACATTGATTCTGGTCAAAATAATGAAAGGGTGTTATGGGACTTGACTAGTAAACAATTGAAGGAGGGTAATACAATTAATACCAAAAGAACATGGGTTTATGGAAAAATTAAATGTATCAAACTAACTTGATAAACTTTTTAATCACAAGTTTGGTTGATTGGCCTCACAAAATCAGCCATTCATTTAGTGTGATATTTCTGGATTTGTCTGACTATATAATGTGCTAACTTTTTAACACTGAATCTAGTCACTGTCAACATGTCAGAATATTCTAGAAATTCATGGTGAGAACCCTATTGAGTTTGAGGAAACTTAAACTCATGGGAGGAAATGAGGGACACATGGTGCCCCACCATCTGTTTAGCACAGCCACAGCTTAGATCAAACAACTGGCTGATGGGCTCCATTAATACCTTCCAGTATAACAATACACCCCGTAGTAAACAAACTGACTTATCTTAAGACAAATAATAAAGATGCCAGGAAGAGGCAAAAGGGGCACACAGAGCCTCTGTAATGGGGGAAGAATGGGAGAAGGAGATGTTTCTAGTCGGTCCCATAGGGATCAGTTTTTTGCCCTATGCTATTTAACTTTTTTTTATCAATGACCTAGAAGAGAACCTAAGATAATCACTATTCAACTTTGCAGATGATACAAAGGGAAGAGTAAATCACGAAGATGGGACATTGATACAGAGCAAACTGGATAGCTTGATAAACTGGGTTTAAGCACATATCAATCTGTGTTTTGATATGGCCAAACATAGTCGTACATCTAGGAACAAAGAACGTAGGCCATATTTACAGGATGGGGGACTTTATCCTAGGAAGCAGTGACTCTGAAAAGGACTTGAGTAGGTGTTATGATGAAAGGAAAAATATAATGCCCAAATACAAAAGGGGGAATAACTGGCTAGGCAGCTGAAAAGGAGCTAGGAGTTCCTGTGAATAACCAATTGAATATGAGCCAACAATGTGGTGCAGTTGCGCCAAAAAAAGGCAAATCTCATTCTAGGGTGTCATATGTAAGACACAGGAAGCAATTGTCCTTCTCTACTGGACACTGGTAGAGGCCTCAGATGGAGTATTGTCCAGTTTTGGCATGCCACACTTTAAGAAACTTGTGGTCAAATTGAAGAGAGTCCAGAAGACTTCAACAAAAAATAAGGTTTTAAAAGCCTGGCCTCTGAGGAAAGGTTTAAAAAAAACAAACCAAAAAAATCAACAAAAACTGGGCATGTTTATTCCTGAGGATAGAAGACCGGGGGGGGGAAGGACATGATAAGCCTTCATATATGTTAAGGGCTGACTATAAAGAAGATGGTGATCAATTGTTCTCAAGGTATCCTGAAAGTAGGACAGGAAGTCTGCTTAATCTGCAGCAAGGGAAATTTAGGTTAGATGTTAGCAAACCCTTTCTCACTCTAAGGGTATCTAAATTCTGGAATAGGCTTCCAAGGAAGACTATGAAATCCTTTTTAAGAACAGGTTAGACAAATATCTGGCAGGGATGATCTCAGTTTACTTGCTCATGCCTCAGAGGGCTGAGACCTCTCAAAGTTCCTTTTAGCCCTGCATTTCTATTTCAATTATTCTATGCTAAACAACAGTCCCTGGACTTGCATTCCAAAGGACAATATAGAACAGGTGGATGAGACAGACTGATGAAATAACGAAAATAATAGTATGTCTTGGACTGGCTAAATGGGCAATTCTTAACCAATCAGTTGCAGTGATCAGAATTTATGGCTAAAAGAGTGCATAGCTTTCTGAAAATTATCCATCCAATCTAGATATAAAAACTTAAATGTAAAATTTATCACATACCTTGATAAATTCTAATAATTAATTACCCTTACTGTTAAGTTGCATCTTATTTCCAGTTTGAATTTTTCTAACTTCAGCTTACAGCCTTTTTTCAATATCATATTTATATGTTAAGCATTGTTTTCTATATTAAACTGTTATACCAATAACTAGCAGGATCTTATTAAAGGGGACAAGATAAAGATGCCACATTTATTATGATAATTTGATTTATGACCAATAACTAATATCTTAATCCTTATACACAGACATTATACCTATACACACACATTCACACACACACACATCCATCAGATGTTCTGCAGCTGCTGCATAGTTACCAGTCCTGCTTGACTCTGTGGCTTGAGTTTGCAGCTTGGGTTCATAGCTTGTGGCAGCTAATTGGCCAGGAAAGCCGGGCCCAAGGACAAGCTGGGTCTCTGTTGGGCATGCACCAATGCCCTTCCATGTTGGCAGCAGAATGTTACCCTCCTCCAAAGTTTTCCATCTCACCCATCCTTTTTGTAGGCTTTAGTTTGAATCCAGAGTCTATAGGTCTTGCTGTGTCACGCTGCCTCTGGGTCTGGTGATTGATCACCCGTCAATTGCAGACATGACTTTCAGCCTCGGACCGGGCTTTGATCTTCCTTCTATTGTACCTTTTCTTTTTAGGGTGGATTCTTCTTACTTTGTTAGGGTTCTTGTCTGCATCTTCAGCCCTTGGTGTTTGAACTCTATTTAATCAGGACAGGCTGGGGCTGGAGGTTGATTCCATCATCCATACATATCTCATTCACACATCTAAACTAAACTAATAAGATTACAGCAGGGTTTGCAAAAATGAAGGTTGCAGCAAGCCCTTACAAAATGGAGTAAGCGTTTTAAAATGGGGTTTGAATAACAATATGGCAAACAGTGAACAGAAGTTACACTGTAGGCAAGTGTAATAAATGGTGAACAGAAATTACAATACTGAAACAGTGCAAGTCTCAGTGATTTAAGCAGGAATTGGATTGATAGTGAAACTTACAAAGGCAGCTGACTGAACAGCTATGGCTCTTAACAAGCATCTTAACTGTTAATTAGCCAGTTATTGGGGTAACCGGTTTTATGAATGAATATTGTTTCATTCATAAAACTTTACTTATGAAGTTACATTAATAAAGTAAACAATTAAAAACAATTTCATTCATGAGTCCTACAAAACAGCCCCATAATGTCAAGTATCTTCTTTCAGTGGAGATGTTTATACAACACAATGGAATTGTCTTTTAGCCTTCTCTAATAAGACTAACAGATTGACTTAAGTTTCTCATAGTACAGCATGCTCATGTGACCTCAAATCATCATTTTTTGTAGCTCTTCTTGGAACACTTCACTATTTTTCAGTGTCTCTTGTTCGAATGTGTACAACAGAACCAGACATAGTATTGCAGCAGTGGTCTCAGAATTGCCCTATGTAAAAGTAATATCTCCTCCCTACTCTTACTTGTCTTTCCTTCATTTATACACTGAAGGATCATGTTAGCCATTTTTTGCCACAGCATCACACTAAGAATTCAGTTGGAGGGTGGGGATTAATAACACTTAAATTAATTTTCCTTCCCCTATTTAGGCAGGTTTTCTACTCATTTCATCCCTTTTGAGACAGGACATCTGAGCAGATGATCTGGTCTTGTACAGTATTTTTTACCTGTGACTTTTGCTTGTTTATAGTGTATTTAAGCTCTGTATTGAAGTCTTTGTACTCTAGTACAATTTTATGGTTGACAGAGTTGACAAACTCAACTATGCAATACACTACACTAATGCCCATTGACTCCTCAAATGCCTATGATGCCGCTTTGTTTGACAGATAGTGCTGAGTTCCTGCTCCACCTCTCAGTAAGCTAATGACAGCCAAATGCTGAGAGCACAATAAAAAGGTTCCCTGCTTTGACTATTTGTCCAGCCTCCTTGGACAGTGCAGGGTGGTCCTGAATTGTTCCATTGTTCTTTTATATCCAAGCCATGCTGGTTTCCAAAAATTCAGTGGTCAAGCTGGGAATATATCTGTAGTGCCAAATGTAAGGTGTGTGTTTTTTTTTTTTTTTTTTTTTTTTTTTTTCCCCCCTTCTTCCCAATCTGGCTAAATCTATTCATTTCAACCAATTAAGGAGAAAAAAGGTTTCTGCTTACTGTTTCATCTCATCGCCAGACAGCATAGGTGACTATTAAAACAGCACATCAGTTAGTTAAGGTACAATGGGGTTGATGCCTACAAGCAGACTAAGCCATAAGAAAAGCCCTCAGATAATATTTCATTGCATGGATAATTGCCAACATAGACTTGCATACATACATTATGCAATCTGTCTCTGGCATAAACGGAGGTTGCTATGAATTAGGTGAACCTATTTCAAGCATTCCTAATATAGATAAATATTACTAATATACTTATCAATGTAAGTAGAAGTAGCATAATATTGCTGTCCCCTAATATAAGATTTTCCATAAATGGGTGGGTGGGTGTGTGTGTGTGTCTTGACCATATATTAAATGATGTAGCCAATATCATTCGAAGGACTCAGCTGCAACCTTGAGGCTTCCGAACATGCCAAGAGCTGAATGGATGCTGCACCCAACATAAATAGCAATAATTGGGGATTTAACCACATCAGTTGCCTTAGGAAAATTATTACATTAATTCCATATACTGGCTGCCCCTGTGATAGAAAATGGCATTGGCCTCTTTTCAAAAAGATCTGCAGTAGTGAGAAGAAAAGAAAAAAAAAAAAGTCTTAGTTAAATAAGGAACAGTGTTAAATGTAGCCAAATTCTAACACTTTAGTTTTTAAAATCAAGTTTGTCAAGGTTTACATGTATATACCTTGAAGTATTTTGGTCAAAACAAAGCCAATTGAAACAAGATGACCCAGATTACCATAATTCTGCTATTACACAATGATATCATTCTGTTAACTCACTTTTTAAATCTAAAATTGATGGACATTTTTATTAAAAACAGACAAACCCTAAATTTGGTTAGACTGTGTAGTGAGTTTAGAAACCAATCAGTTCCATTTTTATAGGTTCACAGTGAATTAATTCACATTAATCTTTATCAGTATCACATTTCATCATTAAGGTGTTATAAAAACTTTAACAAATTGATTCTCAGGGTGAGGTGAGTAAGTTCTAGCCATCCCACTTCTCAGATGGAGAAACTGAATTAGAGGATAAATAATTTGCACTTTCTAAAGAGGCTGCTCTAGAAGTCTGAGCTAGGCATGCCTAATTTCTAATCTAGGCTCTAAACCTGCAGACAATTATTCACCTACTTAACTTTTAGGAATATGCTTGAAGTTAATATGTTAGATTGCTTAACATTAAGCATCTGTAACTGTTCAAATGATTGGGGGGCCTAGCTTTTAACACTACCACATTATGTGGCTTCAGCAACATACTTAAACTGTTTGAGCCTTAGTCCCCATGTTCTTACAGTTTGAGTAGTTGCAATACCTGTGCAAATTCAGTATAAATATGCCAACAAATCAAAATATCCCTAATAATTCCTCCAGCCCAGTACCCTGGGGACTGTGACATGGCATTGTCACACTATGTAGTTTTCCATTCGTGCTCAAAGTGCTAATGGTAACTTTCTGTCTGGGCACATTGGGGGTGGAAAGTGGATGTTCCATGTACCATCTTCCAGTGCAAGGCAGAGCAGAATATATACTTGTCATGATTGAAGATTGCACAGTTTCACTTGATCAGATCAGAATTGTTAAACTCCCATTCTAAATGTGATCCTGCAAGGCCCTACTCAAATAGTATTTTAGAGAATGTGTTACAAGATTTCTTATCAATGATACTAATAGGGAAGGCAGATGATCTTGTGGTTAAAGAACTAGACCTAGATTCTGCTCCTGGATCTGTCACAGCCTATCTGTGTGACCTTGAAAAATGTACTTAATCTCTGTGTGAATCAATCTTCTATTTGTAAAATTGGGATAATGCTTTCCTACCTCCCAGGAACATTCTGAAGACAAACTATTTTATGTGTGTTAGGCATTCAGAGATCTTCATATGTAGAGAGTACTACAGTGATGGCGGGTAAGTGAGGAAATAAGTAATGTGACAAAGTCAGACCTGACAACTATAGGGAAGTGGTGGAAAGCAGGTATATAACTGTAGAATGGTAAAAGCCCTTTTCCATATGCGCTGAAAAGAGGTTACCTCAGAGTTAGACACCTGAGACCAATGAAGGCTGCCTGTGACCTTCTAAAAACTCCTCTTCTGGTGAGTGGGAGAGAAGAAATGAGAGTCAAGCTGCAGCAAGAAGAAAAGGCTGGAAGGCTGCTCTTTTCCAATTGCAGATAGCAACCCAGTTAACTGCTATTTGAGGAAGAACTAGCACCTAGAAGCCAGTATGCTAAGGCAACAACCCAAGAGGAGGACAAGAAAAGGGCATTTCCTTTGTGTTATGAATTGGCTTTTTTGTTTGGCTGAAGAGTGCTACTTGGGCCTACCCTAAAGGCCCAGTTTGGTTGATTTATTTTATATATTTACAGAATGATCAATAAAAAGAACCCTCCAGAGTGAGACTCCAGGCCCCCACCACCAAAGGGGGAAATGCTGAGGCTGAGAATGCGAAGAAGTTGCCTTGCCACAGTCAATACAATCTTTGTTTACTATGCGTGTGTCTATATCTATCTTTCATCCCAAACGAGCCAATGGTTTAGTTAAAATAAACAACTATAGCAATCTGAACCTGGGTAAATCAATGTAACTTCCAATTAAATCATAGGTGTGGATTGATAGCCAGAATTCTGAGGAATAGATGTCCATCTTCATACAGATCTGCCTCTAGGATAAAATTTGTAAGGTGGTCAGCAATGCCAATCAACACTTTGTGAGAGTCTAAGCCAAGTTGCAAAGAACACTGTGTTCAGTTACAAGAAAAATTTAGATGTGCAGAATGACTACAAATGGAATTTGGCCATGATGCTGTAGTCAACATCCTTAATTATAGGACAAGTGTTTTCAAATATTTATTGGCTACAGGTCTTGATAAATTTCATTTTATATGGTATCCACGAAACAGCCACTCCATCAGCACAATGTCATCCTACCACTGTTGTATGTTTTCCCTCTGAAATGGCATGGGATCAAGTGCCATTTATTGATTTCTAAGCAAATATGGATTAGAACTGGTAGCGTATTGGTCACACATGACTTTTTGCTTTCTCCACTGTCTCTGGGCTTAAGACAGATTCAGAGGTGGCTGTTTGAGTTTACAGTTGATTGTATTTGTGCTTGTAAATGCAAAGCTCTCTGTAATTAAAGCTGAATGGGACATAGTGAAAACTTTCCATTTAGCTTATCTGAAGGTCTGAGTCTACAGCCAGGCATATGCATCAAGGGTAAAAATGGGAAATTTGAAAGATCATGCTTTGCTTTGCTTTGCTAAACATATTGGGAGGTTGACAAGTAGGTGGGGGTGGAAACAGGACAAATTATTACATGTATAGAACAGATTAATGGAGAAATTCCGGGGAGGGGGGGGTGGAAGAGTGAAAAGAGATGCATCACATCTGATTTAAAAATACATTGTAAATTTTGAAGCTATATTTCATAGTAGTAGCATTTTAGTGTCCTGCAACATTGCAGGGTGCGGAAAAATTGGAAAGAGTCCAGCGGAGGGCAACAAAAATGATTAGGAGTCTGGAGCACATGACTTTTATGAGGAGGCTGAGGGAACTGGGATTGTTTAGTCTCCAGAAGAGAAGAATGAGGGGGGATTTGATAGCAGCCTTCAACTACCTGAAGGGGGGTTCCAAAGAGGATGGAGCTCGGCTGTTCTCAGTGGTGGCAGATGACAGAACAAGGAGCAATGGTCTCAAGTTGCAGTTGGGGAGGTCCAGGTTGGATATTAGGAAACACTATTTCACTAGGAGGGTGGTGAAGCACTGGAATGCGTTACCTAGGGAGGTGGTGGAGTCTCCTTCCTTGGAGGTTTCTAAGGCCCAGCTTGATAAAGCCCTGGCTGGGATGATTTAGTTGGGAATTGGTCCTGCGTTGAACAGGGGGTTGGACGAGATGACCTCCTGAGGTCCTTTCCAACCCTGATATTCTATGAATACATGCCATGGGTGGCTGAAGGCACGAGCAGTTCTTGTCTTCTATTGCACCATAGAAATGTGTTAATGAATCCATAAAACATAATCCTGTCCTAGCGTAAATGTTGCATTAAAATATGTGGTGGTGGAACAATCTTGAGGCCAGAAGCATCCATGATCTGGAACAAAATGAAGCTTAACTTGATCCCATGGCGTCAGAGGCCTAGCTGTCTCCTGAAAGAAGAAAAATTCTTCAGTGGCTATTATATAACTTCTCTATTCCTCATCTTCAAGAGCTGTTTCCTGCATGTCTCCTGCACCCAAACACCAGGGATTATTTTTGGGGTCCATGCAGTCAAGCCAGGTCCTCTCAGATGCTTCCCAGGAAGCTGGAGGACCTTCAAAGAGTCAGTGTAACATATGTTCCCACTAACTGTTGCAAAGCAGAACTGGCAACAAGGGCGAGGAGTCAAGGTCCACTTGGCCAAATATCCCGCTCTCCCTAGCAATTAGAATGTAGCCCTCTCATACCTATTACAACCACCTTTTCTCAAAAAACTAGGTGCTGGAAATCCTGCTCTGGACCCTACCTCCCCCTGCAGATGCTGATGCGAAGCATGTTGTTCCCAGGTTTGGGAAGGGAGAGGTGGTATGGAGAAATACTTCATCACATGCTTTTCTCTGAAGGGGTAAGGAGCTCACTTTCATTAGTTTCCTAAACATGCTCCCTCCTGATAATGGCTCAATACCTTGCTTCTATGGGCTGATAATGATTTCCCTCTAGCCTTGGCTGTGATCTGGGCTCACCTGCTCCAGGATCAGTCAGTGAGATAAACAGCCATCATACACAACTGCCTGGGATTCTTCCTCCATTATGGATGCACAAGCAGGGACTATGGATGTGGATCTATGACCTCCTTTCCTATCCAGAAGCTATCTAGGTGCACAGTATACCATAAAGATCTGCTGATTTGCTTCCAACATTAGAGGAATTTTAAGACTAATATAAACTGCAACCGAGATGGGACTCAATTACAGAATTGTTTTTCTCTGACTCATGGCTTGTCTATGTGAGGAGACACTCAGGAAAATGGTTAAGATTAAAAGTTGTGGGTTAGTTAAACTGCATTAAACTTCTGTGGACACTGTTCAGAATTAAAGTGACCTTCATTTGGTTTCATCAACATCATTCCCATAATCGCATTGGTCATTGGGGCACGTCATTGATGAGCAATCATCCAATTGTCTCCATCCCTGACGATTGTGTGTCAGTGCTTTTCTCCGTGAAATCCATCCTGTCCACTCCTTTAAGTCATCAGTCCATCTCTTCTTCTTTCTACCTCTTCTTCTCTTCCCCTGTACTGTCCCTTGGAGGATGATCTTGGATAGGCCAGATCTTGTTACATGGCCATACCACTTCAGCTTGCACTTCTTCAGAGTCAGGAGGTCTTCATATGACCCAGCTCATTGGGTGATCATGTTGTGGACCTCTTCATTAGTGACATGGTCTTAGTAGGAGATGCCCAGGATTTTACAGAAGGATCTCATCTCTACTACCTGCATTTTTCCATTAAGTTCTGCCATAAGGGTCCATGTCTCTCACACATACAGAAAATGGTGATGACCAATGCATATAGCAGTTTCAGTTTGAATTCCAGGGAGATGTCCTCCAAATTGGCTTTAGCTTTGCCACTGCTGCTGTTGGCACAATTCTTGCCTGAATTTCTGCCTTGGATCCTTCATCAGTGATGATTGCCCCCAAATACTTGAACTGTTTTATTGTCTCCAGCTCTTGTCCGCTGACAGTGATATGTGAGTTGATCCCATCACGTTTGTCTGTCATCAGCTTGGTTTTCTCTGCACTGATTTCCAATCCATATTTTGTGGAGGTTTCATCCAGACTGTGAGTGGCTCTCCATGTCCCTAATCATCACTTTGCCAAAGAAAGGCAACCTGCAATTGTGTCAAAATTACCGGCCCATAAACTTAATTAGCCATCCTAGCAAGGTGATGTTGAAAGTCATATTGAACAGATTGAAGCCACAAGCAGACAATATAATTATTGAAGAACAGGCTGGCTTTTGTGCTGGAAGAAGTACCACAGAACAGATTTTTCAAGCTTCGTGTTCTATGTGAGAAGTACTTATAACACCAGCAGGACATCAACCACGTCTTTGTTGACTTCAAGAAGGTGTTTGACAGACTATGGCACAAAGCTCTCTGGGAAACCATGAAGAAGTACAATGTTGGCCATAAGCTTACTCTTATCATTAAACTGTATGCTAAGGCCCAGCAGTGCCATTCTCATCAATGGCACAATAGGAGAATGGTTTCGCACCACTGTTGGAGTCCAGCAAGGCTGCCTTCTTTTGCCCACGTTGTTCAACATCTACTTGGAGCGCATAATGACTGATGCCCTAGAAGATCACATAAGCACAGTCAGCATTTGGGGGGAGGGAAACAATCTCAAATTTTTGGTTCGCTGATGACACTGATGGCCTGGCAGGCAGCAAAGATGAACTTGCCAACCTTGTGAAACGATTGGCTGAAACCTAATTTGGTTTAGCTTGGCTTAATTGTTTGGGAATAAATTAAACAAATTATGTCCACTTTAATTTTTGAATGCTCCTCCCCTTCCCCCCCCCCCCCAGGGATTTAACACACTTTAATGAATCTGCTTTTAATTCACATCTTTAGTTTTAATTTGGATTAACTTTCTGGAGTACCCCCCTTGGACAAACCCTGAACTACAGTAATGTTCCAATCTGTAGTAAACCCAACCATGTTCTCTAATTAGGCCAAAGCATTGTATGTATCAAAATGTTTTACTTCCCACTCACTTCAGCTGTTTATCCCTTCAGTTCCACATAGAGCACCTGAGTGACTCAAACATACTTCCATAGGATGACATTCACTTGAGACACTTCTTCTGCTGCTAATCAGTTCCCCCACAGGAACATGGAGTATTTTTCCCTGAGAGAGGAGCACCATTGCACTTTTTTCTTCTTTTCCTTCTCAATTCCTTGAGTGTGGTGCGAATGTTGGGGGAGAGAAGGGGAAGTGCTTTTACTCATTTCTAATGTAAGTCAGGAATTCCTCTCTTCTCCTCACCCTCTGCTCCTGAGGACTGGGATCTTTAATTTCTATCTAATATTTTTTTCCCTCCATCTTCTATTAAATGGAGGAGCCTCGCCTCACCTCAGTCTGAATTTATTACTTTGACTGGGTGACTTTAATTACCCAAGCTTAAATAAACTCATTTACTGATCAAATATTTATTCCTGCAAGAAAAAGAGGAAGTGGACATGGGAGAGAAAAGGGGATTGATTTGAGCTCTTGAGACCCCCTTATGACAAAACAGGTAAGTTTATTACCTTAGCTTTGGTGTCTCTTAAGTGCATTCATGAAATCGACAGTCTATTGACAGAGTATAGTTAAGGATTTGTTCATGCTGTAACTGGCTGTCCCTTTGGTCAGGCGGGAAATACTTTTTAATAAGATTTTCTTCTTGCTGTGACAGATGAGGGTGAATCCCTACTGGGAGAACAAGCTCCCTCCCTCTCTTAATTATGTCTAAGAACATCTGCAGCAAAGGTGTGGGGAGCAGGGGTGCTGGAACAATTTTTATAGTGGAGATTCTGAGAGCCATTGAACCAAACTGTAAACCCTGTATATCCTGGAATCCACTTCAAGCTGCTACACCTGCCCTCCCCCATTCCCACACAAACACTTCCAGCACCTCAGAGATGGGGGAGAAGATTGGAGTGGGAAATGAAATGGTGGTCAAAATTAATAAACTTAAAACAGTTAAATATTACACTGAGAGATTTGCAACAGTAGTCATGGAAGTCAGTGGATACTTATCCTTACCCCTGTATATGATATTTGCCTTTTGGATCATAACTTAGGTGACGTTTCTGTGGCCCGGAAATCAAATTTTAGTCCCAGACCCTTGCTATGCCTATCACACACTTAAAATGAAGGTACCTATCCAGCAGTAACTATCTTTGTAAATAGTGCTCTCCAGGAGAATTTCCCCATTCAGTGTGTTGCTCCATGTGTCCAGTAGTTGATAGATGTTCTCAAGTGAATGAACATCCCAGTTCCTTTCTCCACTGGGGAACCTCTGCAATTGTTTTTTACTGCTCAAGAATGGGATTAAGCACCATGTGTAGCCCTCAAGAAGGATATGTCCCAATTAGCCTATGCCATGGCATAGCTTGTGTTTGCAAAGGGGGGGTAAGTGTAGAAACTCTCCTACCCGTTAATTTACTAAAGATCATGAAGCAAACTTCTTTGTTTTCCAGTGAGGGCTCCACACGACTATTGAAATAGGGGCTCCCTTCCCCTTCATATATTTGATTTTTGAAATACTTTCAAAGGGTAGGTGAAATGATGACAAATGAAGGATATCAACCAAGACTATATTGCATAGGTGCTGGAACTAGGAGTGCTGAGGGTGCTGGCTTGAAGTAGTAGTAACCTAAATACATGGTTTCCACCTTCAGCACCCCCCATTATAAAAACCATTCCAACACCATTGCTATATCTTTGAGTCAAAAGTCAATATTAATGTCTGTCTTATCCAATTGACCATCAGTCAGCTAGCTATCCAGGGGGAAAATGCACTCATTTTAGAAAGTAAGGATGAGACTATCCTAGAACATAACTTTCAGAAGGCTGATGAGCAATCTCTACATACAGTAGAGGAAAAATTTCTGGTAATAGTTGCATCAACTATGGAGTTTTGCGCATATTCTGTAAAAACATCGAGGTAACTTAATTTTTTGAGACTGGAAGCATGGCGGTCAGCATCAGTTGGGGATTAAAGTTTGTGAAGTATTAGGCATAATCAAATGTATAATGAAGGCCTTGTAACCCAAATGAAAATAATATAGCCACAACTTAATGGAGTGCTGCTGTTTTGGGATCAGTTGCATTAAGGACACCCCATCACATTTGTTTCAATGGTGAAGTAACTACAATTATTACAACAAACGGACTTGTTTTGGTAGAAGTGACCGAGATCTGTAGGAAATAATATGCATAATGAACTAAAAAGTTATGAAGGAAGTCAGGACCAACTGAGATACATTGAGAGAAATTCACTTAAATGATGCCTGAAGGAACTTAATAAATTTAGCGTATTTTCAGTTTCTAGCAGTGGAAGAAATGTATAGTAGGAGATGAATACATCAGTGTTTCAAATACTTCCACTCTCTGTAGTAAACACTAGAACTAGGTGAAATTTTCAGCAAATGGAAAATGTGCTGAGAAGTGCAGTCGCTACATTTGCTACGCCATTTAACAATTAGTAGGCCAGATTTCCCAGCTATTTCTGGAGATGGGGGGGCTGGGGGTGGGCAAAGAGGAGCTGATTGTGTCTCTGATCTGTGGTCTGGCTCTACATACCACTCCTGGCATAGATTACAGTAATTTAGAGCTTTCCTACACCAGGACATTCAGAAAAATTGAAATGACCTAATTGAAGGTGTGAAGTGAAAGTGGCCTTAGTTCGTTGCAGTTTAATGTGGAGATTTCCATTGGCTTCAATGTGTGGTAGAGCAGTCCCAATAGACTATTTTTTTTGAGGGTGTTGGTTATAACTTAGTAGTCATGCTTTCACACACATGGGGTGCTAAAGTGCCTCACCGTACAGCTAAGATAATATCAAAGAGATTTGTCTTATTAGAGAAAATGGCAGAATGAAAAGATCAGCAAAAGGAAAGAAGGGTTACAATAATGTATTCATGAGTGTATTCATGGTATTTGGAAATGGCTGAATTGTCAATAATACAGAAGAGGCAGAAGTGTTTCCTAAATGTGTCTGTTATGTATATGGGGGAAAAAGCCAGATGATGTAGCCATATCTGATTGATGATGAAACATTTTTCATTTTATTAGTATTGGGGGAGGATGATAAACTGAAGTAAGATGCTTTTTAAATCTATAGCTCTGGATAATTTGCAGCTGAGAGTTTTAAACGAGCTGTCTGAGGAGACTGCTGAACGATTGTTTTTTCGGTAGCTCTTGGAACAATGCAGAAGTTTCAGAATACTGGATGAAAATTTATGTTGTGCCAAAACTTTAAAAAAGGTAAACAGGATGACCCAGGTAATTGTACATCTGTCAGGCTGACCTCAATCTGAGGCAAAATAATAGAACAGGTAATATGACACTCGATTGATCAAGAATTAATGAGTAATATTATTGTCAATCAACATGGGTTTATGGAAAATAGTTTGACAGTCTGTCTTTTTCATGAAATGAAGATGTTGATACAGCAAGACTTCTGTAAGGTTTTTGATTTGGTACCACTCAACACTTTGATTAAGAAACTAGAATGATATAAGGAACAAGCTTTTAATAGTGAGGATAATCAACCATTGAAACAACAATCCGAAGGTTGTGTTCGGATTATCCATTACCAGCAATTACCAATTTCTAAATCAAGATCGGGGTGTTTTTCTAAAAGAGATGCTCTCGGTCAAGCATGAGGTCCTATGGCCATTGTGATAGAGTCTGACCTCATGTCAGACTATCACAATGGTCTCTTCTGTTCTGGCCACATAACACGTGGAGCAGGAGTTCTTATAAACAAGTGTCTGTGGACCATGACGCACAAGTGCAATGACATACTTGCTAAAACTTAACAATCTCTGATAAACTACAGGAGTTGATGCAAGGAAGCTGAGGAGCTTGTTCTACATACGCATAAAAGGGTGATACTACAATGGGGACAGATAACCAGAAATAGCTCATCTCTATTTTGATCCTCTTGAGAAGTGAATCAGTACTTTTTCCTATGTGGCATGAGGAAAGAAGTCCTATGTCAATTTGTTAATGATATCTGAGCATGAAATACTTCAGTGGGGCCAGAAGGGTACAGTGGCTTTAAATCTGACCCAGAGGCCAGTTCTACACTGTAGTACTTCTTGCAGCAGTAATGGAGCTAATAGGGGAGTAGGGAGGTGACCACTTCCCTTGATGGCCTTTAGCGGTGTGTGTGTGTGTGTGGGGGGGGGGGCACCTTTTCACTTGGGGGTGGAAAATGAGCTTGCCCTCACACTTGCCCAGTAGTGGCAACCTCTGTCCTGAGGGAGTGGCCCAGCTCTCCACTCCAGGAGTTGACATGGAACACCTGGCCAGATGCCACTGTGACCCCTTGTGCCATGTTGCGATGCCATTCACTCAAATTTAGACTAGCTGCTCCTCCATCATCATCAAAGTGCAGCTGGATCAAACCTGAGTGGCACAGCTACCCACTCTGCCAAGTTGCAGTGCCCAGAGTGAGAAGCTGGGCCCAGCCCCATGGTATAAGAGCCACTGCTGGCAGTTCAGTACAAGGGAGGGCTTGCTCTCCAACCACCACCACCACCAATGACCCATCACTTCCCTTAGTTGCAAAATCTGTCTCCAGCACTGTTCTATGGATAGCTCTGTCAATTAAATAAAATGAAATACTGAGAATTTTGGAAACCATCCTCTATCGCTACCGTGTCTCCCTTCCTATCATGATCGGTTCATTTGTGTTTACTCATTTTCAGATATTTACTGTATTCTTTTCTTGAGCTAGCATTTCACCAAGCCATGCTAGCTAGCCCTTTAAGTGAGACAGAACTTGGCTATAGCAATATTTTGCAAACTTGTGCTTGCGTGAAATAATAGTTTAAAAAATCACAACCTTCCTATTCTGAATATATACTTAAAGAAAATTAGTCTACAGTGTTGAAGGACTTGACCCTGCGTGAAGACAAAACTCCCTTTGTTGTCAAATGGACTCTTGCCTCTGATAGAATAGGACCAGACAGTGCTGATGTTAAACTCTTTTCAGATAAATATTTAGTTTTTATGTTCAGCATCTGAATTATCAGTTCCGGTGTTTAATATTCTGAAATACACCACCAGTCTGGAACACTTTTTTCATCTCTGATTAAAAAAATGACGTGTTTCTTACCTCTAGGCACTTCATACATGATGAAGCTGTTCTTAAAAGCTTCATGAAGCTGAGGTCAAATATGTGTCAGTCAGAGCAATTTGGCAGCAGTATCCTCATCCTTTATTTTGTCACCTTTCTAATCTAATCCAAACAGAGAAAAATATGGCATATTGAAAAGGAGAACTCTTCTTTGGTGGGGGAGAAAAGGCCTGCAAAATCTGCTCTGTTTTTCTTCCTGCCTCTCTAACCCTCACACTACTCTGGTGCAGGCAGCCTGCAGAGAATCAGCCAGATGAGGTCTCTTGAACATAATGTGAGACGCTCCCTGTGCTGTAGTGTGTGTGCAGCTTCAGCAGAGTATAAATCCATCCTAAGCCTCTGGAGCAATCTTCAAGACCTGAATTCAGATCCCCCCCAGTGGCAGCAAAGAACACTGCTGCTAAAGTGACCATAGTCCCAAATAGTCTCCAACATGACATACAGGGATCACTGTTAAAAATATTAACTGGCTTGAGAGAGTTTCTATAAATATAAGGGCAAATAGTCATTAAAATCTCTCAGACAGGTAGAAACTTCAAGCATCACCATTGTAATGGGGCAAATTCAGACTTGGTATAAGCAGATGCTACAGTATGGGATTCAGTGATGTTATGTCTGCTTCTACCAGGACTGAATTTGGCCCAATGTACTTGTGTATTAGATATTCAGAAATGTAAAATAGTTTGCAAATCAGAACTTAAAAGGAATTGTTTTATGGATCTGAACTAGATTTTTTTTTTTCCAAGCTGTTCTGTCAGTTAACAAATTAATATAGAAAATTGTTAGTGACAAAGGCTGGAATTTTCAAAGGAACCTAAGGGAATGAGGGCTAGTCAACTCACTCCCCCCACCACCAACACACATTCTTGAATTAGCCAAATTTGCACTTGTTGTTTGTGCAAGGCTGTGGGTGGATACACTTAGGCTTCTGTAAGTTGGACTTAAGCAAAATCAAAACAGAATACTTTTATCCTGAAATGAGTGTCCCCACAGCCTTACTCCAAAACAACCAATAGTGTGATTTAAAACTGACTTTTTGTTTTGTGTGTTTTTTTTTTGGGGGGGGGGGGTAAACTGGCTGCTGTCAGGCACCCAAGTCCCACTGAAAGTTCTTGCATCTTTTTTTTTTTTTTTTTTTTTTAAATGCCAGTCTACCTGGCCTCCTTATTCCTTATGAAGAAATATACACTCAGTAATCAAATCTGGTACCTACATCGTACTTTACACTTACAAAATATTGTACCAGTGTTAACTACCTAATTTCATGTGTAAGGCAGATAAGTATTTATATAGAATATCTGGCCCTGTACTTCCCACCCCCCCGGCAAATCTCTCACTGAAGGCAGTAGGAGTTTTGCTATTGATTCCATTGCAGTCAGGATTTTAGACAGTAGGACTATTGGGAAGGGACTGCAACTTCCACAGGTATTGGATGTCTTTTAAAAACATCTCTGAAACTCATGCCAAACATTACAGCCCTGATTTAGTAAGATACTTAAGCATGTGATTAGTCCATTTAAATCCATGTTCTGTGCATACTTAATACACATGCTAACCAGGGCCTATATTCTGAAGAAAATATTTCACAGGAAGAATGCATGTCTTGCTTTGCAGTAATTGTGCTCACAACAAAGGCTCTGATCAAATTCCCATTGAAGTCAATTGAGTTAAATCCCACTAGACAAAATTCACCCCTGTGCAGAGGGGCAGTAGTATAAACTTGAATGGTCCTAATCTGATATAGTAAATAAAATTTCTTTTACTAGTATCCATTTATCTCTGAATATGACACTTCTTTGCTCTTTCCCAATAGCCATTTATGAGGTAGTTGATTATTGAAATTAATTGACCAATGTAGGTTTGTTTTAATTTATACATGCTGTGGGAGGGGAAAAATATTAAAATCTTCAAATATGCTTTGTTATACTTTGGGCTAAGTGTAGGCTGATTTTATGTATGTGGTAGGTGCCTGTGTATAATTGTAATCAGAATAGCATAAAGGCACCCACAAGATAGTTTTAAAATCCTGAATCCATCAAGAGTTTCAAAGAATGAGGGAGAAGCTCAGCGGCTTCTCTGCTTTTCTCCCAGGCAGGGATCTGTCATTGGGGCAGTGCCACCACTATTGATCACAAATCCTGTTTGTTCAAGTGTTGTGTTGTAAAAAGAAAGCAAGTGTGTGTCACCAGGAGAGATTTTACCCACTGAAAATGAGAGGGAGAGGGAGCGCAAGAGAGAGATCTTTCATCTTGTCAATGCCTTTTCATCAAAATTCTAATCACATTGCCTTCATTTCAGACCCCTCCATTCTCCTCTGCTTTTATTCTTCCTTCCCTTCCTCCTCTTGTCCTGATTCGTCTATCTCCACTGCTCAAAACAAAACTTTCTCCCTTGCATTGCCAATCATCTCTTCTTTCAAAAAATGTTACACCGTTGCTGTTGCTCCTGTAAGAAACAGCTTGTTGCTCTCTGCAAGAAGGAAGACTGACATTTGAAACAAATTGGCATTTTTAAGATAAAGCAGGGCACAGCTACACTTTGAAATGGAAGTTGCTTTTGTTCCAGGTTCATATAGGAATGTTCTTGTAAATCTGCATAGTTACTGACCTTTTCTTCTTTTCATTGTCTGGAACTTGAGGTGCAGATCTTCTGTAACATTCAGGCTAAAACGATAAGCATTTCTTTGTGATTCCTTTTTATGTCAAGAGAATAATAAATGAAATAAAGATTAACAGGAAATGTTGTATCTTAGATAATTTGAATTTCTGTAGATGGTTGACAAAAGTTAGATTTTAAAAAGTGTTTATAGATTCATGTCCGGAAAAAGCTGGTATCCTTATTAAGTTGTGTGAGGCTTAATTTGTTTATGCTGTAAAGTTGTATGCTGCTAAAATGCTATGTGGCTACAGGATAATACTCTCTCCCACAAAGGCTCTCATGTTTCTGTATAGACTCAGTGAAAGACTAAGACAGCAGTAAAGGACCCCCCAAGGCAGTATTTAAATACTGTTTTCTTTAACCCTTTTGCTGCTGGTTGATGACCTCCCCTAGTGCGCTCCCATCATCTACACATGTACCACTGAAATTGAGCAAATGTTAGGACTAGCTAGTATTGTCAGAAGCGCATAATCTGTAAAATGTCTGGAATGTGTGGCAGTATTGTTGGTGATGGCATTAGATTGCATGGCAGGTGCAAATTAATGAACAGAAAATGTGTAAATTGTAAAAATGTAATTTATCCCTATCTGAAATTGAATTGGTGTATATAACTAGTGCAACTCATTTGTCTTAAGATGTAAAAAGCAACAGAGGGTCCTGTGGCACCTTTAAGACTAACAGAAGTATTGGGAGCATAAGCTTTCGTGGGTAAGAACCTCACTTCTTCAGATGCAAGTAATGGAAATTTCCAGAGGCAGGTATAAATCAGTATGGGGATAACGAGGTTAGTTCAATCAGGGAGGGTGAGGTGCTCTGCTCTGCTAGCAGTTGAGGTGTGAACACCAAGGGAGGAGAAACTGCTTCTGTAGTTGGATAGCCATTCGCAGTCTTTGTTTAATCCTGATCTGATGGTGTCAAATTTGCAAATGAACTGGAGCTCAGCAGTTTCTCTTTGGAGTCTGGTCCTGAAGTTTTTTTGCTGTAAGATGGCTACCTTTACATCTGCTATTGTGTGGCCAGGGAGGTTGAAGTGTTCTCCTACAGGTTTTTGTATATTGCCATTCCTGATATCTGACTTGTGTCCATTTATCCTCTTGCGTAGTGACTGTCCAGTTTGGCCAATGTACATAGCAGAGAGGCATTGCTGGGTCATGATGGCATATATAACATTGGTGGACGTGCAGGTGAATGAGCCGGTGATGTTGTAGCTGATCTGGTTAGGTCCTGTGATGGTGTTGCTGGTGTAGATATGTAGGCAGAGTTGGCATCGAGGTTTGTTGCATGGGTTAGTTCCTGAGTTAGAGTTGTTATGGTGCGGTGCGTGGTTGCTGGTGAGAATATGCTTAAGGTTGGCAGGTTGTCTGTGGGCGAGGACTGGCCTGCCTCCCAAGGTCTGTGAAAGTGAGGGATCATTGTCCAGGATGGGTTGTAGATCACTGATGCTTTGGAGAGGTTTAAGCTGAGGACTGTAGGTGATGGCCAATGGAGTTCTGTTGGTTTCTTTTTTGGGCCTGTCTTGTAGCATGAGGTGTCTGGCTCTGTTGATTTGTTTCTTTATTTCCTTGTGTGGGTACTGTAGTTTTGAGAATGCTTGTTGAAGATTTTGGTCTCCGTCTGAGGGGTTGGAGCAGGTGTGGTTGTACCTCAGATGTATCACAGCGAATTGAGATAACATAGGGAGTCTATCTTATTTACCCCCTCTTAACTTTTCTGTTCCCTCAGCATTCCATTACTCATTTATCAGAATCTCTGGACCTTATTCCCCTTATGCATGCCTTACACAGGGTACAGTCACTTACACTTGTGCAAAGTGGCTGTAAAATCAATGCCATAATGTTGATTTGGTAGTAATTTTACACTCCCCTTGCACAGGAGTAAATGGCCCTGGAGAATCCGAATTACCCAAGGGAAAATCCATGCAAGTTATACTTATTACCAGTTGAACAGCCATTTATACCCATTTTCTGAACACCTTGCACCTGAATATGTAACTTGTATCACACCTTACATTAATGTAGAATGTGGCTCATTCCAGAGGACCAGAATCCACCTAAACTAGGGGCCTGATTCTCCTCTTACTTATGGCTGCTTTATGCCCATGTAGCTCCATTGACTTCAGCAAAGTTATTCCCATATACGCTGGCTATGGTGAGAACGGAATCACTCTGGGTTTGGATTTTTGCCAGCCGGTGCCCACTTGCGAAAGAAAGCTATCAAACAGATTAACTACGGAAGAACCCTGATAATTTACATTAATAACTGAAAAATTCTGAACTCCCTCTACTAGCCTTCAAACCTTCCCAAACTCTCCAACCACATCAGAAGCAAACTCCCCACAGACCAGAACACACCATCTCAAAGTGGCACTAGACCCTTCCAGAACAACAGATGTAAAATATGCAGACATATCTCCATTGCTACATTGATCAACAACTCCTACAACACAGCTTTCAAGATCCATGTTGTCTATCACATGTGGTGTACTTTATCCAGTGCACTAAATGCCCTAAATAACTGTGAGTGAAGCCAGATCATTACTAAACTCTCAAATGAACTTGCCCAGGAAAATAACAAAAGACAAAAATACTCCATTACCTGTGGGTAAACATCTTTTTCACAAAACGATCATCCTCTATCTGACTTATCAGTCCTCATCCACAAAGGAAACCTGCACAAATCTTTCAAAAGAAGAGCTTGGGAGCTTAAATTCATAACTTTGCTAGACACTATAAAAATTGTGGAATGAATAGAGGCACTGGATTTATGACTTATTACAACAATATCTGTGAACAATTAACACTTCTCCTCCCTCTCTCCCCTCCCCCACATATAGCTGCTCCCCACAGCCATTTCCTCCATAGGAGTGGAGGGGTATTAATGGCCCCACTTCACCTTGAATGGTTCCTTGAAATACATGTTAATAGAATGTTTAGCATAAGTCGTTAAAATCTTGTCTTTAGCAGAGATGCTTTGAGCTAGTACTTATGTTAGCAAAACTTTTGTCACTCGAGTGTGAAAAAAGCTGGCATAAGCACTCTTGTGCACAGCACTGTTGGTGGGAGATGCTCTCCAACCGATGTAGCTACTGCTGCTCCTTGACCTGCTTTTATGATGCCAATAGGAGAACTCTCTCCCATTGACTTAATGCAGCTACATAGCAATCTTACAACGGCACAGCTGTATTGGTACAGTTGTGCTACTATAAGCTTATTACTGCAAACATGGCCTTAGTTTCCCAGACCTGAAATAGAGCTCAAAAACTTGACTCTCTCTCCAATAGAAGTTGATCTAATAAAAGTTCTCACCCATCATGTCTCTGGGAAACCCAGTGTAATTCCTGAAACAGGTAAGCTAATAAGCAGGAGTGATGGGGGGGAGGGGCAGGAGAGAGGTGGGAATAGAGGGATTCAAGAATTCTTTCGCACAAAATCTACTTTTATTCATTTAAAATATGCCAAGTACATTTCACTTTTAAGAAATTCATACACACTACCAGGTGGTTCACTGAACTGCATCTGCCACAACGGTGAATCATCTGCCAATCTTCAAGCACTGATGTCTCCTGATAGTTTGTAGCCTGGTTCAAAGGACTCTTCTAAGGGCTTGCCTATATGGGGATGTCACATTGGATTCATTTTTAGTTTGTTCACATTAAAGTGACTTGCGTCTATATTCAAATTTTTTTAAATTTTAATTATTTGGCATCTTAAGTGGCAGTAATTAATCCACTTTGATTCACTTTGCAGTGAGCTTGTTCACTTGAAGGTTCAGGTGGATGCATTGCTAACTACTCTGCTTCTGGCAGTCCTCCCAGTGCTATTCCACACTTCATTGCTTCACACCTGGATCAGCATCTCTGTGTACATGTGTGTTTTTCACAGCTCTGGGGTCGTCTTGAGCAGATGTCACCTCCCTGTTGAAATGCTAACAAGTGTCCCTTTGTGATACCAAGTAGTGATGAGTTTGCATACCCAGAGCCGCATACCCATTCTAGATTCCCTGTCCACCTATGCTTCTCTTTGGGGCCCTGCAGAGCTCCTGAACTTAATTGCCCTCTTCAGAGAGCAGTGTTTCCAGTGCCACTTGGAGAACAGTCACTAAAATGCAAATATCTACAAGACACTGTTGGAGCAAATGAATAGGGGTACTCCTGAAACTGATCTCAGAGCAAAGTCACAGCAAAGGAGCTCCCGCAGAAGTAGCTGAAGGCAAGGGAGAAGAACATGTTCGTCCATACTGTGAGTACCTGGGCTTAGCATAACCTGAGAATTATGTGGTGGACAGTTTTCCTCAAAGCACCCAATATACCACAGCAAGCACCCAGTATCGCATGGGGTATGGCCCGAAGGAGACCCTTCAGGTGGCCGAGATCTGTATGACCCGGTGGAGTTGTAGATTGCACCAAAACTCCTTGTGGGCAATCGGTCTGAACCTGTTGCAGAGGGGAGCTCTATCAGTAGGTGTTATGTGCTACACTACCATCCAACAGTTCAGGGAAATTTAAACAACGTTTTCTCAGGTACTGGTTGTCAGCTGCTATGCTGGGCAGAGCTATGTACCTATATCCAGCTGCTTGGCTTTTAATATTCCTGTTGCTCCCCCCGTTGTCTGACACTCAGAGGAATTCATGTTGAAGACTTAAAGCTGTAAAGGTTTTATTTCCCTCAAGTATTAAATCCCACAACCATCAGCCAAATGTGTTGCCCCCATATCCTTCTTCCCAAGTTGCTCATGCTCACTCTTCCTCCTGGTTGATGACAGCCCCTCTCCTCTCCAAATGTCTGCGTGACTGATATTGTAACCTCATCCAATATCTTTGGGGGTGGTTGTATACAATTTATGAATGGTTTATTTATGACTATGTTCTATGCCTGGGTGGGGGGTTACCACAATTCTCCCACTGTTCTTAGTTCCTGGAGGGTGATTAAGGTGAGTCAGAGACTAAACAAGTCTAGATGGGTACTACTCCTCCCTCTTCTGCCCCCCTCCCCCCCCCAAGTGGTTTGCATATCCTAGTTCAAGCTGGGTTTTCCAAAGAAAGGGCTTTTTATATCAAAAGCCATGAGCTTGGACTGACGTGGGGCCTTCTTTCTGATCCAGCAAACCAACAGGATCTTCTGCCCTTGCAGAAGGGTTGGAAGGACTTTGGCCTATTAGAGCCTATAAGACTGATGAGTGACTCCTAGTATGTTTTGTTTTGTGTTTAAATTTGCTTATTGTTTTTGTTTGCTCTTAAATGCCTTTTACCTTAAGAATAAATGCTCTTGCTTAAAAAGAGCAGTGTGGTAACTTGTAATTGCTGGCAATCCCCTGGTCATAGCCCTCAGAGAGAAAGCAAAGCACAGGCAGCTGGCTGGCCCTTAGGCAGTCTGGCTTGCTGTGGATTTCCCCATATATGGCAAGGGGAGGCTGTCCTGCTTTAAAAAGCCCCAGGGAGAAGGGAGTGGGACGAGGGTCCCTGCCAAGAGACAGGTGATGCTGGAGACCTGACTGGGATTTCCTGATGTGGAGCACATCGGGGGTGGGGGGGAGGGGTTGGGGTGCAGTTCCCCTGAAACAATGACAGCACCGCAAAGGGTAAAAAAATCAAACACATTTCATGGCAGTCATGTTTGTTGTAGAGACCAATGCAGAAACCGAAAAAGCAGTGAAAAGCAACAGAGGGTCCTGTGGCACCTTTTAAGACTGACATTTTAGCTACAATTAAATTGTTGGAGGTAAATTGCCAGAGTCAGAGACATTCCAGAATGCATAGAGATTGCAAGGCAATTTTGCCTATTTTTAATCATTTCCCTCAGCATTGTTAACCCTTTGGTCAAACAAATTCCTGCAATTTTTGGAAGCTAGCAGAGAGACTTTACAGCCAGCAGCCTATTCTATCACTGCTACACACCTGATAAGGACTGAACCATGATTAATAATCATATATAAAAAAAATTGCAAACTCTCATCTTTTTTTTATTAATAAGCTTAGTTTTTAGTTTCTAAAGGATTGGCATAAGCATGATTATTGCGTAAGGTCTGAGAGCTATATTGATGTGGCTAAGTGACTGATCTCTTGGGACTAGAAGGACCCTACATTTGATGAAATTGGTTTTCAGTAACCAATCATCATAAAGTCTAGTGTCTGGGTGGTGACTCTAGGGCTGAATGCCTAAGGAGACTGCAGTTTTGACTTCTTGTTAACCAGTGTGGTGAACAAGTCTATTTCCCAGCAGTTTGTGCTGAATTTGGCAACATTAGCTGTGACCCACTGAGGAAAGGTGACAGTGCCTCACGCCTATTTGCCTCAAATGTGTAGTAGGCATACCAATATAGGTCTTTTGTACCAGTGCTGGGTGGGTGAGTATATGGCTGTGGGGTTGGTAGAGCAGGGTTAAGGTTAGTAATTGCATATGCACCTTTTTAGGCTCTTCCTACACAGAAGGTTGTTATCCTGTGGTACGTCCCCCATGAGATAAACAGTCCTCTTCAAAAAGATAATGGGCAAACCAGAAAGATATGCAGCCCTGCTATCTCTCAGGATGGTATTCCCCCTGCTGGTGCAGGAGTAGAGAGAATACTCTAGCTACATGGTTGGCTTCAAGAAGGTGCCTTGAATTGTGTATGGAAAAAGTAGAGCATCATCTTTGCCTTAAGTTGTCTTTTATATAACCTCTGTAGATCAGTGAGAAGTGCACTGCATTTGAAGTCTGTTATTGAGTGTCCAGGGAGATTGAAGTGTTCTCCAACTGGTTTTTGAATGTTATAATTTTTGATGTTTGATTTGTGTCCATTTATTCACACCTTCTTGTCAACTGTTTGAAATGGGCCACCCTGATTACATTGCCCTCATTACCACTACAACAGTGATTTTTTCCCCTCCCTTAGTATTCTACTATTGCGAATAGCCCACTTGCACTTTAATTGAACTGTCTCATTAGCACTGACCATACACCATCAGGGGCTCGTTCACCTGCACGTTTACCAATGTGATATATGCTATCATGTTCCAGCAATGCCCCTATGCCATGTACATTGGCCAAACCACACAATCTCTATGCAAAAGAATAAATAGACACAAATCAGACATCAAGAATTGTAACATTCAAAAGCCAGTAGGAGAGCATTTCAATCTCCCTGGATACTCAATAACTGACTTAAAAGTGGTCATTCTTCAATTAAAAAAAAAACTTCAAAAACAGACTTCAATGAGAAACTGCAGAACTGGAATTAATTTGCAAACTGGACATCATCAAATAGGGCCTGAATAAAGACTGGGAGTGGATGAGTCACTACAAAAACTAATTTCCCCCTACTGTTTCTCACACCTTTTTGTAATTTGTTTGAATTGGGCCCCCTGTTTACATTAGCTTCATCACCACTACAAAAGAGATTTTTCCTTCCTTTGTGTTCTACTGTTGAGAATAGCCCACTTCCACTTTAAGTGAATTGTATCATTAGCACGGATCCCCCACACACTTGATAAGGTAAATCCCATCTTTTCATGTACTGTGTATATATATCTCTCTACTGTTTTTTTTTTTTTTTTCCACTCCATACATCTGTTGAAGTGGGTTATGCCCAAATAAATGTTAGTCTCTAAGGCCTGGTCTACACTGGGGGGATCAATCAAGAATAGCATAGCTGAAGTTGACGTATCTTAGATTGACTTAGGCTTGGTCTACACTACCCCCCTAATTCGAACTAAGGTACGCAACTTCAGCTACGTGAATAACGTAGCTGAAGTTCGAAGTACCTTAGTTCGAATTAGTTCGAACTTACCTTGGTCCACACGTGGCAGGCAGGCTCCCCCGTCGACTCCGCGGTACTCCTCTCGGCAGCTGGAGTACCGCAGTCGACGGCGAGCACTTCCGGGTTCGACTTATCACGTCCAGACTAGACGCGATAAGTCGAACCCAGAAGTTCGATTTCCAGCCGTCGAACTACCGGGTAAGTGTAGCCAAGGCCTTAGAATCACTTACTTTGTGTCCTCGTAGTGCAGGATCAACAGCTGCTGCTCCCCCGTCGACTTTGCTTCTGCCTCTCGCCGAGCTGGAGTTCAGCAGTTGATGGGAGAGCGATCGGGGATTGACTTATCGTGTCTACACTACACACAATAAATCGATCCCTGATGGATTGAGCGCTACCCACCAATCCGGCGGATAGTGTAGACATACCCTAAGGTGCCACAAGTACTCCTCATTGTTTTGCTGATAGGTTTCAGCATGGTAGTCTTGTTAGTCTATGTCCTATTGTGAGAGTTAAGTGTCCTTGATGGGCCATCAACACATAACTGTCTGGCTCTAATGTAAAATCTATCTGATGGGTGTTACCCAGGAATACAACACACTTATAAGTATCAGAGGGGTAGCCGTGTTAGTCTGAATCTGTAAAAAGCAACAGAGGGTCCTGTGGCACCTTTGAGACTAACAGAAGTACTGGGAGCATAAGCTTTTGTGGGTAAGAACCTCACTTCTTCANTTATCCTGTTTATATGCATGTTTCATCTTTATATATGAAGTGACTATTGGCTATGCACTGGTATCTTATAAGTATGTTCTGGGGCACCTTTGAGACTAACAGAAGTACTGGGAGCATAAGCTTTTGTGGGTAAGAACCTCACTTCTTCAGATGCAAGTGAAGAAGTGAGGTTCTTACCCACAAAAGCTTATGCTCCCAGTACTTCTGTTAGTCTCAAAGGTGCCCCAGAACATACTTATAAGATACCAGTGCATAGCCAATAGTCACTTCATATATAAAGATGAAACATGCATATAAACAGGATAATCATATTTGATTGTAATTTCTCCAGTGATAGCTTACATGACATACTTTGTACAAGATTTGTTGCAATTGTATAACAGTGGCAATTATCAATGATGTAAATGATTATATTCAATCATACAGCTTCACAGGCTCCCAGCATGGGTTGACTGACTTGAGGTAGTGGGGCTTACGCTAGCATTTTAAAAAGAACTGTATAGAAAGCCCTTTTTAAAATTTGCAGCTGAGTGCAGCAATGTCTAAATACCTGTTTAAAAAAAAAAATTAGCCACAATCTTTAGTGTTCATGAACTGAAGACCTTTTTGGAGGGGCGGGGGGATGAATCAGACTGAGTCAGTCAAAACATTGTTTCAATTTAAACCTTTTATCTCTTTTCTTACTATACATTTCTCAACACACAGTCATTGTGAATAAAAAAACAACTTTTTTGAAAATGTCAGTAGGGGCTGTCAACAATTTCTAAATGTCTTTCAAAAAAATTGAAAGGGAAATTCATTGAAACTAGCTCTTTTCTATGAATAGTTTTAGTTTTCAGGAAACTGTTTTCATTGGAAAATTTTTGTCAAAAAATTTCCAACCAGATTTCTAGAAATTAGACCATCACAGGTTCCAAACAAAGTGAAAAACAGAAGTGCTGGAAGTGATACACTATATAAATTAGTTTGAGAACACTGGTTTATGATGGCACTTGATACAATGTCAGTAATTTAGGACCTAATACAACTCTTGTTGAAAGTAACAAGAATTTTTCCGTTGACTTTCATGGGAATTGGATGCAGCTCATATTGCAGCATATTTTGTAAATTAATGAATTTTTAGTAATAGGAGACCTCAATGCAAGGCACTGTTAAATCTTGGGGGTGGGTGGAAGGAGTAGGGAGGGAAACACAATAATAAAAACAGACAACCTCTTCACAAAGAATGTATGAGCCCACTACTTGTTTCTTACCTTCAGAGAGCTGTAGTGTTTATGAATTAGTTGAGTGTGGCATGTTAAAATAGGCCTTTTTCCAACTTAACAGTGAGAGAAATTATCACTTGAAACAACTTAGCATTGGTTGTGGTGTATTCTCCATCACTTGCAATTTTTAAATCAAAAGTGGATTATTTTTTTCCTAAAACATCTTCTCTAGGAATTATTTTGAGGACATTTTATGGTTGTATTATACAGGAGGGCAGACTAGATGATCACAAATATCCTTTATGGCCTTGGAATCTATTAATCAGGGGCAGCTCTAGGCACCAGCAAAGCAAGCATGTGCTTGGGGCAGCCCATTTGCAGGGGCGGCAGGGATCCAGTCTGGGAGCTGTAGTTCCTTGGCTAGCTCCCTGCCCCTGGAGCAGGGAAAGAGCTACATTTCCCAGCATTCCCTTAGCCACTACCACCAGGAAAGACAGGGAGGGAGGGAGGTAGCTGAGACCTCATGCTGCAGCCTGCTGTGAATGGAGAGCTGCACTGGGAAGGGTAGGGATACCATATTTTAACATTCAAAAAATAGGACACTTCACAGGGAGGGAGGGTAGCCCCACCATTCACTCCCTCCGACTGTTCCCCACAGAAACCCCAACCCATCCAACCCCCCTGCTCCCTGTCCCCTGATCATTCCCTCCCGGGACCCATGCCCCCCAGGACCTCACCCCCTATCTAAGCCCCACTGGTCCTTGTCTCCTGATTGCCCCCTCCTGGGACCCCCCCAACTTCCCTCCTAGGACTCCACCCCTTACCTGTCCCCTGACAACCCCCTGGGACTCCCATGCCTATCCAACTGCTGCCTGTCCCCTGACTGCCCCCCCCGAACCCTTGACCCATCTAACCCCCCTGTCCCTTGACTGCCCCCTGCCCCCCGGAACCCTCTACCCCTTCTCCAACCCCACAACCCCCTTATTGTGCCACTCAGACCAGTGTGTCCAGCATCGCGGAGCGCCAGACTTACTGCTGCATACATGCTGCCGTGCTCCCCTGTGGAGCCACAGCCCCCGCCCCCCTAGCACCTGCCTTCCAGATTTGAACACCTCAAAATTCAGGAGTGCTCAAGCTCCGTTTGGGCAGCTGTTACTTCATTTCTCCCAAATCAAATATATTGATCCACTGTAACTTGCTATAGAAAAAGTAGGATAAAATTGAGCAAGAAATGCTTCCCAGTGGTTATGAGGACTGGAATTGCTATTTTCAACAGCCATTGCCTTTTAAAAGGAAGACATGATATTGCATTGGCAAATTCCCCATAGAAAGAGAGTGGAACAAAAGAATAATAAAGGCACCTCAACTTCCTCATTTATGTAGGACAGTCTCATAATATGCATCCAGATATCCTCCAATCACACAAGCTGAAAATTGTTCCACTTTACTGCAGTTCTGTAACCATATGGGAACCAATCCTGTCTGTGTTCTGTGCACATCTAAAATTCCTGCTGAATAACCTGCCCTGGGAGCGAGTTACCAGTGACCCAGGGCTGTGGCGGAAGGAGGGTGTGGGGTGGGGGAGAGCCCAGGGCTGGGGTGGCAGGGGAGTGCAGCGAGGAGCCCTGGGCTGGGACGGGGGGGCAGCCAAAATTTTTTTTGCTTGGGGCGGCAAAGAACCTAGAGCTGCTATTAATGTGTTTTCTGTCCATGGGTAGACATTGCTTGCTTTCTTAGATTTTTTTTTTCTAGTGCAGAAACAAAACCAGAAAGCAACCATTCATTTTAATGACATTAAAAACATGCACCAAATGAGCATTTAATTATCCAGCATTTAATTTATCCCTTACTAAATTAGGTTAAAGCAGTGAGTTTCAGGAAGACCAAGCTATTGCTCTTTTGTATAATTTCATCTTCCTTAAACATGGTAAATCACTGGAGCACTTCTTGCCAAAGAACTCTTCACCGACAGCTATGTTACATTGTGCTGTAGTAGTTATAGTACAGAGCGCTTATGTATCATTTTTCATCTATAGATCTGTGACTTACAGAGAAGAGAAGTAGCATTATCCCTATTTTACAGATGGGGAAATCAAGGCACAAAGAAGTGAAGAGACTTGTCCAAAATCACCCAGCAGACCAGAGGCAAGTCTAGGAATAGAACCCAGATTTCCTGAGTCCAATGCTATATCCACTAGGCAGCACTATCTCTTACTGCTGAGGTGTACATCCAAATTATGGTTGAGACTTCTGCAGCAGTAACAAATTATAACCCCCCTTCGCCTCCCTCCCCCCCCCCCAAAAAGTGCATGGTAAAACAGAGCATTTGTGGCCACCTAGTACAGAGGTAACTGCAGCATGTTTACAAGTGCATTTTGGGGGGGTTTAATCACTCAACAAAATGTATTTTGTTTTATAGTGCCTAATGTTTTTATAAAGGTTCACCTGCATGTGTGTGTGTGTGTGTGTGTGTGTGTATATGTATTTTAATTGTCCTTTGTGCCTGCTTTTGTAAGAGCCTGACTATAGTTTCAATAGTTGCTGAGGGTGCTCTGCTCTTTTCAGGTTTGGGCTCAATGTTTTCTCATGAGTCTTTTGGCTAATTCTATTAACTGCTTACCTGCAGTTCATTTTAGTAGGTAAGAAGAGCTGGGGAAATAAAATTGACAAAATTTACCTGCTTTTTTTGTCCTCTAATTACCCAGTGACACATAATTATTTAATATGGCAATTATTTGCTGCGTAGTTCGGGTGAATAATTCTTGGTCTTCAGCTTCTTTGGGAGCACTTTATTGTGAGTGTTTAGTATTCAGACTGAAACAATTGTGATTAGATATGTTACTTATAAGGTGAGTTCTGTTTCCTAGTTTGATGTGTAACTCTTAGAAGCAGGCTTTGCTACATGTGAGCATGAATTTGAAATTCACCTTCCATAAATATTCTCCAGTATTGATTTGTCAAAATGACTGTTTTACTGAAAGGTTTCAGAGTAGCAGCCGTGTTAGTCTGTATCCGCAAAAAGAACAAGAGTACTTGTGGCACCTTAGAGACTAACAAATTTATTTGAGCATAAGCTTTCATGGGCTACAGTCCACTTCATCAGATGCGTAGAATGGAACATATAGTAAGAAATATATATACAGAGAACATGAAAAGGTGGAAGTAGCCATACCAACTGTAAGAGGTTAATTAAGATGAGGTATTATCTTCCAGGAAACTTATTCAATATAATATTTGAGGGGGAGGGGGAAGCAAAAGAGATTGCAAACATAGTCAAGCAAGCTAATTTCTAAGTATTAATGAAAAATATTTTCCTTATATATATTCAATCTTCACCAATTCTCTCTCTCTCTCTCTCTCTCTCTCTGTATAGCAACTATGATGACACCATTACTTTTGCTTCTACTGCAGAAGCAAGTAGGACCCCAAACTAGGATTTTATCAAGCACTATACAAACAAATAGCACAAATATGCGCTGCTCCAGAGTGGACAATCTAAGATTGATATTTTTGAATGGTGTAAGCATTAAAAGAGATCAGTGTCTGAATTTGCTAAAGGGCCAGTTAGATTTTAAAGCTGAAATCTAACAAATTGGGTTTTTTAATTTGATAAGTGTTCCAGCCAATTTAGAATAGAATCCAATAGGATAACCCCTTTTTTTCCAAGGTAAGGAAGAGTTAGCTTTAATTTGAATAGTATTTCTCAAATCAGGTCACTTATTCGTTCTTAACTAAGCAACAGTTTATTAATTCATCCAGACCCATATTAATATACAATTGACATTTCACCGCTGGAGTGTTGACATAACCAATGTTGTAGGTATGTACTCCACAGCCAATACAGTCTTGCAAGCAATTATCACAGGCAAGAGTTGAGGCTCAGCAGTTATATCAAGGAACAATGCAGCTTAAGAAGATTTCTTATTATGTTTATTTATGATCATCAATTCTTTAGTACCTAACACATTGATCACACTTCCAAGGATGTCCTTGTCTTTAAGGCACTCTGAAGAATGTGGTTAGTACATTTTGAATGGATTGGTCTAAAAGGGACATGTTTAGAATATTAAAGGCAAAAATAATCCTTTTCAATCTCTCTTAGGCCAATTTCTTTGAATTTATAAGGCGTTAAAATCTAAAAGATTGTTACTTGAGGTTTCACTAGACACCTCCAGTAAAATAACCTATAGTTATCTCAGATAGACTCAACAAAATAACATATAGTTATTTATGTTAAAGAATAGAAGGGGAAATACAATCTTCGAAATGGAGTCTCACCACTTCTTAACCTCTTAATGCTGGGATGGGGGATTGTCCTTTCCACACAGCTGGTCTGGGTGTCAGTGCACTTGGGATTCTGCAGCTTTTTGTCGGTTTCAGTTAACTCTCCTCTGAGCACATGGTGATCTCAGTTTTACATACCCTAGTTTCAGGGCTGGTTGGATGGTGGCATCCTATGATTCCTATTGGACATATGCCGAGTGGGTACTTAGATTTTCAGCTCTCTCCGTTGCTTTGCTGCTTTCACTGTACCCAGTAGATGGCAGTGGTGTATATCAAATTGTAATGCGTCAGCCAGGATCAAACCTGAGACCTGTGGAGATAATGCATGAGCTTCTACTGCATGAGCTAAAAGATGCATCTAGCCCAGGCTGTAGCAGGCTTATCAATCTCTAGCTAGTCTAGTCACCACTAGAGGGGGACAGTGCATCACACCAAGCAGGCATGGTTACAAAATGTCTTCAATCATTTTTTTTATCAGAGGCTTTTGATTCATTTCAAGGGTTGTATTTTGCTATTAGTACCTGCTGTCAGTAGTGCTCCCCTTTTTAGCAATTTCTCTCAATATTTCAGTTTCTTTTAACATTCCTTTTTCCTTCTGCCAGGCAATTACTATTACTTCTAGAAAGCAACAAGGTTTACAGTGTAAATAAAACAAAATCCTTTCTTCTAAATTTGGAGGACATACTCCATTTCTTGGCTGTACATAAATATATCACATTATTTAGGATTTACGATATAACTAGAGCCGTTCTCCCTATATAGAAGGATAGATATCTGACTCACAAGGCAAAGAAACGTGCAGTTTCTAATCTGGGATGAAATACATATCATCCATGGTATATTGGATTTACAAGGAAAATGTAGAATAGTTTACATTTTGGGGTGAAAACGCAAGGCATGGATTTTTTTTTTTTTTTTTTTTTTTTTTTTTTTGGGAATAACAGGTAGTTTGCCCAATTTGACTTTGAATCTTACAACCACATTTCTAGCTGGCTTAATTTTCAGCTTTCCCATCCATCTTTTGATCCATTCACAATGCACAATGGGCCACTTTGCACAGGAAAGCAGGGTGTTACCCTTGCTTGGTAATTTAGGGTACATGTAACTGCAATAAAAGATAGGTAAGTTGAGTTGGGCTTGCGGGGCTATACAATTGCAGTGTAGACATTTGGGTTTGGGCTGGAGTGGGTGGTCTGAAGCCCTGCGAGGGGGGAGTGTCTCAGAGCCAGGGCTCCAGCCTGAGCCTGAAGAGCTACATTGCTATTTTATAGCCCTCCATCCTGAGCTCCTTGAGCCTGAGTCAGCTCACCCAAGCTCTGAGACTCAGTGCCTCAGGTCATAGTGCAGACATGCTCTTGGTCTTCTTTTTAGCTAGGTTGGGAGAGAGAAGGTGGTTTAATCCATATGCACATTATGAAAGATTCTTGCCTCTGTGACTAACAATATTCTTATTTAGCCATTTTAAATTGTAATCTGGGGAAGAAGAACTGCTGACTTTGGGTCATCTGAGATTCCTTAGACCAGTGTTTCCCAAACTGGGGTCGCCTCTTGTGTAGGGTAAGCCCTCTGGCGGGCTGGGCTGGTTTGTTTACCTACCGCGTCTGCAGGTTCAGCCGGTCGCAGCTCCCACTGGCTTCTTCACTGCTCCAGGCTATTGGGAGCTGCTGGAAGCAGCGTGGGCCGAGACATATACTGGCTGCTGCTTCCCGCAGCCCCCATTGGCCTGGAGCAGCGAACCGTGGCCAGTGGGAGCTGCGATCGGCCGGACCAGCGGATGTGGCAGGTAAACAGCCTGGCCCGGCCCTCAAGGGGCTTTCCCTACACAAGAGGCATCCCAAGTTTGGGAAACACTGCCTTGGGGCTGGTCTACACTGGGGTGGGAGGGGAGGATCTCACAATATCAGCTACGTGAATAGTGTAGCTGAAGTTGAAGTATCTTAGATCGATTTACCTCGGGTCCTCACGGCGCGGGATCGATGGCCATGGCTCCCCCATCAACTCCGCTGCCGCCTCTCGCTCTGGTGGAGTTCTGGAGTCGACGGGGAGCACGTTCGAGGATCGATTTTATCGCATCTAGACGAGATGCAATAAATCGATCCCCAATAGATCAATTACTACCCGCCGATCCGGGGGGTAGTGAAGACGTACCCTTAGACAAAGTGATGTGAACCATAGGGTTTTTTTCTTTCTAATTTTAGAAGGCCAGAAGGAATCCATAGCTAATAATCATTCACGCATAGCTATCATATTATCTCTTACAAAAAGTAAATAGACAAATAAGAGGCAGCTGGGGGAACAAGTTTATTATATAGAGATGTGCTTGAATACATTAGTTATAACAAGGGTCTCTGCAATTGTAAATGCTCACCACCAGCCTAACCAATGCCAGAAGGTGATTATCAGACACTGTCAATTGTGCCTTAAGTATGGATTTGAACTTGACCACTCAGAGGTGTTCAGCACTTAAGAAATGTGCTACTTTGATGAATATCTATATTCCTAAAAATCCCAACCTCTGAGTGTGGTGTTTGTGTACAAAGAGAATGGTTTAGTGAAATATATTGGGATTCATTTGGTTCTGATTTTAGTCTGTGATGTGTGAATAATCCACTTTATGGAAACTGAAGAAACTATGGTCATTTCAGTATCTGCTGTCTTTTATTTTTTTTATTTTTATTTTTTTACTTTAGAATATCAATTAAGCAGTGTATTGTGCCACCACTGTCCCTGAACTTCACCCCAAAGTGACCTAAAATGGCCCATTCTATCCTTCACCTCTCTGAAAAGACTGTCAGCAGAGTGACAGAAAATGGTCGTTTGAGATATGGGCACCCAGGAATGGTATGGACACCACTAAAGCAACTCCATATCAGCTATCAAGCATCCACTAGAGAGTAGAAATCTTTGGTCACTACAAAACTAAGCTGTATTGGAATAAACAATTTAAAAGTAAAAAGTTCTGCATCATTTTTAGCAGTCCCCCTGAGCCACTTATTTTTGCTGTTATTGCATTTTAAATATTACTTCATGTTTTTAAGTGTTTTGATTGACTGCACTATTCCTAATAGTATTTCTGTTTCCATAATACACACTTTTAATGTTTTATTCCTTTAAGTCATTTGCTAAGAGCCAGAATGAGATGCAGCTGATATCTCCCCCCTGATTTTACATCATAGAGTAAGATAAATGTATTCAATAATCCCGTGTTCATCAAATTGTTGCTCCTCTCTTGATGAAATGTCTCTTCAGAGAAGGTCATCAACAAAAGAAGATAGGCCAAAGAAGGTGCTGAAGTCTATCACTTGGAATACATACTGCATAATATATGGACGCTGTTATACAAGTGTTTCATCGTCAACAATACGTCAGGATACATAATTATATATATGACCATATATATGCTGCCTGTGAGCTACAAGGACGGTGTTAATTCACATGCCACACCTTCCTGCCTGCCCTGTGTACAAATGCCAGACCTCTCAGAGGCAGGACAAAGTCAAATAATAGCTCAACAGAGTGTCCAGACAGAGGACAAAATGTTCTTTAGTTAAATCCTTACAACTATAATGGTATTCAAGGTTGCAACTGAAAGCTGAATTTATCCTAATATCTTTAAATGGAGGCCACATTTGTTCTATACGTTTGCATATTTGCCAACTCTATTTTCAGGTACAGTCTTAGTTTTTCCAGTCTGGTGTTAGTAAATGTACCAGATGCCTAGTCTTTGTCTACACCTTCACTTTCCACATTTTTCCCTTTTTCCTTCCTCCTGCCCATCCTCCAATCAACAGCTATCTGTTTAGGCACTTATACGACCCTCATCACCAGAATATTGAGCACTTCACAAACATTAATGAACTATTATCCTTATAACCTTCATCTGAGTTAGGGAAGTCTTATCCCCATTTTACAGAAGAGGGGCTAAATCAGGGCTAGGCAACTTATAGCATGTGTGCCAAAGGCAGCACACAAGCTGATTTTCAGTGGCACTCACGCTGCCCGTGCCTGGCCACTAGTCCGGGGCCTCTGCATTTTAATTTAATTTTAAATGAAGCTTCTTAAACATTTTAAAAACCTTATTTACTTTACATACAACAATTAGTTTCATTACATATTATAGACTTATAGAAAGAGACCCTTTAAAAATGTATTACTGGCACGCAAAACCTTAAATTAGAGTGAATAAATGAAGACTTGGTACACCACTTCTGAAAGGTTGCCGACCGCTGGGCTAAATCATGCAGAGATTTGCCCAAACTCACAGAGAATATCTATAACAGAGCCATGAACTGAACCCACATGTTGAGTACTTGTCCAGGGACTTAACCACAACACCTTTGTTCTTCCCTCTTTAATAGTTCCTCTATTCTGGCTACTACAAGGCATTTTGGGACACTCAACATCTCAGTTGTACACTGCCTGGCTCATTTGGCAGATTTAAAATGTCCTATGTCTAAGTGCTAAATGTCAGCACAGTAATTCTCCAACTTCGTTCATGTCTATTCTATCCACCTACTTACAGAGGCCCCTTACAGTAGTATCTAACCATCTGCTTAACCAGTAATATTAACTTCCAGATACTACAATTGACTTGTGGTTAAATGTTACTTTTTTCTTTATTTATCAGGAATTGTGACATTCTGCTACAAAAGGGGAAGAAGCTTATGCAGTTAACTTTACCACAACTCCCATATATACTGCCTACAGTTCCCACAATGCATATACCCTGCCCACCTTTGTCATAGTGCATAAATTCCAACATTCCCCCACCTGCTTTTTTTTTAACTTAATCCTCTAATGTAATGAGTGTGTCTGCTTTTTTTTCTACTGCACAGCTCCACTCAGAGAGTGGGTGATATATTCATTACCATACGTTAATGAGTATTCCTTATCTAGACATGAATCCTAATATGCATCATATTGGTTCTCAGGTTTAATTTCTTGTAAATATCTCTTCCGCCCCCTCCCCCCGGTCGTCCAAGTTCAAAATGCCTCCTAACCATCAATGTGTGTCTGAGCCTTGTCGGGGGTGTCAGAATTTTACACCGTTACGTTTTACAGATCATTGTTTAACACTATAGACATCTGCAAACGAGTATTTATTTCGTGAAGTAATTAACATTCCTAATCAGATGCACCTTGCAGCTGCTGTTAGTCTTAATTGGCAATAATGCAGTTACATTTTGTTACATATCTTCAGAATAGTTACGGGGGGTGGGGGAGGGAGCTGAAGGGAGGGAAAAGATAAAACTGTTCCCACACAGTTCAGAGAGTTCGCACAAAGAAGATCCCATGGCAACAGCGAGGCCCACAGTTTGCCTTATAAAAAAAAAAAAAAAATCCAAGAATAGATAATGCATCATCTCTTGTAAAACGGCACTTCACTTCGGAAACTGGAGGAAACAATATATTGAACTCGCCATTTAACACATATGCACAGAATCCATCGCAAGTTAGCCGCTCTCCTTCCCCCCCCCTGCCCTCTAGAAAGAGCAGCGAAAATCAAGTGGTACCAATGTAACGTGTGTTCTACATACTGGAAATAGTCACTGTCTACAAAGATAGATCCCTGCTATTTAGGACTCTTTTTCCAGGATCCTTTCTGACGGTTCCCACCTTCCCTCCCCCCGAAAAAAATCAGCTCTCTAAACTAATGCGTGCAAAACGGTGGTTGTGTGTGGATTGGCTAGTACTAAAGTATCCATTGGGTGGCAGTAACAGTATCTTCTTTGACTTGCAGCAAACCAGAGAATGCATTCAATCAAATAAGCCGATCTTGTAGAAACACTGGAATCATTTATGCATTGCAGTTTCTCTCTCTCTCTCTCTCTCTCTCTCCCCCTCCCTCTCTCTTCCTTAGGATATTTTGGGTGGATTGTGGTTATTAATCAAGACCTCCTGCTATTTGTTGTTCACTTGTCATTTTCACTGAAGATTAGCATCATTCAGAGCAAACCGGCATCTGATTTCCCCCCCTTTTTTTTTTTTTTTTGAGATTTATTTATTTTTTATTTATTTTATTTTTTGCCCGGTGGGAGTGCTAGGACCCAGGAGACATCCTTTCAAACAGCAGGGGCTGTGTGCTTTCCACATAGCAGTACAGTACAAGGAAAACCCCATCGGATCCGTTATTGCAGGATACTTGTGAAATATACATAGGATTCTTTCTTTCTTATAGCTGCATCCTGGATCTGGAAATTTTGCATGTGCAGCAAGAGGCTTTGAAAGGCTACCACGCACAGAGATTTGCAATCAAGACTCCTTTTCTTGTCCTAGAGCTCTCAGACTTGTGTGGTTCTCAGTCTTCTCCTCTTCCTTTCCTCCCCCTTCTCTCCCTCCCCCGCCTTTTTTTTTTTTTTTTTTTAAATTAATTTCTGCTTTACACCTGGATCGTATCTTCCGCGAGCAAACTGGGCACTTTCAGAACTAACGGGGGCGAATCTTGCAGGGAATCTAAGTCTATATGGAATTATCAGCTTTGATGGTGAACTTGGCACTTGTGAATGGGCTTCTGGTTCGAATTATTAATTGCTAGCAAAAAAGAGGAGTAAAAACGTGGATTCACCGAATACGCATTGTGATGACCAGAAATTACCTTATTGACTGATAGCAAGATCAGAATATTTTGGAAGACTGTTGTGGGTAAGGTCATTTTATATATGCAAAGCCCATCGATGGCATGGCTAAACTTGGTGTCTTGTAATTGAAATGGGTACTTTCATGATTACTGCATTACACTGATGTGGGGATATCTAGCCATTATTGGCAGCTGAGTGAAATAACTGCAGTAGGTATTGTTGAGAGTGCATTTTGTGATAAATCAAAGCATCGGTCTCCCGTCTCCCCCAAACCTCTTGATATTGGAGAGTACCATGAATTCATTCTGGGCAAACAGTCTTTCTCTGGATGTAATATGTGTGGCTGGAAAGAATATATGGCAGTAAAAAGAGGACTAAGTAATGGTATCTATTTAACATAAAATCGGTTCCCATCCGTTCGCTAAAACAAATGTGTTCAACTCTGTGCAGCAGTCTGCTGCATTTCATAGCTGCAATGGAGGTAGAGAAACCTCATTTTTCAAGTTGTTAAACTTTAAGGTGACAATGCTTATTAATTATGCTACAGGGATATGGTTCTAACAGGTAAATGTCACTGGTGATTTTGGATTACAAACTATTGTTGTAAATTCTACAAGAAAATTGCAAACTGGAATATGGTGGTAAAAGCTGGACTGGCGAATATAAAAAATATCTGAAATGTCACTAGCCTAAAAACCGCTGGTCCGTCTGCTTTTATTAAATATCTTTTCACCCACTAACTTACCCACTGAAACCTCAGACCCACGTGCAAAGGAGTTGAAGATCTGCAACAGAGATCATATCTTCGGGATTGCCTACATATATATGCAGCTGGCAGGGGAATTATGTATACATTAGTTACTTCTATTTACTGTGGTGGGGGGAAAACAGCCCTTTAAATAAACCAAACAAGAAAGCGAATGAGACCAGTTTAAAAAAAAAAAAAAAAGAAAAAGAAATCCAAGCAATGCAAATTGTTAATTTTTCTCTGCAAAATCAAATTGATAGAGGGGATGGGGGAGGTTGAGAGAATCAATAGCGATGACGTTGTATAGTGCAATGCACTGCAATGCTAAAGTTATATAGTGTATGCGAAAATATATGCCCCCCATGTACGGCTGGTGGGTTCATGCATAATGGATGGCAGAAGATATGCAGATGTATCTGTAGGAAGACGGATGTATTTGTGCATAATCGATGATTATGTAACTTGGTTAGATCAGTGACATCAGTCGGCGACAGTGTAATAATGTAAGCATACAGTGTATCCATCACTTGTGTTAACTTTAGAATGCTCCTAGGAGCTTGGAATGAAGAGAGGGGGAGAGATGGGGGCGATCTCTTGTTCGGCTCCTGTTAAACGTTTGCCTTTTGTGGGATTAATTTAACATGAATCTTTTTCGCAGTGGAGTTTCCCTGGGACAGTGGCTCCACAAAAGCGTCAGGCTGCATAGTTGCCAACTCAGCCACACCCGTGAAGAGAGCCACATAAAATCCCTGCAATACTACACAATGGTCCCATTGAACAGACCAGCCTGAATCTTTCAACGAGGGTCACAGTGTAACCTGTGATTTAAATACATGTCAGCAGCTGAGTGGAAGGAGAGCTCAACAAACATTAAAATTGTGTTCCTCTCTCAAGATAAAACATAATCTGTGCCCTCCCCTCCCCTTACTGTTCAAGGTAGAACTGATGGTTGTTTCACTCTGGTATTTGCAGGTCTTGAAATGGATATTGTTGTCTGCTTATACGAAATGAGTGTCTTAGAGCTTTTTCTTCAGCAGTATGATATACTCTAGAGATGTGTGCAACACCAGAAAAAAAGTATCTTCAGATAAAATATCTGAATCTACCTGTTTAAATTTTAAAAAGAACACAGAACATGGTCCTTAAATGATTTAAATCTCATACAAATGGTAGTATATTAACAACTTTAAAATACATCTGAAAAGCAAGAGGGGGGAGGGCAGAGGTGTGACACAATTGTCCTTTCAGAAGGACGTAGAAAAAAAATTCCTTTATATTGAAATGGACCACCAAAAAAGTAATGTTGTATTGATATGTATTGTGGACTCAAATCACCATATCTATCTGTGCTCACAAAGAAAAGTTACTCTTCTAAGACTGATAAGATTGTAAAAGAACTATTGAAGCCCCATGCCTTTAAGCAGTTTTCATGGACATATTTTCTGAAAAATGCAAGCCTGATGAAATCTTAACTCAGCTGAAATGAATGATTTTATCACCTGCTTGCTCCTTTCCTACTTCACTGTAGATTCAGCCTAGCAAGAATTTACTAAACAACTTCTCAGTTAGGAAGAGGTGAGAGAGGAGGTTTTGCATTTCTTGATAAAGGTGATCTCCACAGTCCTACTCTGCTTGTGAGATGTAATACAGTAGCCAACTCATAGTAACTTTGCAAAGGAAAACATCATAGCACCAGACTAGAAAATCATTCCCTCCTCAGCTTTACTCCAAACAGCAGTATTTTAAAGTTGGCTTACCATTTGTTCATGACTATTTTTTATATTTCTTTAGGACAAGCCTGGGCAGACATAAATAAATTCTGCTAATGTAGTTTAGGGTTTGACATTCATAGAGTATCCTGAGTAACTGGGAAAAAAAGGATGTGAAGTAAACTCCTGTTTCCATCCTTCAGGGGTCAGAATAACACTATGGCATTTCCCGTGCACCAGTACATCTCTTCTAATTTTCAGAAATGTTCATGGCATTGTCTTCTTCCCCCACATACATCCCAAAACATACTCTCCCCATCTCTCTGTTTAATTATTTAGGGGGCTTCTTATATATAGTGCAGGTATGTATCTTAGAAACAACACTGTTTTCTGGAGAAAATGTTATAAATTCAGTGCTATCTGAGAGTACATAATTAATGACTAAGAGGGACTATACGCTATATGGAAATGATATAATCATGTATCATACAAATATTTGCAAATATTTTGCGTGTGGTATTAGTGAGTTATAAGAAATCAAGTTTAAGCTGAAGCTTGTTTTTTAACCTCCAATGGAATATTATGAGTTTTAAAGACTCCTAGTTGATAAAAAATGATCAGGGTTTCAGACCCAAGTGCTTTGTCCCTCCAATATGCACTAAATATGCCTGTTGTGAGGGGAAACTTTTCTTGTTTGGATAAAATTGTAAACTATTCACATACATGAAATGAAAAATTCCAGTAAACCATACCCAGGGCCCAATTCTATTCCCATTTAAATCAGTGGTGATTTTGTGACTCACTTCATGGTCACAATTGGAAGTCAGCTTTTAAAGAACATAGCAGTGCATAAGGAACAATCATACTACATCCCTTTAAATAAGAAAGTTCTGATTTTGTTTCTTGATAAGCAGCAGACTTGGTTTATAGCTAATAAGTAAATAGTAACATGTATAGGGTTGATCCTAATGCAAGATGTGTAATATTAATCAGCAATGTTTCTGTAACGTATATGAAGGATGCAGTATGACTATTAAATTAACCCCTCATACTGTAATTGACACAATTAACAGATAACTGATTAGGGTTTCAATTCCAATAGATTTTGGTCTGTTTTACAGTGAAGTGGTTTTTGAATACTTTTATGTTTCTCAACATATATGATATTTAGTGCTTGGCAATCCTCTCATTTTTATAGTGTAGACTACTTTATGGCAGTTGAAGCATCCAAGCACTGATTAATATGATTAAAAACTAGCAACTTATCTAGTGGTGCTCAAGCTATAAAGTGTAATTATAGTGGCACCATTTGTGCAGCTATAGATAAAGATGTGTCAGCTTTTCTATTATAAACCTCTATGCTGTTGCCATTCATTGTCAAGGGCCCACGAAATAAGGAGGATTTATACTATAGCCCATGCACAACTTTAGAGCATCATTATGGCCTGTCAGGTCAGCAATCAATATATATTTTTTAAAGTCCTTCCATGTACATCTCCAACAACATCAAAGCAGCATTATGGCCCATCAGTTCAAGGATATATTGGTTTTGTTTTAAAATGCAAATATGTATTAGGTGACATGTGCTGGAGGTGCAGCAGCACCTCCTGGTTTGAAGTGGTTTCTATCATATACAGGGTTTTACAGGGTATACAGGGTTTGTTCAATGGCTTTGCAGCAGCTATGTTATGTGATAGGCTACAATGGCTCTGAAGGGATAATTACAATTTGCCATGTCATTTTCATATGCTTTTATAAAGACTCTTTTCCCTTTCTTAAAAGAAAAATATTCATATGTACAAGTGACATTTCAGTAGTGACAGCTTAAAATGAGAACAAATTTTGTGTAAGGATTTTGTTTTATTTTCATGGAAGGTTTCTAAATTCTCATATTCCTGTACTGCAGTCGTGTAGACCACTATTCTCAGTGCAAAAAGAGCAAATATACCCATTTCAGTTGCCACAACTGTGTAACACAGGAGCAAAGAAATCAGAAGTTAATGGTTCATTTTCTCTCTCTCTTACCTAATTGTGCCTAGATATTATAGGTGATTTCAGATCACTTTGTGACATTATGCAGCACCCTGTAAATGCTGCAATAACTAGGTATGATGGGATGCAACAAGGACATAGGCCATATTGCTTTCTGTACAGAGACAATTCATGTCTCTGAGAGTTGCACACAATGATACTCTAATGGTCATAGTATCAAGTACAGTGATTCCCTAGCAAATTTAGAGGGGTGTGTGTGTCTATTTCTGGATTTTGTGATTTCAGAAAAGTTTGGACTTTCTCAATGTGTGTAGAATAAATTTCATGGGAAGCAGTAAGAGACACTGATTGGGTGAGTAGTGATGTTCAACAAGAGTTGTCCTTATTTTATTTTTTTTTCTTCTTTTATTCCCTTCACCAGAAATTAATAGAGGGGACTCTGGCATTAATAGGCCTTTTGGAAATACTGTATTTAAAGGAAGGAGAAGAAACAGAACAGGGAAAGAGGATGTTCTCAGGTTAGGGGTTGCATAGAAGATGTTGAGGAGGCAAGAATGCTCCTGTCTTTTGCTTCCCCCATTTGTATGTTGTATCCACCTGGTGTCTTTCCTTATATATATATATTTAGATAGTAATTTCCTTGGTGCAAAGACCATCTTTTCCTTTATATAGAAACTCGCACAATGGGACCCGATATCTCATTGGTGCCACCAGGCACTTCTGAATAAAAATAATAAATAAGAGTGGGAGAAAGTACATGGTTCCTACTTATTACCTTGAGTGAACAGCAACATTTATCCTGAAATAGCCCCAACTTTCAGAACTCTAGCAAAATCTGCTCTGGTCCTGATTGTTGCTTCCATACAAACTTCCCCAAACTACTGTACAAAAACCTGTCTTAATGACCTATATTAAAAATCTCATTGTAATATGTGCTTCAGTTGTCACTAAAAATGTCACTAAATTTAGCCCCACCAAATTTATAGCCATCGTAGGGTTGCTGGCCTTAAGAAAATCTGAAGTCATATTAACATGTGGTATTACAATACACATGAAAAGGCTTCTACTTTTGAGACTATATATGAGATAACCTACTACTGACTATCAATATTTCCTTCTCGAGTGCCTTAAGCAGTGCGTAGTTAAGCCCAACCTCCTCTTTCTCCTGCAACTACAAGAGTCCTTCAACAAGGTCCTCCAGTGCTGTGTGGCCACATTGCACTGCATCTCTGGAGGATTATGGCTGTAGAGTCAGTGGATCAAGCTTCAGAAGGATCGTTTCAGTAAGGGAGCATCTCCTGGCATAATAGATTCCTATGGATAGAGCTAGTATGGCTGGAGGAAAAGGTATATGACCTGGATGCCTCTGTGCTGCACTGGCCCCTGGCTGTGGTTTCAGTTCCTTGTGTCTGTTACTGGCCCTCAGGGACCATTCCTATGCACAGAAGATCAGGGATTAGAGCAATACAAAGCTGCACTTTATACCATCTTAGCATCGCCCACCATCTCAATTTGTGCTGCGTGCTCCTTGGCCATAGATGAGTATCTGGTCCCTATAGTCTAACAAATATTTGAGGTCTGATTTCCTGCAGAAAGGTTAAACATAAAGTTATTGATTCATGGCCTTCCTAGCTTTTTGTTTTGGTTTTGGATTTGTGTGTCTGTGTGTAATATTAATTGTGTGCAGGCTTATTTTATTGCATGCCTATTCAGTGGTTGGAATTAAAAGGCAAACAGACCTGATTCTCTATTCTGTTACACAAGTTTTATGACTGTGTAACATCACTGAATAATACTACATTGACTCCAATGTGAAATCAGTATAGAATCAGGCCCTGTGTGTGTGTGTGTGTGTGTGTGTGTGTGTGTGCGCGCGTGTTTACAGTTAATTGAGGTACCACAATTATTTCCTATTTTAATGAGGTTAAAAACTTACTATGTCACATATCATGATCAGGTAGCTGATTTAAAATGCTGACTTTTTATTAATATATCTTGTAATGGTCTGGAACAGGAAATGAACTGAGGTTCACTTGAAGATAAACTTATTTTGGTTAGTCCAGGCTGGAGAGGGACTTCTAAAGGACCTAATAAAAGTAGTCAGTTAGGCAACATAATAACATATGTCATTTTAGACCAGTGCAAGGTAAGAGTGCACATTGGAATGAACAATTTGAACTACTTCTACACACTGATGTTTTCTAAAATAAATTAACTGTAACATCTCATGGAAAAGACCTGGACACCATTATGGACAGCTCATTGAGAACACCCGCTTAGTGTGCAGTTGCAAACAAAAAAAAGCAAACAGTTTATATTGATTAGGCTGCATTAACAACAGGATGCCAAATAATACTGAAATTATTTATTATTCGGTGCTTGTATAAATTGATGACATGCACTATCCTGAATACTCTGTCCAGCATAGGTCATAGAAGGAGATAGCGGAAATATAGAAAAGGTCCAGAGAAGGGCAACAATAATAATTAGAGATGTGGAGAGACTTCCACATGAGAAAAGATGAAGAGCATTTAGTATACAGAAGAAATTATTAGGTGACATGGCAGTGGTACATGAAATATTGAAGGATATTGGGAAGATCAGCTGGATTCTTCTGTTTACCATTTCTCATTAAGACCCAATGAAACTAAATTGCAACAAATTTAAAACTGTTAAAAGGATATACTATTTTCCATAATTCATAACTAACCTTTGGCTCTCATTGACACAAGATATATTACTGAAATGAAAAGCTTAATAGGACTGAAAAAATGAATAGATATGTACATGAATAACAAGAATATCCTATGAAGTTACAATAGCTATGATAAAATGAATCCATAATGTTAACTATGAATACCCTAAGGACCTAAGTCAAATTCTAACTGCCTTTATGTTACCATATGACATTTATAGTTGATGGCCCTGTGCTCCTAAATCCCTCATGCACTTCTGAAAAAATCTGTTTTATATTTGTCCATTAATGGGTGCATCTTCTGAAGAAGCTGGTACTGGAGATAAGTTACCTGACTAGAAATACCAAAGGTGTGATCTGGAATGACAATTTCTATGACCCCTGTGAGTTATTGTCCCTCATTACAGATTCAATCTATAAATTTGGCACCCGAACTACTATTTAATCATGGTTTTACTGGTGCTGACTGGGCAACCTCATTTTGCTATTTAAGGACCTGGTCCACAGTCCATTTTAATCAATAGAAAGATGCCCACTGAGTTTTATACAGTTTTAATATTTAATTGCCTTGATTGTTAGTTTCTGTGGAAAAATAAAACTTAATGCTACTTAATTTTTAAAAAATATGTTAACATTGATTAGAAAGGGAAATATTATAAATGTTAATGGAAGTCAATAAACCTTTATCGTGATGTTGATGCTTATCCAGCTTGATCAATACCCATCATTTTAAGAGATGCACAGCTCTCCATTTCTGTTCCTCCATAATGGGAAGTGCTTTGGTTCCAGAAGAGGCCTTATACAGATAAAATCTTGAGAAATAATCTAATACTATGGTGACAAGCACAGTATAAAAATAGAGAGAAATCTAGAACATAAATTTAAAAACTGTGCTAGTTTATTCTGGAAAGTTCAACAGTTAATCAGGTTATAAATATGCTTTTTAATCTTTTATTTGATTAGCTTATCTTCCTTCCTCCTCCCTCTTTATAATGTATATTCTATTAAAGGACAATCAAATGGCTCAATGGACATACACTATACATCTATTGATGATTGTCCACTTACAATGGAACTTCCTTAAGTGATGTGGTTTTTTTCTCTCTGCGTGTGTGTGTGTGTGTGTGTGTGTGTGTGTTCATAAGGAATTCAAGTACTTAAGGACCAAGCCTTTTATACTTCAGATTACTAATGTAAGTGAGAGGTTTTTTTTTTATTATTATTTTTTTTTTAATTGAATATCCTAGAATCATTTGTCAAGGTCTAGAATGGGAGGGGGGAGTTTAGGTGAGGTAACAAAATAAAGATACCAATATGCTAATTGAAGTAATTCAAAATGAGAAAGCTGAAATGAAATTAAAAAGGACAAATTAAGAAACAAGGTTCAGTTGGGTTACTGTTTTAGCACATTGGAAATGCTAGCGCTGTTAGCACTTGGAGAAATCCACCCTCCAAGGAAGGACTGTTTTGTGATTTAAAACATTAGATTAGGATTTATGAGACTTGGGTTTAATTCTTATTACTGCCAAAGATTTCCTGTATCATAAGGAAGCTATTTAATTTCTCTGTGCCTCAGTTCCCAATCTGTAAAATGGAAAAGATGTGAATGCTACTTTTCTCCAGTCCTGTCTTGTCTACGTATGTTGTAAACTAATTAGTCAGTAGATGTCTCTTACTTTATATGTACAGTTGGGCAGAACTAAAAGTTTGTCAAAAAAAATGTTCAACAGAAAATTGGGTTTCTGGCCAAACAAAAGTTTCCATGGAAAGTGGCTGCTTTCCTCCAAAACATTTTTAATGTTTCCTTTGAAAACAGAAGTTTTTGTTTTCTGTTGAAAGTTTGTTTTTGAAATTTTCCACTGTACATTTTGATTTTTTTTTTAAATTTCCTAGACATTTTCAGTAGGGGAAAAAAAAAAGATATTCTCAGATAACCTGTAATGTCCTGTGTCCAGTAGAATATTATCCTGGTTTTAGATTGGGTTTTAGATGCTAGTGTAATACAAATAATATGGTGAACAGTGCTGGGTTTTTTGTTTGTTTGCTTTTAAATACTAATCCATAATCTTAATTTAAAGTGTCTTCAAATTCTGTCTGCTTACATCTGCATCAGTGAACCTTACTTTCTCTTTTTCCCCATGCATCATCAGAATCTCATCCTAGTTAATAGAATTTTTTTTTCAAAAAATAGATATCTTTCTATGTCTCTTTTTTCTGTTATAGATGTCCACATTCCATCCATATTTTTGCCTCAGTTCTCCATGGTTCTGGCAAGTTTCTGCACAGTAAAGCAGCATTTTGCACTCAAACTGCAGACGTGTACACATTGCCAAGCCACTTTGTGTGCAGAAACTGCTCAGTTGCAGTGCTGCCAAAAAAACACCTGAACGAGAGTCGTAAGGCTATTTGCGCAGAGGCTCCAGTGTTTTATTGCCAGGTTTCTGCACTGTAATTGGCCTCCGGAGTTGTCCCCATAATGCCTCAAGTGACTGCTCTACTCATTGATTTGAACTCCGCTGGCCTGAAGACACGCACCCCACCCCTTTCAAAGCACCGTTTCTGACAGCCGTTGTGTGCTGTGCTGATCTGCTCCGGGACACAAAGCAAACCATTAGTGTGGAATGCTCGTGCTGTTGAACACAGAGGCAGGGGTGTGTGTGGGGGAGAGAGAGATTGTTGTGCCAAGAGCCCAGGGAAGGAGGCAGGGCTGATGCCGGGGTTTCTCCCCCCGCCCTGCCTCAGGGCTGATTGCTTCCTGCTGCTGTCTGAACTTACAAGACAGCATGCTGACACACTCTCTCTCTCCCCCAAAATACACTGTGTATCTCCCCCCCTCCATACACACACACACACACACACACACACACACACACACACACACACTCCCTGTCACTCACACACCCCACTTCAATTGAAAAGCAGCTGGCAACTAAGTAGGATGCTCATGGAACAATGGGATTGGGAAACCTGCATCATGGGATGCTTTGCCTGACCCATGAGGCATTGCAAACCCTTCCCAAAGCATCCTGTGACCAATTTCATAGTGGGATAGCTACCACAACACACTGCTGTCGTTGTCATTGCAAGAACTGCTAATGTGGATGCACTCCAGCATCACAAGGAACATGTTGTGGACATGCAACCGCGATTTAATTCCAGCGTTTTAATAAAAGTGTCATAACTTGTGGCCTAAAAACTTGTCAGTGTAGACATACCCTAAGTCAGTCAGCGCGATGAAGCAAGGCAGGCTGGATACATACCAAATGGGTAAGGCCTAGGGAGCTCCCAGGCCTGGGGAGACCTATTCCCCTGAGGCTTTGAATTTCTGATGAGCAGTTCTCTATAGGTTTATTTAATACTGGACATTTTTGTCTGCTCCTAACGTATTAGTGGGTGTTGAGGAAGGGGTAATAACAGCAAGTGAAGCAAGGGTAAACTGATTTCATATAGAAATTCCTGATACAGTTCTGTTACATCAGGAATAAGCTTAGAGTAACTCACGTGAAGCTGTTTTATTCAGCTTTGCCAGATTGAGTCCAATTTAAATACTATTACATTAATTTTAATGAGTAAAGATCATAGACACATTGCTTATTTAATTAACATAGCAAAACGCATTGTCAGCAAGCAAGAAAGTCATAGTGCAGCCACTGTAATGCAATCAGAAGACTATATTTCATGGTGACCAAATTATTTTCTTGCTAAAAATCTGATATCTTCTTAAATATAGATGACAACACAGGAAAACTGTAAATAAGGCTTGCCAATCATCTCAAGCATCTGATTACAAAATAAATCCTTGGAGCTTTACTTATGTGTTTTACTGGGCTGTCTTCCGAACATTTTTGCTATGCGTCTACATATATAGAGAATGATCACTATTTTGTTTTTTGTGTTTTTTTTTCTTCTCCCAATTTTAATTTCTATTAGGTCATCCTGCATATCACACATATGTATAAGTGTGGAGTAAGTTCATTGTATTTCAGCTTCATTTTAATAGAGTAACTTCAGGTTCACCTGATATCAAAATTAGACTTAAATGCATAGAGTGAGACAATGCAAAGGTAAGGCTCCAACAGCAGCAGTAGTGGCAAATATGTTACACATCTATTACAACTTTCTTTTATACTTTTACTGTCATAACAAATGTATCCGGTTGAACATGTAACTAGAAAAACTGACAGTCAATAAAGCATCTATAACATGGGCAAGGTAATATTGCCTTAATTCTAACATCATAAACCTTAATTCTACATTCCTTGACTTTTCTGGTGTGATTTGCAATTGTGCAACTTTTCTATTGTACTAACAAAGATTTTTATATCTCATTCCCTTAATTTATCTTTAAAGAAAAAAATATTGCTCGGGTATATTATTAATATTCCTATTTAAATTGTGCCAAATAAGCTTTCAAGTTTGTGCTTTGCTATAGTGAATAGGGGAGGGTTGAGTTTCCAACCAGATTGTACCATTGTTTGAATAGAGACAGTTTTGCATCAGATTATCTTGTAGTGTCCTATCAGTTTCTCAAGAGTTACTGAGTGCATAACACTCTCTTACATTTTTGTTTTAAAATGAAGGCTTAGAATTTGCAGAATATTGTAGAATGAAGCAAAACTAGTAGGGACATCCTAAAATCATGGGCTCTTCAATTTTTCTCAAACTAATTATTACTAGTAGTTATTGATTTTGAAGTTTTTGTTTCAAAATTGAGGGGGAAAACAAATGAAAGAGATATGAAAGAGTGAAATATTTTATGAGGTGAGGTAAGTGTCTAGTTAGTTACATGGTTTTCTTTTAAATTATCCCCACCCTCTTTCATTATTCCCACCAAATGTGGTACCGAGAAGTGCCCTCTCCCCTATCTTAACCCGTTTTAAAAATGCCCCCCTTTCTAAATCTCCGCTTACCTTCCCCCCTGCCCAGCCCCAATGATACAACAAGATTAAACATACGACCAACCATCAAACAATACTCTCATTAGTTCCTGTGTCCAAAGATAGCTGGGATCCTATGCTAGGTTAAGGCATCATCACTGATTTCAATACAAAAGAATGTGTAAATCTATAACATCACAAAAATCTATTTGTTGAATGTGAGTAACCTATTCAGAGTATGCAGAAGAGGTTAATATAGAAAATACGGAACCATTGATTTCAGAATGAGTTACTTATATCCTGTGGCTGGAGATCTGGGCTTCTTTAATCATTAAATAATCTGTAGAATGCATAGCTCACTTTAGTTTCTATACTTTGGGTGCTGATGACGATGATGATAATTAATAATAGTGATGAATGAAGCTGACTTTGCTACTACTACTGCTATATCCAATCTTTGGGTGAATGGGGACCTCTGCATTCATGGCTGTCAACACAGCACTTGAATGATCACTAAAATTTTCTTTAAAATATAAACCCATAATGAAATGAACAGCCTTCATATGATTCCTTGTTTTATATGCTATCTTTTCATACAAATATATTACATATATCCAGAAATATGGATTTTATTTGACTCGGTGGACTTAGACATTGTCATCAGTGATCCCCTTTGACACACATTGCTTCTCAACACACAAATATATAGGATTTATATAATATATTCTCACTGAGCTTTCTAAAGTGGGAAAGGTTATTTATCAATACAAGTCCCTTTGAAATTAATGGAGCTGTGTGGCTAGAGCTCCTTGTTGGCTTTGATAAATCTCAAACTCTACTTAGGACCAAATTGTGGCCTGGGTACATAGAAATCTATGACTGAAAGGGAGTGACCAGCACTCTCTTACTTTCATGTGTCAGCTACCCACATCACAACTAGAAACATAGGAAAGACATCAGGCTCTGCAAAGACACTGTCTCCTCTATGTGCCAGTGACGGGGCAGGGAACCATCTGAGGCAATGCTACCCACTAATTATTTAGCAGTGCAGCTATGCCACCATGTCAGGGAGCAGATACTGTGCCAGATAGAGACAGCAGCGGAAGCACCAGGAAGGAGACTGTGACTCCCTGAGTGTCAATCTCCCCCTTGGGCTGCTCAAAGGGTTAGTGCAATTACATGCTGACCCAAAGACAGCGCTCATGAGCAAAGCCAGGACTGAGCCCTTATAGAGTAGGCAACAATGCCATGATTCTTTCTAAAATGTTACAAAAACATCAGTGAGGTTTGAAATTACTTTTATTATTTTTTAAATGAACAGAAAATATGGACTCCCTATGATTAGTTTTTCACTGAGCTTCACCCAGCTACGAAGGAACTATTCAAGAAAACTTCCCATTGCTTGCCCTTTCTGCAATGTATGTTGGACTTCCCTAACAGCTGGAGTTCAAAAACAAAGTGCAGATAATAGTCTGAATATGTCACTTATATTGCAAATCACTGGTCCTGATCTCATGTTTAGATAGATAAACTAACTTGTGGCTGAACACTTCCGCCCTAGATGGCTTGGTGCAGGAGGCATGAGGCCAGATTATAATATTAAGAATATATGCAGCACTGGGAGTTGTTGGGGAAGGAAGGCTGTCACAGTGGTTAAGTGACCAGAGAGTCCTAGGTTCAGTTTGACGCTCTGCCACACACTTCCTGTATGAACTTAGGCAAGTCACTTAGTCTGTCTGTCTCAGTTCCCCATCTGTAAAATGGGGATAAATAGCACTTCCCTACCTCACAGGGGAGTTGTGAAGATAAATACGTTAAAAATGTGAGGTGCTCAGATGCTACAGTAAAGGGCACCATATAAGTACCCCAAAAATAGGCATATTAGAGTTTTTCAGAGGTTGGTGGAAGGAGCAGGGCTACTGTCTGAAAAGAATAGAGGCACAAATAGTATAATGGCCTTCAGTTTCTCAGAACATTAGGCATGCTGTACTCTTCTTCTGAATTTAGGGTTATTAATCACAAGTTTTCTGCAATTTTCACTCCAGATTTTTGTTGTTCTGATGGTTCTCCCCAATTATTACAAACTGATTGCTTTAAATGCAACTTTTTCATTAACTGCTTCACTGATGGCTCTCAGCTCCAGCACCTGTGATACACAGCAAAACCACAAGGAAATGCCATGATTTATGTAATACTGCAAGTGCATATGGCTTGGTGTTTGTGTCTCATTAAGTGTTAGACAAAATGAACTTACCTGCTTTGCTGAGTGTTTGCTTCAAGTCTGGAAGTATTTTAGCCTTCTATCACTGACCGATTACCCCTGTCTCTGCTCTCATTCTTAAACCTCATGCATCTTTCTTTAAACGTTTGTGTTGTTCCTGTCCAACTAGACTGTGCAACTTAGACTAAGTCACATTAATTAATCTGAAACATGGTTCTTGGTTCTTAAATACTTGAATACCATTACAAACACCCTTCGGGTACACACAATTAAGGAAGTTCCATTGTAAGTGCATAGTCAGAAATAGATGTACAGTGTATGTCCACTGAGCCATGTGATTATCCTTTTAATAGAGTGAGCATTATACACATTGAAGAGGGAAGGGTTAGCAGAACAGGTGCAGTCTAACTAAAAAATGAAAGCAATACCGCTGATGCATTTGCTGATTTTTTCAGAATAAACTAGCCCAGTCTTTACCCTGTAACATAGGTTTTGGTTTATCTATTTCTCTAGGATTTTTAATTGTGCTTGTGCTATCTGAATACCTGTTTAATACCATACCTGTAAAAAAGCCCCTTGTGTGAACCAAAACATTACCACATTATAAAGGAATCAAAATGAGATGACTTAAAGGATTTTTATTTGTTTTATTACTTTGGTTAAGATCTCTCTAGATAGGTGTTGGGAATTTAGAATCTAAAAGTGTCATACTCTTCTCCACAATTATCATATTATACTCCTGTGCTCCATCCTAAAAGCTTCGGAGCCCTGACTCCCATCAACAGTAACACCACTGCCAAATTGGCTAGACAGGTTAATGCAGAGCAGTGGAAGATTCATCTTTCCACCTGTCTACATCACTCCCTGCCCCTCAACATCAAGGGCAAATGCTACTTCTGCAGTCTTGGAGCCGCTTCCAGCCTCAGTGCTGGGCATACAAGCTTGTTGCATACTCTGATCCCTTTGTGGTATTATGTATACTACTTAATTGTCCTTGGCTCTGTGTTTAAGCTTCAGGAGTAAAAAAAGGGGAAGTTCATGTTTTCTCACCCTCAAGAAAAAATGCCTTTGCAGAACTATTCTGCTTCAATCACAAAATTCACTACAAATTTGTTCCCCACTCAGAGGAAAGCTGTAATGCACTGAGCATTCCGGCAGGTAACCAGACCACTTAATGCAGACTTCCACTGAGTGTAGCGCTACTTAAAAAGGCCAAGCTGGACCTTACATAGAGATTTTTTTTCCTTTAAGGCACACAATAACATTATACAAAGTAATTACATACCCACACATACTGCTGCCTTGCAAACTTGTCATGATAGATTTCCAGTCCCTGTGGGGGGTGGAGGAGAGGAATTTGCAATTTGCCCTGTTTGTGTTGGCAAAGTTTTGTTCTATGGGGAGGAGATAAGACAATTCCCACACCTAAGGGTAGGAATAGGAGAAAGGCGGTGGGGGCTGTTGCCATTAATTTGGGAGTGGAGGTTGGAGTTCACCGCCTTTTCTCTGTCTGCCTAAATGGCAGAGGAAGAATAAACATGAGATGGCCTTTTATAATCTTCTGGTGGCTGCTTCCTACTGCACTGTAGAGTAACCATGTAGGAGAGTGACTGAACTGCTATAAAAATGGAACCACCTACACCCACGAGTGGCTATAGGGACTGCCACCAATCCAATTAAAGGTCCAGTTTTCACTTGCCTGCCCAAATAACTGGCTTGCTCAAGACAATGGAAATTCACAAGGCTGACATAATGTACAGAAGAAGGGGTTCATGATAAATCATTTCTGGGAGACTCACTCTCAGGACCCTATCAAAGTAATCTCTTCACTTTAATTCTGAAAAATAAAATTTCACTGAGGAGGGGATTGTTAAAATCTCTGGTGACAGCTTAAGTAAAATTCTGGCTGGAACAAGGGTTGTCTAGTGTGGAAATGGGCAAGGGGAAGGGAGATCTGTTGATCTAGTCCAGGTAGTGACTCTGAGCAGATTGAAGAGACTGAGTCCCTTAGAACCCTATGTAAGTTCCTTGGGATCACCTGGGTGGATCCTTGCCTGTGATTGACTGAACCCTAGTTGAATGATGTGGGGGGGCCTATCACAAAACGTTCAGGTAATTGCCTCTGATGACTCATCACACTTTCGGGTTCAGAGATGACTCATCAGGCTTCAGCAGGCTCAGGCGCAGCAGTAACTCATCAAAAGGGATAAACAGGAATGTTTAAAACTATCTAAGGTACTTATATGGCTAACATGATCATAGTGTCTAAGTGCCTCACAAATTTTTAATGTAATTTTTTTGCACAACACCCCTGTAAGGTCAGGTGCAGAGAGGCAGAGTGATTACCTAAGATCACACAGGAAGTCTATGATGAAACAGGAAGTTAAACCCAGGTCTCTCAACTATGTTAGTTCCATAACCACTAGGCCATCCTCTCTCTCAACTGTCTCCTGAGCTGTTAGTCCTTAGTGTCTAGTAATAACCAGGTGATGGAATTTGTTTTCATCACACTACAGCGTAGAAATGAGAATTGCATTTTGATTATTTATTTGATTGTGAAAAATTATAATAGAAGAGAGAGCACTTTTCCTATTAAGCAATGGTTCTGTAAATGTAAAATTAATACATAAATTAATTGAAACCCATATTGCTTGCTTGCCCCAGTTTACCAACCAATCCAGATGATTCTGTATCAGTGACCTGTCATCTTCACTATTTGCTACTCCCTCAATAATTGTGACGTCTGCAAACTTTATCAGTGCTGATTTTATGTTTCATTCCAGATCATTGGTTTAAAAAAAATGAAATAACATAGGGTCAAGAACTGATCCCTTCAGGACACCACTAAAAACACACCAACTTGATGATAATCACTTTTTACAATTACATTTTGAGACCTATCAGTTAACCCATTTTAATCCATGAAATGTGTGCCATGTTGGTTTTGCATTCTTTTAGTTTCTTAATTATCATACTCACAAGATACCATGTCAAATGTCTTACAAAAGTCCAAGTATATTATGTCAACACTATTACCTTTATCAATCAAAATGAGTTCATTGGTTTGGGACTATTGTTCCTAAACCTAATACGTCATGATGTCTGTTACTGACAAATGCATTGACCTATGAATTGTCCTCCAACAACCATTCCCAGACCAGACAGGCATTACTAAAATGAATGTGTGGAGTGCTGTCTTCTGAATGATGGAGTTTGTACAATGATAGCAAAGTATTTTTGTACAGTCATAAAAGGATTTACAACATTCTAATCCAAGTCTAAACAGTAATGCAGGTTTTGAATATAGTTAACTTCCTTTTTCTAGCTAATTTAATGTTAAAAAATGCACTTTGGTTGTGTATATTTGCGGCCACAACCATGTAAAATGGTAGACACACAAACATGGCGTAACACACAGTATGTAATATATTTTTAATTTTCTATCAAAAATATAAGAAGGTAGTTTTGGGACATGACTGACTCCTGGAACAAGCTACATTTAAAAAAAACTTTATTTAAAAATAATTATCTGTATTTACAGCATTTAAGGATCTGATCCTGCTCCCTCAGAGGGTTTGTCTACGCAGCTTGCAGAATCGAGCCTTCCAGTGCGAGTTCACTGCAGGGCTAGCAGGGCTTTCCCTAGCACTCTAAAAATAGTTGTGTAGGCACACTTTGAAGTCGCAGCTCAGGTTCTGAAGCCTAGGTAAGGAAGGGATTTAGAGCCCAAGCTTCAACTTCAAAGCTCTCTCGACAGAGCTATGTTTGGAGCACCAGTACAAGCCCTGCTAGCCCAAGTCTGTTGAACCAGGCTCAGAGGCTCACTTCCACAGGCTGTGTAAACACCCTTAAGGACCTGCTTCAGGGGAATATCCCTACTGACATCAGAATTTATGCACATGCTTTTAAGTCCCATAGAAGTCAATGTGATCCTAGGTATGTATTTAAAGGTAAGGACTTGCTTAAGTGCCCGAGTCAAGGCAAAACGTCCATAGGAAAGCACTGCCTAAAAGAGGTGTCGTTAAAGAGGTTCTTTTGGCAAGTGTACAGTGTCCTTAATTGTTCATGTCTTGGGCATGCTTAAAAGTTGATTCTGGTTTTAGAAGATTGCCAGTTTGAGATTTTTCTCTAGAACTGAAATGAACATTTTAAGTATCCACTGCCCATGAGCATACCCACTACATCTGCATGCGATATGGATACCCAAATGATAAATGCAAAGCTGTATGATAAATCTCTCTCCACACACACACACACACACACACACACACACACACACACACACACACACACACACACCCCCAAGGATCAGCTTCCCTACTTCTAGCATTTCAATCCCTTTGGCGGTTTCACATGATACTAAAATCAACCTGTAAGAGAATTGTTTCATTCTTTCCTCCCAGATACTACATTTTGTCCCTTCCAAAATCTCACCTGCCTGAGGCCCATTGTGGGCAATATTCAGGTCAGCTCAGGGATAGGTTTAAGTTCTGAAATCTTGTGATTCTATAAGCCCTGGTAAAGCGAGAGTTATACCATTGGGATAGGGAAATCCTTACTTTCCCAAGGGAGATCTATTGTTCTTGCCCAAGAAAGTCCTGAGATATCAGAGCTTTATACTGTAATTTTTTAGCTCTAGAAAGCATTTTCAGGCTATTTTTAGAGAGGAGTGGATTGGCTCCTTTTGAGATCTGTCCAGTTGAACAAATGTAACCGAAGGCACCCGGCTTTCCAGGCAGTGGTATACATTTTAAAAAAACCTCTCTCAAACCTTTGTAAAATAGCTCTAATAGGATTGTGGCATACAGAGAACACATGCTAGTTTGTGGTGGCAGAAAGTACTCACTTAGCATGACTTTTAAAACCCACTCATGACTTTGCCATTCATTAAATTAAAAAAAAAATTAAATTAATGGAGATATCCCATCTCCTAGAACTGGAAGGGACCTTTCAAGGTCATTGAGTCCAGCCCCCTGCCTTCACTAGCAGGACCAAGTACTGATTTTGCCCCAGATCCCTAAGTGGCCCCCTCAAGAATTAAACTCCTAACCCTGGGTTTAGCAGGCCAATGCTCAAACCACTGAGCTATCCCAAGGGGTTATTCATGAATAATGTAGCAGTGCCAAATTTCTGTTGATAAAACCTTTGTACCACACCATATGGTTATGTTTTGCCACTGTTGTTCTGTTTCAGTTCTTGTGCAGAAATTCTGGTTAACTCCTTCCTGGGAAGCAGCATTGGAATATAGTCCGTGTGTGATCTGATCTAGCGTCTCTAATGACTGTATGATCTATTATATGGTGGAACAGACATGTTGTAGAAGCCCCTCTGCTGTACCATTTAAAACTACAACAGCTAGTGTTTTAAAAACTTGCCAGTTGTCTTAGGTGCTTAGTACTTCAGTATGGCATTTGAGGTATTCTTTATATAGCAAAGTAGAGGAATACTGCAAATACTGAGATCACTTCTTGTATTTAATTAAGGTAAAATTTACAGGATTTAAGGCTGACCACAAAATAATAGATAAAGCACTGAAGATATGAAATGGGGACAAATACTGTATTGCACAAGAAGCTAATCGGTCCCCCCCGCTCCATTTTGAGTTAATATGAATGGGCAGATGATGCAAATCAGTCTTAGAACCATAGGTTCAGTCATCCCATCTTCTACTTCACTCACAGGGGAGCCAAATGGGACACACTTAGGCTAGGAGCATAGAAGTGGGGAGAGTCAGAACCGTAGAGTGAACCTTCTGTCTGAACTTTGCTTGTCTGTTAAGTGGAGGAGCTGGAGAGTAGTCACTCCTCACAGCATGTTTAGCTCCGGAATATATGATCCGCTGTCCGAATGATGATCACACTGTTCCACGCAGAATGAATTCCCATGGTGGCTATTGAATAACCTGGAGAAGCCAGTCAATGGCAAACTCATATTTCCAGAAGTGAGGATTCTGAGAATTTTCAGGCTTTGACATCTTCCTCCTGAACACTTTTTGAGGAAAATATGCTTTGCCTCTTGTAAACAATGAAATCATCCCAAACTTGTAACTCTAGATAAATACAGATGTAGATGTAACAATAAAGATAAAAGAAACATAGACTGTTGTTGTTTTTGCTTATTTTTCTTACTATCTATTGCAATAGGCAATGCTATTCATTTGGTCAAGTTGACAAATTTGAAGTTATACTTTGCCATAGCACTTATGCATCATTTTGAATATTTTCAAGATGGAAAAGCATCTACACTGCAATATCATTTCAGGAAACAAAATATACAGCAGATACTAGAGATGGGTATTTTTCCCCAAATAGTAATTTCACAATACTTTTTTTTTTATTTTATAGAGAGGAGAGAGGAATTAGATTTCTCAATGGAGTTAGAGTTTAAACTATTCTTCCACCAAATCTATTACAGAAAAATGTGAAGTGTTATATTGTGGATGAAGTACTACAGCATGCCTCTGAAGACTGGTTTTCAGTGCATGAGATTCTAAAGAGAAGTAATACACTTCTCACTCAGAAATCATACCTCAAAATTCGCAGATATGGAGAACAGAGTGTCCCTCATCAAAGCTAAGGAAAAATGCTGCCATTTCTATGCACAGGGATTTGTTGGAACAAATTTTGGTTCAGGCTGAATGGTATGGAAAAGAGAGAAATAATTAGGTTACTTCTTTGCCAACTTTCTCTCAACCTTTTAATTATAATTATTGGCATGGAATGAAATGAGATTTGTCTATATTAATTTGCTTCCTTAGCACCAGTGGTTGAAAATTCTGATAGGCTAGACATACAAGTTTTCCATTTGTAAATCTTTGCGCGGTTTAAAAAACATACTTCATTGACTGTGTAACTCAAATATATGTTAGAGCTGAGCTATAATGAATGGTGAATGATACAGTTCCTGTCTATTCTCCTTTCCAAAAATAAAACTATAATATTATAGCATCCTGAGTAGTTAATGAGACTACTCAAATACTTAGTTACATACATTTGGATCAAGGCCTGAGGAATCATGATTACTGTCTGAAAAAATTATAGCATGAAAACATCACAGAAAAGGAGGAGTTACTTAGCCTAGTAGATCTAATTATATGAAATTTAGGAAAAATTAAGTTTAGTGACATTAAAGAGTTCCCAAATGTCATATCCATCGGACTGTGGACTAGCCTTCCAACGGAAGGGATGGAAGACCCTTTGCTTTTAAATCTGGACAGAGCACTAGAAAATACACTGGGAAGTTCAGTCCTGTAGTGCCAGGATAATGGAAAAAACACCCTACTAGGTCTTCATTTTTTTTCAAGCATCAGTAATTCACTGCCATTCTGAGGAAGCACAGGAAACTAAGAAATGTTGCTAACTCTTTTATCCTTTTAAAAAAAAGACTACACTGGCACAAATGTTAAGTTGCTTCTAGAGCTGGTCAGAAAAAGAGTGGGCAGTTACAAAAAATGTACTGAAATTTTCTGACCAGCTCTACTTGTTTTGTTTATAAAGAGAGTACATTTTTTGTAACCGTTTTGGAAGGGATCACTCTTCTAAATTTTCCAGCTGCCATTCAACATTTCATTGCTTCCTTTTTTCCCCTTCAGCTTGTGGGTGTCTTTATGTTGATTATTTCAAAAAAGTAACACATGTGGGTGGACACAATAAACTGCAGTGAGATGAAGGAAAAACTCCAGTTATATAACAAGATTTCCTTCTATAAAAGCTGAAAATGAGTAATAGTTAATAGGTGTTATTAGCATTCTCATAACACAGTGAGTCCATCTGCAACAAATTACATAAAAACGTAAAGTACTGCCATAAGGGCTATACCATTGTATAGGTGCTAGTGCCCAGTGCTGATAGGAGAGAAGTTTTATTTCGTGAGCTCCGTTTGCTCCTAGTAGTGTGAGCATTGAACAACAGCAATCCAGTCACTGGTTCACCATAACTGGAGTCTAAAGGTATTCCCTTCTAGTTTCCTGGTTGGAAGATTTTTACTATTCTACTAGAATTTACATTTATCCCTTTAGTTTGGACTTGTACAAATTTACTGAAAAACACGAGGATGAGGAGATGTGAAAGTAGAACCCAAATAAAGGAAAAACCGGAACAGGAAAATTATATATTTTATACCACTCCTGTGTCAAGTTTTTCAAGAAACTCGTGCTTTAACGTGACCTATTAATCCATAATAGGACTAAAAATAATTATTTTCCTATTTTGTTCTTTTCTTTCCAAGACTGGTTCAGTACATATCACATTGTTTGTGTAGTCTTGCATTATTTAGCAAAATCCTCAGATATTGAACAGCTGGTTGCTGGTTTTGACCTGCAACATTAGAATAACAGCAGTACAAAGACTACAGATTTTGGCAGCTGTAAACTGTGTACAGCTGAACTATGATATTTGCAATTAATATGTTAGTTGCAAAATTGCATCTGCTTGTTTTCATTTCCTATTATCTTTCAACTAGCACCGCTTAGAATGTGCAAAAGCCTCAAATTTTGGAGGGAGGTGATGCAGTTATAAAATAAACTTGCATTTCTTTGCACTGTGCATCCCATAGCAAAATTTTAAGCTCCGTGTTATAAATATGCTCAACTACACGTTAGATCTGGATTTATGAATTATTATTGAATAGTAAATGCTGCCTTATCAGAAAATAATAATGTTAGTTTAACATTTCTCTAGTTGATGCACATTACATGTACTTTAAATTAGAGTTAACTATCTTAAATATAAATAGTAGAATCAAGCTGCAATTAATTACATTAATCCAATGGTATTTTGTACACAGTAATTCACTGAACAAAATATATCATTTGCTACTTAATGTAAAGTGCAATTACTCTTAGTAAGGTTAGTTGCAGCTCATCCCTATACTAAAGGGAGGTTGGGGGAAGAGATGTTGATGGTAGGAACTGGAGGATGGTAACTCGAAGAGAGTTCGCCAGCTGCAGTGACAAACAAGGCTTACTTTATTATTGCCTTGATAAAAGCTATTGAGCCTGGAGTACATAGTAGTTGCTTGGAGCCTCCGACCCGGTATGCATGGAACATCCGATTCCCCCTTTCAGCGGTCTGTTTGGTTACACTTGATTCCTCTGGCCCATTTTTTGTCATTTTCTAACCACTGTAAACTCACAAAAAACAATTCCTAAGAAACTACTTATAACACTTTCAGAGGCCAGTCATGCCAGGAGCTGAGCACCCTTGATTTCTATGAAAGACAGGTGGATTTGATAGTAGCACATTGCAGGTGGCAGCTGGCATGATCAGACCCTAATTTACAAATATAAACCTTAATGTCCCTTATCTGAAATTACATTTACACATTGGGTGGGATGCTTTCTCTGGCAAAATCCCAACTAGGTGTCTCTTTGTTTACCTATTTTTTTTTTTTTTTTAAAGATTCTGCATAAGGTAAAATACATTTATACAGGCAAAGTGCTATTAACTTTGTTTTGATTCTAGGATCTTCAAAGCAGAGAGGTGTCTTTTTGTGTCCCTAACAGAGTGGGGCCCTGATCCATGACTAAGGCACTTAGGCACTACTACAGTGCAAATAAATAATAATATAATAAAGTGTTTTTCCTTCCTATGTTATAATGAGAAGTGTAAAGAAAAAGTTAAAACATGTGATAATTATACAGTATACAAATGTAAAGCAGAAAACATATTAGAAAGTTTGATGAAACATTCAAAACTATTATTATGACTAATGTGTTTTGGTTTGTTCCACAGATACAAAGACAGTGACCTACTGTTTTTATTCTCACTCCCTAAATCTCTCTAACATGCTGACATTTTAAAGAATCATTCAATGAGCAAAAGAAAATGATACAAAAACAGTAGCAGAGGTTCTTGACAAGTGTTTTCTGTTGTACATTAAAATAGTGATGGAAAATCTAGAGAGAGCTTGTGAGAGAGGCTGCAGTCTTGAAACAAAAACCAAGTAAGCAAAGAATATATCTATAATAAAACAGTAGCTCAGATTAGACCACAATCTATTAACGATTTTCATTTAACTGTTTACAAATCCAAATGTAAATAAAGTTGATTGCAGTTCAGTAATAGTAAAACAGACCAAGAGTCATAAGGACAAATCTTGTAAGACACTCAGTAAATCTCATGAGGTAATATGTGGCAAGGTGTTGAACACACAAGCACATGTTTCACTTCAAGCCTGTGAGAGTTTCCAATGAAGTCATTGGGACAGCCCATATGCTTAAAGTTAAACATGTGGTTAAGTGTTTTGCAGGATTGGGGCCAGAGTGCTCAGCACCTTGCAGGATTGAGCCCTTAATTCTCTATTTATAGTCATTGGGAGTTTTGGGTGCTCAACACATCAGAATCCCCAATCCTGAAAAGTGCATGCATACCTTTAAGCAAAAATGTGAAATCAATGGGACAACTCATGTGCTTGCAGTTAGACACATGATTAAGTGTTTTGCTCTATAGGGGCCAGAATGAGGTACTAACACTGAATAACTCTTCATCATCATTCCTGTGACCCTATTTATCTGATGAGTAGTGAACTATGCTTGTTGGCTTATTTTCTCTACCACAGGTTGACTTTTGCCTCTTTGACCTTAACTAGTGAAAGGATGGGCAATTTGTTGTATGTTACCGTTGCAATGTGGACCAATTATTTTGTCAAGAAGAATCCCTGCAATTTATATTTTTCATTTGTTAAATTATCCGAGGATTTGATACCTGAAGACCTCATCTTTGCAATGTCCAGCTCAGAAAAATTCACCTGATAGGGGAAGAATCTTACTCATTTAGCTATTGTTTTCAGTCGAGATATGGATCTATCTTCTACAGTTTATTTGTGCTAGAACAGAAAATTAGTCTCCTGGCACAAACATTTTAATGTATATTATCCCAGAAGTTTTGTTTTCCCTTTGCGTAGGTAATGGGCAATGAAAATTTATTACCCTTGAAAATGGATTAGTGGTGGTTTATATTTTGCAGAACTACAGCTTTGGTTGCCAATATTATAAAGTGATAACTTTGCCTTTATAGTCTTATATATATTGATTTTTCAGTACACTAAAATTGAGATATATCTATACTACATTGTGACTAGTTCAGGTCAAAGAGGCAAAAGTCAACCTGTGGTAGACTAATCACAGCATTTAAAATGCTTAAGCAAATTGGATGTTTTAAATGCTGCCTAGGTAATATAGTTGACCAGTTTGATAAATACTGCACTTTAATATTTGATAATTATGATTCCGAGTAGTTTGTCAGAATTTTCCTTCTGTTCAATTTTCTTTTATTTTTAATTAACCAAAATGGCTAAAATGGTATATAGTGTATAAAACCTGTTATCTTCCATCAAAACGTGTTTCTTTATATTCATTTGTTTTTACCGCTGCTTTGGGGTCAGATATTGTAAGCATTTATACTTTACTTAAGTGGGTAGTTCTACATGTTACTACGGTCTGGGATTCTCAAAAGGGCCTTATAACAGGGTACATAAACCCTGCACCATGTAAGAAGTTTCTCTGAGCTGGAGTGGTCGAGCCTTGATGCACCTGTAAGTCATGTCAGGATTGAAGGAGGCATCCTAGAGAGGGGCCTGACAGACACAGAGCCTGCTCCCTTGCCTAAAGAAGGTCCAAGCACCCTGAGGTGAAGGGGCATTAGACCTTCCTTTTCCTTAGTCTATTTTCCTGTTCTGCTTTGTTTGTTGCCTGAGCCCTGGAAGGGGTAAGCATCCAGAGGTACTCATCTAGAGGGATCAGACCCTGTGTCCTCTTCAGAGTGCTACTGAGAATCCCTATTTGTATCTACAATCCTGTCAGCACCCTAAGAGGGTGCTCTTGAATGACCAGAACCCTGATAGTCCCTAGAAATTGGCTGCCTAACTCAGTTAGTCTCTTTTTGAAATTCAGAGACCACAGCAATTAAGATTAAGTCAAACTAAGTCAATAAAACAAAAAAAGGGTGGATGAGGGAAGCATTATTATCCCCATTTTACAGATGAATAATCAAGGCACAATGGGATTAACTGACTTGTCAAAAGTCATCCAGGAAGTCTGTGACGGATCCTGAGAATTTTAATTATTATGTAAACTATACTTAAAGCATGTCTACACTTACAGCGCGGCGGCTCTCTCATCGGCATAATAAAACCACCTCTGTGAGCAGCATCAGCTATGTTGGCAGGAGAAGCTCTCCTGCTGAGACAGTGCTGTCCATTCTGGTGCATATGTCGGTGTAGCTTATGTTGGTGTAACTTATGTCACTCAGGGGGTGGCTTATTCATTTATTGGTGTAGTGTAGACATAGCCTAAGACTGTAAGATCTTTGGGGTATAGTCTACCTTCGTCATATGAGTACAGTTACTCCCTTGTATAACTGTTTACCATATCAGACTGTATTTACTGAAAACTGAGAAAGTGGGCACCTTTGAACACTGGGTATCTCTGGTAAAAACCCACAAAATGGGGCTACCTGTGCACCTACAGTTACCCACATGCCTACCATGTTTGAAGGATCAGGCTGTAAAAATGCATAGAGATCCTGATAAAATTAGTGTTGGGAAATTTTATCCTACAGCCTGTGTTTAATGGGGTTTTATAGCAAAAATGCTAAAAGTGTCATGAGGTCTATGTTAGATTGCAGAATTTACAGTAGCATGAAACGTGCTACAATGAATCATGATGCTTCATTGGTTTCAGCTTTATTATACTGCTGCTTAGTAGTGTGTTTCTTTCGCAAGTGGATACATATTTAGCCTATTGACGATGCAGGTCCATATAAAATATGGTCAATGTTCAAATTCTGACTTAAATAAATCTTTAGTGTGTTATTTACTACATGCATTTTTTTATTCTTATGAAAACCAAATACATAATATAAAATAAATTTTAACAGACACTTGACCAGTGCAATAAAAAATATTTTCTGCTAATAATTGGTAAAGGTCTATTGACTTTTAGCAAAATTCTTTCTATAATTAATATTCTTCAATACTGATTCTAATGCTTTGCTAGCTTTGACTATAAAACATTATGGCCTGGTTTCTGACCTATGTTTTGCTGTTATGCAAAAGCAGCAAGAGTCCAGAATCTAGAATTACTTTCAACATAGCAAAGGCAGTGTGGTCTAGTGGATGGAGCACTGGACTGGAAATCAGGAAACCTCTGTTCTATTTTTGGGTCTAGCAGTGACCTGCTCTTTGACCTTAGGCAAGTCACTTAATTTCTCCAATTCTTTGTTCTCTTGTCTATTTAGATTGTAAGCTATTCAGGCCAGGGACTGTCTCTCTCTGGGTGTGTCTGTACAATGTGGAGTGCAATGAGTCCTGGTTGCTACCTCTAGGTGCTCATGTAATACAAATATCTATGATAATAGAGAGGTCCCTTTCCTCCAATCCAGTAAGACAGGAAATTTCTCTAGTATTCAAGAGTTCTGGAAAAAAGACAGATCCCAACCTGGTCCAGGCACCATGGATTAGATTTTTCAAAAACGCTAAAGGCTAGATTTTGAGAGTTCAGCATCAAGAATTAATGTCAGATTTTCAAAAGAGCTCAATTCCCTCTTGGCATCTAGATAAAGGCCAGATTTAAAAAAAAATTCTTGGAACCAAGCAACTCCCATTTTGATGTTTATGGAATGATTTTTCAAATCATCTCAATGCCCAATTGGCTGAGTACTAAAAAAATTCTAGCCACTTCTTTGCCTAAATGGGATCTGAGCTCTTTTGAAAATATATTCCTAATGTCCCCAAAAAGGTTGTTGTCTGATAAGGATCACGTCCACCTTTGCCTCCCTCCCAATGACAGATATATGACAGTTGGTAGTACACATCCTCTGGTGGTGCACTCAGCTTCTTTGGGGAGTGGCAGAGAAGTGTGCTTGGCAGCATGTCCCACAGATCCACCCAATGAATTCCTGTTCTGCACATAAGGATTCCTAATCAGCACAGGATGTTCCCACCAGTAGCCTTGATACCCTGTAGCAGCAACAGCTGGGGTAAGGTTTGAATTTGACAAATAATTAGGAAATCCTTATTACTTAGAGAAGCCTCATTTTGATTCCTGATTAGTACAATACTGGTTGAACCAACAGTTTAAAAAACAAACAAACAAAAAACAAGCAAACTCCCACTTAATTGGAGCATTATGTTTCTTGAAGTTGTCAAAGCTCTGGCTGGTCTGGAACACTGCACTGACTGACTGTCTTTACTATGTTCTAGGGATGGTAATCTGGAAGACAGGTTTGAAATTTTATTTCAACATTTAGGGTGAAATATTGGCCTTACTGAAATCAATGACAAAATTCTCAATACATTCCATGGGGGCAACTATTTCAACCCTAGATTTTCATTAAATTATACACTTAATGAAATGGTCTATGGAAATTTCAAATGTGGAAAAAATGTTCCTATTGGTCATTTTGTGAAATGTTGTCACTGTTAGTGTTTATTATTTGCAGAAGCATATAGGGCTACTAAAAAAGAATTTACGGTAAATGCATCATCTTCACTTATGTAAAGGAGTAGGAGGCAATACCTACAGTATAAGCACAGGTGACAATATTTCATTAAGTTTTCTTTATCAAGATGTATATGTACTATAGACGTCGCCTTAACTTCAATAATAAAATGTAAGAATGGGTGGAAAAGGTAGGTCTGTAGTTGGTTTAGGGTATTGGCTTGAGAAGAAAACACTGAATATATTGGGTATTTGTTTGTCATGTGAGTGTAGGGACTCTTCACAACACAGATTTCTGGCATCAATGAGCTTGTTCTGAAATGTTAATAATACTTTTATTTAACCATGGACAAAAACTAAATCTGCACTAAAGCTATATTGGTTAGCAAAGCTGGAATACTGCATTCGTAGCAGGTGGAAAGCAAAAGTTTATCAGTTCTGTCCTTTCCAGTCATCTCTCTGCTGTAGGAATTAATTATCAAAGATTATTGAGACATAGCAATAAATTGCAGGCCAAAACCAAAAGTATGTAAAATTAAACTACTGTGAGCAAAGGAGGCCCCACTAGTGAACATAAGTTTCACTTGACTATTTTATTATCTTCCTGGCTCACACTCTTGCTCTCCTTCCCTTCCCATTCTTTTAATTAGCTTACTATTTATTTTGAGTTTTCTAATGATTTCCGCATTGAAAAAAATATGAATCTTTCAATATTTAAAGCATGTCAGTGATAAATATTGGAATATCATCTATTTGCTAAAACTTTCATTCAGTAACTGTATAATTTTTTTGTCCAACTTCCTATGGCTGAACATGCTCTTCTGACTTGAAATATTTCCCCTTTAATGCTGATCTACATTAAGTGGCTAATGTGATGACTGTCATCTTGGGGACCTCCTTAGCTGAAAGCATGAGTCTCTACAACTTGATCTAAAGAGCAAGGCTGCATAGTTGGGGCTGTTACAGACCCCCAATTCCTATGGATTGGGCACAGAGGAAACGTATTTCTCAGGAGAGAGGAAGTACATCCTGAATGTCAGGCTCATGTTAATTAGAATCTCAGACAATGCCCCATTCATATGGTGGCTGCCATCTTGCTTGACAGGAGTGATTGAACCTCTAAAGCAGAAAAGCATGTCTCCACAGCTTGAGCTAAAGAGCCAGACTCTGTGGCTGGCAGTTATAATAGATTTGCCTCATCTGTGGGTCAAGGGTATGTAACACATGATGACTAACACACATTTCCTCTCTACCTGTATCATTTGTAGTCATGGAAAAAGACTAAGGTCGGGATTCAGCCAAGCACTTAATCATATGCTTAAATTTCTCTGTACTAGCACCTGTCAAACATAATGGGAAAAGAGGATATAGAGAGCAGTTGCTGGCAAAAAAAAAACCCAAAAGTATATGTGAAATCAGTAAATATATGCAGCATATTTGTAAGCACAAGAAGAATCTTTAAGGACTGCTTCATATCCACACATGAAAAAATGTCCTTGGACATTAAGGGAAAAAGGGAAAGCCCCTGGGTATACTCTAATTCTGCAACTTGTTCCAGCCAAACAGACCTTTGTGCTTGCACATAACAAGTTACAGCAACAGGGCCAAAGAGGTAAATTAAGACGTCTGCTTCTCTTAAGAAAACAAGTGTTAGACTCTAGCTCATGAACATAGCTATACAATCTTCATTTACTGCTCTGTCTGGGGTTTCCTGTTCTAAGGGAGGACTATTGCGATGGTGAGGTAGTTCCAACAACATCTGGATTGCTCCTTTCTCCTTGACCCCAATCAATTTGGGCATAAGCCTGGATGTAAGATGGAGATGGCGCTGTTATGGTTTAAAATCAGTCATCTACATTACATTTTTTGTCCAGATCTGTCAGCCGCCTTTGATACCACGGATATGCTGTTGATGTACCAGCAGACCATGGCAAGACTAGATGGAGGTTTTTTGTTTGTTTTTTAAAGGCTTCTGTTTCTTTGATTTGGAGAGATTCCCAAGATGGGTAATTGTGCATTTGCTTTCTCCTTGAGAAGAGGACTGCAGATAATGTTTCAGGTTTTTTTTTTTTAATTTTATTTTAATGAATGACTCTCAGCTTTAGTATTTGCTAAGACCCTCTAGGCCTAACAAAGGCTACTTCTTATCCTAGGTTTTTTGAGATGGGTGCAGGTTAAAGAAAGCATAATAAGTTGGTACAAGGAGATAAGGGTGATACTTCTAATAAGCTATTGGGGTGAAGAGAGTTTATATTTCACTTAGTTTATTCCAAATAAATAAACAAATCTGTGGAAGAGAATGACCCCACAAAGTACTGTTCTCCTCTGGAAAGTGACCTGTGTAAAAATGGAACTTTCTTACACAACTCGCCTACTCTCTGTGTATTCATTGTCACTTCTGCTGATGTTGCTGACTAAAAATGTTTTTACTACCGTTTTCCTTCTGTTGGTACTGCAAAGCCAATACAGCTCAAACAAAGTGAGCTGGATTCTACTGCAGCTTGTGTTATGACCAACAGAATTAATTACTGGATAAGGCCCTATTACAGAATCTGCTAGAAGAAGATAGTTTGACTTTCAGATTCAGTGCTAAATTTGCAGGACTGACAGCTCAAAAACCATATTTTTACTTGAAGATCAGGAATATTTGATCTTTAACTATTTGATAGACAGGACCACATAGTTCCATTTTTACAGTCACTTTTGAGATTAGAACTATATTTTAATAGGGCATGTAGCTTGAAGTAATAGAAATAGGTGGTACAGTGATGTTTTTGTGGCTGGCAGTGCTTGACAGTATAGAGAGAGACTAAACAGAAACTACATACAAGCTTTGGAGGATGTGGATTATGTGTTTGTTTATTTTTTTAACTACCTATCTACAACTTCCTGGGTAGAAGTCAGAGTTCATGAGCACTGGTGACTCAGTATAACACTGCATAACCTATAACTGCATATCTTACTGAATTATTTTATTCATACATTTTAAAACATTTGAATGATGAATTTGTAACCAGAAAGTGTAACAGAAGTTTTTTTATGTAGACCATTTTTTTCAAAGTGTCAATTAACCTAACTTTATCACTTAATTGCAAGGTTATATTAATCTTGTGTGACTTAATGGAATTTGCATGAGGTTTATACAATTACTGACCATGGATTTAACAATTATTTCTTATAACATTTACCTTTTATTGAGTAAAATATGCATTTTTGAGTGAACACATTATCCCTGCATCCCCTGATACCTTCTGTAGTAATTTCCATTGATTGGAGTGCATGTGCTGTTGAGAACAGAACTGATCAACTGTACTGAGTCAACAAGACTCTCATTATATTAACAGATGTTTTTATTTTCACATAGCAATAGGAGCTTTATGGGCCATTGTTTTCCTTTTCTCCCAGAAGGACATGTCAATATGATTATAATTTACAATCTGGATGTTCTGTTACAAGTCCAAAAGCTCCCTGACCAAAATTGAAGGTATATAAGCTATGCTCCTGAGACACTTTTAATAAGTTTAATGAACTTGCAGAATTTGTCCTTAAGAGACTACTGTGGTTCGAAAAAAAGATTCATGATAAAATTTATTTAACTGATTTTCCCTTGAACAAAGGACAACAGCTAGTGCATATCATGTTCAAACTCTTTCCATATGGACATATCACACCAATGTCTGAATGCCAACAAAGAAAATAATAATAATTTGGTAGAGGCTCTCCTTCTTCCTCATAAAGAAGTTTGCTTGTGGTGTCCAGTTCATTAGTACAAAACATTTACTATCAACTGTTTCTCAGTTTGTCAGGTACAATCTATCTATGGTGAAGCCTCCATGGGTGCAATTGATTGGTTCACATTTTTTTGCCTGTTCATTCCCAAAGCTTATCGAAAAGCTTATCGAAAAGCTTTTTTGTTTATAAATTAGGATGGAAACCTCACCAGGTTGCAGATAAATCCTGATTTTGCCTAGGCCAGCTAAACTGTGAAATATATCTGTGGTCTTCTGGCACACACTAAATGGATTAAAAGATGGGTAACTGAAAGGTCTCAAAATGTAATTGTAATTGAGGAATCATCAAGCAGGTATGTTTCTAGTGGGGTTCCATGGGGGGGTCAGTTCTTGGCCCTATGGTATTTAACATTTTTATTAGTGACCTTAAAGAAAACCTCACTTATTGATGGCCTGATAAGTAACGAAGAAGACAGGTCACTGACACAGAGCAAGCTGGATCACTTGGTAAACTGAGCACAAGCAAACAATATGCTTTCTAATATGGCTAAATGTAAAAGCATGCATCCAGGAACAAAGAATGTAGGCCATACTCACAGAATGGGGGATTCTATGCTGGGAAGTAGTGACTCTGAAAAAAGATTTGGGGGTCCTAGTGGCTAATCAGCTGAGCATGAGCTCCCAGTGAGATACTGTGGCCAAAAGGGCTAATGCAATCTTTGGACGCATAAACGGGGGAATCTTGAATATGAATAGAGAGGTTATTTTACCACTGTATTTGACACTGGTGTGACAGCTGCTGGAATACTATGTCTAGTTCTGGTATCCACAATTCAAGAAAGATGTTGAAAAATGAGTTCAAAGAGAGCCACCTGAATAATTAAAGGATTAAAAAACCTGCCTTGTAGTGATACTCAAGATGCTCAATCCATTTGTTTTAACAAAGAGATGAGTGAATTATAGTCTGTAACTACTTATAAGGGTAACAAATATATGATAGTGGGCTCTTCAGTCTAGCAGAGAAAGGTGTAATACGATCCAATGGCTGGAAGTTGAAGTTAGACAAATTCAGACTGGAAATTGTGCATAATTTAACAGTTTTAACAATTTTAAAATTAAGATTTAATGTCTTTCTAAATTATTATTATTATTATTGGGAAATATTTTGGGGGAATTCTGTGGCCTGTGTTATACAGGAGGTCAGACTAGATGATTCCAGTGTCCCTATCTGGCCTTGGATTCTCTGAATCTATTGTTCTGGCTCAACCCAGGAAGTGCAATGTGAATATTTAAAATAACAGGGTACATTAAAGTGAAAATAAAATAAGAAATCCTTCATGTGAGCAGTAAAAAGGTTCAGTTCAAGACATGGGGTAAGATTTTCAAAAGCACTGATGTCCCATTGATGTTCAGTAGGACTTCAGTGCTTTTGAAAATTTTACCCACGGTTCTAACTATCCTGGATTCAGTTCACCAACCTCAGCACAGACTTCAGCTAGACCACTATTCTTGACTAGAAAGGAGACAAAGGACTAGGATACTACATCAGTTACAGGAGTGTAATTCCGTTGAAATCAATGGAAGTCCATGTAAAATTTGTGTGAAAGAGATCAGAATCAAGGCCAGCCTAGTTTGCAAAACGTTGGTACCTAACAGCATTGAGGAAAAATGCTATCTTTATGCCACATTTTACACTGTTTTTCAGACTGGCAAAAAGTGGAGAAATTTTAACAATAGAAATGTGTAACAACTTTCCTCCAGAGCAATATTAATTTCTTGACTCACATGATGTGTCTGTATCATTGCAATTGTTTTGGACAGTGAGACAGGCAACATGATTTAAGCATTTGTCAGAAATGGAACTAAATTTAAAATATGAAAAATATTATACGTGGACTCTTTAACTTTCTCTATAAGGTGTCACAAATGGGGGAAGGAAATAATGAGCTTGCACCTGAAGTTTGCTTACCGTTTTTCCCCTGATGATTCGGAGCGACCTCCCTCTGGAACTGTCAGGGAGTCTAGCCAGTAAAACCAAGAGATTCCATATCTCTCCTCTATAGGAGCCAGTAACAGTATTTTCTGGAAGGGCTGAAATGGCTTTCCTGTACTATGGAGCCATGCCCAGATCCCCACTCCAGCCTGTGGGCTATCACTGCGTGCAAATTTGGAGCCTGCCACAGTATCACTTGATGCACCTGTCTGTGTGCAGGTGGGGCCTTGCCCCTCACGACATCTTGACCTGCCCGCTTCCTGGTCCTGACACTGCTGGACTCAGAGTCTCAGGATTCACCCCCTTTCCCTGGGACTCTCCTTTCCTGCCCCCAGTCACATCGGGATCCTCTTTCTGTTTCTAGGAAGTTCTGCTCAGGAGCCAGCGCTAGGAGCTGAGATTGACTAATCTAACTCCACCTGTTGGAAATTCAAAACACAAACACGGGCCTCACCTTGCAATGCCCCACCCTGCCTCCGGCACTACCAGACAGAGAAATTTGGGAGTTCTCTCCACCATGGCTTCCTGCTCTCCTGGATTCCTTCTGCCATTTATTGTGATGACTCCTACAGGAGCTAGTCACTTCTCTCAAAAATGTTCCACAGCGCAGATTGGGAGGGAAGGGACAAGCTAATTCTGACTCTGTAATCTTTAAGTTACCTAAGTCCTGTGGTTCTTGTGAGGGAGGTTGGGGTGGGAGAGACAATGCTGATGACAATGGCTTTCTCCCCCAGCCCTGTCCCCGGCTGTTCCCTAGTGCACCTTCTCCCCTAGGGCAAAGCTCAACCTTGGAGAACCCCTGTGGATCAGTTTCCATGGGGTCAGATAAAGGTAGCATGCTATGAGGGTGATAACTTGCATTCCTCATCCAAGAGAGAGCTTTTGGATTTTTGTACTTTCTGACCATAGAGGTGAAAGATGACTTGTGTCTTGATAGTATATTGAAGGGGTGTATGTGGGTCTTCAGAGGAGGTATGGGCTGACTGGTTATGAGATGTAGGGAAATACTTTCCAATGTTTTCTTTGTGAGTGAGACTAGAGTATTCTGTGTTCTTGTTGTTTTTTTTCTGGCTGTATCTGAGCTCTGTATTGCAGAGCTGTGTATGAAGCAGCGCTTCGCGGAGCAGCGATTGCACAGCACTGTACAGAGGGCAAGTATATTTCCATTTCATTTTCATGCATCATTTACCTCTTGCTGCAGTGATTTTGCATATCCTTTAACTTAATAAGATGTACATAGAGAAAGAAGTAGAAAAACTGCTTTTGTTTTTTTAATGTCGCTATAGAGTGTCAAGTAATATTTGAAACGCTAACCACTGAGTTCCTTGTCACTCTGCTGCATCAATGCCACAAAGTCGCATGCCCTCCAGTTTGTGAAATGTAAATGTTTTTCTTTGAAGATCCTGTAGCGCCTAAGGCTGCTGTATGAAATAGTGGTAGGCCCTGGCCCCTCCTTACCTAAAGTGGGAATAGCTTCAGTCCTTGGTTTCTCTGGCTTCTGTCAATAACTCCCCAAAGCATGGGACCTTCTGCACTGGAAAGCCAACCAGAGGGCAGAGGCACAACATAATTGCAACCTCATTTTACAGCAGGGCTCACCGCTATCCCTCTGTCCCAGAAGGGTATTATCCAGGGAATGAGGTTGCCTTAGCACATCAGGGGATGCATCCCCTGCAATTCCCCAGCTGAGAGCTCCTTTAGAGCCTGGACTGTGAGGAGTGCAGGCAGTGTTTGTACTGCCATGCTCCCTCATGTGCTCATCTAGGGAAGAAGGTTCCGTGCCTTGGGTGTTTCCTGAAACTCATTTCCGTCTGGTTGGTGTAATTTGTGCAAGATCTTCAGTGTTTCTCTTGTATTTTCTGACAGAGAACTGCATTTGTTATGGCTCAGAATACTTTTTGTGACTGAATTCCTCTGAACGTGCGAACACACACACACACACACACACACACACCCACACACCCCTTGGACACATAGGCCACAATCCAAAGGAATTATAACAAAAACCCTCTGGGGTCTTTGTACCTCTTGGAATAGCAGTCACTTTCTCCTATTTGTTCTGCCTTTTGATGTGTCAGATGCTCAAGGAGGTATCATTGACCTGCACTGTCTGAAGATGGCTGCCTTCCTGAATTGGGGTATACAGTGCTAAAATATGCTCCGACCCTAGTCTATCCCCATTGTCTACTTGTAACTTCAGGATGAGGATTTTGTTAAGTAACTCTCCACTGTAGATGACTGCCATTAGTCTGTTGCTCATATAGTTTGCAACTGTTACAAGTAGGTATGTGTGTGAGATTTTGTATATGATTTCCATTCTGTGTATTTATTTGATGACTTTTTGTCAGTCATACACTACATGTGTTTATAATTGTAGACATACAGAGGATCAAGCAATTAATCAAATCATTTTAAAAAATGAACCCCTTTCAGATTAATATGAATATACGCTGTAAACAGTTATGTTATACACATGACAATATGCAAACATAAATAAAAAATATACAAAATATAAACTGTTTTTATTTTCTTATATCAAACAAAATACCCAGTTTACATACTATGCAAATTTAGCCAGACCCATCAATTGAAATATTCTGGAAACTCTCAAATACCTCCATCTTTAAAAAAGGATGGAAACTGTAAATCTTTCACCCCTACTTAGACATATCCAAAAGTTCCCATTACTTCCCATAGAGCAACATTCTCATTCAGTGGCCTCCAACCTTTCTGGCAATCGGAGGAATGATTGTTTTTGTGGGTTGTAAGATTAAGGAAGCATTATCTAAAGCATCTACAATGAGAAAAATACTATTTATAGAAGCATACGGCACAAGACAAAATAATTCCTTGAAATTATTAATAGAATTACAGATCTCCACTTCCCATGGAGAAACTCATGGAGGGGGAAGGAAAGCCCATCTTCCCCCTCAATGTACCCCTTTGCACAGAAGCATCCCTTTACACACAAAGCATTCCCTTGCACAGGAGCAGGTTGAGGGCCACTAAGTGTGGAGGAGACAGTTTTCAACCCAGCGGGTTCTCTGAAACCATGAGAAAAGGGACCCACAAGATGTCTAAAGTCTGTAGCTGTTTGCAGGAATGGCTGCCTCTTTACACAACTCAATTCTGCTGGTTTAGACCAGGTTCTCTTTAATAACCACTTCAGAAGTGACCCGGAGGGAGTTAATAGGCTCCAAGCTCTACTTAACTCCTGAACATTTTCTTTAAGGGGTTGTACTTGGATTCAGTGGTGATGAGGTCATACATAAACCTAGATGGTACCATGGAGACCAATCAGTCCCATATTCCAATCCCACTTCCTGTCCTCAAAGCCCTACTTAGTCAGCTATTTTCCATTCAAATGTAGCCTCCTTCCCATCACATAGCAACATTTTGGAGAAAAAAGGAATCAAAATCATTTTTTTTTAAATTAACGGCTTTATTTTTGAGGTGCAGTCCCCATATGGAATGCTTTGAAATAGCATAGGAAAGTCTGGGATTGGGGGGGGGGGAAGTATGTTCATGGTAAGCATGATTGGGGGGGGGGAAATGGGTAGAAAAAAAATCTTCAGTAACTGTATTAGTTGAATTCCCATTTATGAAAAGCTTTGTGTACTTTCCATGAAAGTACAGGGGGAAGAGAGAAGAACAGAAAGTTAATTAACTGGCTTTTGATCTAGAATAACTATTTGCATAGTTTTGCTCCACATCTTTCTTTCCTTCCAATGATATTTATACAGAAGAAATTAAAACAATCATAATAAAACTTCTGTTCAGGGTGGGAAATAAGTTTCATTTTCTACTTCTGCAACTTTTGTTTTAAAAAAAAAAAGAGGCTTAGTCCTGCCTTTATGTTAGTGTGTTCATGATTATATAATCTTGTGTAAGAAAAAAAGAAAAAGGAGTGGGTGAGACCAGAGAAGGAAGAACATAAATCAAATAAGATTGCAAACTCTTTGGGACAAGGACTCTCTCTTGTTAGTGTACATATCTACAGCACCTACTACAAAAGGCCACAAGCCCTGATAGTATCTCTGGGTGCTGTTTTAATGTTACTATGAATAATAAAGATGGCAAGTGCACATAGATCTGAATCCTCAGATGCACCTTCCCAAGGGACAATGGTTTGAAGGAACAAACTGCAAGTGTTGGGTAAGTCAAGATGCATTAATTCAACTCTAATAATAGTTCTGTCTGCTATTCTCAAACATAACTGCAGTGCTAAGAAGTGAGCAACAGTCTCTCGAGTGAGAGCAGGACCTACCATCTAGCACTTAGGCTTAGTCCATGCTTTTTACACTTTGTTTCAATTTGCCTTAATCAATATTATCCATGTGACAGTCACAGCCAACAGAGTGTTTGTGTCGGCTAATCTTGTTGTTGCCCTTATTGCAGAGGAACTATGGTTGTAATCATGCCTATTAGAAATGTCTTCTTTTCAGATCTTAAACTTTACTTCAAGAATTTACCAGGCTTCTACTTAACACAGATGGTTTCATGTCAACTATTTTTTGTTTTTTAAAATACAATTTTAAAAAATGAATGCATTTAATCTCTACTGTGATACTTATCATTCCTTTTATTGTGAAAAGAAATTTTTGATTTAAAAAAAGTTCAGATGTTCAAATTTTAAACATACACACATTTTTCAAGTACAAATCCCTTTGAAATTTACTAGCCTTACAGTTAAATCACGTTGTTCTGTTATTCCCATCAGATCAATCAGTTAAACATAAACAGACTGGGCCAGTACTTGGATGGGAGACCTTCCCCCGACAGGCAGTGGGGTAGAGGAATTGATGTAGAAGACTCAGTGGCAGTCTTCCTTTTGAGTCTTTCCAGAGCTAAAATCCCTGCATAATGTTAGACAACACCATGCTTCTGGAAGGTGCTGTCTTTCAAATTCACCCTTAAAAATAAGGTTTTGATCCTGAGTATTTATTAACGCTCCTATGGGACACTTCAAAAGAGTAGATGTATTAATCCTAGCATCCTAACCAATTTTCACATTAGTTAATTACATTCTGTGTACCTTAATTCCCCCTGCAGTGTCAATTATATATTATTTCCTTTCCAAAAACTGTACAATTACTGTGCGCTTATAAATGACTGCTGCATTTCCTAGTGCAGATTGTTACATTTCAATGAATTTTGATATCCATAATTAAGGCTGCGAGTCTTTCATGGAGGTCACAGAAGTCATGGATTTCGTGACTTTCCGGGACCTCTGGGACTGGTGCAGCTGACCGCAGGGCCGCCTGAGCAGCTGGGGCAGCCCTAGGGCCAACTGCACTGGCTGCTGCTGCGGCGGCGCCACATAACTGGTCCCAGGCATTGCCCTGGAGCAGCAGTTTGGGAGCAGCAGCGGCACACCAGGCCGCCCTCACCTGGAGCAGCAGCAGTGGGGGCAGAGGACTGGCGGCGGGGCAGCGGGCTGCTTTCCCCCTCCCCCCCAGGGCTTGCATTGAAACACAAAACAATGCCCCATAGCTATCCCACAGTGCAACTAGTTGCAAGGGGGGTTGGGATGGGTTTGCAATGCTTCCTGGACCAAAACATTGTCACGTCGGAATGCGAACATGGCTTTGACCTTCCATGATGCAGTTTCCTCCCCTGATATCAATGGCAAACAATCCATGTTTTTCTGTGCCTTTTTTGGATAGCTTGGCTTCTGTACACCATAGTCCGAGAAGCATGGAACCCGTTCCGCTGTGAAATGAACTCTTGTTGTGTTACAAACACCTTGCGCCTTATCCTGCAGTATTTCCGCTCAGAATATTGCAATGTCATTCAAGCAGCCCTACTTCAAGCCATAGAACAAAACAATTTCCATTTGCTGCTGGTAGTCACACAGCAGCTGAACATGGTGGAGCGCTGTTTTTGGTCCCAGGAAACAAGCGCTGACTGATAGGATCACATCATTATGTAAAGTGTCAGAGGGGTAGCTGTGTTAGTCTGGATCTGTAAAAAGCAACAGAGTCCTGTGGCACCTTTAAGACTAACAGATGTATTGGAGCATGAGCTTTTGTGGGGGAATACCCCTTCGTCAGACGCATATGGGTATTCCCCCACGAAAGCTTATGCTCCAATACATCTGTTAGTCTTAAAGGTGCCACAGGACTCTCTGTTGATCATTATGTAGCTATGGGATGACAAGCAGTGGCTGCAGAACTTTTGAATGTGTAAGGCCACTTTCCAGGAACTTTGTGCTTTCCCCAGCTCTGAAGCACAGCAACATTAAAATGAGACCTGCTCTGATAGTGGCAAGTGGTGATCGCTCTCTGGAAGCTTGCAATGCCAGACTGCTAACATCAATAGAGGAATCAATTCAGAATTGGTAAATCCACCATGGGAGCTGTTGTGATCCAAGTGTGCAGGGCCATAAACAGATTTCTGCTAAGAAGGGTAGTGACTCTGGGCATCATGCAGGACATAGTGGATGGTTTTGTTGTGATGGGATTCCCTAACTGGGTTGGAGTGATAGATGGAACACATATCCCTGTTTTGATATCAGACCATCTTGCCAAAGAGTACATAAACTGAAAGGGGTACTTTTCAATGGTGTGGCAAGTGCTGGTAGATCACAGGGGGCATTTCACTGACATCAGTGTGGGATGGTCAGGCACCTTTCAGCTGTAGGAACACAGATCTGTTCAGAAAGTTGCAATCAAGGACTTTCTTTCCAGATCACAAAATAATCGTTGATGATGTTGAAATGCCAATAGCGATCCTGTGAGACCCAGCCTACTCCTTGCTCCCGTGGCTCATGAACATGTGCACCGGCCACCTGGACAGTAGTAAGGAGCAGTTCAACAATAGGCTGAGCAAGTGCAGAATGGTGGTGGAATGTGTCTTTGGATGGTTAAGGGTCACTGACACAGTTTTCTGTTTTGGCTAGACCTTAGTGAAAGTGGGACATGGAGGCAGTTAGGCTGGCAGCTAATTTTGAGCAGCCAGATACCAGGGCAATAAGAAGAGTCCAGCAAGGAGCTCTGAGTTTCCAGAAGGCTTTGAAAACCCATTTCAGTAATGAGCCATAGTAATGTGTGCCACTTATCTGTGTTGTGGCTTCCTATACCATCCACTCCATTGCCTCAGTTTCCCTGTACACCCCTTCCCCCTCTCAAACTCCCATGCTTGGAATAAAAAGAGTATTTCACTCTCAAAATGTTGACTTTTATTGCACAAACATAAAGAAACTGAAAGAACAGGGAAATATTTTAATCTTTGGCAAACAATGTTTGTAAAACTGGGAGGGGAGAAACCAAATCCGCTTTTCTGTGAAAGCACAGAAGTCTTGCCCATCAAAGGTCTTTGAATGACTGCCTTTTACTCTTAGTACCCTCCCTCCAGTTTTGAGTGGAAGGGATACTGAACCTCCCCGCACCCAGAACATTTGGGGGAGGTGGTTTGGGAACAGGTCGGTGTTTGCAGGCTGTTATGCAGGGGCTGAAGAGGGAGTCTAGCCTCAAGCTGTTTCTTGTAAAGATCAACCAGACACCTCAACATGTCTGATTGGTCCTTTATAATCCACAGCACCTCCTCCTGTGTGGCATGCACATGCTCCTGGGCTGCTCTCCATGTCCAGTTTTTCAGATAATGAAATCCTCCAGGCTCTGAGCTCCGTGTCAGCTGTCCCAGAGGCGTTCATTATTTCTTTGAACATTTCATCACACGTTCTTTTTTTCCATCTTCTGATCTGTGAAAGCTTCTCTGCCGGTGTGGAGGCTGCGCTGAAGGCCAAGCTTTCCACTGTAAGGTATGCAAAGCACAGGGCAACCATTGTCAGTGCATATGCTGGGTCTGCTATTTAAGTCACTTCCCTTATTACACTCAAGTGCAAGCCAGAACATAATCAGAATCACTAGCGATTCAAGAACCGGCTTGCTGTTCCAGCCATGGTGAGTATGACCTAGTGGTATGGGTGACGGGCCTTGTGCTGCAATTTGTGGAAAACCCATATTTGGCGTGCAGGTGGACAATGTCCCCTCCCCTTAGCAACATGGACATTGCTTTGAGACCAGGGACCAGCAACTCTGGAAAGGGTTATGGCCATGAGACCACACAAGATATCCCACACACACTTCCCTTAATGCTGCTGATAATAGTTATCACCCTGGACTTTCAGAATCTGAGGTAAAGGCCGATCCCTGCCACTCAATCCACCAGCGTGTTAGGGAAATCACTATGGGTGGGTAAACACATGTGCTATTTTTGCGGTATGAGCACTTGTAATGAGAACTTTCTACCATCTCCCTTAGGTGACCCTATGTCATATTAGTCTCTTGAGGGTAACAAAGTTGGCATGGGAGCAGATGCTGCAAGCATCTGGGTACAGACCTGGTCCTTATGGTGCTGTGCTGTGTACCACCATGATGCCAGCAGAATTAATACTGGAATGGCGTGGAAAAGTGTCATTTCATGGTGGAAGAAATAAGGCAGTCCTCCCCAGAAACCTTCTGCAAAGGATTGCAGAGTACCTCCATGAATGTTTCCTGGAGATCTCCATAGAGGATTCCTGGGCCATCCCTGTGCACAGTCTTTTCTGGGAGGCACCCTCTGCATAGCTGGAGTGGCCACTGAGAAGCAGGTACCCACCGCACCTCACTTTTTCTTCATACAGCATGTAACACCTACTGTTTGATTAGAATTGCATACTCACTAGAGGTGCCTTCCCTGGTATCACACTCTGCCATTATGCTGTCCTGCAACTAGCTGGACTACTTTGGGGTTAAAAATAGAGGGATCCCCCTCTTGCCTGTCTTCCATTCTCCTCCTCCTCCTCTTCCTTCAGGGCTGGCTCCAGGGTTTTTGCCACCCCAAGTGGTGGAAAAAAAAATAAAATAAAGCCATGATCGCAATCGCGATCGGCGGCAGCTCCACCGTGCCGCTTTCTTCTTCGGCAGCAATTCGGTGGCAGGTCCTTCCCTCCGAGAGGGACAGGGTCCCTCCGCCGAATTGCTGCCGAAGATCCCGATGTGCCGCCCCTTCCCCTTGGCTGCCCCAAGCACCTGTTTGCTCAGCTGGTGCCTGGAGCCGGCCCTGTCTTCCTTGTCCAGAATGTTCTCCTCGTTGCCTGAGGTAGCCCAAGACTCAGACTCCTGGCAGGTATCCACACTGTGTTTGGGGGTAGTGGTGGGGTCGCTGCTGAGACTCACATGCAGCTCAGTGTAGAAGTGGCATATCTGTGGTGCAGAACCAGAATGACTGGTTGCCTCCCTTGTCTTCTGGTGCATCCGCTGAAGTTCTTTGATTTTACTGCTCTATGTCCCTGGTGTAGCCCCTCTCCCCAGTGCCCCGCACAATCTTTTCATCGATGTCTATGTGACGTTGCACTCTATACAATTTTATGAAAGTATGCTGATGAGTGTGAATATAATGTAACTGGAATATGCTTCATGCCAATGGTGTCTTGTAAGGGATCATTACAAAGCTTATAATCTACTGAGTGTGGTCATCCTATTTGTATAAATATATCACTCTTGTATCTGAAACTAGAAATATGAAATATAACTCTGAGGGCCTATTGTAATTATGCAAAGTGTGGGCCATTAATGGTGGTTTGGAATCTTGATGGCTTCCATCAACCAGGACAATTTACTGTGGATGGCTCTGTTTGCAGGCAGGCCTTCCTGTGAGTCAGGTTGGGAGGAATGAAAGCTTGGGGTCTTACAGTGACATGTGATCATGTCACCTGAACTGTAATCCATCTTGAACTTGGTGTTTTTCCATTGAGAAGGATGGGTGGGAACCCAGAGGGACAAAGGATTCCTGCCTTATGCAAAAAATATATAAGTGGGTGGAACATAACAAAGGGGGCGGCCATCATGAGAAATCCCCTAGCTACCACCTGAGCTAAAGCTAGGGCTGTACCAGGGGAAAGGATTGTGCCCAAACTAGGAAGGCATCCAGTCTGTGAAAGAAACTTATCGAAACATCTCTAAGGGTGAGATTTTATCTGTATTCACTTTTATTACTGTACTAGGCTTAGACTTGCATGTGTTATTTTATTTTGCTTGGTAATTCACTTTGTTCTGTCTATTATTTGGAACCACTTAAAACCCTACTTTCTGTAATAAATAAAATCACGTTTTACTTATTAATTAACCCAGAGTATGTATTAATGCCTGGGGGGGGGGGTCAAACAGCTGTGCATATCTCGCTATCAGTGTTATAGAGGGTGAACAATTTATGAATTTACCCTGTATAAGTTTTATACAGGGTAAAACCAATTTATTTGGGGTTTGGATGCCATTGGGAGTTGAGCATCTGAGTGTTAAAGACAGGAACACTTCATAAGCTGCTTTCAATTTAAGCCTACAGCTGTTAGTGGATGTGGTTCAGATCTGAGTCTGGGTTTGCAGCAGGCTAGCAGGTCTGGCTCAAACCAGGCAGGGCACTGAAGTCCCAAGCTGGGAGGTCAGGGAAAGCAGGGCCAGAAGTAGTGTTGGCACATCAGTTGGCAGTTCCCAGGGGGTTTCTGTGATCCAACCCATCACAGTCTACGTTTCTTCAGCTGGATTGGAGCTGTGCCTGTACAGACTCTTCTCCCCAGGGATCAATAAGATCCACCATCTCCTGTGTACTCCAGGCTGGGGCGTTGAATAACCATGATTAGCTGGGTTGGCGAGCACTTCATGCTGATCAAACAGGAAATGGGAATTCAAAAGCTCCTGGGGTTTTTACAGGGGAGGTATTGTTTCCTGTGTACCTGGCTGCTGTGCAGCAGAGTTGAAAACTATCTCCAGAGCGGTCACAGTGGAGCTTTGTGGGACACCTCTGGGAGGTCAGGTCAGTCAGACTTACACAATGCTATGTATATGCTGCCTCTTTGTTGACCCATCAACACTGAATTAAGCGCTTGACATCTTGTGGAGGTGGAGTAATTAGGTCGATGTTACAGGCAAGTTAGGTCAGTGGAAAGGACCTGGTAGTGTAGATGCATACATTATTAGGTCGCCGTAAGGCAGCTTCCATCAGCCTAAGTTTGTAGTGTAGACCAGGCCTAAGTGTCTGTTGTAGGTCGTCAAGACAAAACTTTTTTTTTTTTTTTTCTTTTGAAGATTCTGTTTAATCAAAACCAACATGTTCTGCACATTATATCGGTTTCAAATCAAATTTTAATGGGAGAATTTTTTCATGTCTCTCACATTCCACGTGATTGCCCTAACCACCAGGCCCTTGGCTATTCTGGGGTGGATCTGGGGTTTCCCTCTCCCACCAATAAAAAAAATTCATAAGGTCTTATTTTCATACTACAGCAAAACTACACAAATGTGACCTGTGAGTAATTGAGGGAAAATATACACAGATCCACATGATATTTTTAATAGAGAAAAGCCACATTTTAACATACACCTAGGTCTAGGGCTCTTTCACTTTTCTTTCTTTAACCAATTTATTAGACTACTCCTCTACATCTTGGCACAACTGGAAAACTAAGCTAGTACAGGATATGACTGCCCATTTGGCAAACAGTGCTTCACACAGAGCACACGTTACACATACGCTATGTAGTTTTCACTTGCTGCTGATCAGTTTTTGGATGGAGTTTAAGGTGTTGGGCTGTGCCTACAAAACCCAGCTGATTTGGGTCCTAGCTTGTGGATTGCCCATATGATGCTGCCACAGCTGAAATCAGTAATGTGACTCAAACCATCAGTTCCCATACTTAAGAGGGAGGAGGTGGATGTTTCTGTGAAGGGACCTTTTCTCTGAAACTCTCTTGCTCCTTTTTCTGTCAAAGCCCAAATTTACTGACACAAAGGACTCTGCAAGGCTTGTCATAATGTTGCGGGGGACTTGAAAGCAGGGCCGGTGGTGGACAGAAGTGAATAGTTTTTATTATATCCTATCTTTTGCATGGGATAGATTTAATGCTTAGCAAGGTAAGTCATCTATAGTAGGGCTTTTGATAAGAAAATATTTTCTTGATCCCTTAGGTTTCCTTTGGTGTCCACCCTCATGTTATTGTAGAATGTTAACCAGAGTACACCTTGCCTTGAACTTTAAAGAATTCTTCCTTATTCTCTATTTTCATCAATCTTATAATCAGACAAGTAATTTTCCATATTGACAGCAAATGCACTTGCTACAAATTCCTAATTTCAGTTATTCAGAAATATGCTTTCACATCTGAAGAGTTGTCAAATGAGATTTTGATACACCTGTCAGATCAGACTGGCTAATGTGAATAGACAAAATACTGTAAAACTCTCTTTATTACCCACACAAACACATTTTGTAATGTCTATTTGTATATATTTACAGCATACTTACTATATGGTGTGTAATTTTCTGAGATGACATCAAATGATATGAATATGGAAAATATCAATGTATTCTATAATTAATAGTGATGATGATTGATGATAATAATAATACCTAGCTCTTTGTGTGCCATTTTCATCTGCAGATCACAAAGTACTTTACAACGGAGGGCAGTATCATTAGTCTTGTTTTACAGATGGGGCAACTGAGGCACCGAGAGATGAAATGACTTGCCCAATGTCATGCAGCAGGCCAGTGGCAGAACCAGAAATAGAACCTAGGACCCCTGAGTCTCAGCCCAGTGCTCTATAATAAATATTGAAACAACCAGACTCTCAAATTTTAAATTTATTTTAAAAGCAAATGGTCAATGTATAGACATGGACCCTCTGCTCTTCCATTACAACCCGACTAAAATAAAAATTATGCAAAAACTGAAACATCTTCTAAACATCCAAAAATAAAAGGCAGGCACAAAAGTGTCTATTGTATGAAGACTAACACACTTATTAGATTGGTGTCTAAGTTGGAGCATGAGTAGTGTCATTGACATCAGTTGGTTTACTCACAGCCTTAGTCAGACGTACTTAAGAACTTTGCCAACCTGAAGCCATAAAGTTCATCAATTCAGAAAGCCCCTAAGCTACCTTCCAAACCCAGGGACAAAATTCAATTAAAGCATCAAACCGAGGCCCAAAATTAAAAATAAATTATGCTAAACACACTGAGTGTAAATAATAGTAACTACCACCCTTAGTAAGCAAGTCACAAATCATATTACATAGCCTATAAAAATTTCTGAATGCAAATTTTCCTTTATTAAGTCAATTTGGTGGGGAGGACTGTTTTTAATAAAGTATAATGACTCAGAACTTTTTTAACACTTTTCCTCAGGCAACAAAGGAATCTACAGTGTTTTTCAATGAGATATTTAAAATCTCAGGTATTCCAAATTGTACAAATTTCACCAGCATTTTAAACATCCTGAAACCAACCTAACCACATTCAAAGATTTATCTGTTGCTTGAATGAAGCAAAATTCTCCTTACAATCCCCAAAGTCAAAAAAGTGAAATGAAGCTCACTCCCTATAGCAAAACACAAACCTATACAAAATGGAAGGTGATGGGAGATACTTTCATCAAACTGTACAAGAAAGTCACAGGAAAGCTACCAAAATAAAACTGGACATAACAGCACTGCAAATTCAGACCCATCCCACCCGTGACAGATTCATGCAAGCAGAATCTTACACTCATAGACAGCTGCATTCACTTCATCTGTTCATTTTGGTGCCATACTACTTATTTAAAATCCAAGCAAGTGGTGTTTTACTTTGGGGACCAATTTCTTTGACTAGTTTCTTAGATATACAAAGGAGAGAACATGCAAAGAAAATTCTTGTCTTTCCCCTTTCCTTCCCATGGAACTGACGCTTCAGCTCAGGGAGTGGGCTAATCACAGTCCTTGAACTTACCTGAATTCAAACAACATCCATGTTCCCCGTATGACTTGGGTAGCTCTGAGTACCAGTCTAATATCTTAAAGCTCCAACAGAGTCCTTTATTGAGTTGTTATATCTTTCTATTTTTCCCATGGTATTTATAATTTGATTATATGTTTTCAATTTCACTAACATTTTATTTTCATTCAGACTAATTGCTGTGTGGTTGTGTTGCCTTTATACTCCAATTATTGCTGTTCTTTAGAGGCACAAACCATATCGAAGTATCTGCATTCTGTAGTGTCTTTTGTTAAATATACTTTTATGTTAATTGCCTGTAGCAAACAAACTGAAATTATCACATTGGGGTCCTCTGGTAAGATCATTCTTCTGTTCTAAGGCCATTGTATTCCAGGCTCTTAACACTACTAGGTCCATAATTAGCACACCATCATAAACACATTTTGAGACAACTCAAATATTTTTTGTATTCAGAAGCAGACTTCTACGGGGAACATGCTGTATACATATCATTGCTTTAAAAGGACAGTACATAAATCTTAAAAGGCAACTAAGAAAGCCAGTGAGGCCTTCAAAAGCAGCTAAACAAATGATCAGTTAAGTGTGGCTAAGATACAATACTCTATTATAACTTAACAGATGAGCCTTGTAATATGAAGTAATTGCATGACTTTGCAGGTCAGTTTAACTTTTGGGTTAATCAGTAAAACCCCAAAGAGCAGATGCATATGTTAGTTAGAGGAATGGTCACATGGAAAAGAAACAAAACTCTCTTATAAGCTCAATATACACAAAACAACGAATTTGTCAAAATATTTGGTTGGGGGAAACTATACGGAAATTTAAAACATTATGGACTCTATGTAAAACATTTTTGGATTATTCATTATTATTTGATTGATTGACTAACTACTTCTGGCCTGAACATACTTACTGTGATATAGTGTTTTGGTACATTGAGAAAGGTAGGCAATTCTCAATTATAGAGTGGGGGCATGTACTTTATTGTACACCCACCAATTACTAATCTTTCAGAGTGTGACAGGAGCAGATGGAAAAAAAAATACAAGTGTAGAAATCTCTGATGAGGGAATGCGACCTGCTGTGTATTAATCTATCAGAAAAGAAAATTGAATGAACATGTCAGAAAGATTACAAAGATATTGATCACTTACATTATCAATATCTATGGTACTATGCTTTGAAAAACTGGAGAATTAACATTACAATCATTGAATGCTGTTGAAAAGGAAACATGAAATAATTACCGTACAAACACTCCTGTTTTGTTGCTTCATCGTGTCATTGCTCCACTGAGGCTTGCTTCATTTTGACAGAGAGCAGCCGTGTACTGATGCAGTTTCATGCTGCTCTGTGTTTGTCTGGCTCTTTCACATTCCATTTGATGCATTAGTTGATCTCTCTTTTCCCTATTCACTCATGGCTTGTTCTTACTATTCTCCTCCTCCAAGAGGTGTTTGTATCCTGAGGACTTCTTTAAAGATGCATCAGAAAGGGAAGAGAAGGGGGGAGGATGGGGGGGGCGAGGGGAGGGAGGCTGAGAGGAGTGCTGGATATTTGACCAATTATCCACAAAGAGTGAAACAACATATACAGTTGAGAGGCACTGGATGATTATATAGCCCTTGCTTTCTCATACTGGGGCAAATTCTCAAACTGAGCTTTAACTGCAGGCATAATTGTACACTGTTCTTTACAAGCAAATCAGGTAGACTCCTAATTATCCAATTTGCACTGAAGCAATCTAAAAAATCTTGGCACTGGATAGCTTGTTTCCTGCAGAGATGATGCATGTGATTTGAGTCAAAAGTTAGTCACGACTCTATCATTATTTATTATTATTTGTATTACTGCAGCACCTGTAGTCATGGACAAGGACCTCATTTGTGCTAGGCACTGTATAACCACAGAAGAAAAAGATGGTTTGTGCATATCTATGTTTTTGTGATCTTCATAGTGATATTTTGATAGGCTTCAGAAGACTTTATATAGAAATATTTTATATACTACCCTGGGACAGAGGTAAAGTATTCATATTTTCAAGGGAACACAGAAAAACTATGAATCAAGATAAGAAAGGACTATCAAGCAAATAGATGTGTCACTGTTAAAGTAATGATTAGACCTAGAATAGGGAGAAAAAGGAGTGAATTGTGTACAAATAGAAACAAGGGACTAATAGGACTGCCCCAAAGCAGATGTGTGCAAGACTCTTCATAAATCTCTGCCACTACATATCAGGTCTGACCTGCAAACACCCCGGCTTTTCCAGTGTTCGGCCTCTCATGAGCAGGCACTTCCAAATAAGTTGCATTATGCCAATTTACATTAGTCTTCCAAAGTGAACAAATGGGAATTAGAATGAAACCTATGATCTAAATTAAAATTTGAATTTTGTGCCTCCAGAGGTGAAAAGCTACCTGACTGGCATACTACCTACGAATTACCAGGATTTTTTCAAATAGCTCTTTTTCATTGCGAGCGAAACATCCTGAATATTTTGAAACCCCTTGCACAACATCATAGGTCAGATCCTCGGGTGGTACAAATCAGTGCAGGTACATTGATGTCACTATAGATACACTGAATTTACACCAGCTGAAGCTTTGGCCCAGTATTTTAAATAAAGGTTTAGTTAATACAAAAAGCAACTGTGAAGGGAAATCCTCAGATATAAAACTTCCTGTATGCTCAGATACACTCTGATTTCCAATTCATGACCAATGTGCCCTTGTGGATGGAGAAGTGTTGTGCTTTGCCACATAAGATAGCCAGTTATGCAAACTTAACATGTTATGAAAAGAAAAATTGATTTTGCTAAAAATATTGGTACCTGTACAATACTTTGCCTGGAAGCCCACTGTAAAATATGGTGTTCTTTTATATCCTTAATATAAAAAAGTATTTAAGCTCCCAGATCAAGTATCTTATGAAATCAGAGAAAGTTTCCCGTTGACTTCAGTGGTCTTTTGACCAATCCTTTAAGGACCAGGAAAATCTTAGTGATGTCACTGAGCCTAGTCCTTTGAAAATGATACACTTCCATTGTTTGCAGTCTGGTTGACTGACATGAGGTAGAAATGGGTCAAATTTTTTTCTGAAAGGTAAAGATGGCATACCAAAGTGCTGACACACAAATGTTGTAATCTTATAGTCATTTCTTTATTTTCTGTAAGTCCAAATATATGCACCCTTCTCCATATGCTGTCAGGGAATAATAAAACTAAACGAACCGTGGAATTGTATGAGGCTTCAGAGACAAAAAACAAAAACAAAAAGAAAAAACACAAGCTTAGGAGTAAGCCCTAGCAGACCTGGTGTAGGATGAGTATTTAGTGTTGTTGTGAATTGTATTGTATTGATACTGTTCTGTTAGAAAAGTAGGGAAGAAAGAAGAGTTTACAATGGTGAGTTTGTCCACGTTATCAGCATCTTGAGTAGCTTGCAGGGTTCCAGGTGCTTTCCATATGTCCCTTGGAATTTGATTAAATCTGTTGCATCATTTCCAGGCTGTAAAAGATGTGCAGAAAAATTAATCCCAGTGCAGTTGTGGTGTTATGGCAAGCCAGATGTGCTGACAATAAGTCAATGATTCTTTTTGACATTCCCATAAGAGGAGTATTTTAAAGTGATCTGACTGATGATGAGTCTCATTTAAAAGCAAATATATCCAATATGCATGATGCAGACTATAATCTTGACAAACTTATAAAAGGTCCTTTTTGGAGGTGGGCAAACCTCTCATATTGAATTGCCCATTATTTTGTCCTTTTTCAGTGTTTGCCAGATAGAGGGAGAATACAGATGTTGCTTTAAAAAAAATATTCAAAACTATTTACCGAAGTATTTCAGACTACACAGGAGTGAAAATAGACCTGGCTTAATCACTTTTACTATGTTTTAGACTATCACTATTTGTTGTTTCTGGTTTTACTGGTCTTGTGATTCGTGTGGGTTTGTTTTCTTTTGTTTGTTTACTGGGTTAATGCATGTCAGAGAATTTTACTAACAAGAGGATTTATGAGGACAGAAAGCAAAAAGTCCTTTGGTGAAAACCTTCATGTGAATGCACATTCTTACTGGAATGCAGGAGATACTTTTGCTTTGTGAAAGTATGCATATATTATTGTAACTAAAAATCACTTCTGTTCACAGCAACTGAGTGTTGACAGCAAATAAATAATAAGGGTACTCATGGAAACCATGAGAGTTAAGTCACCATTTTTATTCAAAAGACTTTATATATGTGTGTGGATTATATATAATTGCAGTATTTGCCCAGTTCTAATAATTTTAATTCAGTAGTAATAAGAGGTGATTGACAACTTGCAGGCCTATAAATGACCCAGCTATGGTCTCAGTAAACCAGGAAATAACTTTCCTGTGTAAAGAATGAGACATAGCTTTTGTGACTGAATGTGAAGAAAACAGTGGTTTCTGACTGGCTAGCTTAAAATTGGTGTGCCTCTTCTCTGTCTCTTTCCCATTATGATTGCTGTTGTAATTGTTGTTGTGACAGATATGGCAACTTCCTGCAATATCCTGGAGTAACCTTATTGAATTAAACTGAAACTTATTGAATTAAGTTCATGCATCACTGTGGGCCAGGGAGTGTATGTGATTCCATGGGGAGGATAACCACAGCCCCTTCAGGGGCTAAGAACAGTGGTAGGTGATTAGGCAAATTAATTCAACTTATAACAGCTCCAGAGAGGTGCCACCTCCTGGGGAGGTTCCCTTGAATAGTTCAAAGTGGATTCTCCAGAGGCCCACCAAAAAAAACCCAAAAAAAACACAAAACCCACCATTCCCCCCTCCCCCCTCCAAAAAAAACCCAACCTTTGGATAAACAGTCTGAGTTTAAATTGATACAAGGCCTGCTTTCTGATCCAGCCAACAGACACGACCTTATGTCCAAGGAGGCCCAGTCCTTCCTGGGAAAACCTGGAAGGACTTGACCTATTCATGGGAGTGCTAGATTTGAGCCAAGGAGGTTGTGAACTTGTAACCACAAAAAAACTCTTAGTGGGGTCTGAAGGACTGATTACCTACCACAGCACATGTTGGAATTGGGATGATCTCTGGTTAATTTAGCATGAGTGTATATTCTAGTATTGTTTGTCATATTTTCTCTGTATTGTTTTCACCTTAAGAATAAATGTGCTTGCTTACAAAGGGCATAGCCTCTGAGGAGAAGGTAAGGCAGGCCTGCTTAGGCAATTTGACCTGCTGGGGAATTCACAGTGTAGGCAGGGAACATGCAGCCTGCAAAAAAAAACCTGGTCAGGAGGGATAGAGATGCATGTCTCTGCCCAAGAGAAGTGACAGCTGTGGAACCAATGGTTGAGAGTGGACCATAGATGGGGAATACAGTGCAGTGACCCTGAACTGCTACTGTTATTAGAGTGTCCAAAATCTATTTGGTCCATGCTAGTTCTTATTGCTTTTTTTGAAGAAATAAAGTAGTGTTATGTCACAATCTTCCGGAAAGAGTATTTTATGTTTTATCAAATGTCTCTGTTCGTATCCCATGATACAACCATGCAGAGATTGGAAGGGCAAGCACTATTTCAAACTATAGCATAGTTCAAAGTAAAGTGATAGCTCTTCAATGCAGGGCTGCCCAGAGGATTCAGGGGACCTGGGGCAAAGCAATTTCGGGGGCCCCTTCCATAAAAAAAAGTTGCAATACTTTAGTAACTTATTTGGAAATGTAAAAAATAACCAGTGAAATACATTCAAAAATTAATTTATTAAAAATTTGAAAATACACAAAATACATTATTTAAAAACATTTAATGCTTTAATGGTATGTATACATTTGCAATTACATAATGGGCTGTCACTGGGTGATGGTGATGGTAGGTGCCAATGGACTGTCACTGCCTTTGGGTGGCGCTAGTGTTGCCCAGGGCTGGGTGGGGAGCTGGGCTCTGGGTCGGGGGGTGTCTGGCTCAGAGGGGCTGGGCTCAGAGCTGGGGGTCAGGGGGGTGTCCGGCTCCGAGCTGGGGGTCAGGGCTGTGGGGGGATGGGGTCAGGGAGTGCCCGGCTCAGAGGGGCTGGGCTCGGAGCTGGGGGTCAGGGCTGTGGGGGGATGGGGTCGGGGGGTGTCCGGCTCCGAGCTGGAGGTCAGGGCTGCGGGGGGATGGGGTCAGGGAGTGCCCAGCTCAGAGGGGCTGGGCTCGGAGCTGGGGGTCAGGGCTGCGGGAGGATGGGGGTGCCCGACTCAGAGGAGCTTACCATGCCGCTTACTCCCCTCTCCCAGAGCCTCAACAAGCCGCGTCCAGGAGCTCCTGCCGCTCGGCCCGCCGGAGCTCGCAGCCCCGCCCCCTTACCACGTGGCTCTGAGCGGGAGGACCTCAGGCCCTGCCCGAGCCACGCCACTGCAGCGCTGTCCAGGGCTGCTCCTGGACGTGGCGTGCTGAGGCGCCAGGGGATGGGGGAAGGCGGAGGCGGGGGGGAGCCTCCGACATTCTCGTGGGGGCCCCTGCGGGGTCCAGGGCCTGGGGCAAATTGCCCCTCTTGCCCCCCCGGGCGGCCCTGTTTCAATGCATGGTTTAAAAGAATAAGATAGCGAAAGCAAGTGCTCTGCTTTACTAATTAAAAGGTTTCCACTTTTTGTATCTTTCTGTCATTGTGAGAAATTGTTATATTGTAGATACAAGTAATATGCAACAGAACATGTCCTTTATACAGTGCACCAAATAATCTGAGAAAATGGTATAAAAGATCTCATGACACTCTTCAGAAGAGGGTTTAACCTGTGTCCTAGCCATATTTAGATTTGGTTAATCCCATTCTGCCTGGATGCAACATTTTTTCACTTTCTATCTTGCCTAAGCAATTGTGTGATGTGGGTCACAGAACATATTAACACTTTATCTAAATTCCAGCATATCATAAAAAGGATCAAGCTACAGAATTAAGACTCAGAGCTGGAATTTGAACTCTGAAGAGTTCTGGAGTTCATGCTATCATTAAGTAAGAGGCCACCTGCAACACTTGGATTGTGATGTGTGTTCAGCTTTCAAACATTCTCAAACTATCATGAGCTCTGATTTGGGTTAACCTCTAATTTTATTTGTGGATGAAATGATTGTTGTATAGAGCCTGATTCAACAAGGTGCGTAAACACATGCTTAAATTTAGGCATATGAGTAATCTTACATTCAATGGAACTACTCACATGCTTAAAGTTAGGCACATGGTTAAGTACTTTACTAAATTGAGGCCCTCCACAGGGTGGCTCCAATTAAGCCCTTTAAGGGTACTTGGGGTCCTGCCTGCCCCTCCCACACCATGATTAAACAGCTGCCTCCCAGTCGCAGATGATGCTGTGAGACCAGGGATGAAGTGATAGCTTGAAGATCATCTGGTCTTAAAAGTCAGCAAGTAGCTCCGTTGAGAGAAGAGCTGCAGGAGTTTAGTAAGCTTCTGCAGAATAGCCTGGGGCAGGGGAAAGGATTAGAACTGATCGGATTTCTTCATTTTTTCCCTCTCCTGGTGGGAATTTGTTTTACAATAACAACAACAAAGGTTTATTTGGCTGAAAACTTATGATTAAAAACACTAATTTTTACGTGGAAAGCAGACCATTTTGTGAACAAATTTTAATTGAAAAATTATTTTTAGTGTATAATCTTTGACCAGCATATAAAGAATCTATCTTAAAGAACTCCCAGGCAGATGGCCTACTGTACATGACTAGCCAAAGACAAGGAGTGGGCTAGGAAGGAGAAGGTAACAGAGAGGCTCTCCTGGATTCCCAGCAAAAGATCCTTCAGTCGGGGTGAAAGGACATGATCGATATGATGAACTTCATTGGGTAGCTTTATTTTGTAGAAATAAAACTGAAATCCTTAAGAAAAAGAGATGGGAATCTTCTCGCAGGAGGATGTTCTTTGGCGTGTGGGCCAGTTAGCCCACTGACTTGCAGGGCCTTTGTTTGTTTAAAAGTTTTGTAAAGTACTTTGAGATTTTTAAGTAAATATAACAAATTATTATTTTATTCTCTTAAAAAAACTGAATTCTTTGCCTTGGTATTCAGAAAGTTGGATGTTGAGTGACATGCTAAAAACACCAATACATGACTCAGAGAGCATGATGAAATAATTATGGTAATCACCTGTTTTCTGTCTTGATCTGATCAAGAAAATGTCTTATGACTGACAATGACATATGGGATGTATCCCAGAATTCTAAAGAATGTGTCAGGAATAGGAACTTCAGGAGTTTGTATTTAAAATTCTTTTGGAAATAGAGGCAGTTCCCAGGGATCTAAGGAATATTTAAACACTAACTATAGTTCTGTCACCCTGACTGCATCACAGGGAAGATAGTAGAGAAACTAATGATACAGAAATAGTACACGAACCAAAAAGTTAGGATATAATTAAGGATATTCAGTACACATTCGCAAAAGAGAGATTGTCTAATACATCTCTCTCTCAAAAAAGGCAATAAAATGAGTTGACAGGTGGGAAGTTGTGGACAGGATTTAGCTGGGTGTTGAAAAAGCTTTGCTACAGTACTACTTGAAAGACTAATATGACAGGTCAGTAAGTATGATACCAAGGGTCAGCTACTGTACATGACTAGCCAAAGACAAGGCTTAGGTAATAAATAAACATTGCACTTGTGTGTGTAAAAGTATTTAGGATTGTGAGTGTGTGTGTGGGGGGGAAATATAAGGTAAACTGTGGAGTGTCACAAGAATTAGTACTAAGATCTGTTTTTACTCACTTTAGTTCCATATATCAATGACCTATTAGAACAAACATTCAGGAAGGTGAACCAGTCAGGAAGAAAACCTCTACAATTCACACTAATTGGACAAGAAACATGGGCAGCAGTTGATTTCTGCGATGAAGTGCAGAACAGAGATCCATATCTGAACTCTTCCCCAGATATAGACTATTTAGTTTCAGGGTTCTGGTTCAGATCCATCTCCAGAATAGAGGAAAACAGTAGAAAATACTGAGGTCAAATATTAAAAGAAAAGGGAATATACCCATGCTGGCTATTCACTGCAAAGCATTAAGCAGAACTAGGACTGGAAGATTGATTAAAAGACTTAAACTGAGTACTTCATACCAATATGAAAAGCAAACAAATTCCAAATAGCAACAGAGAGTCCTGTGGCACCTTTAAGACTAACAGATGTATTGGAGCATAAGCTTTCGTGGGTGAAGGCCCACTTCGTCGGATGCATTCACACATGAAAGCTTATGCTCCAATACATCTGTTAGTCTTAAAGGTGCCACAGGATTCTCTGTTGCTTTTTACAGATCCAGACTAACATGGCTACCTCTCTGATAAATTCCAAAGAGTTAATAAATATAAATCAAAGGAATTTTTTCTAGTACTATAAGGGGGATGAGTGAAGTCAGATATGAAGCACCTTTCTGCTCTAGTCGGCTTCTAATAAAATTAATAGTACAGCAAAGGGGCAGGTACAGCATGGGGCAACTAGAATGATACAGAGCTTCCAGAATTTTAGTTATTCAAAATGGGTTAGTGTAACTGCAGTAAATGTATATTCTTGGGGTGGGGGGAAAGAGATTAAAAGAGGACTATATTGAGCAAGACCGTTCTAAAGAGGGTTGGGAAGATGATTGCGTCAAAGTATAGAAGTTAGTGTCAAATGAAAGCAATTAACAATTTATTCTAAGGAAGGGCCAAACAGTGAAGAAGTTTAGGCAGACATTTATCACACAAGTAGTGGTGAATTTAGTGAAGAAACTGTCAAATGCCACCACAGAGCATGCTAGTATAAATATTTCAAGGGTGCTATAAGAAAAAAAACTCTGTGGAGTACTATTATTGAATCGCAGACTCCCAGAGCCTAACTGTGATGTCCTGTCTCTTTAAATGTTTGAGCACTCCCCCCTTCCCAGTGCAAAGCCTTACTTTCATATTTTCAATTTTGCTGCCTGAACAATAAAGGCTACCACAGCTGACATCTGTGTTTTTATCATCTGCTTCTGTTTCTGCATGTATCTCCTTTTCTGCTGGTTCCAACCTAAATTTTCTCTCTCTTTCTGTCTCTCAAAAAACAACAACAACAAAATAAAAATTAAAAAAATGATGCATAAGAGACTTTCATACCAAGTCTCTGAACCTCCCCCTTCCCCCCAAATTAAAAGATTCCGTGCAAATAGAGTCACAGGAAAGGGGAGTTTGTTAAAATGAAGATTTACTGAGTGTTAAATGTTCTATTTTCCCCCTTCTTTATAATTTTTGTTTCATAAATGTTTAAAATAATTTCTTTTTTGATAACATATAGCAAGAGAAAGCTAGTCACGGGCAAAAAAATATCTGAGTTACAGTTAAAGTTATGAGAATACAAAATCCAGAGAACACTCAAATAGGATAATTTAGGGTTAATTCAGTGTTATAGTGTATATCTAATCCTTGCAACATAACACATGCTGACATCATGTTTCTGTTTCAGCTAATCAGAGATAAAACTTTTTATCCATCTATATCAGTCTGTTGTAGTAAATATGTTGGTGGACTTGGATTCCATTTGGTACAATATCTTATATGCAATGTTGTGATCTGCCCGAGTATTTTATGGTCCATACAACTTGGCCAAAGGGTAGGGGATATCGGATAAATGTCCAATGGTAAAAGTACTGCTGTGTAAAAAATGGGATAATTTCTGCTTTCAGTTACACCCCAGTTAATGTGGAGTAACTCCACTGAATTTAATGGAATGTAGCAAAGCAGAATTTGGACCTGCATGCTTGTATTTATATATTTAAAACCTATATAATAAATTATCTATTTGAATACCCTTTTATTTTATGGATAATTTGCTCTGTTACTGGCAGAAAAAGAAGTACAACTGATTAATCGAGAGAGTTTTTTTTTTTCTATTTCATATTGTCATTTTTCCAACCACAGAAAACAAGAAAATTATAAAGCTAAATCTCCTACGCAGAGCTCATTGAAAATAATTTAAAAAGGCAGTAATTTCTATTTCACAAGGTTCAAAATTGACTCATTTTTTTGTTTTTAAAATTTTAATACATTTGTCTTATCTAAAACATTATTTGAACACACTATTGAAATCATACTAGTAGAAGAGTTTCCTCCAGCCCTCAAGGAACAGAAGAGACAAAATTACACACTTCATTCCCTTCTGCTCTTGTGTGGTGCAGGCCTATATTTAAATAACAAACTCACTTATACTGAGTAGCTCAGGCTCTGTCGCTGAGCTGAGAGCTGTAAACCTATATGGCCTTTAATTGCATGTTTCATGTGGTCATTAATATTATCTGTAGATGAGCGCTCAGGAAGTCTTTGTGTGACCACAGTGAAAGGCAGGCTGTGTCCGTATTTGTCATTGCGGTGTGTATCTACATGCTGCAGTGAAAGACTCCAGCAGCGGGAAGTCAGCAGGACACTACTCTGCTTAAAAAAAAAAAAGCAATATAGACATGGGATGCACTGCTTGGGCGTGTAAGGAGCCATATAGGGTATATACCCATAGCGTTCAGGTGTGTAGGTCACTTTACTTGCCTAAGTTGTGTGTCACTATCTACGCCAGTGGTGGGCACTGAGATCTGGCCGCAGGTTGCCCATCACTGGTCTACATTGCTATTTATACCGGTGCTGGCTGTGCAGTGTTTGTACTCTACATGCTGCTGTAAATGTTGACATAGCCTTATTTAGGTATCTAAACATGGATTTGGGTATCTAACTTTAAGCACCCAGGTTTTTAAAAAATTAACCTTAACATACATATTTCCTAAGGGTGTTTGTCACAAGATGACTGGCCCCTTTAAGAGGGAGCAGGGGCCAGTGCACCTGGACCTGCTGCCCAAATTGGGCTTAAAGGGATGTACCTGGGCTTTATAAAAGAGGGAATCGGGCAGATGACTGCAGACAGAGTGGTGAGGGAAAGAGTTACCCAAGGAACTTCTGAAAGGGTGCTGAAGGAAGCAACTAGGGAAATCCTGTAATGTCCTGTCCCTTTAAATGTTCAGGAGGCTCTGTATGATCCCTTCAGTGCAAAGCCTCACTTCTCTGTGTGTTTCAGTTCTGCTTTCAAAACAATAAAGCCAACTGTGTGTTTAAACCAACTCCTCTATGTCTGTCCCCTTCTCTGCGGGGTCCAAATATAACATACTGGCAACAAGGGTTCCCTGTCCAACGAGGGTCCAGTGCTTCCTCTGCCTGAACAAGAAGACAAAGTAAGTCAATAATAATTAATAATAAAGGGTGGGAGAGTTCACCTAGAGGTACAAGGTGACCAGACTGCTGCTTTTTGCTGCTGGGACAGTGTAAGCCAGCCAGCAGGAAAGGGGAAACAGGCAATTAAAAGCAGAACAAGGGAGGTGGTTTCTGCCATTACTACCAAGCTTCTGGAGAGCCCAACCAATGAGAGGGAAATAAGCAGAATCTTGGCTGATCACATGCCATCAGGCAGAGACAGAAACAGCCTGTAGCCTGCCCTGAGGAATTCCAAAGGTGTGATTCTTCAGTGTAAGCACACAGTCAACACGTGGAGATAAAGCACATTAAAATTAAAAAAAAAAAAAAAAAAAAAAAAAAAAAAGTTTCCCCTTTGGCAGAGGAGATGTCTGGGATGGCCCAAAGTTCAACAGGAAAGAAGAAATGGCACCTTTTGTGGGCAATGCTGGCAAATTGGACAATGACCACAAATCATGGGCAGTATAGTTACAATGTTTTGAGCAATGTATAGTTAGCAGTTCCACTGCTGATGGACAAGAAGATTCAACCTTGCTGATAGCAATGGGTCTAAAGGCATTTGGGCTGCTGCCTGACCTATTGTCTCCAACTGTACCCAGAATGCCTTATATGCTGCAATTACTGCAGTAATGCAGGAACATGTCTCTCCTACCTCATCAATGATAGCAGAACAATGTCAGTTCCATCAGGCAAATGGAAAGTTGGTAGCACAGTTTACTACACTAAAGAAGTTGTCAGAGCATTGTCAGTTCAGACAAACATTCAGTGATGCCCTGTGTGACCAATTTTCTCTGGATTACACAATGAGTGGATCTGGAAAAGTTACTGACCGTATCAGCGCTTACATTCAGAAAGGCTATTGAGGTAGCTATTACCATGGAAACCAGAGAGAAGGATTCTCCTGAATTTAGTATGCGAAAAGTTCACCTCCTGAATCAGTGAGATGGAAGTTCTTTATGTTCCTGTGACACTCTGTTTAGCTGTTTTTTAAAAAAACACCTCATGCTGAGAAGGCTTGCTGGGCATGCCAGGTCATTTGCTGGAAGTGCCAGAAGAAAGGACACGTCCCGCTTGACTTGTCACATCCAAGAAGACACCTACGAAGATTGAACCTAAGATAGGACAGAGGTCAGGAATTCATAATGTAGAAAAAGACAAGAGCTCTAGTGACATTGACCAAGACCTAGCACTGTAGGTGTTATCAGAAGCTGGAGTCAGAGATGGCATCTGGGTCATGCCTTTGATCAAGGGAGTTCTACAAAAATGGAGCTTGATACAGGAGCTACTGTTGCACTGATTTCTGCATCTACCTATTATCAGACTTTGTCATGAGTTCCTCTGGAAGAAATCTCTATGGTGTTGAAGACTTAGAGAAAAATTAGCCCCAAAAGGGATACTCCAGGGAAAAGTTCAACTAGATGGACAATCAGTTGTTTTACCCGCATATGTGATTGAAGAAACGTATCCACCATTATTTGGCAGAACTTGGCTTGAGAAATTCAAGCCGAATTGGATTGAGATCAAGGTGATCACAAGAATACTTCAAAACCTTCAAGAAATAAAGGACAGACACGCCAATGTTTTTTTTTTTAAATACTTAGACAGATAAGTAATATGTAATATGTCACCATGATTTCAATAATTTCCATCCCACCATCAACCTCAGCCTAGATCAATCCACACAAGCGGTCCATTTCCTGGACACTACTGTGCTAATAAGCGATGGTCACATAAATACCACCCTATACTGGAAACCTACTGACCGCTACACTTACCTACATGCCTCCAGCTTCCATCCAAGACACACCACACGATCCATTGTCTACAGCCAAGCTCTAAGATATAACCGCATTTGCTCCAATCCCTCGGATAGAAACAAGCACCTACAAGATCTCTATCAAGCATTCTTAAAACTACAATACCCACCTGCTGAAGTGAAAAAACAGATTGATAGAGCCAGACGAGTACCCAGAAGTCACCTCCTACAAGACAGGCCCAACAAAGAAAATAACAGAACACCACTAGCTGTCACCTTCAGCCCCCAACTAAAACCTCTCCAGCGCATCATCAGAGATCTACAACCTATCTTGAAAGATGATCCTTTACTCTCACAGATCTTGGGAGACAGACCTGTCCTCGCTTACAGACAACCCCCCAACCTAAAGCAAATACTCACCAGCAACCACACATCACTGAACAAAACCACTAACCCAGGAACCTATCCTTGTAACAAACCCCGATGCCAACTCTGTCCACATATCTATTCAAGTGACATCATCATAGGACCTAATCACATCAGCCATACCATCAGGGGCTCGTTCACCTGCACATCTACCAATGTGATATATGCCATCATGTGCCAGCAATGCCCCTCTGCCATGTACATTGGCCAAACCAGACAGTCTCTATGCAAAAGAATTAATGGACACAAATCTGACATCAGGAATCAAAATACTCAAAAACCAGTGGGAGAACACTTTAACCTGTCTGGTCATTCAGTGACAGACCTGCGGGTGGCTATATTACAACAGAAAAACTTCAAAAACAGACTCCAACGAGAGACTGCTGAGCTAGAATTGATATGCAAACTAGACACAATCAACTCCGGTTTGAATAAGGACTGGGAATGGCTGAGCCATTACAAACATTGATTCTATCTCCCCTTGTAAGTATGCTCACACTTCTTATCAAACTATCTGTACTGGGCTATCTTGATTATCACTTCAAAAGTTTTTTTTCTCTTAATTAATTGGCCTCTCAGAGTTGGTAAGACAACTCCCACCTGTTTATGCTCTCTGTATGTGTGTATATATATCTCCTCAATATATGTTCCATTCTATATGCATCCGAAGAAGTGGGCTGTAGTCCATGAAAGCTTATGCTCTAATAAATTTGTTAGTCTCTAAGGTGCCACAAGTACTCCTGTTCTTCTTTTTACGGATACAGACTAACACGGCTACTACTCTGAAACCTGTCATTAATATGTCAGTGAAGCTCAATGTTAAGTCTGACATCCAGCCAAAATATTGTATGCTCAGCATTATGCTTTATGCTCTGAAGCCTCTGGTGGAAGCTGATGTGGACAGTTTTGTGTACATTTGGGTCTTGTCATCAGTTTCAAATAGTGAATGGGCTACACCCATCATACCAATGATCAAGAAGGATGACTCCATTCAAATTTGTGGAAATTTCGAAGTGACACTGAATCCAGTTTTATGTGCAGACTAATATCCATTACCTCCTATTGAGGATTTGTTTGCTACTGTTAGTGGAGAACAGTGTATCAGTAAATTGGATTTGCTCAATGTATATCTTCAAATGGAGATTGGTCCAGCATCTTACAAATATCTCATAATCAACATGCAAAAATTCTTATTTTGCTACATTAGGTTGCCTTTCAGTATCACATCAGCAACTCTCCTGTTCAAGAGAGCCATGGATGAGATACTGAAGGGTTTGAATGGAGTTCAGTGCTATTTAAATGACATCCTTGTTATAGGAAAGGATCAAGAGGATCAACTTGGAAATTTGGATACTGTCTTGCAATGTTTGGATGACCACAGACTCAGTATGTTGAGACACACGTGAGTTTTTCAAACATACAGTTGAATATCCTGGACATGAAACTGATGTCATGGGTTCAAGGAATTGTCAGAGAAAGAGAAGGTGGTTCTTCAAGCGCCATCACCAGAGAACATGTCACAGTTACATTCATTAGTGGGACTGTGCTACAGTAAATGTCTGCCTAATCAGGCGACAGTATTAGCATATTTACATGAACTGTTACAAGCAAAGACAAAATGGCAATGGACTAAAGTCTGTGAATGTGTATTTAAGAAGGCAAAAAAGCTGTTTGCATCAACCAAAGTTCTTACACATTGTGATAATCATAATAGCATTGCAATTGCCTTGTGATGCTTCACCAAATGGAGTGGGTGCAGTTCTGTCCCATGTTTTTTTCTGATGGCATAGAGAAACCAAATGCCTTCACTTCACAAACACTCACCACTCCAGAGATGAGATATGCACAAGTAGAGTGCGAGGCTCTCAGCATGCTCTTTTGGAATTTGGAATTTCTGTACTTGTCTCCCCCACAGATATTTTGCCTTGCTGATGGATCATCACTCATTAATTTCAGTTTGTGGACCAAAACAAGGAATTCCATCATTAGCTGCAGCTCATATTTAAAAATAGGCATTGTTTCTTTCAGCTCATTCCCATACTGTTTATTCCATAAAGGGCAATCCTGATTGGCTGTCACATCTGCTATGCCCAAGCCCCAGTCAACAAAACAAAATTTTGGACAAAGTTTAATCTCAATTTGATGGATAGGTTACCCATCATTAGTACAGATATCAACAAAGAAACCACTAAGGATGATGTGCTTTCTCTTGTGAAGGGAACTGTGCTACAAAGTACAGTGCTGGATCATAAGAATACCCAGTTAACACAGCTAGTGTCATGCCAATGTGAACAAGCTGTGACTCAAAGTTTTATCTTTTGGGGAATGCTAGTGATCATTCCAAAATCACTTCAGTATCAGGTTTTGGAAGCTCTTCATTAATATCTTTTTGGCATTGTATGGATTAAGGCAGAAGCCCACAGTGAAGTCATATTTGATGGCTGGGGATCAACAAAGATATTGAGAAGAAGACAAAGTGCTATACTACGTGTCAACATATTCAGCATGATCTTGGATCAGCTAGTCTACACACTTGGTTATGGCCTCAGATTCATTGGACACACATTCATGTGGACTTTGCAAGACCTTTAGAAGATTGTAAGTTTTGGGTCATAGTCAATACCCATTCAAAATGGCTAGAAATGTTCAGAATGACTTCTACAGTTACCAAAAGCATAGGCTAAACAAGGTACAAAGATATCCAATCAAGTGTACTGGTACAGTTGAGTGACAAGGGAGTTCAATTCTGTCCAGAAGAATTTCAGAGGTTCCTAGCTTGAAATGGAATTCACTACATATATTTGGCTCCATACCATCCTGCTGCAAATTGATTCATGGAAGTCTTTATACAGACACTTTAGTTCGCTCTTAAAGCATGCTTATCTATTTTGAATCATCAGCAGAAATTGGACAATTTCTTGCTTGTCTAAAAGGATACACCACATCCTACTATCCAGGAATCACCTGCAACTATTTTTTGAAGTGATATTGGTGTATATGCTGGGACCTGCTAAGTCTTGATGTTGCCTCACATGTAGCCAAATCCCAAGCTATGCAGATTGATCAACAACATGAGACTCATCATTTTTTTTCTCCCCAAGTAGGAGACTACAAGTAACAGAGGCTGAAGGTCACAGAGAACAGACTCCATGGGAGTAGAAAAGATTCTCTAATCAAGGTGGGCTGAGATTGGCTTGTCAATGCAAGGAAGAGTTGCAGAGACTAGACTCAGAGTGGAGAAGAAAAGGCCCAGGACTGAGCATTATTTTATTTTATGCTAATATATTAGATCCTGGGAGACGGGGTGTAATTGGACAAAATAAATCCTGTGTGGAATTGTTGAAGAAGCCCCACAAAGGGAGGCCAGTAGGGAGTATGCTGCAGGGCAGGCTTGCCCATTTACAGGTGTTGTAAATGTTCGATAGTTAATGACTGTCTCATTGGCTATGCATTCGCCATAACTTGTAAAACATGGTCAATTCCTCATGGTTGGAATATATTCATCAATTAAAAAATACCTAATTTATTTAACACATTAACAGAGCAATTATTAACTTGTTTTCTCAACAAAAGACTGCAACTGTTAGTCTTTTATTACTTCATTTTCACTTACAGCGCAACATTCACAGTTTAACACTACAACTGCAAAAATGATTAATGAACCTCAGAATTAATTCACATAATGGTTCAAAATACTAATGTATAGCTGTTTTTACTATGTTCCACCAGTGTCATGCTTTCCTGGGAAACATTTTACAGTATATTAAGTGCCTGATCATTGTGAATTAATTACGAATTAGTATAGCCTTTATTGCCATTTTTCTATATCAATTTAAATGGTAGATGTGGTGGTAGAAAACTGAGATTTGCAATGACATAAAGGTCAGCAAGCATCTGATTATTCTTTTCTCTTTAGAAACGTGGGTTGACAATAGTTCTAATTTAATCAGAGTGAAAACATACTGTGGGTTATTCTATTCTCCCAAGATCAGACTTATGGCAAACAGTACTTTGCTACAATTAATAATAAATTATTATAGTTATCTATAACTCTCTAAATAAGAATGGCACTTCATAGACTATTTTAAATGGTCCTTGACCCAATGAGTTTACAATCTTTGGGAAGTGTAGAAAAATATTCCGTTCTCACTCTTTACAAAGGCCCACAGCCCTTGCACTTGAGGTGGGATGTGAAAGAGGACAGTGAAATTTCCTTGTGGAATTGTTATTATCTGAATAATAGTGTGCTAGATATTATCAGACCAAAGCTGAATTGCTGCTTACATCCAGCTGCAGTATGCAAATAATTGTAAGGGTTATCTTCTTTATATTTATAGAATACTTATTTTTGCCCAGGCATAAAATAATTCCTTCCTGGTTTCACCCTAAAAATTAAGGGGGCAAATTAAAGGTAACACATTTAGAATTGTTGAAGGGAAATGCTTCTTCGACATAATGTAACATTTTCCTTCTTTGTACAGTTCTCGAGATATATTATCAATTTCCAATGTCCCCCTCAGATATAAATTATTTTTCAAATATTCAAATGTATCATAGGTACTGTACAAAATAAATGACAGGTTTCAGAGTAGCAGCCGTGTTAGTCTGTATCCGCAAAAAGAACAGGAGTACTTGTGGCATCTTAGAGACTAACAAATTTATTAGATCATAAGCTTTCATGGGCTACAGCCCACTTCTTTGGATGCATAGAATGGAACATATATTGAGGAGATATACATACACTCACATACAGAGAGCATGAACAGGTGGGAGTTGTCTTACCAACTCTGAGAGGCCAATTAAGTAAGAGAAAAAAACTTTTGAAGTGATAATAAAGATAGCCCAGTACAGACAGTTTGATAAGAAGTGTGAGAATACTTAAGTGGGTTAGCCTTTATTCTATGCTCAGTTAACTGGTGTCTAAATCTCAAAACACATCATTGTCCTTTATGATGTACATTTAGGAAAAAAAGGCATAACAAAAATAAATTTGAAAAGAACAAAGCAGTTGGCACTAGCTGATACATTTGTTGGCCTACAAGCCAAAGACCATCAAATGTATGCCTATGAAAACTGCACTACCCTATAACCACACAGGTGACCTCTCCATGTCAGGTCTGACAAGTTTGTACCATTGAACACAATTTCAGACAAGGGTTTTTGCTTTTAAAAGATAGTACAACTAGAGAGGGAGAGGAGAAAGGGAGTTTGTTAAAATGAAGAGTTTGTCTTTTGAATCACATTATGGGGGATGTGGGGAAGCAATTCAATCTTTGTTTTAAATATAGGAATGAAATTCTGGCCCTACTGAAGTCAATGGGAATTTTGGCCTTGCTGTGAATGAGGCTATGATTTCACACACAAGATTTTCACAAGCACAAAGCTAATCATTTAAATAAGTGTAGTGCAGCAAAAAAATATAGGGAGTTCAATTTGTTTTATACCTTTCAGGTGGCTTCACAAGTCTTAAATATAGGTGAATTTTATTTGTTAGGTTTTTGGGGTATGAAAAAACATTCTCTGAGTCTGAGTTAGAATCAAAACTCTCTGGGGTTATGCCAAGGTCAAAAAATTGTAGATGGAGTACACCTTAAAATAAACTTTCTGAATAATTGTTTTACCAAGTCATATAAAGTAACCACTGCAGCTCCTGTGAGTCTGCACTTACTTACAGTATGTTTTTAAAAAAATGTGTTAAGAGAAATTCTGATCCAAACCCTGGATCTGAAACCCAGAAAAAAGTTTCAAGCCATCTTTCCAAATCAAACTGACTCCTACTGTTGGGGTCCACTAGGCATAGCTACCAGGTAACTCGGGAGAGTGGAAGGCCAAAAGTGCTGATGAAGCTCTTTTGCTCTGGGCCTATCTGAACCCCCAAACCCCATCTCGTGAACTCTCACCTACTTCTATGCTAACTGTTTACATGCTCTGAAGTAGGTTGAAGCAGAAATGTAATGTCAGCTTTTTAGCAGATGGCTGCAGTTTCACTCACACTAGCAGAAATAATAGAGATATGAAGCGGGGTAGTTAGTTTGCAGGCATCTAACTCAAGGTCGCAAAGACTGAGAAAGTTTTCTCACAAGCTTATGGAGAGCTTATTGTAACAGTTGTCTGGAAGGGAGGGGGAAGGGGGAACAGCCAGACAAAGAGATGTATGTAAACAGTTTGGAGTATAAAAGGTAAAAGTTGTTTGTATTTGTGGCACTGGATTTGAGACATGCTGATCTCCTAGTGCCATTTCAGAGCTCTGAAATAAACTTGGCTTGCTTTCTCCCCTCGGTGTCTTTATTGGTGCCAAGCACACCGGGCGACGGACCATTGTTGTCCCCTCGAGCCCTTTAGGGCGGGCAACACTACAATACCTTGAAATTTGAATGAACTGGAATATGGAATTTGAATGTGCAGCTCCTGGGATAGAGTGGGTGAGGTCATTTATTTTTTTTATTGGAACAACTTTGTTGGAGCTTGAAGAAGAGCTCTGTATAAGCTCCAAAGCTTGTTTCTCTCACCAACAGACGTTGGTCCAATAAAAGAGATTACCTCTATCCTACCTTGTCTCTGTAATATCCTGGTACCAATACAGCTACAACAGTACTGTGTACAGCTACTGGTATTTGAGATTTAAGTTATGACTTTTTTGGCCATTACAGAGACATGAATTTTTGGATCACGATCCAGAGTTTGAACCTGGGATTTTGGTTTGGGCCCCTCTCTGCTACTACGATACATGGAAAACTTTTTTCCCTTTCTTTGTAATTGTTTACCAGCCTTGAAAAGCACTTTGATAATGTCTGTTTTCACTGTAACTCTGTTGTTTAATCAGATTCAGAGCCAAATTCTGCCTTCAGATATCTGTGACTCCCACAATGGTTTTATTATTGGATTGAATTACCTTCCTCTGAGGCTTTACAAAATTACAGGTGGGGCCGAATCTGGCCCTGAGTAGATGTAATAACCATCTAAAATAAGGCAGTGCCATGTTCACTGAAGAACAAAGAAGTGGAGCTAACACATTTACTAACAGTTTACAGCAAATACCAAATAATGATACTTAGCACTATTCATCTTCAAATTGTTTTTCTAACGTTAATTAATCCTCATAAGACCTGGTGAGATAAGTAAATATCATTAGGCCTGTTTTATGAAGAAATTGGTGGCACAAACCAATTAGGTACTTTTGAAATATTTCATTCCTATGTGATTTAAGAGCACATGCCCCACTGAAAGGCAATGGGATCTATGTTCTTCAGTCACATAAGTTCCTTTTGAAAATCCCACCCTAAATCTCTTACTCAAGGCCACTTAATTTTGAACATAATCTCTGGAACAGCTATTGCCACTCTATAACTAAAAACCACCAATAACCTCCACTCCACCCCCTATTCCCCTCACACAAACACAGCCTACATATATGCAATGTTAAGGTTGTAGGATTAAGTGCTCAACATTAAAGAAATATTCAAATACTTTGGAATTTATAGTCTGCCCATTATGTAATTGCAGTGTTATTCTTTAAATTCATGATCACTTACTATTTCTTAAATACCACAGTACACTCACTTTACATATGGCATAAACAAATAAGGTCTGATTCTCTTCTAACTTACACAAATTTAAAACTCCTGTAACTCTAGTGGAGAAGTTCCTACTTTACACCAGTGTAAGTAAAAGAAGAATCAAGGCTATAGATATGAAAGAGGCACTGTGGCCTCGAGGTTAAAACTAATCTGTCACCTGAGGGATTTGGATTCTGTGTCCAACTGTACCACGGATGTCTTGTGTGGCCACTTAACTTCCCTGTGCCTTTGTAAAATGTGAATAATATTTGTTTATTTCTTTGGAGGGTAGTGTTAAACTTCACTAAGTAAGGATTGTGAATTGCATACAATTATTAAGTCTAATCAATGGAAGAGATAGGAACAGAATTCAGGCCTTCATCTCTGTGAGTGTTCACCTAAGCCAAGGAGGCATTTTGGGGTGAAAACAAACCCTACCTTGGTTTTGCACCTGGTGGTGGGAGTGTGTGTAGCCCATTTTCAAGCATTTCATTCTCACCATGCTCTCTAGCAGGTGGTGAGGCTGCACACTTTTAACTATCCTGGAAGAGGGTTCTAATACAGATGTCTGGCCTGTCCTGTTCCCACCTTCTGATGATACATTTCACCCTTTTGCAGCCCAATGAGCCATTATTGTATGAGAGGAAAATAAAATTATGAAACTCCAAATCTTTTCAAAACAACAACAAAACAATTTACTGTAGCATGAGAGTGCAAAATGATCAACTACTTTTAATGAAAGAAACTGGGAAACCTAATCCTTTGAAGATACATCCATGCAGTTTGTTTTAAGCCACAAATGCAAACTAGTATATTATCCAAAATAACTACAAATCTGAGTTATCTTTCCAGTGTCATTTTTACCCTCTTTCCTTTTATTTCTTTAGTAATCTGTATATGGTAGACTTTTCTTGCAAACTATGACTCTTCTTGAAATAAAAATATCTGATTTTTGGATGGCTATAATAATGATGGTGTATTGTTTTCTTCCAGGGAATCATCTTCTATTTTTTACCCCATTGTTAGTTCCTTTTCTTGTTCTGCATTATGGTGTCCAAAGTTCTAAAGAAAATAATATAAACCTTTATCTTGTCAACTTTGTCTATCTCTGTCCTGGGACTCTCATAAAATTATTGTTAATCCTGTTTTTTCATCCTTACTGATTCCTGAAAAGATTATTGTTTTAAAAACTTTATTGTAATTTTTAAAAGATGAGGCTTAAAAATAGGAGCAGGACCACACAGAGCTTAGAAACCTCTGCTCTAATATATGGCATATACTCAAGATCAGTATGGCTGATTAACTAGCTTGAGTTCTATTTATAAGTAAAACTGGGTGTTCCCTTTGTGACTGTCAATCATATAGAGATAAATGGGTTAAATTCTGGTATTTGAAACTTTAATAACAATGTGAGTAATATCCGTGTAGAATAAGGGCTTGTCTACATGCTGGGGTAATGTGCTTTATGAGGGTATAATTTATAAAACTCACTAGTATGTTGCACATTAGTTGATCCATGATGACCCTGCTGGTGTGCATTAAAGGTTCCATAGTGCACTTGAACATAGTCCTGTTCCAAACAGCCCTAAGTTAAAGTGCATCAGCACAGTCTACAAGGACCAATTTTAAGGAAGACAGTATAAAATACATCTTAGTTAAAAAAATATTGCTTAGCTGATTACCCATATTATCTTTCTTAAGTAATCAAAACTTAGTTTTTTTTAAGTCAATAAAAAGGAATAAAGAGTTAAATTTAATTTTATAGAGTTTTATTAATTATCCTTCACAACAATAACTACTACTACTATAGGATATAAGAGAGAGAGAATCAGGGAAACAAGAGACAAGCTGCATTCACTTTACAGCTTGGGATCCCCACCCCCATTTCAAGTCCCTTTTCCTTGAGAGCTTCTTTTGAGTGTTCAGTTGTGGGGGAGTGAAGAATAACAGATGATGTCACTCCCTGCCTTATATACATTTAGCTTATGGCAGGAACACTTTGTTCCCCAAAACAGCTCTCAGACTAGTTTGTGGAAAATACAGACCCCTCAAAATGGAGTCCAGAATCATGTGGGCTGGTCACATGACCGTGCAGAGTCATAGCAGCCATTACTTACAGGTTGACTGAAAGCTCCAGAAGAAGGCTCACCAGGTGAGGGATAAGCTTCTCTTAAGGTCTATTACCCTTAATGGGCCCTTCACAACCAGCTATTTAGACTGGAAGCATCTTGGCACCTGGTGTCACCCAGGTGTGAATACATGTGAAATACAGATACATAATCAATATTCATAACTTCAGATACAAAAATGATATATGCATACAAATAGGATAATCATATTATCACTATGAAGAATATGGGATGCAGTATCACAACAATAACCTTTCAGCTTTTCAGAATCAAATACCACAACCAAAAGAGAAAATAACACTTATACTTAACCACTATTTTGGGAAGGTGATTTTGTTTAGATTTTTTATCAGAGTCCCTCAGAATAGGGCTTCCCTTGTTCCAATTGGTTAGCAATTCCAGTGTTGCTAACACAAGAGGGAAAAAAAAAAAACAAAGCGAAAGAATAAGACACTTTGTTCAATTACTTACATTCCAATTCACCAAGGTCTCCTTCCCAATGGATCTATAGAAGTCAACACTTTTAACCTACTTCCCATAAATTATATAAGTCCTAGGATCTGATTGTCACTCCTGACCATCTAACAAACGCCTACATTTATGACAAACTCTATAGCCCGAGTACAGATCAAGAAGTTTGCTTGCTTGGTCTCTTTTTATGTTTATATACACCTAGAACTTGAAAGGCAATAAAAAAACCTTAACTATAGTAGACACATGTACAGTGTTTCATAATCTTGGTTAACAAGAGTAACCTGTTCAGTTTCAAAGCAACTTAACAACGGTTTTGATTGGAACCAGTTGCAAAACAAGGACACACTCTGTGACAATCTTTAAAACACCTACATAAGCATGTACTCTTGCTAATTAGGTATTCTGTTTCAGAAAGCAGTCAACTAACTGATTTGGGTCAGAGCCCAAGAGATAGTCTCTGTGTTACATATTACCAGATCTTTGCTCAGCCATTGGCTTTCAGATCAATTATTGACACTGAAAACACAGATGGAGTGATGGACAGACATGACTGTACTCTTTTTTCCAGTGGACTAGGAGGCCACCTGAATTGCTGGATAATAGGCAACTTTAATGGCTCTTCCTATCTGAGATAGGTACTTGATATCACGAGGAGTACTCCCAGATGGCCAGCCAAGGACCACAAACTTCTCCCTTCCAGGGAGACAGGTCATAAGAACGTAAGAATGGCCACAGTGGGTCAGACCAATGGTCCATTTAGCCCAGCATCCTGTCTTCTGACAGTCGCCAGTGCCAGATTCTTCAGAGGGAATGAGCAGATCAAAGGATTAACCAAGTGATCCGTCCCCTGTTGTCTAGTCCCAGCTTTTGGTAATCAGAGGCTTAGGGACACCCAGATCATGGGGTTGCATCCCTGACCCTCAAGGCTAATAGCCATTGATGGACATATCCTCCATGAACTTATCTAATTTTTTTTTTAACTTTGTTATTTTTTTGGCTTTTACAGCATCCCCTGGCAATGAGTTCCACAGGCTGACTGTGCATTGTGTGAAGAAGTGCTTCCTTATGTTAGTTTTAAATCTGCTGCCTCCTCATTTCATTGTGTGGCTTCCAGTTCTTGTGTTATGTAAAGGGGTGAACACATACTTATTCCCTTTCGCCGCACACTCCATAACATTATAGGATTCTATCCTATTCCCCTTTAGTTATCTCTTTTCTCAGATGAACAGTCCCAGGCTTTTTAATCTTTCCTCATATGGAAGCTATTCCATACCCCTCATCATTTTTTGTTGCCCTTCTTTGTATTTTTTTTTTTCAGTTCTAACGTATGTTTTGTTTTGTTTTTTAAAGGGGCAACCAGAACTGCAAGCAGTATTCTAGATGTTGGGCATGCCATGGATTTATACAGTGACATTACGATATTTTCTGCCTTATTATCTATCCTTTTCCTAATGGTTTCTAACATTGTTATCTTTTTTTGACTGCCACTGCACATTTCTCTGAAAACATCTGCTAACTATCCATAACAATGCTAATATCTCTTTTCTTGAGTGGTAACAGCTAATTTTGAGTCCATCATTGAGTCTATAGTTGAGATTGTTTTCCAATGTGCATTATTTTGCATTTAGCAACATTGAATTTTATCTGCTATTTTCTTGCACAGCCATCTAGTTTTGTGATATCCTTTCATAACTCTTTGCAGTCAGCTTTGAACTTTACTATCCTGAGTAGTTTTGTATCATCTGCAAACTTTGCCAGCTCATTTTGAACCCCCTTTTCTAGATCATTTATGAATATATTAAACAGAACTGGTCCCCAGCACAGATCTTTGGGGAATCCCACTATTTACTTTTCTCCACTGTAGAACCTGACCATTTATTTCCTTACTCACCTTTATTTCCTATATTTTAACCAGTTACTGATCCATGAGAGGATCTTCTGTCTTATCCCATGATTGCCTACTTTGCTTAAGAGCCTTTGGTGAGGGAACTTGTCAAAGGTTTTCTGAAAGTCCACGTACACTATATCCACTGGATCAGTCTTGTCCACATGTGTGTTGACACCCTCAAAGAACTCTAATAAATTAGCGAGGCATGACTTCCATTTACAAATGCTGTGTTAACCTTTCCTTAACATTTTAAGTTTATTTATGTGTCTGATAATTCTGTTCTTTACTATAGTACTGAAGTTAGGCTTACCAGCCTGTAATTGCCAAAATCACCTGTGGAGCCTTTAAAAAAAAAAAAAGGCATTGCATTAGCTATCTGCCAATCATCAGATACAGAGGCTGATTTAAGGTTAGGTTAGGTTACATACCACAATTAGTAGTTCTATAATTTCATATTTGCATTCCTTCAAAACTCTTGAGTGAATGCTATCTGGTCCTGGTGACTTATTACTGTTTAATTTATCAATTGGTTCCCAAATCTCCTCTAATGGCATCTCAATCTGGGAACGTTCCTCAGATTTGTCACCTAAAAATAATGGCTCAGATGTCGGAATCTCTCTCACATCATCTGCAGTCAAGACTAATGCAAATTAATTAATTTCCTTCTCTGCAATGGTTTTGTCTGTCTTGAGTGGTCTTAGCAACTCAATCATCCAATGGCCCCCTGATTGTCTTTTAAGCACTGATATGCTTAAAAAAATCATTAGCTTTTGTGTCTTTTGCTAGCTGCTCTTCAATTTCTATTTTGGCCTAATTATACCTTTACGCTTAACCTTCCAGATCCCTCACCAGGATTTGACATCTAATTTTAAAAGATGTCTTTTTTTCTCTGACCACTTCTTCTACTCTGTTGTTTAACCATGGTGGCATTTTTTGATCCTTTTACTGTTGTTGTTATTTTATTATTATTATTATTTTATATTTAACATTTAGTTTGAGCCTCTATTGTAGTGTTTTTAAAAAAGTTTCCATGCATCTTGCAGGCATTTCACTCTCACGACTGTTCTTTTTAATTTCCATTTAATTAGCATCCTCATTTTTGTGGTGTTCCCCTTTTTGACATTAATAGCTACTGTGGTGTGTTTCTTTGGTATTTCTCCCCCTACAAGAACATTAAATTTCATTACATTATGGTCACTATTACTGAGAAGTTCAGCTATACTCCCCCAAGCCTGTGCGCCACTTAGCACTAAATCAAGAATTGCCTCTCCCCTTGTGGTTTCCAGGACTAGCTGCTCCAAGAAGCAGTCATTAATGGTTTCTAGAAATTTTATCTCTACATACCATACTAAGGAGACATGTTTCCAATTAATATGAGAATAGTTGAAATCCCTCATTATTACTGAGTTTTCTGTTTTTGTAGCCTCTCTCTCTGAGCATTTCATGATCACTGTCACCATGTGGGTCAGTGGTCTGTGGTATATTCCTACTGCTATACTCTTATTATTCAAGCATAAAATGTCTATCCATAGACATTCTAGGGTACAGTTTGATTAATTTAGGATTTTTGCTATATTTGACCCTATGTTTTCTTTCACATAATGCCACTCCCACACCAGCACGACCTACTCTGTGATCTTATATATTTTGTACCCTGGCATTACCATGTCCCATTTATTATCATTATTCCACCAAGTTTCTGAGATGCTTACTATATTAATATTCTCATTTAATACCAGGCACCCAAGTTCATCCACCTTAATATATAGACTTCTAGCATTTGTCTCTCACCATCAAATCAGGGAACAAGGCATTACTTTTGAGTTCTTGCAACTGCAGATGGAATTTTCCAGTATTTTTGTACAACACATCTTGTCATACCAGCTTGTACAAGACAAGTTAGGCCAAAGATGTTGGTAAAACCATCTTGGAACATGCATTCAACATTGGCTGACTTACTCTGGTCAGCAGCTTGCTCCCTGACATCACTTTCCAGGGGGCTCTCTGCAGTACATCACTCGGATAACTTTGCACACTATGCTTGCTTAAGATGTAGTTTCTATATCAACCCTCAGCTAGCTGCTGAATGTCCAGTTTAAAGTTTATATAGTTATAGAAATCTGCTCCACAGTTTTGATGCTCTTTAAACTTGTTTTTAACAGTCCTTTATACAAATCAAAATCTCTTCAAGAACTGTTGTTCTCCAGCAGGCTGGGACAGCTATATAAATCCTCCATTTCTATTCTCCTTGCTTTAACAACAATGGTGTTATGTATGGGTGAGCTATGTCTTTACCTTATTGATCAAACAGTTACATTTCTGGTTATTCCACTAGTGATCAAGCATCTTTTAGTACAAGTGTATTTCACTAACTTTATAGTATGAGCACACTTGATTGTAAATATCAGCTTTACTTCTTCACTTTATCACTAAAGTGAAAGAAATCAATATGAACACAAGCCCTTTTTTTTCCTGACAAAATTGCCAATGAGAGAAACTTTTTCTTTAATGTTGGCAAAGCCATATGACTTATAGTTGACTTAATTTAATTACAATATTTTATTCAATCTGATTCCTTATTTGTCACTGATGTATCTAGCAATATAATATTTGATATGTATTTATTCATTCAGTCACAGACAGGGGATGGGGGGGAGGAAATCTCTGCACCAATAGTACGCTCTTGTGAAAGTCTGCAGAAATGCTGAGTTTCCTCAGACTATTTGGAAAATCTAAAGAAATTTTGCTGTTTCACCTTGAGTTTTATTCTCTCAGACCTCTGTCCTATCTTTTCTAAAAGGCACTGAAGACTTGAAAATTCTTAAATAGTAAAAATTCATAATTTTGGGGACATTTGCACAATTAATGCACAACACATCAGTATTTAAAAATCACGCCCTGTAAGGCATGTTACTCTACTGTGTAGACAAGCCCTTCTGCAGATTTAGATCCTGGTAATTAAATGCAGAATCTGGCCCATATTGTAAGAAGCACAGCTAGCCACACCTATAGTAAAGTTGCCTGATACTTTCCATCATAATAACCCATTTTCAATTGCTTATAACTTTGCCAAACTTTAACCATTTGGGCTGAAATTGTCAAATGTGTGACTCAGGATGATTTTTAGATACCATGATTCAGCCATTTCTGAGAATGAGATTAGGAAAAACCTTACAAGTGTTTTGCAGGGAAGCTCTAGGACTGCCACACTGTGCATGCTCCATGCCCACAGAGAATCCCTGTGATGACCAGACTGCTCATGTGCCATCTCCACACAGTGACTGAGCATGCTTCATCCTGGGACTGAAATGCCGGAGAGGTGGGAAAGTGTAGAGAGGTAGGTGAGGGGTCTAGAGACAGGAGTTCCAGATGGGAGGAGGAATGTGAACCTGGGGATAGAAGGGAATGGGGCAAGGGACTAGGAGATGGGAGTGGTAGGGAGAGGAAGAGTGGGTGGGAACACAGGAAAGAGTTGGGGAAGGTATAGCACCCAGGGAAGGGAGGAGCAAAGGACAGGGCAGCAGGAAAAAGATAGGAGCAGGGGGTGGGACAAGGGCATCACACAATGCAGAGAGAGGCAAGAGCTGGGGATAGTAAGATAGGAGCAGAAAGGGTCTGGGGGGAGAAGTATCTGTAAGTGCTAGACCACACACTCATATAGAATCTCAGATTGACCTTGAAGACCTGATTGCTGTCTAGCAAATAGCTATAAAACGCACTGGCAGAGTGTCACTGTTACTGCGTCCAAATGCCAAGTCCATGTAGAATATAACAGCTTTCTTCTGCTACCAGTTACTCATTCTCTTACAAGGTAATGGACTGAGTAATGAATCTAAAGTGCCCAACTCTGCTGATGACTCAGGTGGGGGTCAATATGGTTCCATATAACAAAATTTCTGTTTTGTTTTCAGTTTGCTTTTTAAAAAAGGAAGGAGGGAATTTCACTAAAAAAGCTCCTATATTAAAAGAATGTTAAGGTTCTTAGTAAAGTCAGTAACTGTGAAGTTAGGAAATGCCAGAATTAACGTTGCCCATGCCACTTTCATTTAGCCCCTTCCATGCTTGTATTTTGATACTGTCTTCAGTGGGAGAACAGGTGAGTCTGACTCTTGTTACCCCTTTTAATAATAATACCTAGTGCTTAAATAGCACTTTCCATCAATAGCTCTCAAAGTGCTATTTTACAGATGGAGAAACTGAGATACAAAGGGATGAACAATCTTGCCCAAGGTCACCCAGCAGGGTACTGGCAGAGCTGGGATTTGAATCCAGGTCGTTTTAATCCCAGTCCATTTGGCAGTCCACAGTGACACTATTTTAAAGGATGTAGCAATGTTTTTCCCTTTGCATCATATCAACTCCATTGGCAAACACAGTATGCCTTGGTTCTGCTCTGGCCTCTCTTTGGGAAGGCCAGAGCTGACAGTAGCATTAATCTCACATAGTTTTTGTACTAATAAAGTGCAGAATCTAGGACTCTGTCTTGACCTTGTGCAGGGATGCAGATGGAACAGGGGACAGGGTTTCTCATATCAACTCCCCTTTGCCGACTCTACACAGGTTAGTCATAATCTAGCTCTGAACCAGGACAGTGAAGTTAGTTTAAAGAAGGATTTTATTGATTAAAAGTTTGTTGGTTGTGTTTTTTTCCTGAGTCAGCAATATGCTCACTTGTTAGACGTTTTGTGTTTCTAAAAGTACGCAAGATTTGAATGTTTTTCTATCTGGAAAGTATGACCTGAACAGGAAAGATATTTAGAAAGTATTTTATTACCATACACATCGTTATTTGTGTTACTTGAACAATCAGAGTATTGTGGTGTGCACTCTGATCTGAGGTGGTTGGTATTAAAAATATGTAGTTCATTTCCACAATAAAATTGGGAAGAGAAGGGGAATTCATTATCATTGTTAAAGAGTTGTCTTTGGTATATCATAGAATAATGGTGAATAACATTTTATCAGGTTCTTAGGTAGCTGAATGCACAGTTAGCAGTAGAACAGGTAGCATGTGTTGAAATGTACCTGTGTAATATTGTATACTGTAACAACTGGTGGCATTTTCTATACATAAGAATTCTAGGTATAAACACGTCAGTGGCACTTCTCTGGGTCATACACACGATAATAATGTAACTGTCTACTTCCCATTGATTTATAATGGGAAGTATTTGCCTAAGGTACAGATTTTTAAAGGCACCTAACTCCTATTGTTTTCAAGGAGGGAATAAGGGCCAGATTTTTAAAGGAACATTTTCAGAAGTGACTTAGATATTCAAAAGACCAATTCCACATTGATTTTCAATAAGACCTAGACTCTGAAGTCAGTTAAGCCTAGCAACACTGATTGGCGCACCAAATGAATACTTTTTGAAAATCTGGGTCTTTAATATTTTTTTTAAATTTAGGCTTCTAAGGGATTTAGGCATATTTGAAATAGTTACCCTATTTTTATTAGCAGATATTGGAACATCAGTTCTGTAATTTGCATATTTTGAGATATTTACAATCTCCATCAAGCATTTTGTCCCAGCAAGACACCTTTGCCTACCTAGTCAGGAAAGGACGCTGAATTATGATGTTATATGGGAGTTGGGCTACATTGGGCTATGCTAAAAATGTAGCAAATGTTAATAAATACAGTTAGAAAATATCTGTGTCCCCTACATTTCACCAATCTAGGGAAAAAAATTAAAGGATTATCTTTATATACATAAAATAAATATATTGTGAGGGGTTTCATTCAGGTATTTTTGACTTACTGGTAAGGAAAAGAAAAAGTATTGATGAATAAATATATATTTTTGTTTTCTTCAATAATTAAGATCTGAAGAAACAGATAATTTACCCCAAACTTTATGAAGAAGACAAGAAAAGACAAAAAAAAAAAAAAAGAAAGAAAGAAAAGGAAAACGGCATTTTATATTAAATTATACATGGAAACTTTCGGCTCCAAAACAGAATTTATTGAAAAGTTATGAGATGAAAGAATGGTGTTTTTTGGGATGTGAGTTTTAATTGAATGTCCCATCATAGCCTTAACTGTACCAAACAGCCATTATAATAATAGTAATGATGACTTACTTCATACAGTATTTTTCACCCTGAAGCATTACTAAGCAGATTACAAATTTAAGCCTCGTCTATATAGATAGACCCTGTATCCCTGTGGAGGCATTTTATAACCTGCTATAGCTCTGGGTGACACAGGCATACACCTACTCAAGACAGATGCAGGATCAAGATCTTAGAGATCACTTCATCATAGAGTAACCCTATCCAATGGAAACTGTGGATGGAATTTGGATAGGCCGCATATAATTAAGTAAATTGGCCTGGACACTGCGATAAAACTATTACTTCTGCAAGAAGAGTGCACTGAATGAGACACCAAAGGATAAATGATGAGAACCTTGACTTTTTATATGTCATCTGTAAGATTTGTTGTTGTTCTGTTGAGCTTCTTTGGAAGAATGTGTTTAGGAAGCTATTATGAGATAGTAGAATGTATTTACGAACAGAAAAGTGGATTATGTACGTGCATCTTTCCAGAAGTTACCAGTCTCATCTTAACTATGACCAGAGAAAGAATAACTATCATACATTGTTACTTTGTTTGCCCACAAATTCCTCAGCAAAACCATTTAGCATCTGATGAGAGAAAATACTAATTCATTGTAAAATAACGTTCAATAAAAGAAATAATAACTTTTGCTCTCTGACTCTTATTGGGGAAATAGTGAGAGAGACTGTTAACAACGCTCCTTAGTGGAAAACACTATAGTTATGAATGTTGTCATTGTTCATCAATGTTTATATACTGTGCAATTGTACTGTAGTCAACAGGATTCCATGAGTTGTAAATCAGCTCAGAATTTATCCCAAAGACTTTAATTAAAAAATAGTGATAAACAGCAATCTAGAGGCATAGAAAAATAGTGCTGTGATACACTGTGCATCGTGTTTTCTGGCTCTTTGATAAATAAAGCACTGGAGTGTGGTAATTCTTCAGAGAAATGAAATAAAAATTATAAAAACCCTTGTGTATGCAAGAGACAGAGCATGCTCTTCACTATACAATTAACACTACAATAGAAATGTGTACCCTTCACAGAATATGCATGCTGGGGCTGACCTAGCAATGCTTACTCATTGGAGTAATCCTTACTCACACAAATAATACCATGCCTATGTACAATGTGATCACTCTTCTGCCTTAAGGCTCAAAGATCCAGACTGATTGTATTCAACTCCATGGCAAAAGGCCAGCTTGAGCTTCAAATGAAAGAAACTTCAATTTAATTATGTTCCCCCTGTGAATATATATTTTGAAAGCTGACAAAAACAACTTAAGAAACAGAGATCCAATTATAAATTGGCAAACTAGTTCCATACAGATGCTAGCAAAATCTGCTTTTTCATATCTGTAACTTTTTATTATGTTTTGGAACTTTAATATTAACTTTTGTCTACAATTTCTGTTCTGATGAAAAAAAAAAGGCTAATTAACTGGAATTATAAGGTTTCTTGCTGATGCTGTGAGGAAAAAAGAGAAAATTTGTGAGCATCCTTAATGCTAGTCGTAACAATGTCCATCTTTGTTGGGGTAGTATTGATGTCATATTTGGCCTTTAACCAACTTACACTGTTCTGCAACACTACTGTATCTCGGTACATGCTTTCAAAACTCTACATGACTATTTGCAAAGCTGCAGTGCTAAAGCAGTGTTTTTCAACCTGGTAAGAAATTAACAAATAGTGTCAGCAATTTTTTTTCACTGCCATAGATTATTTTTACTGCACATACATTATAGCTTGATCAAGATATTAATTTTGAATAAAACTAAAAATGTGCTGTGTAATATAAATTGTGTAACCCATTGCACTGAATAGGCTTTACTATCCAGTGATAACAGCGTCTTAAATTATAGGTCAACAGTGGCTATTAGTTAATTACATGCTCCTTACTTCCTTTGATGTTTGCTTCAGAAAATGAAGCTTTCATTCAGAGGAAACTGCTCATTCAAAGAAGCAATAAAATATGACTTTTGCACATATTCAAGTCTTTCAAATTCCCACCTGGATGTATCCCTATGGTCATCTTCAGTGGATATGAGAGGATTATTAAATGAGCAAGCCTTTGGAATAATAATGATTTATAGAGCATGAATGTGTATCATGTGGTCTAAGTAGGGGTGTGTTGCATGTGCACACGTGTGTGTATTTAATATATAATAATGTATATGCAGTGCATATCCAGTGGTCTAGCAAATAGTTGTGTAGAGCTTTGAAGAGGGGACCACTGTAAAACATGTACTGGGATACAGCATATATACAGTCCACCTCCTTCACCTTGAGAAAAAAGGGAGCAGAACAAACGGAGACAGAAACTAGCTAGTAGCCATAAATGTTAGCGAGCAGTTGTGTAATATGTTCCCTGCTGATCCGACAGAAATAACTCTCTCCCCAACTCCATGCCTAGGGGACTTCCTCACAGATGATGATGATGTTTGTCAGCATTATCTTCCAATGTATTCCCTCTTCCTCATGTTGAACAACTGTCCACAGCAATGGGACATGGGATAGAGATGTACTGCTAATGGAGAAGAATGTGGTGGCACCAGGCCTCCACACAAACCCCTTTACTCTCCAGGATATCTTAAGCTCTACAGGCTTTCTCTATTGATATTGGGCACTCTCCAGGCTCAGTAGGTCTCAGCCTTATCTGTTCCAGGGGACAAACCCCTGTCACCCAGTGGAATGATCTGAAGGAAACTCTGAGTCTCCTGGGTCCTACGTTTAGGGGACAAAAAGGCATTAAGGTTGTTGAACCTACCCACTTTTCCACAGCACACAGCTTGTAGTTACCTGTCTTATCTGAATATAACTGTTTTAGTCATAAGATACTAATTGTAATTTTTCAGTCCATACTACGATTATGTTACATATGGAAGGCCAGATCCTCCTGAGGTGTAAATCATTACAGTTCCATAGAAGACAGTGGAGCTATGCCAGTTCACACCAGCAGAGAGTCTGGCATAAAATATTTGTTAAGCTAATGTCTCCCTGTATTGGACAGACATTTTTGGGGTCGGGAAGGAATTTTCCTCCAGGGCAGATTGGCTGAGCCTCTGGAGGTTTTTCGCCTTCCTCCGCAGCATGGGGCAGGGATCTCTAGCAGGAGGGTTTCTGCCGATTGAAGTCACCTAAAACAGGATTGGGGACTTCAACAGCAGAGTCCAGGGAAGGGGTAGGGACGGTTTTATGGCCTGCAGCATGCAGGGGGTCAGACCAGATGATCATAATGGTCCCTTCTGACCTTAAAGTCTATGAGTCTATGAGTCATTCACTACTATATATGTACCTATCTGCTCTTGCATGCAATTAGCTTTTTATTTCATGTATTTATTAGCATAGTGTGACAAAGTTCCTCCTCTATCTTGGTGGGTCCTGCGCTTATTGGCGGATTTTCCTGCCTCAGAGATTCACCATGTGGGTTGGGGAACAGCCCAGAGACCTTCCCCTCTGCAAGAACCCACAGTCCAGGTCCATTGGGAGGTTTGGAGGGAACCCGGGCCCACCCTCTACTCCGGGTTCCAGCCCAGGGCCCTGTGGACTGCAGCTGTCTATAGTGCCTCCTGTAACTGCTGCATGACAGCTACAACTCCCTGGGCTACTTCCCCATGGCCTCCTCCAAACACCTTCCTTATTCTCACCACAGTACCTTCCTTCTGGTGTCTGATAACGCTTGTGCTCCTCAGTCCTCCAGCAGCCCACCCTCTCACTCTCAGCTTCTTGCACTTCTTGCTCCCAGCTCCTCACACTCGCCCCACAAACTGAAGTGAGCTCCTTTTAAAACCCAGGTGCCCTGATTAACCTGCTTTAACTGGTTCTAGCAGGTTCCTGATTGCTCTAGTGCAGCCCCTGCTCTGGTCACTCAGGGAACAGAAAACTACTCATCCAGTGACCAGTATATTTGCCCTCTACCAGACTCCTGTACCCCACTGGTCTGGGTCTGTCACAATAGTTACTTATCAAAGTAGAATGTGACATGGATGGGCTAGAGTGGTGGCATTTTATTTGTTTTCTTTTTCCTCTGGAAGGACTTTTCTCAGCTCTGATCATGGTAATCTTTGACTCATGTTACCCAGGAAACCACAGAACCTTTTGTATTGCATCAGTTCATTTTTCTCTCTTCTCATAGATTCCCTCCTTGCTAGTCTGTTTGGTTTGTGTGGATACTCTACTGTTACATTCTGTTAATTCACCACGACTACCACCGCACTTCTCTTTTTTTCTTTGTTTCAAGGTTGAACATTAAAGTAGTTGGCAACACACTATGCCTGATTCTGATCACAGATAAACACCAGCACAAATCCGGAATGACCCTCTGTGAAGTGGGTGGAATTGCCTGGGAGTAAAAAGATGAAAGCTCATTTGTCAGGCTTTTAAATTTTTCCACATAGAAAATTAACTTACATATTTCTGGAGTTGATACAGCCCATGTGGATGAAGTTGTGTTTTTCTGTGCCCTATAATTCAGAAATGTGTGAATCTGGGCATTATAAACATAACTTTCCATATTTGACATTTAAGTGAGACGCTTTTAGCTGCTCATTAGTCTCATGAAGAATTTAACTTAAATCCGAAAACTTACTGTAACATAAGAAAGGGACACTGCAGAATAGTATACAGAACTACGTTGTCTGTATATATTGGATTCCATGTATTTAGATTCATTTCTCGTTTATTTAATATAGCTCCTTTGTGTGTATTTTAAAAAAATAATTTAGTACAACTTGTTCTGGCTCATCTGCACTTGACAATCTGTAAAATATGATTTGCCAAACCTCTGTGACCAGCAGCATTGCTTAAGCAATCTTTGCATACTGTTTATCACTGCCAAACAGCAGTACAGCACCAAAATATTACTCTTACCATTTAACCTGTTATGATGCAGTTTTGTGCTCTGTTGAGCTGAGCTCTGTGTAGCCATAGTAAGTCTCATAGGTTTTTAAAACTGTGAGAGTCATTAATTCTTTTAATTCTTTTTTCTTTCTTTCTTTGTCTCTTTTAAAGATGGAAGAGGTTTGTGTTAATGACAACTTAAATTGTGTGGGGGAACAGTCCTATTCTCATAAGCATGGAAAAGTCTTTAGGTCCAAAATAAATAAATAAATAAGTCCGACACTCACCAGGCAGACATTTGTTCACGTTTTCAGCTTTGGTATTGATCCTTGCAACCTCAGAGGTGGAAGAGAGATACCATTTATAAGAATGAAGTTCGGATTAGCAGTACAAAAGTGTCGGTGTGATAAGGTAGTGAAAAATTGGCTTTATAAAATCAATATTTGTGAATCCATTGCTCTTAAACAATTGAAAATATTAAGTTTTCCAAAGCAAACTGCACTATGTCTCAGGGAAATGGGTTTGGGAAACCGTAGTCCTCAACCTTTTTTTCTGACTAGGACCCCAAATTTGCCAGCTCTTTCTTGCTATTCATATCCCACAATCTGTTACACACAGCAGTGTTCGGGTTGGGGTTCTAGCAAGGTGGTTGAGGATGAATGGGCATAGAAGGGGTGCCATTCTGCCTGTTGGGTGACAGGGTGATTGTGTAGAAAGTGTGATGGTGAAAAAAACGAGTGAAGGTGCTAGTTGTGAGGGATGGGTGCCGAGACAGAGTGGTGGTACTTATTGGAAAGAGCTAATATAGGTGCAGTGCTACTGTGGGGCTGAATCTCTCTACTGTTTCCTGTGCTCACCCCTATTGAAATTGGCTCCTGGTGAAGGTGCTGCTTCAAGATGTAGTTTCAGACAGCTCCCCATCATCTTCCACTGATAGTTCTCCTGGAATGAAGTATGGTGCAGTAGGGGAGGGATGAGGCTGTGGCAGGAGGCTGAGCAGGGTGTGGGCATGGACAGACTGGCAAAAGAAGGAAGCAGGAGGGATGTCTTTTTCCTTGACATCACTCCCACTGGAATTTGTGGCTTATTTTTTGTTTGATTGTAGCACAACCTCTGGGATATGAATCACTTCTGATTTATGCCTCCAGGGTTGAGAAACACTGAGGTATTTGGTGCCCCAAATGTGAAAGAATAGAACAGAGCAGAATTCTAAGAGTGTCATTTTTGTAGAACAGGTTTCAGGTGGAAGAGTCCATTCAAATATGTAACCCTTAGAATGTCAATTATTGGAAGAAGGCAGCACTGAAATATAACCTTCCTTCATTATGCATATTAGAAGTCTTCTTTGTGTATGCCCTAACACTTTGATACATCAAAGACTTGGAGTGAGGAAAAGGAGAGGGAAGGGTAGCCAAAATATTTGATTTTCTGTTCATTCCTGTTCCTCTAGCAGTTAATAGCTGGTATGCAGGTAGAAAAATACTCACCTGCCTATGATTCAGATGTATTCACGTGCAATGAGTGGTACAGACCTTTTGGGACATGATCCTAGTGTCTTGATCCATGTCCCTCTATTTCCTTGCCAAAGAAAGACAATGTGCAATTAACAGGTGGGGTTGGACCAAGCAGGAACCAGCCCAGCTGCTCAAGGAAAAAAGGCTGCACACAATTAACATAGCATTATATAAGGAAGTCAGTGTGGTAGTAGGGACAGCTGTTGTTCTGAAGAGGAAAATTCCCCATGCACAAATAGAGTCTAGCAGGAACATATGTACAGATTATTTCTTTGGATTGTGGATTTTTTCTAAACAGCCAAGAGCTGATAACTTTAGATGAAGCTAATACTCAGTTGGCTGTCTGGGAAAAATAATCAGCAGGTAATTCCACTCCCTGACCACCACCTCTGCCCCATTAAAAGGGTCTCTTTCTTTAAAAAATATATATATATATATATATATATATATATATATATATATTTGACTTGGCTCTCTCATCCACATTTGTACATTCCTCCTATCTTTGGGATGAGATACACACAGAAATAAACCAGTAACACTTTCTGGTTAAATTGCCACAAAACTGAAAGCAGAGAGAATGAACATATTGTGGGAATTCACTTTATTGTTTATTAGTACAATGGTAGCAACCAAAGGCATTAGTCAGGAGCAGCATCCACTGTTCTTGGTGCTGTACAGAGGTAGATATGGTCCCTATTTGAAGATTTTGCAATCTGAAAATGATGAGGAAAAGGCATCCCAAGTGTGAGTAAAACAGTGAGGATACTCATGGTCATACAACTTTTTTTGTTAAAGTACAGATCCCATATGTTTATGACAGGGCAGTGGTAGTATGATGGAAAATTGCAGGATGGTGAATAAATATGATGTGGGAATGATAGGGGGAGAAAAAAAGGGGGAGCAGGAGTTTAAGGGTGAGGGAAAGAATGTGGAGGGATTATGTGTGAAATGATGGTGGGGAAAGAGGTAGCAACAAACAGAGAACCAAATATCTGATAGAAAATAACATCCAGAGTTCAAATGGTTAAAAAAATAGTTGCCTGGTGATCAAGGACTCGGAAAGTGCCTTGTCCTGCTGCTCCCAACTATTGCTGGAGAAGTCTCCTACTCCTGTAGGATTGGCTCTATCACCAGGTTGTCTTGCTCTGTTTCTCTGTGCCCACTTTGTGTTGTTAGTTTGGGTTTTTTTTAAGCTGAAATACTTAAGGGAATTATTGTCTCCTTTGGCAAAGAAGAGAATGAACAAAACAAGGTTGCTTTAGAAACTGTATTATTTGAAATGAGCAGCTATTGTTAGTGCTGCCATGGAAATTACACCTTGTGAAAAGGCCAAAATTCCCCCAGCGTATTGTATTTTTTTCATAAGCCTGTGCAAGAAATGTTGGATTTTCACTATTGAGACTGATCTTCCTTGCTCATTTTATTAGATTGGCTTCTCAGTTCACACATCCTTTTGCTATGCCCTCAAAGCTGTACGTAGCAGCAAGTGTAATCTTGGACAATTTTTGCTTTAGCTGATTGTTTCTTGTTTGCTTGAGAAAAGTTGTGTATTTTTTGAACATGAGAAGAAATAAGCTATTATTGCCAAGTAGTGTGCACAGCCTGTAGACAAATAATGCCTTTACACTGGAAAACCTTTAATGATTGCTGACTACTCAGAGAACTCAGTTATTTGAGCTAGCACTTCTTTACAAAAATCACCCCAAGTATTCAAACAGTGTGAGACTAGCAATCAGTTGAAGACAAAGTGGTTAGCGCTCTTTGATAAAGTGGGTCATCTGTATGCTACTGAATATTTTGGCTCTGATGTTTTGGGCTCCGTTTTCCTGGAGACACCGGAAGAAAGACAAGGCACAAGGGATATAGTTTAGCTAGGCTCCAGCTTTATTGATCTAGCTCGTCTGGGAACATTCCAACAGTAACTTGTATAGAGCAGGTCAGCCTTCATTCCCTAATTTAATCCAGCTGGTGGAGGACTACTGTCAACCCTTCACCCCACCACAGCTGACCCCAGCCCATTTCTGGGACTCCACTGCTCTCCCCTGATATAAGAGCTAAGGGGCTGGGGAAAGAGGATTTTGAGTCCAAACCCCATTCCCCAGCTTCTTTTGGATGATTTCCACAAAGTTTATTTAAAACTCCAGTTTACCAGAGCAATAATTGAAGATGCAGAGAAGAACAAGGTACATAGATTTGTCAATTCTTTTAATGTGGCAGAAGGGCTAACATGGTTTTCTTTCAATCACATCTGGGGTAACAGGAAAATTAATGTAAGAATTAAAATGCACCCGTGTTCATAATCATAACATCAATTGAACATGTCTTTCATTTTCCTTGACTAAGTAATTTTCCCCTCTTCCTGCTTATTCAGACAATTCTAAGGTATGCAAAAAAAAAAAAAAAAAAAAAGTGCTGATCTATTTGTCTAAATCAGGGGCATTTTTCTTATAGCTCCATCAGAACTCTTCTGCTCCGACTTACCATAGGTATGAAGATGCCTTTCCACCTGGGAACTATTATTTCTTTGTAATCAGAAATAGGCCGTACACAAATGTCATAACATCAGATGAAAAGTGCAGAGCACAATCCGGCAGATAATAGAGCAAATCCTGCAGGAAATGATGCACTATAACGGAGATTCCCTGCAGGACTCTGTAAATCCCTCCCTTTGTTCCCTAGTAGATCTAATAGATGTTTTCCTTTCAGTCCCTAATCTTTTTTCTTTGCAGATTTATTGTATTTCCAAAAAGTTAAAAATATTTGGAAACACAATTCTTTGTTTTGGGGATGTTAATCAATACACATTTCTGTAATTTTAAAAGTGAAATCCATTAGCCTTTCATTAAAACTCCCTTGGCTTCTTTGGACAATTTACTGCTTCTTCTTCTCCACTCCCTGCTAATGTATTCAAAGTTCATTAGATTAATATTAACACCAAAATCCTGTCTACTACAGTGCTTCTTAAAAATATAGATGCAATCATAGACAAAGCAGCTAGCTCCCCTTCACCTATGCATGAATTATTGATTTGATCATAACATTAGGGATTCCTATAGGCAAGGTCACAGAACAGTTGTTCAAGGACTTGCCATTTACCCTCAATATATGTAACAGAGTGATATTCAAAAACTCCTCTGTGTGCTTATAAAGGCTCCTCATTAGTGTTTCTCTTTATCACTTGGACTCTGTTAATTCTATATTTTCAATTTTTTCCCTTAAAGAGCAGCTGATACCATATGACTCCTATTATTTATTTTATTTATATATATTCTACTGCATAGCTCCTAAGGACTATTAAGTTCCGCTCACCCACATCTGAAGTCCCCTCCCCTGCCTAAGGGGAGGAGCAAAAGAGCCTGGGAACTCAAGCCACTTCAGGGGACAACTAATGACAAACAGGATCAGGAGTGAGACACACAGGGTCATAAACAGGGAACCTGAGGGGAACACTGAGCCATGAATCTGCTCCTCAAAGGTGTCTAGGGAGCCAGCGGATGCAGCCTAGAGAAACTCTGCCCGGACATGTGATCGAAGGAAGGAATGGAAGTAGGCCTCTCAGTCGCAGAGCACCTTCCCTTCCAGCATCCTCCTCCTGGTGCAATGGATGGCCACCTTGGCCAGTGCCAGGAGGAGGTTGATAAGGAGGTCTCGTGACTTTGTGGGGCCATGGATAGAGTGTGCATAAATCAGGAGGTGCGGGGAAAATTACAGCCAGAACCTGAGGAGAAGGTTTTGGAAGAGCCAAAAAAGGTGCTGCAACCTGGAGCACTCCAGATAGATGTGCACCAACGTCTCCCTCATGCCGCAAAAACAACAGGCTTCAGGGATGGAGGTGAACTGCTCCAGGTACATGCCTGTGCTCACAGGTCCATGAAGGGAGCCACCACCTGATATCTCCGGTGGGTTGTGGGACCAGCGTAGAGTATAGGCTGGCCCACCGGGGTTCTTCACCCTCAACAGGTGGAAGGACGTCCCGTCACTTAGTGTCAGGGTGGTACACGAGGGTGGGAAAATGCAATGTAAAGAGCATGAGCATGTACAGCTGACGTCTAGGCATGGCTCTGAAACAAACTGTCTGCAAGTAATGCTGGTGTGGGGTGGGCAGAGGGAGCAGCCAAGGGGGGCAGGGGCAGCTTGTGGGACAGGGGCCCAATTAAAAGGTCTGGAGGGGCAGGGGCAGGTGGGGAGCACCCACCCATAGGACCCACCCAAGAAAAGCCTGAGCAGCAGGCAGAAAGGCTGCCTTTACCTCCTGGAGTACATGCCAGGGGGTATGCGAGCCCCATGTGCCAGCCGAGTGCCAGGGGATCCACACAGTTCCCCCACGTCATAGTCCAGGAGGTCTCAGATTCTAGTGCTTCCTGGCAGGACTAAATTGTGGCGCACTGAGTGGGACTCCACCACCTGTACACTAAGATGGGGGTCATGTAGCAGGGGGAGATCTGCCCCCTCGGTGGCTGCCATAGACCTGGTCGCTGAAACCAGCTTCCAGGACCAGAGGAGGTCCTGATAGAAGACCAGCAGCTCAGAGAAAAGGCTGATAGTATAAGGGGTGTTGTAAACAGTATTACTACACAAAGCTGTAAAGGTGGTGGTGGAGGAAGCTTAGGTGCCCAGAATCTGCAGTTTATTTAACTTGTTGAACCTGAGCGGTTTTGGTGGCAATAGAGGGTGTGAGCAGATCATGTCCTATTGTTGTCAGGGGCTTTACATGAACATCCCTGCTCAAAGAGTGTAAGTTCCAAATAGACAAGATAAAGGGTGGGAGAAGAGTAGTAGTATCCCCATATTATAGAGGAGGGACTGAGACAGTAGGAAATGACTTGCCCAAAGTCTGCTGGGATATATCTGTATTGTAGCTAGGAGTGAGCGTCCTAGCCCAGGTAGAGGGACTCACATTAGCTCAGCTCAAACTAGTGTGCTAAAAATAAGTGTGGAGTTTGCGGCTTGGGCAGCAGCTCAGGCTCTCAAGTCCACCTCAGATCACCTGAGTCTCAGCCCAGTGCCTTAAACACAACCATCCTTCCACACACACATGTGAAAATCTCAAACATGCTATTTGTCAAATAGCGGAAAGCTGGTGGTCTACAGCTGTTTGAATTGTGATAAATACAGGGGCTGTTCATGACAGAGAATTGGAAACAGGGTTTTTTTTCTTTATCTTTTATTTCTCCTATCCCTCCCCCTAAGAGTGGTTGTGTGTTTGGAACAGCTTCATGTGTGGGCTCATAGCTTTTGTGTGTCATATTTGTCATTTTAATGACAAATGTGCAGGGATTTACTTTATTTTTAACATTTTTGTTTCTGAGAAGGGATAGTAGATACTACATATTTTGTTATTTTTTTAATATATTCCCCCCCCCCCTTTGTGCTTTGTTTGGGTATGTGAATGGCCATTTGTAGGGAGCAAGGAGAAGAGGGGATGAATGTTGCCATTCCATGCCTATTGTTTCTTTGTTGTTTGACTGAAGGGGCATGGAAATTCCTACTCGATTATGATTTTTGTTTTGTCTTGTTTTGCTTGGCTTTTGAAATTTGTTTTTGATGATGGACGGCTCCAGATGAGGATGTTATGCATGGGCAAGAGATGTGAGCTAGTGGGTTTGAAGACATACTTTAAGATAACTCTTTAGGAATGGTATGATAGGGAATGATACTGGTCTGGATCCTGGGAAGAGTTGGGCAGATGGGCTATGATTTTTCAAGTATAGCCAAGGTCCAAAATCTTATTGGCCCTATCAGATCTGCAGGTTTTGAAAACCAGACAGCCAAGGGTTAAGAAGCTTTGAAAACATACGACTAAGGCCTTGGCTACACTTGCAGATGTACAGCGCTGTGAGTTAAACCTGACTTCATGCAGCTGAGTAGGGAAAGTGCTGCAGTCTGTCCACACTGACAGCTGCCCAGCGCACTGTCGTGGCCACATTTGCGGCAATTGCAGCGCTATTGGGAGCAGTGCATTATGGGCAGCTATCACACAGAGCACTTTTCCCATTCTGGCACTGTGGGTTGTGGGAAGGGGGCGTGGGTGCGGGGCATTCTGGGTCCTGTCCCAATGCCCCGTGATGTATCGCTTCGCATTCCAGAAATCCCTTTGTTTCCATCCACCTTTGGCTCCATCTTTCAATGGTTTCTGTGCAGCGCAATCTGTCTGCGGGAAATGGAGACCGAACTGCTGAGGCGTGTGCTGACGAGTATCGCCAGCACATCACGTTTGGCTGTCGAACTATTCCTTAAGATCCAAAGTGACAGTGAGAGTGAGGGTGAGGAGTCCGACAATGCTATCAAGCCGCGTAACGCGTACAACACGAAATTGCTTGTGGCATTCACAGACATGCTCAGCACCGTGGAACGCCGCTTTTGGGCTCGGGAAGCAAGCACTGAGTGGTGGGATCACATTGTCATGAAAGTCTGGGATGACGAGCAGTGGCTGCAGAACTTTCGGATGAGAAAAGCCACTTTCATGGGACTGTGTGAGGAGCTTGCCCCCACCCTGCGGCGCAAGGACACGAGATTGAGAGCTGCCCTGCCAGTGGAGAAGCGGGTGGCTATTGCAATCTGTAAGCTGGCAACTCCAGACAGCTACCAGTCAGTCGCAAACCAGTTTGGAGTGGGAAAGTCAACCGGTGGAATCGTGTTGATGCAAGTTTGCAAGACCATTAATCGCATCCTACTCAGAAGAACCATGACTCTGGGTAACGTGCAGGAAATAGGGGATGGCTTTGCACAAATGGGGTTCCCTAACTGTGGAGGGGCGATAGATGGGATGCACATTCCTATTCTGGCACTACCCCACCTAGGATCCGAATACGTTAATTGGAAGGGGTATTTCTCTATGGTTCTCCAGGTGCTTGTGGATCACCGTGGGCATTTCATTGACATTAACACAGGCTGGACCAGAAAGGTGTTATGCTCCTACAAAGCACACGGGATCTTTATAGAGGAAGGTAAATACACACAGCGTTTATTGAGAATACCACAGTTGGCATATGCTTTTTACACACACACACACAGTCCTGCCAGTGATGTTCATAGTTACCAGTCTGTTGTAGCTCGAGTCAATCTAATGGCCAGTTAGATTGAGCACGAGTGTGGAGCTGGGTTCTGTCGGTCACGATCTGATGCTCCGAGGCTTTGCAGGACTGAATCCAGAGTTCCATGGCAAAACACCCCAGCTTTATAGTTGTCAATTTCCATTTGAGTCCATGCATTTTGCAATGTCATCCTGTAATCATTAGTCCTTAAGTGGTGTTATCATTTGATGGTTATTGTTGGGCTTCCCATCGTTATCTTTTATTTGTTGTCTCGCCTTCGGGGGTGCCTGCCTCACCTCTGAGGTCATCAATGCTGCTAACATGTTTAACATCGGATACAATGGATGTTTTCTGATTGTTTCCTGGTCTTTTCAAGTCTTTCACTTCTTCTTGACCATCTGGACATTTGTGATGGCTTTCACACCTTATCTTTTCCTGATGCATGCATTCCTCATTCACACAAACAATCTCTTACAGAAACCTTTAAAGGTATACAGACAGCAGTATTGTATATTCAGCAGAATACATTGTAAATCAAGCCTTGCTAAATCTTATAACTAAAACAATTCACATTGGGGCTTCAGGCCCTCAATATTCCTCTAATCTTCTTAACATAGATACAATAGAGAATCCTGTCTCTTACTTCCTAATTTGTAATACATATAGGAAACCATAGTAGCTTTATAACTTATTCCAAAACAAAAGGGTGACCATAATCACTCATAAGGATTGTTCTGGTCTGTCATTCCTTTCTGCTATTCAAAAAGGGTGGCTGACAGGATGAAATCAAATCATACATTAATTCTCATAGTATATTATAAAATCCAGCTCCTACAAAGGTGCATGACGCACGCATCTTTCGGAACACTTGGCTGTTCAGGAAGATGCAGGCCGGGACTTTTTTCCCAGAGCGGAAGATCACGGTAGGGGAAGTTGAAATGCCCATTGTGATCCTTGGATATCCCGCTTACCTGTTAATGCCGTGGTTCATGAAACCCTATACAGGGAGCCTTGACAGCAGCAAGGAACTGTTCAACTACAGGCTGAGCCAGTGCCGAAAGACTGTGGAGTGTGCCTTTGGCCGTTTAAAGTCCCGCTGGCGATCTCTGTATGGGAAGCTGGACTTGGCTGAAAACAGCATCCCCACGGTTATATCCGCGTGCTGTGCCCTCCATAATATTTGAGAAGGGAAGGGTGAAAGCTTCACTCAGGCATGGACCTCTGAGGTTCAACACCTGGAGGCTAAATTTGCACAGCCAGAAAGCAGGGCTATTACAGGGGCCCAGTGCGGGGCTGCAAGGATTAGGGATGCCTTGAGGGAGCAATTTGAGGCTGAAAACCAGCAGTGATATCTGGTGCCCTGCACGGGAGTGAAGAGCAGTAGTTCCAATCTTTAAGAATCAGTGTTTGCTAAGCAGACTTGCAGTGCCTGTTTATTTCCTGGGTTAAGGAGTCTTTTAACTTTATGCAATAATAAAGAATGTTTTCAAAGCCAAAAAATCCATTTATTGAAAAGAAAAAAAATATTTATTGAAAAGAAACAAGGGGGTGGAGTGGGGAACAGTACAATCACAGATTCGCGTATGTCCTGTCTGGTGTGCTGTGCAATGAGTGCTGCACTTCAGGACAGCTATACTGCATGGTGATGGGGGTTGAGTGCAGAGGGTAAGGATCATGGTTTTCAGGGCTGGGTGGTGAAGATACTGGTGTTGGAGGCAGCGGGTGGCGTGAAGAACACGGAAGCTGGGGAAAGTGGGTTGGAGGTGACAGTGGGGCACAATGGAAAGAGTTTTGGGACAAGGGCTGTGTGGGGGGGGTGGCGGCGTTTGCGGTACGGCTCCTCTTTCTGCATGGCTACCAGCTCCTGGATAGCGTCTGCTTGGCGCTCCAGGATGCTTATGAGCCTATCAGTGTTTTGCTGCCAGTGCGCGGTGCTTTGCCCCTGGTGCGCTGCATTTTCCTGGCGGATCCTGCTTTCTCTCTCCCTCTAGTTCTGTGCTTTCTCATTCTCTTTAATAGATTGCTGCATCACTTCTTGCAGCATGTCTTCTTTGCTTTTTCGCAGTCTCTTCCTGAGTCTTTGCAGTCTCTGAGCAGGCGATAAGAGGGACGGCTGAGGTCTCAAGGTTGATGCAGCTGTATAGGCAAAATGCAACATTTAACAGAGGCAGCATTGTTTATACCAGACAAAGTAATGATTCCCCCTGCACTTTAAGGAGTAGAAAACACACAGGATCTACACAATAGCATAATTTTCCCATCCGCAACAGAGCACACATATCCCACGGGAGCCTCAAAATGGTGAGTAAGGGGGACTGATTGTTTCAGGGCTGCACTGCCCTCTGGGTTTCTGTGCTTCAGGGGGCACCTACACTGAACACTGTCCCAACATTTTCCACAGGAGTTCGTCCTGGATGATATCTCGCTGCTGAGAGTGACCTGGGAAGCAAGGGAGGGTCTTCTACTGCAATGCGGCTTTCGCCCTGGCCCATATGCAGCTTGCCTGTGTGCAGCAATGGTCCCCCCAACCCCTCGTGGCACAGTGGCACAGACATGTTAGCATGGCTGGGACAGGGACCACGGTGGCAGTCCCGATAAACCTGCGCAAGCGCATTGCACATGTTCTGGATGAGACATTCAAGGAGATTACCGAGGCCGATTACCGCGATGTGATAAACCACATCAATGCACTATTCCGCATCTAGGCATGCATGCCTAACCCTGCTCTCCCAAAGAGCCCGCACCGAAAAAATTTCTTCCCGAAAAAAAAAAAAATGCTTACCGGGAACCTGCTCTTCTGTTTGTCCTCCACCAAGTACCGGCCGCTGTGACTAGCTACCTTTCTCCTGGCTCGAGAAGAGCTCCTGGCTGCATGGCTCCAGGGATTCCGGGGTGTTTCCATCTGGCCCACCACCATCACTCCTGTCTTCCTCCTCCTCCTCCTTCCCCCCCCCCCACTGGCTCTGAAGTGTCCATGGTGGTGCTCAGAGTGGAGGTGGGGTTAACCCCAAGTATCGCATCCAGCTCTTTGTAGAATCAGCAGGTTGCAGGGGGAGCATCCGAGCGGCCGTTTGCTTCACGGGCTTTGCGGTAGGCACTCCGCAGCTCCTTCACTTTAATCCTGCACTGCAGGGCATCCCTGTCATGGCCCCTTTCCATCATGTCCTTTGATACCTTCCCGAAGGTATTATAATTCCTACGTCTGGAGCGCAGCTGGGACGGTACAGCTTCCTCCCCCCAAACACTGATGAGGTCCAGCAACTCGCCATTGCTCCATGCTGGGGCTCACTTGGCACGTGGAGGCATGGTCACCTGGAAAGATTCGCTGATAGCACTCCACACCACGCCGGGCTGAGCAAACAGGAAGGGGATTTTTAAAATTCCCGGGGAATGTAAAGGGTCAGTCACATGGTTGGTTACCTGAGGCCAGGGCAGTAGAGTTTGAACTGATGACCAGAGTGGCTAGAACAGGCATTGTGGGATACTGCCGAATAATTCTGGAGGCCATTCACAGCACATTGGGCGGCCACATTGGCGCCGCAGCGCTGCAGTGGCAGCGCAATACTCGCTATTCCTCTCGGAGAGGTGGAGTACATGCAGCGTTGCAACCACAGAGATACAGCTCTGCAAATGCCTTGCCAGTGTGGACGGGAAGTGAGTTACAGCGCTGGGGGAGCCTTTACAGCTCTGTAACTCGCAAGTGTAGCCAAAGTCTAAGAATCTACTGGTCCCAGCTGATAATCATAGAAGGAGGAAGAGAAACTAAGTGGCTAGTGAAAAGCAAACTTTTGAGTCCTGCTGAGAGATATTGTTACCTCTGTGACCCAGAAAGGGTGAGACTTTCTGTTCAGAAATGTTTATATTGCTGGAATACTTCTTATTGTTTTGCAAGCCACTGACAACTCCAGAGAAAGAGAGTCCAGTTTAAGACTAGTGTTAACTGTTGAGATAGCAGAAGGCACTTCGGGCTGGTCCACACTCACCCCCCAGTTCGAACTAAGATACGCAACTTCAGCTACGTGAATAACGTAGCTGAAGTCAAAGTACTTTAGTTCGAACTACAAGGTACTTACCGTGGGTTCACACGCAGCAGGCAGGCTCCCCCGTCGACTCCATGTACTCCTCTCATGGAGCAGGAGTACCGGCGTCGACGGCGAGCACTTCTGGGATCGATTTATCACGTCTAGACAAGTCGTGATAAATCGATCCCAGAAGATCGACTGCTTACTGCCGAACCCGGAGATAAGTATAGATGTACCCTTCATCTTAGGCTTCTTTGGCAGATCCCTCCCCAGGCTTCTAATGAGAAATACCCAGGTGTAAATAGATCATTCAGGTTCATTCTGCATGAAGGTGAGTATGCCAAATCACCTAAAATCAGGGATAGTCAGAGGAAGGGTTTATCTGTAATACTGATTCTTATATGGTAGGAAGGCAAGGATTATTAGTAAATCAATGAAAATTTAACTTAATATGTGGACCTGATTCTTATTGAATACATTGTAAAGGCCATTCTATTTGAATAAGTTAACTGAAGTATCACAAAGAAATATTACTTTCTGAGAAGCACTTTGGGTTTCACTCTGATTTGCAGTATTGCATGTAGGTATGCATATGTGAAAAATAACTCTGGGGGAAAAAAAACACTTTTAAGTAAGTCTCACTAACCAAGTCAACTGGAAGAACTTCAGATCTGGGCCAAAATATGACTAATAACCAATAAACGCCCTCGTTGAGTACATGCTTAACGTCTTTGCGGAATAAGGACCAAAAATATTATTTTCATATGGGAAATTTTCAATTTACAATTTTCAGTGAGCATCTTGTCACAATAATTGTGTCAAAACCTTTGCAATTTGTGAACAATCCTCCATATTTTTCAGTAGCTATGGCCTCCAAAGTATGCTCAGTGTCTGTACAGAGTGGCAGTGTAATATCCTTCCAAGCAATACTGTTTTGGCCGTAGCTAACAATTTCATGTATGTATACTATATAGCTAGCTCATTGCCACCTGACCACAGGACATTCATGGTTTTCCAAAACTGACATGTATTACACACTATGACTATTCATGTTGTGGGGATACTTAGATGTGGCAGTATGTTTAAAAAATGACAATTAGGAACAAAATCATAGAATTTATAGATGAACAAATTCCATTGCTCAGGATTATTCTCCATAATTTATTCTCCAGTACCTTGTCTATTCAGTTATATAATGTACTTTTTTATACTAAGGAACTTTTTTCAACATATCATACAGTCCATAGCATTATGAAATGCTGTGTTCCGATTTGTTTAACATGAAGCCAGGTCTGGCAGTGCTAATATTTGCTTTATTAATAATCTGAAAGATTACAGTCCAAATACATTGAGAGTATAAGTGTGGACAGCAGTTAAATACTTCATTGAATCAATGAAGTTTCCCTTGCTTATGCCACTATGAATGTGATCAGAGATTTTTAATGCAGTAATTGATGACCAAATACCCAGGAAGCTTCAAGCCTGGTCACAATGTAAAATCCATAAAAAGTAAATATTTTTCCTCTCCAGGTATACTTCATTGGTCAAATTACTCGTCTGATGGATTCAGGTTATAAAACACTGCCTGGTTTTATGAAATTATACTTACCAAGAAGACTTCATATTTGGTGTGGATAATTTTAGTTATTTTTAATGACAGAAGAGATGTAGAATGTAGAGCACCTCAGAGGATGGGGAACCCTAGCATTTCCTCCTTTGAAAGCAGCAGACAAATTTATTCACACAGTGCCTATGCTCATTTTTATTAAATATTTATTCTGAAAATTGAAGTTCAATGTACCAGTTGATTGATACCAGACAGTATCTAAAACTTCAATAATATCTAATGACTAGTACATAACAGGCCTTAGGCGCTCACCAAGCAGACCTAATATTTATTTCATTAGAGCTGGGCTAATATTCTGCACTCACTGAAAGGGCTACTTACTTCAGGAGTCTTTTCTTATACTTATTTTTCTCATTTACACAGTTCATTTGCACATAATTGCTTACAATGCATGCACATTAAACATAAAAATAATGTTTCTTGTCCTAAACTCACAAAGACATATGAAGTCTGAGCTTTTACAGTTCCTTTTGCTCATCCCAATTGCAATTGAATGATTGCAGCCATTAAAGCATGGCACGGTACAGTATGTAAGATTGTTTTGGGACTAGAAGATTGTTATTTGTGCAGTGGGCAAAACTGGTTTAAATTGTGTCCATAAGAGGTTTAAATCAAAATTGCCTTCGTTTTTGGGGTGTAAATAATCTTATAGGACCTTAGTTTTTCCAAGGGCCCAAACCTAACTACCAATATGCGGGCACAATGATTACTTGTACATGATTTGTGGGTATAGTCTAGTACGGGGTGGGCAAACTTTTTGGCCTGAGGACCACATCAGGGTGCGAAACTATATGGAGGGCTGGGTAGGGAAGGCTGTGCTCCCCCAAACAGCCTGGACCCTGCCCCCATCCGACCCCTCCCACTTTCCACCCCCTGATTGCCCCCCTCAGAACCCCTTACCCATCCAACTCCCCCCTGCCCCTTGTCCCCTAACCACCACCCTGGGACCCCACCCCTTATCCAGTCCCCCCTGCTCCCTGTCCCCTGACTGCCCAGACCCCTATCCACACCCCTGCCCCCTGACAGGCCCCTGGGATCCCACCCTGTATCCAATCCCCCCTGCCCCCCTTGAACCATTAAACTTCCCCCTGCTCCCCATCCCCTGACAGCCCCCCAGAACCCCCTGCCCTATATCCAACCCCCCCCAGCCGCCTTACCATGCCACTCAGAGCAGCATGTCTGGAGCCGCGCCTCCCGGCTAGAGCCAGACACGTTGCCACACTGCCCTGCATGAGCACCCAGCCCTGCCGCCCAGAGCACTGCCCGCGTGGTGGTGTGACTGCAGGGGAGGCTGCCGGATGTGGCCCATGGGCCGTAGTTTACCCACCTCTGGTCTAGGGGTTAGAGGGCTATATGGATTCAGCTGTGAGCAAAACTAATTGCATGTGTAATTTTGACTTCCATGGGAGTTAATTGTGTCTTGCAGTTGGAGTATCTATGCATGTATGTGTGTGCATGCACATGTGTGTGTAATCTCCTGGGCATTAAGGCAATGAGAATTGATATTGTCTATGGGATGCACTGTTTAGTTTCTCTTTTATGTACGTTCAGCATGATGTGAATTTCCCTGTGCAAGAGGATAGGAATTGTTTAATTCAAAAATCTGCTTAAACAGCCTCTTAAGCATGCACTACAGTTACTTTCCATGATGATTTTCAGTACTATGCAAAATCATCATTTGAAAGAAAATAAATGAATACACGTGAACAGATAAATGAACAGGTTTTTTTTTTTAGATGTGTGTATTCATTTTTAAAACGTGCTTTTATAATTCCACCAACACATAAAGGGTACTAAGAAGCAGACGACCAGATAACTCAAAGGATTGGTAGGAATATGGAAATTTTAAATTCTAGGTTACTTGTTCAAATTTGGTCCACATTGGCAATGACTGAAGTCCTATTGACTTCAATGAAGTGAAGTTTAGATCCTGAAAGTTTGGTGTGGTATATACACTGACTTGATAGAGGTATCATTATACTTATTGGTGAAGAGGCATTACTAATTGGGGCTTCTGTTTGTAGTGTGTATGTGGGTTTTTTATTATTTTTTATTTTTATTATTGATACCCATACCCTTTTTTACAGGTTTGGAAAGAATGGGCACAAGAATTTACCAAAAGAGAGAATTCCTTGTGGTCAAAACTGAGATTTTTAGCAGGAGACCATATGGGAAGCTACCTTTTTTTAAACCTATTTTGTGAATAGTTAAAAAGGCTTAAATCTGTAGTTTAATAGCACTATTAACTTATAAGCATTACATTCATTCCCTGGAAAAGAAAACAAAATATATTTTCCTGAAAATTGCAGTTTTTTCCTACTCCCAAAGTTGTAATGTAACTTGAGCATCAATCTATGAAAAATTCAAAAAGCATGAGCCATACCCTGTATACTCAGTGCAATATTGGAAAGGTTAGGGTTGTGTAGCCTTCACTCCAATTGGTTAAACATTTGTATATGTTCTATATTATTTCCTAATGTGAATTATATATTACCTTTTGATGTACTGTCATTTGAATTGATAGGCTTTGGGGAGGAGGGTTGAAGTTTTAAAAAATAGCCATTATAGACATTATACTGTCACAACTTTAAGATCTGATATCTACCTGTCATGGTTAGAAATGGATAATATACCTCACTGGTAAGCTTAGAATTTTACCTCTTCAATTGCACAAAGGTCTCTACCAATGTCAAATTATTAGTTATTGACTCTTTGACATGGAACTAAATTTAACAAGTTTCAGTCCTTGCACCAATAGCAGCTGGCACATTTTGGGAATCAGGGCCAAGGGGGATTTTTTTCCCCAGCAGATTTGATTTGTGAAAAGAAGAAGAAAAAAAAAACATAGGTATTTAAATGCTGCTTGTATATTTGGAATATTGGAAATAGGCCTGGGTGAGATTAGTGTGCAGAGTTTTGCTGAGGTCAAAGGTACAAGATAAATGCATTTTTATACAATAGATGAGGAAGTAAAGGAATGTATTCTGTGGTTATCAGGCCCACATACATGTGTATATATAGAATACACCTCTACCTTGATATAACGTGACCCGATATAACATGAATTCAGATATAATGCGGTAAAGCAGTGTTCCGGGGGGGGTGGGGCTGTGCACTCCGGTGGATCAAAGCAAGTTCAATATAATGCGGTTTCACCTAAAATGTGGTAAGAGTTTTTGGCTCCCGAGGACAGCGTTATATCGAGGTAGAGGTGTATGTAATGGTTATTTAATGTCTTGCACCTAGCAGGCAATCTCCAAATAATTTATTTTTCAAAGTCAAAGCTAGTTTCACAGTTATTTTTCCTCACAATTTCAAAAACTTGAGAGGGTAATTATTAGACATTGTAAATCACTGATGCTTGAATCATTTACAAATTAATTAAATTATGACAATCCTTGTATATAAATTGTTTTTCTCTGAACTATTACACAGAAGCTCTTGTCTCTGAATGGTAAGGTTAGCTTGTCCTTCTTTTACACAATTCTGTTTGGATTCTTAAACTCTGTTACGGCTCTTGTGTTTGGCTATGGTGAGCTCAGCACATGGACTCTGACTTCTTAATCAGGCAGTAGTTATTTCTATAATAGTGTAAACTTCAAATGCCTGGTTGGCTTTCTGCCAGATGAATATATTCAAAAGTCATTGTCTTACTAACAATCAGCTAGCATGCTATTAGACACATTCTGTCAAAGTTTGCTAGATATTTTGAACCTCCTGAAGATTTAAAATAATTGTTGTGGCCACATCAACTTTCTGTTTTAAATTCCCCTGTTTTCAGTGTAAAGATTTCATTTCTCCAGGTTATGAAAATAGAAAAGAAAGAATTGTCCCATCATTAAAGTCTAACAGTTGCAAAGTTGTATTGTGACTTTGGAACAAGCAAACATGAAAGCTTAGTTCAGCAAGGTTACTTTAAAGGAACGTCTTTGCAACATGTATTCTATGTCCTGTCAGCATTACATGTAAGTGTACTATGTTTCCAGAGCTGTTTTTAGTTACTGTCTTAGAATAAATCAAATAATAATCAATAAGGACTGTTCAAAATAAAATAAAATAAACCCCACATATTCCTGAAAAAGAAAATTTTACACATTCTTGTTTATGTAGACTTACCAAGCAAATGGTTCTAAAGGAAAGTGAAGGAGCTGGGGGAGGGAAAACACATCACTGCTGACTTTCAAGGCCTTAATTCAACAACATTCTAAGCATGTGCTTAATGGTTCTTAGTCTCATTTAAAGTTAATAGGATGTAAGTATGTGTTTAAACTTAAGTACATGCTTTTGTGTGTAGCTACAGTGGTACAGTTGGCTGAATGAGACCTTAATGAAGAAAAAATTCAGACAGAGGTCCAGATTTTAAAAATAGAGCTTCTCAAAACTGAGCCACTTACTTGCCTAAATATGTATCCCAGGGCCAAGATTTAGGCATCCAATTTTGAAAACGTGAGTCAGGTTATATTTACTCTGGCCACACATAGGAAAAAAATGCCTCTCATTTCCTCAGTCAATTTATACAGAATAAACCCAGACAAAATCAGGAAAAAAATAGTCTGTTATCCAATAGGTAATCAGCTCACACTAAATCAACATCATTTAAATTCCAAGTATCAGGGGGTAGCCCTGTTAGTCTCTATCCACAAAAACAATGAGAAGTCCGGTGGCACCTTAAAGACTAACAGATTTATTTGGGCCTAAGCTTTCGTGGGTAAAAAACTCACTTCTTCAAATGCATCTAAAGGCATGAAAGTTTATGCCCAAATAAATCTGTTAGTCTTTAAGGTGCCACCAAACTCCTCGTTGTTTTTTATTTAAATTCCAGTTTACTATCTGAGATCTCGGGGAAAAATTTTCCTGCAGTCACATTATCAACCTGACCACTGATGTGCTGCCACTTTTTTAAACAAGGGTCAAAACAAAAATATACCCTCAGCCCTTTATACTTCAGTGGGCCATAGGCCAATACTGAACATTGTAAACCCCACTTGGTATCCAGAAGTGTAGAATAATTATCAAGGTACTTGTCAAAGTCAAGGCAATAGAGTCAGTTTCCCCATTTAAAGTGGAATTAATAGTACAATGTGTTCTGGGAATACAAAAACTATTTGACTAGGAGCTAAATGAGCTTTGAGAATTTGAGAAATAATGCCAGACATTTTAGTGTCCTCAATCTCAGTGTTACCTCATAAACCAAGAATCCTTAAATGTGCTCTCTCATGAAGCGCTCCATAATGCCCAATTGCCTGGTGAAATTCGATATTTTGAACGTGTGTGTGTATCTCCTCCAGTTCTTATTTTCACAAACTACTTTCAGTTTCATCCTATACCCAGAAATCATGGAAATCTCCTGATATTAATATTCCTGTGTAAGAGAGGCTATAGATTCATAGTAATAGCTCAGGATAAACTGTCACTATTTTAAAAGTCTATTATAAAGCAAAAAGGGGGAGGGGAGATTGAGAGAAAAGGAAATCTGAGTGTTGTTTAGGAGATTGACTCAGTAATACCACAGGCTGTAGAGACTGAATACAAATAGACTGGAAAGGCTAAATAGAGAGGTTGTGAGAAAATGTTTCTGGATAGGTGTAGGAATCCCCTTTGCTAATGTAAAAGAAGGAGATATGCACTAAAGAGGAAATTGCTTGATCTGACAAGTTATCTTAAGGAAGACAAAGACTTATCACAACAGTTTTAAAGTTGTTACAAGAAAGACATAACTATTAAGTGAGGTCATTGAGTGTGAAATGCAAGACAAAATAGGGACCCATTTCAATACTTTAGCTATGAAAGGGGAAAGAAAGGCATTAGATGCAGGGATGAACTAGAGTCTAAATACCCAAAACATACAAGTATCAATCATAAAAACTGAGAAACAAGTAACCTAACCTACATGGCACAAAGAAGCACTGGACATGGTGTTCTGTGAACTGAATACTCTAGAAACTAATTCCTTCTTCTTCTTGTTACTGTCGTACTTAGAAGCCCCAGTCATGGATCAGGACACCACTCTTTTAGGCGCTGTACAAACAGATGGTCCCTTCCCCAAAGAGCTTATAATCTAAATATAAAACAAGAGCCAAAATATACACAGGGGAGGACAAAGAAACAATGAAACGGTACTAGTCAGCATGAGTGGCTGGGGTCTTGGTATACCAGCAGCCTAACTGTTGTCAAGTTTTTTGTAGGCATCGTGGCAAAGGAGAGTAAGGAGGGATTTGAAGGAAAACAATGAAGTGGCTTCGTGGCTGTTTATGGGAGTTCCTCCCAAGTGTGAGGTGAAAAAGCACAAAGTTGATTGTTTGAAAATTTAGCAAGAGGGTGATGGTGGCTGGCATTGTAGGCTGATCAGAGGCAGGAAGCCTATTTCTCGATACTGAATGAGAGATGCAAGGTAGGGTGAGGATAGGCCATGAAGTGCCTTGAAAGTGAAGATTAGTAGCTTATATCTGAGGCAAAGTGACATGGTCAAAATGATGGGCAAAGCAAATGATCTCTGCAGCAGCATTCTATCAGTGGGATAAGATTACATTTAGCAAGGTCAGAGAGAAGGGTATGGCAGTAATCAAGACACCATAGGTCATGAATTATTTTTTTTATTTTTTTGGTAAAGAATTAATCTAGAATTTTATCTTGGAACATCCCAATATTACTGTGGGAAAGAAGGAAGGAGAGTCATTTGAAAATAAAAGATGTAATTTTGTTAAAGCATCTTTCGTACCTAAGATGGGGATCTGTTTGTATACAGTAGTTAACCTGTGGCCTTTTCTGCAGCTGCACTGTGGGTGCATAGGTACACATAGTCGCCTGCCCAGCACAAATCTGTTACAGTTTTTGTTTCCCAGGTAGCTAGCCAAAAGGTAGTTACTCTGTGGGAGGAAGAGAGAGACGGGAGAAAAAAGATGGCTGGCAGTCTCTATTCAGCCAACCCTCAGACTGAACTTGATTGTAGTAGTCTTGTCTCTTGCCCTTGGTCCTCTACGGGATCAACTCACTCCTGGGAAATCTCATTGTTCTCAGTAGGAGTTCAGCTTGCTTCAGGGGATCTTTTCAGAATCCCATTACATCTCACTTGTCTCTAGTCCCCGGAGGTGCTCCTCAAGTTGCTGCAGCCCTCCAGGGCCCCTTGCCTGTAGCAACCTTGTACTGTCAGTGTGTCCCAAACAAGGGGAAGGGGGGAGGCAGGGGCAGGCAAGATTAGCCAATGGCTAAGATTGAGCTCCCCTTGCTACATTTCATTAGCAGTCCCTAACAACCTATCTGCCTCCTTATTCCTCATGCCCAGTCTCCCTTTGTTTTAAGCTCCACTTTTGCAGGTGGCACATGTTCTGCAGGTACATCTACTTGGCAACATCTGCTCATTAGCCTTCTACCAGCGGGATGGGCGCATGTCCCATCACACACAGCGACAACACAAAGAGAACATACAAGGATCAGAGTATCATCTTGTTGCTAACATATTTCAGAAATCTCTCTCTTTAGTCCAATCCAAAAAGGAAACTTCATGAATTTATGCTGTTTAAACAAACCAAATCTGAAACATTTAACCCTCACTAATCTACCCAGGGCTCTTCTGTTATAATTACTCCTAGCAACATGGCAGCTGAATTCTGAATAGAAACTAGATAAAATTCAGGTAGATGGTATGTTTTAATAAATAAATTAAATTTCCAGATCTGGCTACATTGACTCTTTAAAATATAGTAGAGTTTCCCCTAGCACTTACAATAGTTAATTTAAAGAATTTGTTTTCTGATTATTGATATTTTCTTGGTTGTTCTGTGCCACATTGAGAAATGGGGGCATGCTAGTCCTGTTGGGAACTGCATGGGCATGGGCATACTATCAGTTTTGCTGAGGATGCTCATGCTAGTAAATCATTTTTGTAAAGTCATAATTTTGTGAGGAGCTCAGATGCCACAAAGATGGGTGTTGTGTAGCCTTCATGGATAGATCAAATAGATATCCTTTCTGTTACACACCCAAACCATTACAGGAATACACACAGTTTTCTAAGGAAGGGCTTGAGGCCAGGTTGACATGGTCTCAAACTTTTGTTTGAGATTTTACTGCCAGAATTCTTTATCTTTGTGGGTGGAAGTATGGTTTCAAATTTTCCCTTTTAATCCATTATTAAGCAGTATCACCAACACATGTATTTTCTTGCCAGGCATTTATTGGGTGTGCAGATTCTACTGCAAACTGTAAATTAGAAGTTTGGTTTCTGCAACATTCGCTCTGTAGTTCAAATTCATATTCCTTCGTTGTTATGAGGTGCGGACATTCATAGAGGCATCAGCAATCTTATATTTGCATCAAAGCTACCAATTTTCTTAGATTGAACTCGAGTCGCCTATATTGCAGGAAAGAGCCCTAGCCATTGGACTAAGGCTTGTCCCAGAATATCCCAATCTCTTCTGTTGAAGCTGTTCCACTTTGTAAAAAAAAAAAATTAAATAATCATTGGCTCAGAGACTTGAATATAGGGAGTGCTCTAACCACCAGACTATTGAGTCACTCTTAATCTGATCTAAGGACTAGTGAATTATTTATATCCAGTGGAACAGCTTCAACAGGAGTGAGTGAGAACAAGCCACAGCAGAATAGCACATAATTCTCCACATCAGGCAAAGGGGGAGGGGGAATTGAACCTGGGTCTCCCCCATCCCAGATGAGTGCCCTGACCAATGGGCTAAAAATTATAAAGTCACCACCATTACTGCCTAATCCAAAATGTTTTTTTTAGGCAAAAACTTGTAAAATTTGTGAAGTGTTGGGTCAACTGAAATTATATTTTTATGCAAAAAAAACTATTAATAAAAAAAGCCCAGTTTTACCCCTTGCTAGTGCATTAGTATGCTGAGTCTATAATCATCAAGTTCCAGCATCTTGCCTGTCCACTTGCTCTCCTAAGAAGTAGTGGCTCTGTGGAGCCTGCTACCCCCAGTACAACCAAATTCATAACTGAAGGGGGGCTATGCAAGATGGGAGTGGGGAATTTGCCACATAGCTTTCAGACCTGGAGGTAGCTTGCCCTTACTAATCCATCACTAAACTGGTAATCAAATGCTAATTCGTGGAAATGAGGGAGAGCATCTAACTTTCAGTGTATGTATGGCAGGGAAATAGTGCTGAGAGGATACTCAAGCATGTAATGCCTAGTGTTCCAGTTATTTCGAATATTCTACCACAGCTGATTTTTTTCAAAAGATTATGCTGTCTCCTGCTGCTGAATAATGTTTGCTGCCTTTAATAGAATGGTCAAGTGTCCAAAAGTATCCAAAATCTTTGTCTTCTGTTACCACATTTAAAGTACATTACATAGAGCAGGCAGGGATCCATTAATCAATGTAAGCAGTGTGAAAAACATGGCATGTGTGCATAACAAACATCCTTAACTTCACATACAATGTTGACTTCATCATCTGATGCAATCAATCAAATATTGAGAGAATAAGTGTTGAGTCAGACATCAAACTGTTTTGTGATTCCCTGAGTAGGCTGTCTGTATTGTGTAATCCTTTTAAATAGCCATATAAATTATAAAGCTCTACTTATATCCTCATTTATTTTTGAAATTGAAGATTTGTCATATTTTTTATGAGCAAATAATTTGCTCAACACGTGAGAGAGATGCCATCTTTACAGTGCCTAGTACTAGGGTCGACCCTCTCCTGGGGATTTTGGGTGCTACTGTAATGTAAGTAATTGTTATTATGATCCTTCTTCTCTGAAAAAGGATATTGCAAATCTTAAAGATGATGAATGAAAAAGTGTAAATTATCAAGAGAGAACATCCAAGAAAGAGGGCAGTAATGTGGGTCAGTTCCAGCCACAAATGTGATGATGCAATTGAGTGGAAACCCCACAAAAGTCACCAAATCAACTCTGCTAGATGCCTATTTGCAGAATAAGCTGCCAAATTGGTTGTCTGTTTCTACTTGGAGCATTGTCACAATATCACACCACTCTTGTGCTTTACCAGTAAGCTCCTTTTTATTGCTCTGTAAATTTCACTGCTTTCTTACACGTAGGAGTGCTGCTAAACATGGAAGGATAAGAATGACTTGCAAAAAAATCCAAAGATTTAAAAATCCAAAACTTTGTACAGCAGAGCCTTAGAGTTATGAACACCAGAGTTATAAACTGATCAGTTAACCACACACCTCATTTGGAACGAGAAGTACACAGTCAGGCAGCAACAGAGACTCCCTCCCCCCCCCCCCCCCCAAATAAAATAAATAAAAAGCAAATACAGTACGGTACTGTGTTAAATATAAACTACTAAAAACAAAAGAAAAGGAAAGCAGCATTTTTCTTCTGATTAGTAAAGTTTCAAAGCTGTATTAAGTCAATGTTCAGTTGTTAACTTTTGAAAGAACAACCATAATGTTTTGTTCAGAGTTACAAACATTTCAGAGTTATGAACAACCTCCATTCCCAAGGTGTTCGTAACTCTGAGGTGTTCTACTGTATTCCCTTCTATTGCACTTGATTTTGGCTTCTTATGACTGCTTGATTCAGTTTGGCCTCTCAGGCTTTTAACTTTTGGAATCTTTGAAAAGGTGACTGTCATAGTCCATGTTCTTTGAAACAGATCTGTTTTTCTCTGACATTTTTAATGCTGTCAATGCTCTCCATCTGTTCCAGGAAGCTAATGTAGTAGATCATGAAAATGAATTGACACCTGTTTTTGAGATCATGATGGATCTAATTTGTTATTGTGATAATAGCATATTAAGAAGGGTCATACTGCCTGCAAATAATTATGGTGCAGAAATCAAAGGTACTAATTTAATAGTGCCCATATGTGTTGCAAAGTGACTCTTGCAACACTTCCAGGAGGACTGATGGTGTGCTGCTTAGGGACTTCCAAAGAGCTGCTACATCAAAACTTCATGTTGCTGAAACAGCATTGCTAAAGGACTTTTTATTTAAGTGTTCTGGATGTGTTGTCCCCCTTGCAAATTCATTACTCTGTAGTAAGTGCTCTAGAGCAAGTCTGGTTGTGCAACTGACAAACCGTCACTACTGAACAGAAAAGTATAGTTGCTTCCTGGAGTATTTCTCTGCCAGCAGGGGGAAATTGATAATCCTGAGATTTTCCTGATGTGGCTGACCCATTATCATATCTGGGTTCCTCTGCCATTTGAAAACACATTGACATTAAATAAATTGTTAGTTAAAAAAAACCAGACAAACAATAGAGTCTGACTTTAAGGCACTGACCCAAAACCCACTGAGGTCAAAGGAAAGACTTCAGTGAGCTTTGGCTAAGGCTTAAGAGAATGCAACTAACATTGGGACTGAAGACTGGGTCTTTCTTGAAGCCAGCCTTGGCACATGACTCCACTCACTGTTTTTCATCTATTCCGTTCAATAGAACTGTTCAAAAAATGGTTTTCCCCATGGAAAATTTCAATGAAAAGAAAACAAAAATACATTTTTAATCTAAATTTTCCATGGAAAAAATATTTTAGGCAGAAATTTGAATATTCATATTTTGGCCAGAAACTAAAAACAGGTGTTTGACTAATTTTAAAATCTGCCATAGAAAAGATACTTTAAAAATGTTTAGTCTAGAGCTTCCCTTTTTCTAGAAAAATAGGTATGATTAAAAGTTTTTGATTGGTCCTACTATTCAGCTTCATTTCCATTTTTGTGATTCCCACAGTCAAGTCATCTTTATTATCAGTGGTTGAAAATTAGGGTTTTGGAGACAATCCTTAGAGCTGCGAGATCTCCCAAAGCCTGAAGTTAGCCAGATGTAGTTCTTAGTTTACTAGTGTTTCTTTTTCATAGTCACTGGTTGCACTCACTCTAACAGTTTATAAGTTAAGAAATCTATGTCTGCATTACTATATTAGGAGAAACATTGCTTAATTTCACAATTACCATTGGGATTTCTGGCCTTCCTGCTAGACGAATCCATCCTTCTCAGAAGTGTTGTCATTAGAGACACTGGCAGCAAGAGAGTCCTGTGGGAGAGACTGGAAACCATTTATTAACCCGCTTTTGTAACAACTGGGAGGGGAAGGGGGGCGAGAAACCGATTTTATTTTCATAACTTGAACACAGTGTTCTTTCCATGATTGTTAATGCATTTGGGAGTTAGACTAGATTACCTTTGCAATACCTTTTAACCCTGTGGTTCTGTGATTATATGCAAATAGTCTTATTCTTCAGAATAACACTTCCTTTCACAAAGTGGGATGCCTCCAGTACTAGGCTCAGAGATGCCATAGTGTGACTGCATTTAAAAGTTTATTCATGGTAACAAGGGCTTATTGCCTTGTGAACTCTTAGGCAGTTAGCCTTCTAAAACTTGTGTTTTCCATTAAAACCCTAAAAGAACATATTAAATTAACTAGGAGCTCCACACCAGAACAAAAATGAGACCAAGACCCTACCAAGACTAGACAATACCCTGGTGCCAAAGGTACGCCTCAGGTTCATGTCCCCTACTCCAGATCAGGCAGAGCAGAACTGTGAAGCTGAATCTTTCACATCCCAGGTGAGTGTCCTAACCACTGGGTAATAAGTTATTCTGGGCAAGATATCTTTCTGGCTGTTTCTCTCTCTGGTTTTGACCAGAAATTCCATTCTTGACCTGAAAAATTGGTGCAAGATAAACAAAATCCATTTCAGATTGCATGGAATATGTCATTCAACCCAAAACAAAATTCACAAAACAGTTGTGTTTGTAGTACTAGAGCCCTCCCTTTTAAGCTTTAACCTAATAGCTAGATGTTTGCCTAGGTTGTGAAAGATCCTGGGTTTAATTCCCTCCCCCTCAATCTACAGAAGGGATTTGAACTTGCGTGTCTTACATTGCAGGCTAGTGCCCTAACCATTAGGCTATGGAATATTCTAGTGTAGGTTGTTCTTAAGATCTCCTGTTCCACTCTGTAAAAATAGTTTAACTCCATGTTCCAATTACTATTTAACTTGTGTCTCCCACATCGTAGGGGAATGTCTTAACCATCAGGTAATAAAATAATTCTCACTCCCTTTCTTTGGCCCGCTGACTATTTATTGTCATTCATAGCCGCAATTCATAGTCCTTTTGTATCTAAGGGCTTGTCTACAGTACCACGCGGGGTCGACCTAAGATACGCAACTTCAGCTATGTGAATAGCGTAGCTGAAGTCAACGTGCTTAGATCTACTTATCGCAGTATCTTCACTGTGGTAAGTCAACAGCTGACGCTCTCCCATCAACTCCGCTTGCACTCCTCATTCTGATGGAGTACCGGAGTCGACGGGAGAGCGATCATCGGTCGATTTATTTTACCGATCTGGCCGGTAGTGTAGACAAGTCTTGAAAAAATGCTTTTTTGGCCAAAACTATATAGTGAGTTCATGTCAAATTCACAAACAGTAGTGGATAACCAAAACTACCTTTTTCAGCCAATACAATATTCATCCAAAAAAAAAAAAAAATTGCCCGTCGCTAGTACCAAAACTGATACTTTTCCAAAGAACCCTTCAATTTTGACAAATTGGTATTTTTCAGTGAAAACTTTTACTGAGAAATTCCCAAGGAGCAACAAGGAAACGAAGAGAAAATACACCATATGTGCAATATATACAAGGTACTACCTTAAGTTTTGGAATTTCCTGATTTTTGAAGTGGTTAATCTTACAGATTAACATTCCATTAGTTCTAGTTATTTCCACTTTTCTTAAAAGAGAGAGAGAGAGAGAGTAAAAAAAAGAAGACTCTGGTGGTCATGCAGTTTACACATTCCACTGACTCTTCCAAGGAGTTCCTTTTCTTTACTCTGAAGCTATTCACCTTGGATCTTCTTGGCATAGAAGTTCTTTGAACCAACAAGTATGCACTTGTTCACATATATAGTCACTTGTGGATTTAGCAGAATGTACTACTGCACATGCTCAAGCAAGCTGTTTTTGAATGACCAGCTCTTTGTTAAATCAAAACATTTTTCATACAGAGCAAGCAAAAGCCTTGTCCTCAATGGTAGACACATGCATGCCAAATTTCTTGTTTCAGACTTTGGTTATGTATGCTCTACTCTCTTTTGAAAATATGTGGTGAATTATTTTAAAGTTAAATGTATATTTTTGCAGGCCCTGCCATACTCAAAACCAGCCAACAGTATTTTGGTCAAACTTTTTAGGCAAATGCTCTGTATGGGAAATTTCACAAGGTGTTACTTTTGAAAGAGATCAGTGGCCATACTCAAAACCAGCCAACAGTATTTTGGTCAAACTTTTTAGGCAAATGCTCTGTATGGGAAATTTCACAAGGTGTTACTTTTGAAAGAGATCAGTGTGTGGAAAACAAGTCTTGTGATTTAAATTATGTTGCAGGTTTAATTATACTGGTGATTCTACCAAGCATCTACTATAAAACTTGCTAGGACCTGGGACACAGCTGTCTTTTGAGGGTTAACGAATATTTCAGATGAGCTTAGAAATATTCAGGTGAAAGATTTTGAATGAATATGAAATTTCATTGTCTGTTTACTTCAAAAAGTTAATGGGCCAAAATTAGAAGAGGAATTTGATCCACTCAGTCCCTCACACATTCATGCTGTTATATTTACTGATGTCTTCTTAGATTCAAACTTTAAAATTATTGCATGATTTTGTTATGTATGTATATATACACATTTACAATAAGAAATGTTCTCTTCAGCCATATGGCCATAAGAAAAATGTACTTGGATCTGTTTTCACAGCTAGAATTCATTTGGTGATCTTGCAGTACATAGTAAAATCCTGTAGTTCTTTGGACAGCATTTATTAGGCTCACACAGAGCGAGGGGCTGACTGTAGCTGATACCCTGGAGGCTGAAGATATCAGCTTCAGGATTTCCTGCAGCATCAGTTAGTGCAGTGACTGAGAAATGGGATTTTGGTTTCAGAAATGTTTGACTCAGGCCTGCTGTGCAATGTGGCACAGTGCTTTAGATGTATCTGTTCTGATTCACCTCTGGGTAATTAGCCTTCATTTATACCTTTTTAAAAAATTCTAAATACCAAAAATCATGTGTTAGAAAACTAAAACCGTGGCTGAGAGTTAGCATTAGGCTGAATCTTATTCACAGAAATCCAGACAGATTTATCATTTAATTCTTCACCCTGCTAGTTAATTTGACCTCTTTTCTAATTTTTATATCTTCTGTTTCTAAGGTTGTTGGTGACCTCTGGTGATTAATGATAAATGACCTTCCCCCACCTGAGAATGCAAATCCAGCAGAATGGGTTCCGAGCAAGTGAATGAATTAATACGAGACGTATAATAAATACATAAGCATTAAGTTTCTGAGATGGCACAAAAATGTGACCGTCAAGGCACATTTTCCTGCTTTCTCATCTCTAATAAAGTCATAATCATAGCTGTCGCAGGTTTGATGCTCTTAGTTCCCAAATGTCTTGAAAAGTAAAACTGTGCTATACAAGAATTGACAGTGACATTTTCAATGAGGTTCTGCAGTCTTTATCTAAGAAATTCTGCCCTTCTATATGCTATGCTACATCTACCCCATTTCTTATCTGTTTTTCCCACCTGCTTTAAGACAATAATGACATTTAGGGTAACATTTTCAAAAGCACCCAAGTGACTGACTTAGGACCCCAAATCCCATTTTCAGAAGAGACTTAGGCATTTAGGGACCTAAATCTCACTGAAAGTCAGTGGCATTCAGTGTGACTTCTGAAAGTGGGACACTGGCTTCTAAAACATTTAGGTAGTTTTGAAAATATTACTCTTCAGGTTCAATGCAAAATCCTATTGATTTCAACAGGAACAAGGATGGGGCCTTCCTTTATATCATTAAAGTGCCCCTCCCCAGTGCCAGATCTTTCTCCTGAGCTCACAAATCTGTGTATAGTGCTCCTCATGGCATGTATACAGATGGGTGTTGTTGAGTAGGGATGAGATTTAAAAAAAATTCCCATTTAAAAAAAAAATAGTGGGAGATGGTCCTAAGATCTATATTGGTACCCTCTACCTCAGTGCTAGTACCTGGCCTTGTGAGGGTCAACCCACTGAGGGCAATCCCATTCACTCCATGAAAAGGTGAGTGCCCAAAGTGGTGGTAGCCATTGAATTCCACACTGGTTTACAAGGAGGGTGGGAATGGATAGTGTACTAGGTCCCCCAACCCCTTCTGTCCCTCTTGAATATATTGCTCACTCCCCAGAGCATGTTCTGTCGGGTCCAGAAATAATGGGAGTACATACCCATACACGCTCCATACAGATGAGGAATGAACCATTAGCTGGAGAAACCCTGTAATGTGGATCTCTAGGAGATGAATAGTGATTTCATTGTAGGCAAATCCTGCAATCCTTATGCACTCCTGACCCCTATTGAAAGTAGTGGCATTATACAACTGCGCCCATAGCTAACTATTACTCAGTATACTTTAGACTAAAAGATTATTCAACTGTTCCTCTTACAGGTTCCTTTTACAGTTTTATCAGAAAAATGACCAGACTGTTTTTTAATAACTCTTTAGTGTTAGATGCAACGAAACAGCCAATGAGAATGAGTCAATGAAAGCAAATTAAATGTTTTGTTTTTTTTCTGTAAGAGGTTAATGGTCTAATGATAAACAGAATGTTTTATCTTCTTTGTTTTCAAAAATTAAAGAGAAAAAGAAAGGGAAAAAAACATTATTTTGTCAATTCGGTAAAAGGATCAAATTCTTTGCTGGCATAAACTGGTTTCCGTGGAATTTGACCCAGCATATAATTTGGTCAGAAGGATTTAATAGGTACATTGATCCATGTGGTGCATTTTCATGCTGCGGACAAAATTACAAATCTTTCCCCTTACAGTGGTATTGAGGCTCCAGAGCTAAGCCTAAAAAAAAGAAATAATCTTCCTGGTATTACAGTGCTCTACAGTGACTTCAGCTCTGGTTTTTTTTAATTGTATTTGGTCCTAGCCCAGCATCTTAGCACAAGTTGAACTGAGGTGACGCTTCTACGGTTTCTTTTTTATGATTTAATTACTAAAAATGTATTTCAGCAAAAACATAAAAATGAAGCTTTTTTAATATTCTTACAGGATATATATTTTTTTTTTGGTGCTTTAGGGAGCAGCCTTTCAGAGCTGGAAGATGAAAGCTCCTATTCCACACTTGATTCTCTTGTATGCTACTCTTTCTCAGAGCTTGAAGGTTGTGACCAAGAGGGGCTCAGGTAAGTAGATTTTCTCCCTTTTTCCATTAGGTTTGATGTTGTGGTTACAAATTTGTATGTAAAGCATGTTTGTGACTTGGAAAATATAGAGTAAGAAGTTGTTTCATTCCTTTCTGGACACAGTGGTTAATAGGGTTTCAAAGTCAGCAATAACAACAAAATGGAATATTTTTAACTCTGCGGTTTCTGTAGATATCTATGGACAGCTTTCTGCTACATTCCTTTGACTGAAAAAATGCAGCAGGCTATGGATTAATTGAAGTCATATAAACAATCTGATGATTTATTTTCTAAAAGGAGAACTTTTTTTGAATTTGTTTTAAGTTATTCTCAGTTAAATAGAATGTAATATGTCCTTTTTGGGGGGACGGTGTTTTATTTGAATTTTTTTTTTTTTTTTTTTTTTTTTTTTGAATAGCATTATTGCAATTGTAATATTATCTTGTATTTGTGGCTGTATTTGTTTAGTGATTGTAAACCTTCTAGAATAGAATTTTTAGATATGCTGTTCAGGTGATTTTGGTTTATGTCATGCAATTCAGTAAATCAAGGAACAGGTTCAAGCACATTAAATTCAAAACCACTAGAAATAATAGATGATGTGATGTAACTTAGTACAGGCCCACTCAATTGTGAATGAATAGATTAATACACCAAAGCAAATACTGACAATTTTTGCCTCCACCTGGATTGCTGAGGACTTATACACTTTTCATATAACTTTTAAAGATGAGTTGAGTCAAGGCATTATCAAGCTATTTGCATATTAATATATGATAGGAATAAAGGAGCTTCAGTACCAGTCGTGACAATTGATTTTGGCTGTCATCCTTGCTAAATGCTTGAACTTTTTCTTCTTAATCTTTGTCTTTTAGTCATAAAATTGTACAGTGAAAACTTTACAAGACACTAATTTATACAAACTCCTACAACAAAGAACACACAAATATCTCAACTGAAATTTTGATTTTTTTTTTTTAGTACTTCCATTGGGTAACCACTTTTGTTAGTCTTGGAGTGTGTGCTTATGGTAGTTTTCACTCTATTATTTAACTAAACCTGTATTCCTTGTGTACCTCAGTCTCTATCTATTGAAGTCAATTTGAAGCAAAGTGATGCAGAATTGGTCCCTAGATCATCTCATATTTTTGATAAATTATTAATATTCAAATAATATAATATTCAAATGATCAAGTTGTAAATTGATATCATTTTGTAGTGATCTACCCTGAAGCTGATGAAATACCAAAAACATTCAAATAGTCAGAAGTGTGTATCTGTGTGGTCAGGGCACAGATTACAAATAAGTAGCAGCACTACAATGTTAAGGTGTATAAAAGCCAGGACATTCCAAAATTTAAAGTTGCCCCCCCAAAAGTGATTTCATTCATGTTGAATGTCCTTTGTGATGTGCAAAATTGACATAAATTATAATACTTTCCAGCCTATTAAAAGGAAACCAGAAAATAGAAAATACTAACTGTGTGCAAATGGTTCTGCTAATTTTGTGTTAGAAATATAGATCCTGGTCCTGCAACATCAAAATTTTGGAGTTTTGGAGTAATCTATTACAGAGATAGGCGTCATTTGGGAGGTTCTGAATTTAGGGTTTCTACTATTAGAGCCCATGTCCATTAAAGTGGAGTTGTACTTTATGCAAAATCATTATAAGCATGTTCCATTATTTTAGTCACAAAAACGAATTTTACAGTGACATTAAGGGACCAAAAGAAATGGCCAACTATGAAGTGTACATCTGTGTTCTACCACAATCTTACACAAATGGTGTCTTTGGTTTTTATCGTCTCACTTTTGTCTCAATTTTTTTTCTGTTATCTTCAATGCAAGAAAAATTGGACCTGTGCTGAATTTTCAGTTATGAAAAACTTTAGTGCCTTCAGTTTAGCCAAACCAAGAAAAAATTTCAATGAAATATGACACTCTGAACTCACCCACACTGTACAGATGTGATAACGAAAACTATACCTGATTTAGACAAAAAAAAAAAAAAGAAATTACATTTGTAATCCTGGAAAAGAAAGCGGAAATTGAGAAATCAGAGCTACAGGCCAAATGTAATTATCCTTATCTATTGATTTGACCTAGGATTCGGAATCAGGAGACCTGTCCAGGCTCTGATATTGATTTCCTGTGTAACCATAAGCAAACCTTCCTTAGTTTTCACCTGCTATAGACCTATGCCTACCTCAGATGCAGTGTGAGGCTTCACAAGTTGTTTGTGAAGCAATTTGTTCCTCATATGAAAGGTGCTATGAAACCAGAAGATAATATTGAATTGATTCTGAAATTTTGATTCAGTGTTCAATCAGTCCTTACCAAGGCAACATTTCACTGACTTCAATGAGAATTTTTTCTGAGTATACACTGAAGGCTGGATTCTGATACCATTGCTCGTGATGAGTAGTGCCTTACAAAGTCAGTAGCCCCACTGAACTCAGTGGGGTTTGTTGCAGAGTAAGGAGTTACTCAATGTGAGCAAGGGTTAGGGACCTTGTCACTGCAGTGGGGGGTTTGCCTGAAAAGGGGATGCAGGATTTTTTATTAAGAAAGTAAAATTGTTTTCCTGAGAATAATACAACTTTCTGCGGACTATTCTTAGAAACACAGGAAAAGTCTATAACCAGAAAAACAGAACTTTTTGTTCCATGTGGAAATCCTGACCTGAGTGAAAAAATCCCCTCTGCCTCTTGGATTATGTTTACTTGTGTTTATCCATTCAAACCAAAATTTATATCTATGTGGATCAGAAGTTCAGTTGGTTTTATTTTTATTTCCTTGAGAAATCGTTTGTTGCTCTGGATGGTTAAAGTACATTTTACTTTTTTCAAAGTTGAATACTACTATAGTTCTTATTTTCCTTGCATAAAAAATCAGAAACTGGGGGCCAAAAGAGAAACCAAAGCAAAAAAAACCAAACAAACAATGGGGTAACTGTTACTTTAAAATCTGATGTGCTCTGTTATTTTTGATGCCACGGTGCATAATAGACAACGCTAAACTAAGATGGGGAAATAATATTTATGCTGATAAACACTGGATTGAGAACAATCACATATCCTGAGAGTTTTAATCTATGAGTTAGAAAAGAATGAGATTCCCTGTGTAATAATTCAGGATGTGATGCAGATACCGGAAACAAGAATTTGTAAATTGTCTTTCTCTGTAATAGCTGAAAGAGAAGAAATAAGTTCCTTTTTATTTCCTAATTTTAATACTTAATAATTTGTACTTTATTTGCAATCTTAAAAGATAGGTGTTATCATTGGTGAAACCACAGTTACTACAATTTGAGCAGTCCACCTTGCCTACTATTCACTAGAATTTTTTTTGCCGGGGGGTGATATGCACTTACAATACTATTTTGCACTTCAGTTTTCACCTGTGAGTTCCATCTGTTGTTCTGTATTATCACAGTATTAAAACAAAATCCTTATAAGGTCAGTGGACCAAGACAATTTTGTCTCCACGTCTTCAAAGGAATTGAGGTTCAAGTATAGAATTGTCATAAAATTTACTCTAGAAGGATCTCCTAAACTTTTCTTTTTGATGTTGGAAAGAATTTTTGTGTTTTTTGCTTTATGCATAAGAATATCTTAAAGATTTTAAATATCTGTATTTAAATATGTGAAGCTTTTCTAAGTGAGTTTGATTTGCATAAGCTTTTTAATTTACAAGGTGCTTTAGTTGCGGGTGTCTGGAAAATGCAGACTTCATCAAAGCAGTGGAACTCACCAAAGTAACCTTGTTTGCACGGGGGAAAAAAAAGGAAAAAAAAACATACAGTTGCCTTTATTGGACTCTCCCTTTCCCCACCCTCAACTATTTTTGCACTTCCATTGTCTATCACAGTAAACTTTGTAAAAGGGTCATTACCAATCTCTGTGGCTTAAGTGGTAAGGAAGTGCTATAGAAGAGGACACTGAGTATCTTCTTATTACAGAATTAATGGTGTTATGGTAACGTTCTGCATCGCACATAAAAGTAGAATAGGAGCTAAAGGGAAGGCAGGAGGATGGAGTAAAAGCTGTTAAACTCTGTTTTTAATCATCTTATAATTTAAACCATCAACTCAAGCAAGTGATACCTTGCTGATTGTACGCACATAGGCTAAATGGCAGTGTTTGTACGGACAAAGTGCCTGAGGTCTCTATCAAGGTAGCAGACGCTAAGACCTTGTGTAGGACTGCAGGACCCTTTGATGCATCACTCTTGATTTAGCTGCTAAATCCTCCCTTAAGACTCATGGAGGACATAAAGGATTTGGGGGCGGGGGGAAGGGGCAAAAGGAAAATAAGACCAAGAGGTTCAGAAGGGAAACAACAAAAATTGGGAAAAAACCTTGACTCAAGCTTCATGTAGTATAGTTGTTTCCATGGTAGCAAGAAAGCCAAATACCAGGAATAGGGTGAATATTGCACCCTAACTGTGTGCTCTATTGATTATGGGATACATGGCCTGTTCTAAGGGTATAATATAGGTGATTTTTTTTATCACTTCTGAGCTGGCGATTAATATACAGCTGTGTTATAAGATCAGAGAATAGTTAGTAGGAAGTGTGTTGGGTGATATGATGTTTGAACTGCTGTTTAGATCTGTTAATGTATTTTGACATTTCCATAAGACTTTTTTAAGCAGCTCCTATTATGCATTTTATAAGATAATAAATGGTGAACTTTAATTTGTTTCTCTATTTCTGCAGTCAAGGTGCTGTACATGCTAGAGCTGAAACAAAAAATCAAGCATTTTTTTCTGGTAAACAAAGTTTTTTAGTTAAAATGTTTCATGGGAATGTACCAGTTTTGACAACTTTTTTGGTTGAGAAGGATTTTTGTTTCCTCTCTCCCCCCCCCCCCCCCCCCCCCCCCAGGTCTGAGAGAAGAAGCCTTTCACCCTAGATAGATAATAACCTGGTGGTTAGGGATGTGAGGAGTCGGATTCAAGGCTCTGCTCAATTCAAAACAGGGGCAACAGGGGATGGATCACTTGCTGATTACCAGTTCTGTTCATTCCCTCTGGGGCACATGGCATTGGCCACTTCGATAGATGGGATACTGGGCTACGTGGACCTTTGGTCTGTCCCAGTATGGCCATTCTTATGGTTTTGAACCTGTTTTTCCTACATCCATTCAGCTATTGGATACTCCAGGGGTCAGCAACGTTTGGCACGCGGCTCGCCAGGGTAAGCGCCCTAGCGGGCCGGGCCAGTTTATTTACCTGCTGACGTGGCAGGTTCGGCTGATTGTGGCCCCCACTCGCCGTGGTTCACCGTCCCGGGTCAATGGGGGCAGCGGGAGCCGCGGCCAGCACATCCCTCGCCCGCGCCGCTTCTCGCCGCCCCCATTGGCCCGGGACAGCGAACCGTGGCGAGTGGGGGCTGTGATCGGCCGAACTTGCTGCATCAGCAGATAAATAAACTGGCCCAGCCTGCTAGGGTGCTTACCCTGGTGAGCCGTGTGCCAAACGTTGCCGACCCCTGGGATACTCTGATCTCTCTCTCTCTCTCTCTCTCTCTCTCTCTCTCATTTGGTGAAAAAATATGCAGTTTTTTGTTTCAGTGCAGAAAGAAAACACATTCTGAAATCTTGAAAGATTTCACAAAATGGAATTGTTCATTTCCTGATCTGCACTAGTAAACACTGATTCTCCTCTCATTCCCATATTTTTCCACTTTATTTTACTATTTTTTCCTCAGTATTCTTCAAATGCCTCCTGGTCCTAGTTTGGTGAAATATTTTTATATTCAACTTTTGTATTAAGTAGATTTTTCCATATTGAAAAATCATAGGTATCTAACACTATCAATAACAGGCTAGAATAATAAATCTGAAAGAATTGTAACCATGTAATTTACATTTTACTTTTTATGATGTCTCTTTCCTTGTTTGTTTGGTGTTTTTGTTTTTATTTATTTCTGATATTTGAAAATCAGAATAACTGAGTCAGTTGCAGAATTTGTTAGGTTTTTAGTCTCACTTTCATGAAGTGCTATGCTATTGCAGTGTTAAGAAACAAAGAAGGGGGATTTTTGCTTTGGGTTACATATGGGGGTAGGGGGAGGCCATTAGACTTTAAACAAAACAATTTTTTTTTGTGAGGTCAGCTTTGGTCTCTCTCTCTCTCTCTCTCTCTCTCTCTCTCTCTCTCTCTCTCTATATATATATATATATATATATATATGATTACATACACAATGTCCTTATATGTTGTTTTTTTATTATAATACCATCTGGATCCTTCATTTCTTGCCTTTCAGTTAATCTGTATGTAGATGTTTTTTTTTCAAGAAAACTATGCTTAAAATAAAAGAGAAGGAAATGTATTCAATAAAGTAACATTTTCAGAATCACGTTTCAAATAACGTTTGGTATGATATTTTGAAAAGGCTTTTGTTACAAATTTTAACATAGTCTTTTCATAATCAGGATCAAGTTACATGGTTATATTCCAGTGGCTTTTTCATAATTAATGGAGATATCCCATCTTCTAGAACTGGAAGGGACCTTTCAAGGTCATTGACTCCAGCCCCCTGCCTTCACTAGCAGGACCAAGTACTGATTTTGTCCCAGATCCCTAAGTGGCCCCCTCAAGGATTGAACTTGCAACCCTGGGTTTAGCAGGCCAGTGCTCAAACCACTGAGCTATCCCTGCTTTTTCAGGTTAACTCTAGAACACTGCAGTCTTGGGGGGAGGGAGGCAGGGGAAATGTTGGTTGTATATCTTAAAAATTAGACTTCTAGCCCTATTCTTTCTTTATTTTAGGATAACAATGGTGTGTGTGTGTGTGTGTGTAATTAGCTGGTATTCTGGTTATTGCCTCTATAAAAACCTGGTATTCTGGTTATTGCCTCTATTGATTACAAAGCATGTTAATGCTTCATCTTGTAAGAGAAGGGTTGGATTCGTCTGCATGCTTTTAACCTTCGGCATGAAGGTTGTGATTAAGAAGGATCCAAGGATTACCTTTTAAAGGAAATAGGGGGAATATAGGGAATGTCATATGTAGGTGCTTTGCAGAAAAAGCATTTGCAAAACTATCCAACCACCGTTGGAATTTTTTGTTAAACATTGTGACTTTGGAGGAAAAAATATTAATTATATTAAATATATTTGCAGAAAAAACATATTTTAAATTAATTTACATTGGTGGTAATTACATATTTTGTTTGACTTTCAATATTTTACATACAGTGATCCTATTTATATCTGACAGAACATATTTAAGATTTATTCAATGATTCTTTTTAAAGTCACTTCTTTAATGCAGTGACTGGCTTCAAATTACTGTTTTTAACATAAAATTAATTTACTTTAACTCCTGAGTACTTAATAATTGTGTACACCACTTTGAAACATGGCTGGCCGAGTAGTTCCAAACACAGGTCTATTAATAAAATAAATGAGGAAACATTTTACTCTAGTCCTAGATGTGAAGAAAATACATTAGATTGAACAGGAGTGAGCAAATCTAAACTTCTTTTCATGTCAGTTGAGGTTGACCACACAAATCCCACAAGTTTCAATGCACCCTCAATCGAGAGAAGAGCAAATATTTCGCTATAAACTTTTTAGTGCTGTGGCCTATAAAACATTATCTTAATAACAGATGTAATATGTATCAAATGGGATATTTTATTTGTGAAACTATTTAATATCTGGGTACATGAGGAGTGACTTCTTCTCCATAGTCAATGCCCGCTTTATTTATTTTTTTTAACTAGTTGCTTGTTTTTATGGGAAAGATCAGGTCCATTCTGCTTTCCTGCTTTTGCCAAAGCCACGTTTGCCTAAGCCATTTTGTGTCCTTCCTCTTATATAGTTAATCCAGCATTCGCTAGGTGATCATTATGGAGAGATGTCATGTTGAGAGACCCTTTGTGTAGTGCAAAATGTGGATTTGTGTGCTGTGTACTTCAGTGCTGAATTGTGACTCTAAACCTTGTGGACATTATGGGCCAGATATTTCTCCCTCATTCATATTGGGTTTGATCCGGGTAAGTGCTGAATGTGTCTTGATAGACACTGAGTACTCCCTGCTACCTTTCAAAAGTCAATGGGCGTGTAAGATGCTTAGCACCCAGCAGGATCAGGCCCATTGAGTAAAACATTACTCAGCAATCCATCCTATCCTTCAGTAGCACTATTTGCTGAATAAGGTACTAAACTTGTCCATCTAGACTAGAGGTTTCGATTGTTGTAACTAATTAATTTAATTTCCAATAAGCCAAAGCCTTAGTCAGGAACAAATATCTGTAGAGTGCTAGACTAAAATTTACAATTTTGAATTAATTTGGGCTAATTGGCAATCAATTAAGTTGGGTTTTGGCACAATGCAAACTCTAATCTAGATAGACCCAGAGTGAGCAAGAGTATCAGGCTCTGGTCTTAAGGCATATTACTATAGGTTACTGTTCCCTAAAGTGTATGCGGTATTGCATAGTGTGGCAGTGTACAGTTGAATTGCATTATTTTAAAAGTGAACCCTAATTCTTTTCAACTTAAAAAAAAAAAAATCAAAAACATTGTGTGAAGTTGGAGTTTTAGGTTTATTTTTTATGAAGTAAGAGCGTATGAGTTTTCAGAATAGCCTACCCCACAGACAACATTATCAATCCTTTTTAAAGCTAATAGTGGTAGTGAAAGAACCTATTTCTAAAAAGAACAGGAAACCTATGGTGGTTCCATTAGCAGTTAGCTAAAGCTGTTCTTACTTATATTTAGCCAATTTTATTGAAGTGGTTTGTAAATAGCTTGGCTCCCAGGATTTCTCTGAAGGTATCTCATTGTGCAATTAGAATTAAACTCTGAGGCACACCCCACCCCAAAATAATAAAAAAAAAATGTTTCTACGCACATGTTTTACATTCCTGGTAATTTGGGAGAAAAAATCATTCTCAGCACTGCTGCTAACATTTTCTCCACAGATATTTTACAAATAAATTATGTTTACTAAACTCTGATCCCCCATGTGATTGGGGCCCAGTGCACCTATTTATGGTGAACTGGGACTCCCTTTTGAAAGAGAACTTTAATACTAATGAAACAGGAAGTATAGTAGAAAAAGGAGCCTCATACTGATGTGAGGTTCCTATCAGTTTCTCCTATAAAGAATGCTAAATAAAATGAACACTGCAATGCCATCTGGTGGTTTTACAGGGATGTCAAATAAACAAAGGAAAGATAAAAAGGATGCAGTGCACAGGAAAAAAACAAACAAACCATGAAATAATACAGTAAAAACTGATCCTACTGTTGACAGTTGTAACCCGGTCAGTGCTAATTAGAATCGCAAAGAAATATTTGAAGTTTTAGGCCCTCAAATTACCATATAGAAAACATGCTGTTTGTGTCGTGTGTTGTAGTTATAAAGATGAGAATTCTGTTGCAATTCTGTTGTTCAATAGATTGCTGCAGAAATGGAAATAATGAAAGAGGGGAGGAATCAGATCCTGTTTCCAGATATACCACTGTGATTTACAATAGTGTAACTGGAAGCAGAATCTGGCCATTGACGTTCAGCAAATCAGTGAGCATGCAAATTGTCTACATCTGAGAGTATAGGCAAAGACAGTTACATGAATAGCACACAACTCACGGTAATCTTTAAAAATCTTTTAATTTTTCTGTTTTTCTAATTGCTTTAAAAAGAGTGTGTGCCCCGGAGGTATGTGGTTCAAAAGATGTCAATCTCTATGTTTTTGTGTCCTGACTTTCCTCATAAGTAATGTGGGAGCCTAAATAGAAATTATTTCAAAGTTTGTTTGTTTTTTAAATAGCAAGCATTGTTTTAAGCTTGGTAGACTAAACTTCTAAGATGTGTTCTCCAGCTCTAGAATTTGCTGAATACTACTGTTTGAATTCCAGACAGCTGTTCAGTTTGATCATGTTCATGCCCTCTTATTCATTATCTGCAAACATTTGCACAAAATGTTGGTAAATGACGGTCCTTATGAATACCCATACTGATGTGTGAAAAAAGGTAATCTTGCATGAACAAGACTATTTGCTGCTGTTCTTTTTTAAAACAGTCTATCATCCTAGTGGAGCAGAAACAATTCCATTGGTGAAATCTTGGCCCTATTTGATGCCAATGGGAGCTTTGCCACTGACTTTAACAGGGCCAGCCTTTCCCATCAAGTGATTCAGGTGACAAATGATATACCAGGACTAATGAACAGTGAACAGTTCACAAATAATAGGCTGAAAATTCTTAATAACTAAATAATGTGTTTGCATAAATTAAAATAGATTTGTGAACTTCTTGCAGACAAAAGAAACTGCTGGATTTGGATGATTTATTTGCATTTAGTAATTCATTTAGTTCAGCGGTCAGAGAACTCATCTGGGATGTGGGAGACTCATATGCAATTCCCTCTCCTACCTGAATAAGAGAAGGGATTTGAACATGGGGTTCTGACCTATCATGTGAGTGCTCTCACTACTGGATTATGAGATATTCTGGTGTGGGTCTTTCTCAGCCTCTTCTGTTGATGCTGTTCCAAGGTGTATAACATATTAAATACTAGTATTTGAATCAGGGATTTGAAATTGTCTCCCTCAAAGTCTAAGTGAGTGCCCGACCAACAGGCTATAGAGTCATTCTTACTCTCTGTCCCTGGCCCAATGACTATTATTTATTACTCATAAAGGCAGTTCATAGTCTTTTGTAATTCCCATTCAAGTCAATGGCAAAAATCCCATTGATTTCAATGGTGCCAGGGTTTCATATCTTTATTCTTTCTGTATATCCTTCAAGCCAGGGGTCGGCAACCTCTGGCATGCAGCTCGCCAGGGTAAGCACCCTGGTGGGCCGGGCCAGTTTGTTTACCTGCCGCTTCTGCAGGTTCGGCTGATCGTGGCTCCCACTGGCCGCGGTTCGCCGCTCCAGGCCAATGGGGGCTGCGGGAAGCCACGGCCAGCACATCCCGCGGCCCGCGTCACTTCCTCTTAATGTACCTGTCTAAAGGCAATTAAAAGGTTGATGATGAATGCCATGTTGGACCTGATATGCACAGGACAGTAATCGGAGGAGTCAGAAATCAACAGTCGGATGCAGATATGACTCTATATTTTTGTCCTTTTCCTATTAAATACATATGGGAGAACCCTTTCATAAGTACAGCGCTTTGTTAGTTAAGTTGGGAGCAAACACTTTAAAATAACAAAAGGCTATCCAAGGTGTAAACTATGGGAGTTTATTGGTTTTATTGGCCTCTGGCTGCTGTTTGTTACAAAACGTTAGCTTTTCATTAACAATTGATGGGGCTTGAAGATCTTTATAACCACAAAACCAAAGGAATAGTCCACCTTAAATCATGTTTAGAAATTAATTTGTACCTCCAGTCAGTGTACAGATCCATATGCATGATTTTTGTGAAATTCCTTTCTGTCAAAATTAGTGAAAGTAATAGAGACAGAAGGGAAATACAAAGCCAAAAGGTTGCAAATAGATATATTTACATAGATCAATCCTTGAGTTTTTAGTAGTTGTTTCTTTATGGTCCTAAGGTCCCAACTTTCTCTAGGGGATGGTTAGGTGTAGCCTCACTGATTAGCATATACTGGCAAACAGACTGGACAATAAAAAAAAAGTGTCCTTTGATCAGAAATACCTGTTGCAGAAGATGGATTTTGACTATTGTGCTGTCATTTTTGTGTAGACTAATGAACCAGAGGAGGGTAAGGAAAACCAAGGATAAATAGAGGGCGCTTGATAGCTTTTCTTTTTTAAATGTAATCAGTTGCTAAGTATTACTGAATAACAGATATGTAAAAATATAATAAAAGCATCTGCCCATTAAAATGTGTTTGCTACTAAACTTTAAGCACATTTTAGCCAATGAAATATCTTCTAGATTAAATGTAAAATACTTACTGATTTGTCCTTTCTGAAAAATGGAGGAAAGAAGTGATATCAACATTATGTGCACAAAGGACATATAAAAAGCAGCTTAGCATAAAAGGAGAAGGTCATGCTTTAGATTGCAATGCTGAAATCTGCTGACACTTTTGCTCAGGGTAACTTTTGCTGCTATCGTCTTTATGTAAAATGCACATCTCTTGTTGCTACTTTGTAAGATTTATATTTTTGTCTGTTTCTGGAGAACCAATTATCTTGCATCTACTAAGACAATTATTGGATCAATATGATAATACATTATGACATAGTAATAAATTTAGAAGATAAATGCTCCTGCAGTTAGTTCTATAATTTTATTGCAATGATACGAATGCTTAACTTATTTTAGAAAGCTGTCGGGTGTGCTGATGCAAAACAGACAATTGTGTCAAAGCAATTTGCAGATTCATTTGGATTAGCCTAATTCCAACAGGAGCTCCTTTTGGGAAGGAGGTTGTCCTAAAACTAGTACGAAAAGAAGTGATTTTCCTTTCATTTAAGTCAGTGATCATTTTTTAAGTAACTTCAAGACTGGATTCTAAACGAAGGGAGTTGGCATGCAGTACTGAGAGATCTGATGGGCATCAGTGTCAGTTGACTGTTGAGGGTGCTCCATATCTAGCAAGAGGTTTTCTGTTCCTTGCACAATAAGGACTTAATTTTCTTGAAAATGCTACCCTATCTGAACAATGATGCGGCATAAACCAATCAAAATTGGTTCATGTTAGAAAACAGTGGAAGGCGTTTTGTTTGTTTGTTTTGTTTTACCTCTTTGCTCTCCCCTTTCTTCCCTTTTCTTCTCCTCCTCCTTCCCTCCTCTCCTCCCCACTTCAATAAACATTCTTCTTGGTTTCAGAGTAGCAGGTTTCCTGGTGAAGGAAGAAAGCCTGCAGTTTCTTATTAGGGCATGGATCAGCTGAAACTGGCAAGTTGTAGATTCTCTTCTTGCACTTTATACAAGGAATGCAGCTATGCTGTAAAATTAATCCATCTTTGGTTCAGAAACAGTTTGTTCCTTTTATGTGGTTGCTTTATTTTTGTTTGTTTATCATTATTTTAATGATATTTGATTTTTTTTTAAATAAATAAACCCTATTTCTAGTTTTCTGTGAACTGAAAGGAGATTATTGCCATCTGTGTTTTCAGTTAGTAAGTAGGTTATGGGAGTGTCATCAGGAGGGTATAAATCCTTTCCAGATAGTGGCCTGTTAAATCTCAGACAGTATAAGTGGTCAGCTGCACAAAAATTGTCCCCTTTACAACATACACCTCTACTGACTAATAGAATTTTAATTAAATAATTAAAATATGGATCCAGGAGCTACTTGATCTGTATCTCTAAATAGGTTGTTTTTCCATGTTGAAGTTTTGAGGGGCTTTTATGGATTTATTAAAAGAAAATAAGCAAACAAATGTGAAACAAGGTTTAAACAAAATATGCCACTAACTAATGTTATTTCAGATTCCCTAAACTAATCAAATTTAACACAACACAATGATCAAACCAAAGTTACAATTGAAATTCAATCAATAAATCAATGGTTCAGTTTATCTGGCTTGCAGATTACTACAATGAGTAAAATTATAAGGTTAACACAAGAATTAGTGCAATCTTCACTGGAAAGTTAAAAACACCTTTCTTGTAATGCAATTAATTGGGCTAAGAGTCTGCTAAAGACAGAAGATGACTTATAGAATCATAGATAAACTCTTGTCTTTGTTTTAAGGAAATATAACTTTAGAATGGTTTCTTTATAGTTTCCCACTTCAGTGTTCCACCTTCAGTTTCTCTGAACACAAAATGTACGTTAGGTCGTGCCTACACTAGCGAGCTTTCAGCGCCACAGTTGTACCGATGCTGCTGTGCTGCTGTAAGATCGCTCATGTAGCCGCTCTATGCTGATGGGAGAGAGTTCGCCCATCGACATAATAAAACACCTCAATGAGCAGCACAAGCTACGTTGGCAGGCATGCTGTGCACACTACCACTTATGCTGGCACAAAGGGGTGTTGTTTTTTCACAACCCTAAGCGACATAAGTTTTGCTGACATAATGGTAATATAGACATGCCTTATTCTCTATTTACTTTACTTATTTCCCTTCCCAGGCTAAAACAGTGACTGAATCTCTTGGACACATGTACATAGATGCAGAAATGATTCTCAAATCAGGCACTTAGCAGCTTTGGAATAATACACTTTGAACACAGACTAATCACTTACTAATTAAATAACAGACGGGGCATTTTAGTTTCTATCTGGGGAAACATTTAGGGTTTATCTACACTTAAAACACTGCAGTGGTGCAGCTGCGCCCCTGTAGCACTTCAGTGAAGATACTACATAGACTGACGGGGAGTTTTCCTGTCCTTGTAGGTACTTCACCTCCCTGAGAGGCCATAGCTAGGTCAACAGGAGAATTCTCCTATCAACTTAGTGGTCTCTATGCTGGGGGTGAAGTTGGCTTAACTGCTTCGCTCCAGGGTGTGGATGTTTCACACTCCTGAGTGACATAGTTATACCGACCTAATTTGCTAGACCAGGCACATACATACACATACACAAACACATACACAAACACACACACACTGTACTGGAGTGTTGGAGAATTCAGATGTCTCTGAATTCTATACAAAAGCATTCTCATGTCTTCTTAGAATTTCTCACTCATATGGTGGTTCTTTGCAGCATCAGAACTAGCTCTCAGCTAATAACTTGAGCTCATTTTGTATGTGGGCAGGTGGTCTCTCTCTTAGTGATAGCTTCAGGCTTGGTTTCAGTGATGGTCAGGACCTTTCACTTTGCCTTCAGGATACTCTTACTCTGCTTCAGGGGCCTTGCCCAAATAGAGATTCCAACATGTTGTCTACAGCTCACTGTGGACCAATAATTTGATATCTCTATCTGAGATAGACTTTTTTTTGCAAAATCTGTTGGTGACAACAAACAGATGTGTTCCTCATAAGCAGGACATGAGAAATCTGGTAACAGATTTCTGCCTAGGTCAGACATAAATATATAAAATACATAAATGGTTATTCAATATTACACATTCTCTCATTTCCACACATCCTCATGACAGTAAACATGACAAGGTAAAAAGGGACTCTGAGGGGTAGGGGCAGAGTCTTTAGTGAGTGAATGACCTTACCTTACTAACTTTTTTGCCTACAGGCTGGAAGGCAGCTTCAAGCAATTTGTAGTAATGCTAACTTAAACATTTGGCCAAACAAAGTCACTCAGCTCCAAATTTGAATATGGCCTATGTTAATACACATGATATTAGCACATGTATCAAAGGAGGATTAAGTTACAGCAACTAAAAACCACTTTACTCTTGCATAAAAGCATCCACATGGAAAGGAGGCATTAACACATTTTAACTTATCTGCATTGACTTCACATAGTTGATTTGCATTGTTCCCTTGTAGAAAAGCCATAAGTGGGGAGAATACTACCAGTGGTGTCATAGGCACAGTTCTAAGGAGAACTTAAGAAGCAGTTACTGGATCATTCTTCTAATATGTTCTCAAAACATTAACAAATACTGTATGCAATATGTGTATGAACTTGAAGTTTCCAGGAACTGAAGCTTAAATTTGGGGTCACTTTTATTATCAATTTAACCCATTTATCCACCCCACTCTTGATAGCCCCATTATTTATTAGTAGCATTATTTTTCCACCAGTGTGCTTAATGCTGTTGTAAACTACACAAAGGCATAGGAGTGTGCTGTCAAAATACTAAAGCAACGAGGGTAGTATTTGTCTGCAGGGGATTGGCAGTCTCTCTCACCATCATTACTGGTGTCATTCTTTACCTCAGGAAGTGGTTGGGCTCTGAAAGACACCCATATTAAATACATTTTTTAAATGTACTTTAACTCTCAAATAATAATTGGCCATCTCTTGTGTGGGGAAACTTTTGTTTAGGTGTTTAAATTTTCTGTCCCAAGAGATCCAAATTCCACATGAGACTGAGATCACTTTGCAAACAAAGATGGGTTTCACATGAGAAAAGACACTTTGTAAATTTCCAGAACAAAAAAGATGTTTTGTCAAAGAGGTCTGAAACACATGGTGAAATTTAGTAGGCAATGTCCCCTGATAGTTTTAGCACAGCTCAATTTTGTGCCCTTATAGCCCTGTGATGACTTAATATTTTTGTTTTCTCTTCCTTTTATGCACTCATTTCTTTGTCCCCAACATACACTCCAGATAGGTATATGTACATTCCTCCATATATTCCAATCCTAATGGAGAATTCTTACTCAAAATCAGTTTATTTAGGATTTACATAAGGATCTTGATTTGACTGTAACCACTAAATAATCCCTGTAACATCCTGTGAGGGAGGTAAGAAGTATTGTTATCTCTTCTATGCAGATATGGAAACAGTCTCCGAGAAGTTAAGACTACACAGCTTTTCATTGGGCCAGAGAGTCTAAATTATGCTTACAACTGATGAATTTTAGTTCCTAGTTCCTTACTTAGTGCAATAGACTCTTAGCATGCCACTCAAAACTAATTATTCTGCTCAGACTTTAAGATATGTGAAGAAATAATGTTGGGGGTGGGGGGAGGACAGTATTGGTCACATATTTATGTATTACTACATTTGGGCTAAAAGGGCAATATTTTGTTAGACTGATCCCAGTGAGTGGACAATACAATTCTGTATGTAAATATAGAGAAAACAACATACAGGATTGGAGGTGAAGAAGCTATCCAGAACAAACACAGATGGACTTCATTCTTTTTTGATCATTGAGAATAGTAGAGATTTCTTGGGAAACATTTTAAAAAGTGTGATATTACTGATATGTTATATCTTTATGTACTATGCATACAAACATGAAAAGGGACACATAACCAAAGTTAAGGGACCTAACCATGGATGCCTCTACCCGGATCCTGGTGTGGATTTACAGAGACTGTGGCCTGCATTTCCCACTCTCAGAAATCCAGGCTGGGGGGACCATGCAGTGTGAAAGGTGCCTCCTGGTGGAATATCTCAGGAAGCAGGTGGGAGAGCTACAGGAGAATGTGGCTAGGCTGAGGAGCATCTGTGCCCAAGAAGAATTCCTCACGAGTATTCACATGGAGACATCCAAGGCTGAGGATGCTATCCAGCTATAGAGGACTGCTGTCACACTACTGGGGGAGGAGGATATGGCTCTGTCACAGGGAAGACACTGGAAGCTGGTGTCTTCTAGTAGCAGGCAGTGCTCCACCCCTACTCCCAACCCACCAACCATGGTGATGGAAAACAGTTATGCTGCCCTGGCAATGAGTGATGATGAATCACCCCCAAATGAGGAGAAGGCGATGTCATGTACCCCCAAAGGCTGAGAGGATCACAGCCACCACTTCCAGGAGGGTAGTGGTGGTTGGTGACCCTCTTCTGAGGGGGACAGAGGCACCCATCTGTTGCCTTGACATGGCACCTCGGGCCTGCTAGGAGCCTGTATCCAAGACATTACAGGGGGATTGTCGAGGATCATCTGGCCCTCTGACTACTACCCCATACTACTCATCCATGTGGGTACTAATGATACTGCAAGGTATGACATCCCTCAGCAGATCAGAAGTAACTACAGGGCTCTGGGAGTATGGGTGAAGGACTTGGGAGCACAGGTGGTGTTCTCTTCAATCCTTCCAGTCAAGAGTAGGGCCCTCGGCAGAGACAGATGCATCCTGGAGGTGAGTGCCTGGCTGCGATGATGGTGTCGCCAGGAAGGCTTCGACTTCCTTAACCACAGGATGCTGTTCCAGGAAGAAGGGCTGCTAAGCAGAGATGGGCTCCACCTATTGAGGGAGGGGAAGAGCATATTTGGCTACAGACTGGGTAGACTCATGAGGAGGGCTTTAAACTAGGTCTGAACGGGGCAGGTCACCAAAGCCCATAGGTAAGTCAAGAACATGAAGACCTGGGAGAAAGGTTGGAATTTGGAGGGAGCATGGGCTGTTACAGCAGGATAAAGGAGAGACAAGACAGAACGGAGGGGAGGGAGTGGAATCAAATCAGTATCTTAGATGTCTGTATACTAATGCAAGAAGCATGGGGAATGAGCAAGAAGAACTTGAAATGCCAGTAAATAAACACAACTATGACATAGTTGGCATCACAGAGACCTGGTGGGATAATATGCATGACTGGAATATTGGTATAGAAGGGTACAGCTTGCTCAGGAAGGACAGGCAGGGGGTAGGGGGGAAGGGAGGTGGTGTTGTCTTACATCTTAAAAATATATACACTTGGACTGATGTTGGGTTCGAAGTGGGAGACTTGTTGAAAGTGTCGGGGTAAGAATAAAAGTGGTAAAAACAAGGGTAATGTCATGGTAGGGGTCTACTACAGACCACCTAACCAGGAAGAAGAGGTGGATAAGACTTTTTTTTAAACAACTAACAAAATTATCCAAAGCACAGGACTTGGTGATAAGGGGGGACTTCAACTACTCAGATATCTGTTGGGAAAATAACACAGCTGGGCACAGATTATCCAATAAATTCTTGGAATGTATTGGAGTCAACTTATTATTTCACAAGGTGGATAAAGCTACTAGGGGAGAGGCTGTTCTAGATTTTATTTTGACAAATAGGGAGGAACTAGTTCAGAATTTGAAAGCGTGGGTGAAAGTGATTGTGAAATGATAGAGTTCATTATTCTAAGGAATGGTAGGAGGGAGAACAGCAAAATAAAGACAATGGATTTCAAGAAGGCAGACTTTAGCAAACTCAGGGAGTTGGTAGGTAAGATCCCATGGGAAGCAAGTCTAAGGGAAAAAACAATTGAAGACAGCCGGCACTTTCTCAAAGAGACATTATTAAGGGCACAAGTGTAACCTATCCCACTGCATAGGAAAGATGGGAAGTATGGCAAGAGATCACCCTGGCTTAACCAAGAGATCATCAATGATCTAAAAATAAAAAAAGAGTCCTACAAAAAGTGGAAACTAGGACAAATTACAAAGGATGAATATAAACAAATAACACAAGTATGTAGGGACAAAATTAGAAAGGCCAAGGCACAAAACGAGATCAAACTAGCTAGAAACATAAAGGGTAACAAGAAAATGTTCTACAAATACATTAGAAGCAAGAGAAGATCAAGGACAGGGTAGGCCCATTACTCAATTGCCGGGGGATGGGGGGGGGGGAATAATAACAGAAAATGTAGAAATGGCAGGAGTCCTTAATGACTTCTTTGTTTCGGTTTTCACCAAAAAAAGTTGGTTGTGATTGGACATCTACCCTAGTGAATGCTAGTGAAAATGAGGAAGGATCAGAAGAGGCTGAAATAGGGAAAGAAAAAGTTAAAAATTACTTAAACAAATTAGATGTCTTCAGGTCACCAGGGCCTGATGAAATGCATCCTAGAATAGTCAAGGAGCCATTATCTCCATTAACGATTATCTTTGAAAAGTCATGGAAGATGGGAGCGATTCCAGAAGACTGGAAAAGGGCAAATATAGTGCCAATCTATACAAAGAGAAATAAGGACAATCCGGGGAATTACAGACCAGTCAGCTTAACTTCTGTACTCAGAAAGATAATGGAGCAAATAATTAAGCAATCAGTTTGCAAACATCTAGAAGATAATAAGGTGATAAGTAACAGTCAGCATGGATTTGTCAAAAACAAATCATGTTGAACAAACCTGATAGCTTTCTTTGACAAGCCTTGTGGATGGGGGGAAGTGGTAGATGTGGTATATCGAATTTAGTAAAGCTTTTGGTACTGTCTCATTTGTCTTTCTCAGAAACAAACTAGGGAAATGCAAGCTAGATGGAGTTACTATAAGGTGGGTGCAAAACTGGTTGGAAAACCATTCCCAGAGTATAGTTATCAGTGGTTCACAATCATGCTGGAAGGATATAATGAGTGAGGTCTCACAGGGATCTGTTCTGGGTCCAATTCTGTTCAATGTCTTCATCAATGATTTAGATAATGGCATAGAGAGTACACTTATAAAGTTTGTGGATGATACCAAGGTGGGAGGAATTGCACGTGCTATGAAGGATAGGATTAAAATTCCAAATGATCTGGACAAACTGGAGAAATGATCTGAAGTAAATAGGATGAAATTCAATAAGGGCAAATGCAAAGTACTCCATTTAGGAAGGAACAATCAGTTGCACACATACAAAATGGGAAATGACTGCCTAGGAAGGAGTGCTATAGAATGGAATATGGAAGTCATAGTGGACCACAAGCTAAATATGAGTCAATAGTGTAACGCTATTGCAAAAAAAGCGAACATCATGCTGGGATGTATTCACATGAGTGTTGTAAGCAAGACACAAGAAGTAATTCTTCCGCTCTACTCCGCGCTGATTAGGCATCAACTAGAGTATTGTGTCCAGTTCAGAGCACCACATTTCAGGAAGGATGTGGACAAATTGGAGGGAGTCCAGAGAAGAGCGACAAAAATGATTAAAGGTCTAGAAAACATGACCTCTGAGGGAAGATTGAAAAAAGATGGATTTGTTTAATCTGGAAAAGAGAAGACTGTGGGGGGACATAACAGTTTTCAAGTATGTAAAAGTTTGTTAGAAGGAGGAGGAAGAAAAATTGTTTTTTCTTAACCTCGGAAGATAGGACAAGAGGCAATGGGCTTAATTGCAGCAAGGGAGGTTTAGGTTGGACATTAGGAAACACTTCCTAACTGTCAGGGTGGTTAAGCTCTGGAATAAATTGCCTAAGGAGACTGTGGAATCTCCATCATTGGAGATTTTTAAAAGCAGGTTAGACAAACACCTGTCAGGGATGGTCTAGGTAATATTTAGTCCTGCCATGAGTGCAGGGGACTGGACTAGATGACCTTTTAAGGTCCCTTCCAGTTCTATGATACTATGACACATCCATTAAAAATTTATAAATAGAAGTAAAGAAAAGCACATCCATCTAAAGATTATTGGATTTGCTTAACAAACTTTAGTGATCCAGTTATAATTGAAGTATCGGTACATTTTTGTGAATTATTTTAAGATTGAAATTTTTTATTAAGTTATAACAGAGACCAATGGAATGGTGCAAATATATTAAACTACACTATAAGGTTTTGATTTAGACAATTTTAGCTTTCGCAAGGGGTCATTTAACATACAATAAAAATTCCAAGTTGAAAGAGGTACTACAACAGTAGTAGGTTAAAATTCAAGAGGACAAAGCCTCCTCAAAAAGCCATTCTATAATCTATAAAGAACATCAGACAATGTTCAGGGGCAAGACTGTGGTTGACCTCTAGTCTGATTAATTTTTTATAATGCCCAAGGAAGTCTTTTGCTTTTCACAGAAAGATTCAAATGAAAAGCAAGTGTCCATGCTAACATCTGGCCTGTGTCATGCCATCTGTAATTCAGGGCAAACTAAAAATAATTGAAATAGTATTTTATGCTCATTTAGGCTGCCTGCTTTAACTGTTCATGACTGTTTTACTCTGCCATTTCTGGGTAATGTATTTGAAACAAATTCATAAATATATGAACGTCAACTGAACTCATGCTACACATATACACATATTTAGTGTGACTGCTTTTGAGGGCAGAAATGGTAAAATATTACCATTACCAAGTTGATGGGAAGTTTGGAGTAGGAGTTTTACTTTACAGTTGAAGTAATTTTCTGTACCAAGGAAAGGTCCATTGCTTTGAGGTGGGAAGAATCACTATTTCATCTCAAACTGTTTAAAAAGGATAAGGGGAGGGCAATTCTTCTGAAAGCTATCTAGAATGGATGTATTGTACATGAGGCATCTAACAGCTCCTTTTCTGGCAGTTGCCTAAGTGTATGTATCTCATTTGCCCTTAAAGTCCTGTGCCAGTTCCTAGACTGAGTAAGTCTGTAGGTGAAGAGGGTGGCTGGATCTTTAGCCTCTGTTGACTTGTTCAATCTCTCTCTGAGGATGAGGATGAGAAGATCTGTGTAGCCATAGTTCTTTGTCCCTAAAGAACAGCATTTGCTTCAGGAGCTCACAATGATTGATGCATTGTAAAATGCAGACAGTACAGCTACCTGTGTGTTCTCCTGATCTCCTGAGACTGTGCTGTTGTGCAACTCCTGTTCCAGCCCTGCATACTGCCAAGAACTGTAGATTAATTTACACTGAAAACCAAGGGAATCTAGTTTTTCTAAGCAGGTGGCAGATGCCAAATATTTGTGATTCATGGACTATATGAACGGACATAAATTAATAGCTGTAACAGTGCAGTAGTTACACAGTAACTTCATTAAAATCTATCTTACATTAAACTTGCTATGTTATACTTTGATAACTATGTAATTCCTTTTTTTCAGCATGCCAAGCTCACAAATATGTGCTCAAAATAGGTTTCTTTCATGTATCCCGCCATTACAAGCAACCATCCCCCTTCCCTCCCACACAGCTGTTTTAAATTTCTAGGCCAAACTGAATATGTAGTCATGTATCCTCTACTCACCTCTAGACTGGGAAGGATCAGTTGTCACCAAGCTACAGAGCAGAGCAGCAGAATAGATTTGCACTGGTGGCTGTGTCCTACTGGCGGATTGTGTGTGTTACCTCCGTAGTGAATACACTCTAAGTCAAGTGTTGGAAAACTAGATGTCATTCCTGAGTTTAGGCCCATTGTACCAGACCTTCCGCAGGTGCAAATTAATGGAGCATCACTGATTACACCAGCTGAAGATTTGTCACTCTATTTTTTCATTACACTACTTTCTTTTTCCTTTTAAAATAAAATACTATATTTTAAGGTTTATATTTCAGTTTTCTTTTTACTATTATGATTTATTCTTTATTTTCTAGAGTAAATATTCTCTGCAGCTCTTTTAGTTTGTTTTATTTATTTGAGCTCCAAGAACCACTTGTTCTTTTATTTAGAGAATCTGAGGTATCTGGTAAATAGCTGGTTGCCTTGTAGGAATGAGCCATCATGTAGATTGAATTACTGGGCTGTGTATTAATGTAATGTTGTCATGTTATGATTCTTCTTTGTTCTCTTAATTTATAGGAGACAGATAAAGTTTGAATGGAGAAAACGATCACTGTCATTTGCAACTTGAACAAAATGAAACTGGGATAGAGTTGGTAGAGTTAGAGGTTAATGGCTTAACATTTGGATTATGTCAAAAGCTATAGTACTACATTTCCATCTACCTCAAGCTCTTTAAATTTAACTTTATGAAATTAATAAATAAAATCATATAAATAACTAGACTTTCCATATATGTGTTATCACTTATTTTCTGTTTTACAGACCCTCCTCTACTTTGACAGTCATAATCTTGCTTTCAGTTTATTTAAACTTAGGTGTACTCTTAAAAATTCATATCTAGGTAGAACATGCAAAATCTTGTCAGGCTTATGCATAAACAAATATACTGATGTAGGGTCCACCTTGAATCTTCTGGCGTCAATGGCAAAATATCCATTGACTTAAAAAATAACAGGATTCAGCCCATAAGGCGACAAAATAAATAGTGTGAGAAACAGAGTTCAATTTCTTTGTTCATTGATATAAATGATATTTGCTCAGTCATAGCTGACCTTTTAATGTTTGCTTTTTCAAACACATCTGTGGATTATCTATTACCAACACACATTATTTCTTTCACTTGCACTCATCTAGCCAATTGTTTGAATAAATTAACCCATTTGATTATGAATTCTTTGCACTGGGTGTTGTATAGAGCCAGATTCTGATCTCTTTACTCACTTTGGATTGTCCTTTACTCTTAACTGTTCCCTCTCAATTCAATGGGACCACTTGTGGAGTAGTTGCCAGGGAACACGAGGAAGGGGATCAGAAACAGGCCCTTGGGAACTTCCTTAAAATTTTTAAAGGAGCCTCTTCTACTCCCAAGCTTTTTCTCAATGTACAGTATCTTCAGTTTTTATTTAGTCAAGACCTGAGTGACCCTTAAAAATATTTTGAGATATTTGGATAGTTTGTTTTTAATTTAGGTAGAATAAAATGTTACACTATTTCCTTTTTTGTATAGCTTAGTCATTGTTCATAATGCAAAATGATGTGGAAATATTAAGTACATTTTTCTTTGATGTTTAAAATATTTATTTTGTAAAACAATTATTACATCTTGGTTAATAACCATCACATTTAGAAATAGGGTTTTTTTCCCCCACATATGCAGATTAGTAATCACCATAGCATACTCTGCCCTGTATTTATGCATACTAAAATCATATGCTTAATTTATTCTATATATATGTCCATAAGTTTGACTGGGGATGCTTGGTCAAAAGGAAGTATGAAAAAGGCGATTTGGGGGGTCTTCCAAAATGGAAACCTTTAGTTTAAAGACTGGACACCTTTCATAGGCGCAGACTATAGAAAGGTGTACAGTTGGTGATATCATAGAACCACAGGGTTAGAAGGGACCACAAGGGTCATCTTATCTAACTCCCTGCCAAGATGCAGGATTTGTAGGGAATCCCCTCATATCGTTATAGCTGTCTTATGAGAATGCAGAGATGTAACTTGACAAGGACATAGCATGCCCACATGAATAACAGTGATAGAAAAAACTTGATGTATAATTAAACTTGGATGTTTTATGACACTTTTTTTTTCAGAAATCAAAGGAGAATAGCAATAAAGCCAGCTATTCCAACACATTTCTTGGCAAACTGATTTTAAACAAGTAGATCAATTTTTGAACTGTCAGCAGAAATTCTATGTAACAAATCAATTCAGCATATAGCAATATTAGAGGTTAATTGTAATAGCTGTACTTTTTTTCCTCACACGTTTGAATTTTACGGTTTTAAGAAAAAACAAGAAACAAAACAAATGTTAAAGGACATGGTTACAAATCACAGAAGGAAAAACAATAAATGCTGATAGTTGACACATAATTGCTGAGAGTGTGAGAATTTGCAAGTTTTTTTTTCTACTCCTTTTCCTATATTGAGGAGAGGCACTAGTTCATATGATTGGGCTCTTCTTCCTAATTTTCTAAAGGATAAATTCAGGACATTCCCCTGAAGCCAACGCAAGAACAGCCTAGGCAGGCATCTAATACAGGAGTACCTATTATCTTGGACAGAAGCTGCTGCCCTTCTACACCTCTTTATGCTGCTATTTGTACCTAATGGAAATATCTACATAAGCACGTGTGGCATCCACAACTCGTAGATCATAGCCCTAACCATCTGCAATGATATTTTCACTCTTATTATAGCACACATTTGGCCATAAATGATAAGGCTGTAGGTTTCATTATTTTCATGCCATGATAAAAGAAGAACAGGAGTACTTGTGGCACCTTAGAGACTAACAAATTTATTAGAGCATAAGCTTTCATGGACTACAGCCCACTTCTTCGGATGCATGGCTGTAGTCCACGAAAGCTTATGCTCTAATAAATTTGTTAGTCTCTAAGGTGCCACAAGTACTCCTGTTCTTCTTTTATCATGGCATGAAAATAATGAAACCTACAGCCTTATCATTTATGGCCAAATGTGTGCTATAATAAGAGTGAAAATATCATTGCAGATGGTTAGG